>NC_134278.1:679803-1349606 GCF_949628215.1 Phalacrocorax aristotelis
TCATGGTGTCTCTGAAAGCAACACCTTTAGAGACACAAGGTATTAGGTTCAGCACAGGGGTGGACAGGGGTGATGGGTTTAAACTAAAGGAGGGGAGATTCAGACCAGAGAGAAGGAAGGAATTGTTCACACTGAGGGTGGTGAAAGCCTGGCCCAGGCTGCCCCGAGAGGTGGTCGATGCCCCATCCCTGGGAACACCCAAGGCCAGGCTGGACGGGCCTCTGAGCAACCTGCTCTGGTTGAAGGTGTCCCTGCTCATGGCAGGGGGTTGGGCTGGGTGGCCTTTAGCTGTCCCTTCCCACCCAACCTACTCTACGGTTATATGAATAGGGCAGCAGAGGATGGGCTGGGGTAGGGTAGACTATTTCAGTTGGAAGGGACCTACAACAATCATC
Source organism: Phalacrocorax aristotelis (assembly GCF_949628215.1). NCBI lineage: Eukaryota > Metazoa > Chordata > Aves > Suliformes > Phalacrocoracidae > Phalacrocorax > Phalacrocorax aristotelis. The sequence goes on from NC_134278.1 coordinate 680,199, forward strand.
CAGCCCAACTGACTGATCACTTCAGGGGTGACCAAAAATTAAAGCCTGTTATTAAGGGCATTGTCCAAATGCCCCTTAAATGTCCCAATGCCTGGCCACTGGTGTGAGATGACAGAGGAGATGCTCTAATGGTCTCTTCTGCTCCTGAAGGCTGCACCGCCCTGACAGGAGCGGGGCCGTGAGGAGCATGAGAGCAGCAGCTGGGCCAGAGGAGCAGTCCTGTACCTTCCCTCCAACAGCAGCCAAGAGCAGATGCCAGCAGGAGAACAGAGGCAGGAAAGCAAGCGGTGGTTATGACTGGAAATGCTGTCCGTAAGTGAGATTTACTGTTATCTCAATCAGTCAGAAACAGAGACGGCCGGCAAGGGCTGGCTGGAGCACACTGAGGATCTCCACACAGCCTGCCAAAAGCAGAGATATACTGTTATGTGAGATCTGGGAGGGGGAGTGAGGGGTGAATATCAAAAGAAGTGGCAGCGGAGCATGGATTTAATCAGGCTCTCATGCTGACTTGGAAGACACTCCCATGCACAGTGAAACTAGGATTTAAATAATTTTCTTTGCGTTTGGATCCTTCCAGGAGTACACTGCTACTCTGGTAACAGCACCGAGTGATTTTATTTTCATTTAAAGACCTAAAAGACTAAGAACCTCTACTCCAACTGGTTGTAACATGGCAGCTATGAGCTACGTACAATATCTCAATCTGTCACGTCTTCTTCAAGATGCACTCCTTTGTATCTCAAAATCCTATGATTACAGTCATTGAGGGAAGGTGAGAGTCTGAAATTCCTTGGGTTTTATTGTCTTGTGGACAATATTATGGGCTTTCAGTTGATAGCAGGTGATAGCAGACAGCAGTGATTCACTAGCAAGAAAAAAACTGACTTTCCCCCGAGATCTAGATGGCCAGAATGCACTTCACCAATAACAGCAGTGGAATACAAATTTCTTCATGAGAGAATAATGAAATCGGACTCTAAAAATATTATTCAGAGAATGGCAACATGGATAGAGCAAGGCCTTTACAAATAGCCTCCAGACCACTAAGACTCCTTTTCCTTTCCTGCACAGCTCTGGCTCTGTAAAGGCACAATTTAATTAGGTCCAAAAGTGGAATATGGAAAACCTCCCGGCTACGTCCTGTGATGAAATGGGAGAGCTGTGTTTTGGGGCTTTAGGGTAAAATTTCTCCACATAGACAGAGATGTGAAATATAAATGCGCACAAATACTAAAGCTGAGATAAAAGACACTAATTCTTCAAGGCATTAACAGTTTTTGGAAAGGCAAAGAAAGAAACAGCCATGTTAAGCAGGTCGTGGTGAGGGGACTGAAAGCGCTTGCTTGTTTAGCCCAGGAGGCAAAGATGGTGACAGGATGGGACACCTGCCTGCGACCGCGTTCGGGGCAGAGGGGTAAAAGCAATAGGAGAAAGAAGAGCAGTTGGCGTTATAGGGCCACGTTGGCATGAGAACTAATGGGTATGAGCTGGCTGTGAAAAAAATTTAAGGTGGAAATTAGGCAGCTTCCTAGTGGTGAAAAATGAGATTCTAGAATGGTCATGGAGAGAAAAATCATCTAACCCGTTTGGAACGATGTTAATCAGTTCAGGTGAGGGATTCTGTAACACGGTGACTGCGATAGGGCGGGACTGGACACAAACCGATCCCTTCCCACGTGACGTTTTTCCCCTGCGCGCACCTGTGCGTGCACGCACACATATTTGTCTGTTTTCAGAAGATTCCGGAGAAAACTAAATACATTTCCCTCTATTTGCCAACGGAGGCCAAATACCTTTGACTGGAACACCTCTCCCCAGAGGAAGCAGCGTTACTGTACCCGTCCCTGCTCCAGGAACGCTTTCCTAACACTAACCGTGCACCACTCTGCAGCCGGTTCACATAGGTTGCTATCAGTGCATGCTCGTCAGCTAACGGGCCGGCAGTGTCCGGGTTGCACTGTAACCTAGCAGCGATGAAGGCAAAAGAGAGCAAACAAAACATAACATGAATACAAAGCAAATAATTAATGAATGTTAACGAAACAAACAGTTAAAAATTAAAGCAAACTGATGAGCAATTAAAAATGTAAACATGTTTCCGCAAGTCACGGGAAAAGGATACCTTCCACAGTTAAAGATTAAAACACAGATTAGAGGAACATTTGGGTGCCTAAACGTGCAATGAATAGAGTGGAGCTTCCCCGAGCTGCTGCCCCCAGGGAGAGAGGGCCCGCCCTGAGCACCACGCCATCGAACGCGCCAGGCAGCCTCTGCTGCGGCGGCGACACTTCCAGCAGGATCTGCGGTCTTCGGTGAGCCGCTGGGAACCGAGGGCTGGGCACAGCCTGAGCCAGCTGCCCCGGGGGTCTGGAGCCTCCGACCTGACCAGAACTTACCCTTCTGCTCTCACACAGCTCCAAAAGTAACCCAAACCACATCGGGTTGCAGCTTTGTTACTATGGCCAAGATCAGAACCGAAAGCATCTTCTCTCTCTCTCATAATAATAAATGAAAATATGAAGGAAGTGATAAAAACAAAAAAAATCAGAGGTTGGTATCAACAGAACTACCCTCTGGCAGGGATTCGTTAAATACCATCGTATTTTTTTTGTTTTGAGGACTCATAAAAATAAACCTACTAGAGTTTTGCATATTTCTATGGATAGAGATTGAACGCAATAAATATTTGTCAGAAGTAATCCCACACAGATAACTGTCTGTCTGTACGGCCCCATTAAAACGTGCTGGGCTCCACCGTGCTTGCGACAGCAGCGTCTCCAAACCCCTGAGGGAATACATCAAAACGGCTCTGGTTTTACCGCAGGCATCGCACACCAGGGCAGCCACGCTTTCTCCTCCCTCCCAAAGGCGGGAACACCCGTGCCGCGACGCTGGCGCTCCTCGGCTCCACCGTGTGAAACGGTGCACGTGTGTCGCCCTGCTCCCTGCTGGGAGACGAGAGGTCCCGTGCAGGTATGAGATCAGGCTGTCACCTAAGAAATGGTTCTCGAGCATATATCACTCTTATTTTACCATAATACGCATTTCTTCCTCAAACACAAGTGTACGAGAAATTCCATTTTCCATTTCTACATCGGGTATTCAAGCCGCTCTTTCCATTTATAAAGTGCAGTTAATTCCTTCTCCACATGTGTCCAGGAAGCGTGTGTCTCAGAAGCTTTTATAAACATGGTATTTATTGCTTTCAGCATCAATATACTGATACTATGAAAACAGAATCCTCATTTTTTCAGACGTACAAACTCTTTTCTTCTCTCTTACGTGCAGCAACATGTCAGAGAAGTCTGCCAGAAGCAGAATAAGACCTTATAAAAAAAGAGGCAAAACAGAATTACCCACACCAACCCCCCAGGCAATGAGCAACCTTCGTAATAATGGGCTTGTAATAAGAGAATTTGCATTAACCACTGCATAGAAGGATTCTTAAGCAACCTACACCTCGTGAAGCCTGACCACCGGCAAGTGCAGAAAAGCTTTACTTTAGATACGCTTTATAGCGGGCACATCGCCGCAACCACAACAATTAAGATTCCAAGACCTTTTTCATTATAAATCATTACACACGCTCTTCTGAAGAGGAAAAAGCCCAGCAGAAATGACCACATTTGTACCTCAAAATGGGAATAGCCGTAAGAGCGATTAGCAGTCCTCGTTTTGGAAGAAAAGTGAGAGTTAGATTAAATTAACATGTGTCTGAACACCGTTCCTAGCACGTGTCTGATTCTTCCTTCACACCTGTGAATGCGGGGACGCCTGCCCGGCGGCAGCCCAGCCCCCTCCGGACCACGGCCCCACGCCTCAGGAAGCCACGGAAGGCAGGATTTAGGAGCACGCTGGCAACCCCCCTCCGCTCCCCCCAGGATGGCGCTGAAAGAGGGCCACCGGCGGGGGACGCCCTCTGCCCCTGATCAATCTGCCACCACAAGCAGCAGGTGCATGGCGGGAAGCATTCGCCGCCGCGTTGGGCAGGCTGAGCCAACTGCAGCGCACAGGTATCGTCTCGTCGAGGAGAATATCCGAGTGTGGTGGGCAGGAGAAAGCGCAGGGCTCAGCGGCATTCTGCGGCGTGCACCGGGGGACTGTGGAAATCTTGTAGGTATGCGAGCCGCTTTCACGGAGCGAAAGAAGCATCTGAATATAAAAGCCGGTGTAGGTAGTCCTGATCTGCAAAACTCACATAAACAGAGGCTTCGCGGTTCAGAAGAAAGTACTGAACTCGTATGTGCCGTCCCAGTGCCTTCCTGGCTGAATGTGCCGCTGTATTTTCAACTGCTGTTGCACCCAAATAACAGCAGTTTCAACCAGTCCACATTTACCTAGTTTATTTATGAAAATACCGTATGGGACAGTGTCAGAAGCTTTATGAGTCAATACATTTTAAATTAGTCCTTCCCCCTCCTTCCCGAGGCCACCCACCCAGGCAGAACCACCCAATTTCCATTCTTTGACATGATTTGTTCTCGACATAGATATGTCAGCTCTTTTTATTCCCTACCCCTCTACCTGGGCACGGACCGATTGTTTTATAACGTTTCAGGAATCTGAAGGCATCCCTTCGACATCCAGACACGTATTTCAGCAAAAACACTTCTCGATGTAGCCTGAGAGCAGAGACGCAGCCACGTTCTCTCTCGACACAACGCCACCCCTTGTCCTTCCTCCTTTTTCTTCCCTGATTAAAATACAGCTGCATCGGTTCCTTGACCGAAGGGCAAAAGGCCGACGGCCCATGGTGCCTGTGCCACTGACGGCGGCTGGCGGGGACGGGGACGCTTCGGGGTGGTTCTGCTGCAGGCGCAGCCACAGCTCTATTTGCGCCTCCCTGAGATCGCCTTTGAAACCTCAAGTCTGGGAAAGTTCATTGTTGAAAAAACACCTTCAGAAAGTAACTTTCTATTTAACCGGCGCTTTGAGTCATATCCACATCTTCGAAGAAAACCTTTCAGAATCAGGTGGCCTGAATTCGGACAGGGGTCAGACACGCTGACCTGTGGGCTGAGCGTTTGTTTCACTCTCCTTTTAAAAAGAGTTACTACATCACTGGTAGGGAAACTGAGAACTATACTATTACCACAGAACCTTTTAGATTTCAGAAGATGGTATCAAAGACAAAATACCACCTCCTCCCCCCAAATTAGCCACATGCTGTAGCTGAATTCTTTAAGGCAGCATTAAAATGCAATTTTATGGTGGGTTTCCCACACTTTTCGTATAACAACAGCCACCATACGCAAAACCAGCTTACACCATGCAAAGCGAAGGTGAAAACACAGCAAGAAATAACGTTAACCATGCTCCTTCCGAGTAAAGAAGGGAAGCAGTATAAAGTAGGCAGAGAAAAAAGAGGTCAGAGGAATCTGCCCAGAGCTGCAGGAAGCTCCTCCTCATCCTACTTCCCAGCGGTGATGGCTGAAGGTTTGGGCCCGGGTGCTCGGACACGTAACTGCACGTCTGTGAGAACGGGGTTTGAAAGGTTCGTTGGCTCCTGCTCCAGTTTTCACACCCTAAGACTTGGCTCTGCAGCTTTATAAGCAACTCAATAAATTACTAAGGTATTTAAACGGTGCTTTTGGTGTCTTAAAATTAATTTCTGTTCTGAAAATCTACTGGGAAAGCCAAGTAAAATAGACAATTTATTTAAAATCCTGTAATTTACAGCAAGAAATCCCTGCAAATTTCTATTATGCTGGCTCGCAACTTTAGAAATCTTTGCAAAATTGCGCACTGCTGCTCTGGCTACTGAGGAGGGAAAGAGCTTTTGAAAGGGCTGCCAGGACATAATCTAGAGGGATCTCTTGTTTTCTGTCACATTACTTTCCCCCATGATTGATTTAAATAGCTGTTAAGGTCAAAAAGGATAACCACCACCATTCTCTGCGTAATACAGACTGTGAAATTTAGCACAGTAATTTCTGAATCAAAGCCGTGCTTCCGACTGACCTGCAGTGCTCTGGGCAGACAGCGATGTCATCGGGCTTAGGCTTAAAGTCATGGGGAAGCCACCCCTTTCCTTGAACTCTCTAAACAACCTTTGTAATTTCTTCAGACCCCCACCTCCAGCTGTCGTACGCGGGAAGGACAGCGGGCAGGTATCCCGGCTGAAAATCACACGGTATCACTGTACGGGGAAACGCAATGCAGTCCAACAGCAGCGGCATGTGGATGGTCATCATTAAATAGAGAATCCAGGGGAAAAACATGATCTTGTAACACTTGCATTTTAGGAGACACAGAACAGGGAAGAATGAAGAGCCAGCAGAGTGGCTGCAGAAGGACAGCAGTGATAAAAGCTGCTGGAGTGTGTATGTTGCTGTTCAGTTACTTGAAAAAAAAAATCAAAATCTTAATCAGGAAATTTATAGCAAACATGTGGAAGTATAAAAACAGACGACTTGAACAAAACCGAAGGTATCGGCATCGCAGCACTGCCAGGAGGTGGAGGGAGGGGACCCTTCCCCTCTGCTCAGCGCTGGTGAGGCCATACTGGGAGTGCTGGGTCCGGTGCTGGGCTCCCCAGTACAGGAGGGACATGGACAGGCTGGGGAGAGCCCAGCGAGGGGCCACCAGGATGGGGAGGGACTGGAGCATCTGTGCTGTGGGGAGAGGCTGAGGGAGCTGGGGCTGCTCAGCCTGGCGCAGGGAGGGCTCAGGGGGATCGAACCCGTGTCAAGGGGACAGAGCCAGGCTCTCCCAGTGGTGCCCAGTGCCAGCACCTGAGGCCACGGGCACAAAGTAAAAAATTCCACCTGAACACAAAACCCCCACATTTTACTATGAGGGTGGTCAGACACTGGCACAGGTTGCCCAGAGAGGCCACAGAGTCTCTGCCCGTGGAGGTATTGAAAACCCGACCAGGCAACCTCCTCTGACTGACCCTGCTTGAGCAGGGGTTGGACCAGGCAATCCCAAGGGGTCCCTCCCAACCTAAACTGGCCCGTGATTTCTGTGGCTTTGTTATAGAAACATTGAGGTGAACTAGGCTGACAAATCTCAGCGCACACAAAGATCAGGTAGCTAGGGAAAAAACAAAAGCATAGGCAAAATGGAGTAAAAAAGAACTAAAGAAGAAATTAAGTGTTTGAACGTGATGAGAAAGGCGATAGAGAGCAAATCCAAATTCTCAAATACTCGGGTGTGCACGGCCTGCAGGGTGCTTGTGATGGGCAGCCTTGCCCCCCGTTCCCTTCCCGGCCGGCATGGCGTTCTTGTCACCACTGCTCTGCTGGACCCAACAGCCCTGGGACAGCAGGTGGATAGCAGTGAAGCCATTGGGAAACCCGTCATGAACCGCAGGGAGGAAGAGCTGGAATGAGTGAGAAATGTTACGTCAGCAGCAGCACAAAGATAAACTGAAGCAGCACTACTGGAAAAAGGGAAAAAACTACAGAAAAGGTGGAAGTAGCTGATGTGAGAAGTGGTGTAAAGGTAGACCAAAGCTTTCACGACAGAAGTAGGTTAGAAGATACCATCACAGCAGCAGTAGGATTAAGCACAGCTGCCTTGCCCGCAGGTGCTGTGCCTCGTGCTCCGACCCCGCGGTCCCTCGAGGCGCTGGCTGGCCGCAGGACGGGACGGCACAGCGCCGTGCCCGCACGCCCTCCCAGCTCTGCGCTGCCCCCAGACCGTCTGCGTGCCAACAGCACGAGGGGAACACCCTTCCCATCTAGGTTCCAAACCCAGGATTTTTTTAATATTTTATTCACATATTTTCCTCTTGATCTCGAATCTTACAGCCACTTAAGAGCAGTGTACACATCCCCCGACTGTTCCCCTTGCTGATGCTTTTTGACCACATTTTTCTCCCCATCAAACCCTCCACGCTCTCACCTAACGCATCTCCCTCACAACCCACATCCCACAGACTCACCATCGTACCTGCAGGACTTTAAAGCACAAGTTAAAAACAAATACCTATAGGCATCTAGGTATCGGTTTAAATAATAAGTACTAAAACACAGATTTTTTTGTTTGAAATTGTTAGTCTGATTCCTTACGCTGACCTTTCTCCTCACCCTTCCTTCCTCCTTGCTGTCCCCTTCTCCTTCACCCCCATTGCGCAAGGTTACATGTGAGCTGGGATCTCCCTTGCCTCTAGACAAAGCCATATTTTATGCTTTTTCCAGAAATAAAGTCTATCTGGTGTTAGGCAGGCATATACGTGGTGTTATGGTGCAAGCCCGCGCCTATAGCAGCAATCCAGATGGTGCCAGCTGCCACAACCCACCCAGGCTCATGCTATTGAACTCTCTCCCCCCAAAACCTTGCTGCGGCTGAAGCTATGGCTAAAACGGATCTGGGATCGCTAGAGGTCACACAGGTCTAAGCAGCAGAATATAAGAAAAGGAAGGTACTCCACCTGTCTCAAAGAAAAACGGCAGAGCGGACAATAACAGTGGTTTCAGTCACTTTCGGGTGGAATTGGTGACTGGGCAGCTAGAAGGAAATGTCAGAGAGATGAATGTGGACACGGCAACAGGGGAGAAAAAAGGCACATTGGAAATTGTCAGAAGATAAATTAAGCTAGCCAAGCAAATGAAAATCACTTTGGGTTACAGAACTTAAAAAAACCAAGGGGCAGCATCAATGACATAGACACGGACTATATCAATGCAGATCTGATGGCAGAGGAAGGTTTCTGCAGGTCTGATCAAAAAGCGGGAAACTACCCAGTCACGCGTATGTTAGCAAAGCCAGAGAAGGGCAGGGCTCGGGCGGGGGGTAACCAACGGTGCCGGAGACAGCAGTTAAACAAGGACGAACAAGAATAAAGGCAGGAGGAGTATGAGGGACTAGGCAGAGCAGGGGATCAGTGGCAGTAGGAGCAGAAGGCTGAAAAAAAATCCAAGCTAGTGGAAATAAAGCCTCTCACATAGGAAAAAAGAAAGGTTTTGGATATTGTCTAGGCAGGTGACATCATATCCCTCCCTTTCAGCCTCAGTTCTTAACTTGCAAATAAGTTTTTTTTAGGCTGTAAGAACATGTTTCACCTGACCAAATGCGACATCTCTAGTCTCCAGGCTCCTTAGAAATCAGAAAAAAAAGAATGCAATACTGTGTTGGATTGCAGGTAGCAAATATGGTGACTGCTTTTACAGGCTAGGTTGTTGAAAAGGACTTCTATTTTAAAGACCTTTCTCAGTCCAAGGGAGAAACTTTTGCCTCCCTGAGCACACATTACTAGAGGCTTCTAAATACGAGCTCGCTGTCTGCGCTCCCTTTACGGGCAAGAAAACTGGCATTGCCAGGCTGTTCTCATCTCAAAGCGGATGTCGAAATCAGATCTGCTCTGTCCCACTCCAGAAGCGTTTATTTATCCGCATGAACCACGCAGGGCACCTGCTGCAGCTAGCGTGGGGGGGAACAACGCTGCAGACAACTGAGCGGTTGAGATGATTGTCACTCTTACGCTTTATAGGACCCATAACGGCAACAGCGACGTATGGAAGCCTTGTAGGAGAAAACAGAGCATGATCCATCCACCTTTTCAAATATTGTGTACATTAACAAGACCGAAATACAGCGCATTTGAATTCTAACGTGGATCTGCACGAAGCTGCGTAACCTACAGACTGACCACGGCTGCTGAGAACACGAATGATGTAAAAGGGTATTCAAAGAGGGAAATACACGTCATTAGCCTAATTGAGGACAGGTTGTCTTTGGGAACAGAATTACTGGAAGAAGAATAGTGCGCATTGACCACAACAGCAGGAAAAAATCTATTCCTGAAGTAATTTAAAATAAATTAGCTAAAACAAATAACATTTAATGGGCTTGGCCTAGTCTTACAGAACAGACATAATGACCTCCATTTATTTAGAAAGACTCGTTGGCTGTAAAGATCGGAGAAGTACTGTGTTTTGTTGTATCATAGGTAACAAACGTAGGCTAGGTTGCCTTAAAGTTTCCCCTTTATGTCTCAATAAATGCACGGGACAATGCAAACATGCCACTGAATCCATTGGCCTTTTTAATTTGGAAACTTACATTTTGCAAGATGAAAAATACCAAAATTGTAATGTTACGTATGTTAAATGTGAAAAAAATCCACAGCTGAGCATGGCCTTGGCTATGGTTCTGTTCCCAGAACTCCCTGCTTACGAGAAAAAACGTTCTCTGGCCTCATTCTGTCTACAGCATTTTAGAGATGACAGAAAGCTCCCTGCCTTGTGCAAAATACAGTTATGGAATGGTGGGATCTGAGGAGTTCATTGCCCTTCTGAATATTTCCCCACTGAAAGGGGAGGATGAGGAGGCTGGAAACAACAGAGGTTCCTCTGAGAGATGTGCCTGGACTGAAGAGAGCACTGATGAGGGCTCCTTTGGTTTGTTTGTTTTTCACTTTCTAGTTCACAAAAAAAGGGAGCTCAGGCATTAAAATCCTGTTCTTTCAGCTCAGTCTTATTCCCAACAAGACGGTCGTCAAAGGGAGGTTATTTTTATATTTTTAACAGCGGGAAGTCACAAAAAGAGGTTTCCATCCTGCCCTGCCCCTGAATGGCGGCGTTCGCTGCGTCCTGGAAGAGTGAGAAGCTCTGCGGCGCAGCTGGTCCCGTCCGGTCTTTGGCAGCCCTCGTGCAACGAATGGACGCAGCCCTGACACGAATCACAGAAGGGTTTGGGTGGGAAGGGACCTTTAGAGGCCACCCAGCCCAACCCCCTGCCGTGAGCAGGGACACCTTCAACCAGAGCAGGTTGCTCAGAGCCCCGTCCAGCCTGGCCTTGGGTGTTCCCAGGGATGGGGCATCGACCACCTCTCGGGGCAGCCTGGGCCAGGCTTTCACCACCCTCAGCGTGAACAATTCCTTCCTTCTCTCTAGTCTGAATCTCCCCTCCTTTAGTTTAAACCCATCACCCCTTGTCCTGTCGCTGCAGGCCCTGCTAAAACGTCTGTCCCACCTTTCTTATCAGCCCCTTCAAGCCCTGAGAGGCCGCAATAAGGTCTCCCCGCAGCCTCCCCTTCCCCGGCTGCACAACCCCAGCTCTCCCAGCCCGGCCTCGCAGCAGGGGGGCTCCAGCCCTCGGAGCATTTCTGTGCCCCCTCTGGCCCCGCTCCAACAGCCCCGTGTCTGTCCCGTGCTGAGGAGCCCCGAGCTGGAGGCGGCGCTGCAGGGGGGTCTCACAGAGTGGGGCAGGGGGGCAGCACCCCCTCCCTCGCCCTGCTGGCCACAGCCTTTCTTCCCCAGGGACAGCCTGGACCGAGGACTGCCTACTCCACCTCCAGGAGCCAAATCGGTGCCTCAGTTTCTCGAGGCCAGAGCTTTGGAGCACAAGCTAGAGAAATCTCTCTTTCTCCAACAGCAAGAGTTACCGATTCCAGCCTCTCTTCCATGGGTGATAACGTATTTTCTGGCCGCAGACTGGCTTAACTCTTTCTGCGGAGGTCAGTATGGAGGAGCCATGGCACAGAGCCGAGCTCTGACCGGCTCTGGCCGCAGAGAAGCCTGGGGATGAAGCAGAAACCCCCTGTGCCTCCTAGAGAGACCCAAACCCCCACGTGCGCATCTGTGACGAACAGATTAAAACTGGAGTGAGGCCGGTTTTCACAAATAATTTAGTGCAATCCACAATTTTCGCTAAATTCCTTCTCTTATTAAAAACATTACTAGGAAGCACATGAAAAAGGCTTTTCAAACTACATACATCAATCAGTATGGACTTGCACTGAGGTCCTGCATTAGCTATACCTACCCAGACAGCTATATCTAGCTATATCTGTATCTGCAGGCACCCCATGAACAGCAACTTCCTAACAGTATGGGTGCAACAAAAAAATTGCAGAAGCACTTCTCTTTTTTCCAGCAAAATCATGTCCAGGTATCCATTTACTATTCCTTCCAACTTCCAAATGTTATTGTGCTTTGCTGATGCCCTTTTCATGTTTTTCCAGTGCTGAGGTCATTCAAAGACAGGCTGAGCCCTCTCTTTCCTGTTTTCAGGATGAATTTTCTTGTCCACAGACAGGCAAACGTGAAACTTCTAACATTTTCATCCACTTCTTATTCCAGGTATATAAAATAAAGGCAATTTTAGGAACAAATTTGGTTTCCAAAAAGAAGGCAAGCCACTGAAAAGTGCCCAGTTTGAACAGCTTCAGCACATTAAAATGCGGATCCGAACCCCATCCAGCTCACACAGAACAACCTTGGCGACCCTGCCATCTTTATTTCATGCTGCCAAGATGTGAGAGCGCCTCCAGCTAGGGAAATGAGGCCCTTAATTTTAGTCAGTGATGGTCTTTTACATCATGGATTAACCTAGAGCAATAGTAACTGTAATAAATCTTGGGGAAAACACTGCAATCAGACATATGTGAACCGACAAAATAGAAACACAAAAAATCTTCAAGGGGGAAAAACCCGTTTCTCCTGCCTTACCTCACTCTATTATTAACTTCCTGCACCTGAACATTTTCCAGGCTTAAAGAGATGAAGGACACAAAGACAACACTGACGTGTGCTTCTACGCCCCTGACAACTAGATGACAGATGAACCAATAATGCTTCAATGTATTCAGCGGTTCAGTCAGTGAACTGAAACTCGAAAAAATCGGAAATACTTCATGATATACGGGTGGGCATCTGCTGAGACAAATACAGAGCCCCCGAGGCAAGAGCCAAGTATTTTAGCTTTTGTGCTTACTACTAAACGCACGGACTCTGGAACCACCCAGGTTGACTGGTTGTATGCCGAGGCTATGCAGAAGCTAGTGGACCTTGAAATGCCCTTCTAGGCAAGGCTAAAAACCCCTGCTACTGGACATATCGCCACGTACAAATATTGGTAACCTAGCTAGCAAATCACACCTCTGCCTTCCTTAATACACTAAACAGGCAGTGCTCCTTCAGCATCACTTTTCCAGCTTTCAGAGATATCTCTAGCTCCCTCTCTAGTAATTTTGAAGTGTCTCCATATTCTTTTTTGAATATGTATACTTGACCTGAGCCAAAGTTTTAGCAATATCAAGTAAGAGCTTGGTAATGGTTTTTGGTGTGGTAATGCAGCATTTCCTTGGTGTGTGTGGACACAGCCTGGTTAAGATAATCTATGCTACTCTGGAAGTACTTTTCAGTGTAGTTCGACTCGGTAATGCCAGCAAGCAAGCCTTGCAGCGACGGAAACAGATTGGATCATACAAACGCTATCATCTGAAATGGCTTTCACTGATTGCTCCTTGCAGACCCTCAGCTGAACAAACAGAGAAGCTCTGATAAAGACCTGTATTTCTCACTATTATGCGATTAAAACCAACCCAACCCTGATTAGACTTGGTCAGGTGCACGTAGCCACCACAACTAGGTAGTTTGCAAAGAACAAAGGCAGGAAGCAGAGTCCGAATGACAATACCTTTCCAGAGATGTGTCTGGGTCCCACTGCGAGCCTCAGGTACATCCCCAGGGGCTTGTTGAGTGGTTATGGAGAAGTGTGCGTTCTGCAAGCTGAGAGCCTGGGGAGCTGGAATGATGGAGGCAAACATTACTACCTGAACCTGAGGCAGCCGGTCCGTACCCCCCAGGTCCAGGAAAAGATAAATACCCCATTCCTTCTCTGGAATAAGCAAGTATAGGGAGAAGAAGCCTCTTCCCATGAATTCTTGCAGAATCTGCTAGATGATGTAACCTTTCCTAACAGAAAGTGGGATCCTTGAAGAGGGATGAGCCAGGACCTTGGTAAGAGGCAGGTACTCACATGGGTATGGTGGTCACAGATGATTGCATCTACCACATATTTGCTGCCTGTGATCTGTCATGATGTCTGACAGAAGATGACACTGGAAAGTAAGATCATTTCACCTTTCTAAAGATACGTTCTGGACTGGTCTGGTGCCATTCTGCACTTGTGTGAATGCCTCGCCTCTTGGGAAGAGGAAACTGTGGACAAAGGATGATGCAATGATCATTTTGCAGAATCACGTTGTTTCTCTGGTGTTTATTCCGTGTTTATTCCATCTTCTTTTCTTAGCCTTTGCTGGGGACAGTATCTGTGAAGTATATGTACTATAGAGGTCTTCATCCTGAATTACCCCAGTGCAGCCTTTGAACTGCTGAGGAAATGGCTTATTTATCAGGGTACAGTAAAGTTCTGTGCTTTTAAAGGGGAAGTCACCTATAGTTACTTGCATGCTTTTCAAAACGCGAGCTGCTCGCAGTCAACTGGACGTTGTTCAGTAATAACTGTGATCAAGGATCGGCCCCAACGGCTGAAGGAGCCTATCTTGACATTTTTGTTACCACACAGCTTTCTTGACGATCTCACTCCACTCCCTTCTACAGATGTGAGAGGTCTGAGTTAGCAAGTGATAACTGCTTCTCATGAGGAACTTCTTCAGCAAGTCTTGGGGGTTGACAATCGCAGCGTGTGCAGAGGCAGACGACAAGTCATGTGTCCAAACAGCTCTGATCGCTCAAGTCTTTACTTCTGAATTATTGTTGGTCTACCTGATCTTGTCTTGGACAACAGACAGCAACAGACAGAGACCTTGCTCCTCTATAAATACAAAAATGCTCCAAGCCAAAGGGCGTTGCTGATTCTGAAGCCCTGTTGCTGATTCTGTCATGTCCTCACTAGTCAAAATACTAATCGTAGTAGCACTTTGAAGAGCTATTCATGTTTCCCTTAATCACTGCAGCTTCTACATCCAGTATTTCTGGGATTCTTGTGATCAACTCCAGATCTACGCATACCCTTGCCCACATCAGAGAAGAGAAAGATTTCTTTCATTGCTCACAAGATCCCTGTGATTCACACAAGCAGAAGAATATGGGACTGGAACACCAAAGTGGGCTCAGATCTGACTCTTCGGTGCAGTTCTGGTCATGCCACATCAAAAAAGAAATGTGGAAGAAGGAGAGGTACTGATAAGGACAATGAGCCTGATCCAAATTACAGATTACCTTCCGTGCAAGGAAAAATTAAGTAGATAAGGACTCTTAGGCTAAAAGCAGGTGGGATATATACAGCCTTCAATGGCATGAAGAAGGTGAATTTTAGAACAAAAAAGGAAGAGCTTTCTTAAACAGGTCATAATTGTAGAACTCACTTGTGGATGCTGCACTTATGAAGCAGCGGCCTCTATAAATACTGCAAATCAGGAAGTAAACTGATGAGTGCTGCGAGATGGGAGCGAGTGCAAAAGCCAAGAGCAATTTTGACTTACTGACTTGACTTAATGACTTACTGCTTATAATCTTAGCTAAGCATCTGCTACTTGTCATCGCGGGTGACAGGATACAATATCAGCATGAAATTCTTGTGCCCTTAAAACCCCCGACAATGTAGGCCTTGTCACAATCTAATTACTGTTCACCTTCAACAGTACTTTATCTACTAATATCTACTTACCATAAGCTGTTGATTTTCTTTCCCTTCATTATCCCAGACAAAAATGCTGTTCTGCTATCCCTTATCTCAGCAGTGTACTGTAAGGTCTACGTAGCCAAGAAAACAAGTTGAAGAGTCACATCGTAGTATCCAGCCCTCTTCTTATTTTGGATTAGTGTTTGCTATGGTATTTTCCTAGCATTTTCTGTGGTGCCCTCCCCTCAAATTAAGGCAATAGGTAGCCTAGGCCCTGCTCACAGAAGAACAGAAGCATACCTGGCAGATTATGATCTGAAAGACGTATCCAAAACAAGTTTCTGGATGTTGACATGAAAAAAAAAAAGAAAAAAAAAGTGTTTCCTTAGGTAAAAGTACTTAAGGATCAATGCTGGTACTTGGCAATAAAGCCAACATTCGTTTCATCTTCTCATTTGCTCTTTTAGCAATAAAGCATTTGTTCCCATGTGCTTGAACTAGATCAGCAGCTGAAAAGCACATCTGTGGAGGATTGCTCCACCCCCCCATCAGAGACTATCCTGCAGAATATTCGGTGCTAACCCTGTATTTTGCATGAGTTCTGGTATTTTGCAAGGCAAGGAACACAGAGATACTTGCTGTGGATAATCTTGCCTCAAGTTTCACTCTGTCTTCTTCCAGATCAGACGTGATTTTTATAGATCACACAGCAGGCACGCTCTGAGAAAGAAAGAAATCACCAAGTGGAAAGGAGAGGAATTAATAGTTCCTGGGACTACGTTATTCCATGAGAGAAAAAGGCACCTACCATGCCCACTGACCATAACAGAAACCAGTCACGTACTGGAAAGAGGCAAAATGTTAGTGAGCCAGGACACGACAGGATGGCATCAGGAAGCTCTCTACCAGACAGGTGAGTTGGTCTTGGTGACTGTGGAATTACAGATTTTTAAAATGTGAATTACCTAGTTTGGATTAAGGAAATGGGAAAAGCTGGTTAAACAAAGAAGTAGAAACTAAGGAACTAGGTGAGCCCTACCCAAACGAACTGCTGCTCCTCAGTCAGAACGGACAGAGGGTCGCACCCTTCCATTCCGTAAGAGCTTTGCGCAAGAGGAGGCTGCAGGAGAGCCCTGCAGGCGTTGCTACTCAGGTGGTGTTTCAAGTCTGTGTGCACAGAGGACATGCATGCCTAAAGCAGGATCTTCTCTGATAGAGATTTGAAGGCGACTGTTGTCTGCACTACGGTGAACAAATGTGGACCCCAAAGCAGCGACAATGCAGAAGAGCTTGCCCACAAGGTTGCTTGCAATGCAATAAGCGAGGAGATGTTATGGGTCACGTGCTTAAGGACGGCCTGCATGAATACCCTGCAAAGCACTGGCTTTGGGAATTGTCTGCTCTCGCAGCCTCCTCGCTTCTAATTCAGCAAAAGGCGTATTTCATAGAATAGGGTGTATCTCACAGAATCATAGAACAGCCCAGGTTGGAAGGGACCTCACAAGGTCACCTGGCCCAGCCTCCATGGGAAAGGTAGCCTAGGTAAGATTACCTGGCACCTTGTCCAACCGTGTCTAGAAAACCTCCAGTGATGGGGACTCCACCACACCTCATATTTGGAGTCATCCCGTGTACTGCATGGTGTAGTGCTTGCAGACACCACATGGGATGGTTTCCAC
This sequence comes from Phalacrocorax aristotelis, assembly GCF_949628215.1. NCBI lineage: Eukaryota > Metazoa > Chordata > Aves > Suliformes > Phalacrocoracidae > Phalacrocorax > Phalacrocorax aristotelis. Next base: position 697,199 of record NC_134278.1, read on the forward strand.
GCAGAGTCTGAAATAATTTTAATGTAGCCAGTTCAAAACTGCACACACAACTGATTTTTTTTTTTTTTTTTTGTCTTGGAAAGTAGAAGGAAAGTACATGGATCTTTGCTTAGTTCTGTTTGAAGGGCTGCTGCTGAAAATGAGGGATCTGGCTTGCCTCTTGAGTACCACTTTGTCACTAAAATAGTGACAGTTCAGCTCATCTTTCCCTGCGGGGAACTTTTATTCATTCACAGCTTCGGACAAGTGAAGTCTCCAGTGAACCACCTTGCTATGCTCCCTAGCATATCTTAACAAGCAAGAAAAGCACAAATAAGTGATACAACTAGTTTTCTGTATGTTTACATACATACATCCATACGATAATTTATATATATCTAACTAAGTAAATGTAAACCCAAATTCAACTCAAACCCAAATGCCTCTAGTAGACATGGGCAACCTGAAAGCATTTCGGCAGCTCAGCTGTGTTTGGTGCGGGGAGCAAGTGCTGACGATGGCAACGCAGTACGCTTGTTACGTGAAATGTCTCCAGCAGAACGGAATAATCCCTTGTAAGCGGGGGAGCCTATGATACAACAAGACCAGCCTTTCTCAGAACAGCTTTGGAAGTAATGCTCTATTTAAAAAGAAAAACAAAAATCTCTTTAGCTCAGTTTGGTTACGCTCGTAACAACATCCATTCCAATAAAAGAAGATCACTCTTCAGAGAGAACAAAATGAAGCACCACGAACAATTCCTTATACTATGAATGCTGCATACACACTTTGAAGTGGCGTTATCTGAAAGCAATACTCTGCATTTTTTTTACCTCTCATGGAAATAAGCAACCAATATTGCAAGGCACGCATACCTTTTTGTGGGTGTAGGTGCTCCAGAGGACATGTGGGTCACCATGGTGTCATTCATGTTAGTCAGAGGCCGAGGAGGACTAAAATGGAAATGTTTACTCCAGTTAGTGATTTAAAAAAATAAACAAAAAGGAAACAAAACCAACACTAGGGAAAAGGACATCGCTGTGCACAAAGGTACTTGAAGAGCTTCGTCTACTCTGGTCTAGTTGCTTTTTCACAGTTCATGCGTTACACCAAAATGAAGATAAAACTAACACTTGTGATTACATAACTGACCTTCGGCATTGTCTAGCAGTTCAAGCAAATGTAGGAACCTTTCAAATTAGGGAAATTATTTGAAATGTTTAAAGAAATTAAGCAAAGAGTTATTATAACAAGCAATCATTTATACAGTGACCACATACACCATCAGCTTCGGTTTTGTTTTAGGAAGTTAAAGTTAGTTGGAAAAAACAAATCGATAGAGCCTCGTGCTCCTTACTGCCCTATAAAATACAACCATGGACTGATGCTCCCATGACTTGCTTTTTTAAACCCTGAAAGTTTCCCAGTGCCACAGCGCCGCGGCCACCCAGGCTTTGTGTGCTTGTGGCTGTGCAGGGAGCGGGAGGACATGAGGAGCCCACACGGGGCGTCCCCAGAAAGCTCTGCTGCTGGATTCAAGCTGGTGGGAGAGAACTACAGCAGCAACTATCACAGGATCAATATTTGCCTACGTTTACCCTCCAGTGATATCCAAATACATCCATCACCCTTTAAAATGAGACTTGGAAAGACGCGCAGCGTTGTCTGTGCACAGGTAAAAGCTCAGCTTGCACGTCAGGCAGCACAGGGCTTGTGCAGACCCTCACGGAGAAAAATGCCACGCTTCCCCCCGTGCTTTCGTGGAACATGGATTAAATTCTTCACAGGTTTGTATTTGCCATCATCGTAGCATTCACTTTCAGTAAGATTTACTGCAATAGTACTGACATTAATTCTTACCAACTTCAGCTTCCTACAGGACAGCGGTGCAGAAGGCGTTCGACCCGACGGCGTTCGCAGCTTCTGCCCTCCCTGACACCCCCAGTGCGGCCGCACGGAGCCTGCGCCTCTCTCGGGTGTGTGAGCACCAGGAGTCGCCTTAAGACTCATTAGCTTATTTCAATCAACAATTTTCAGAGCCCAGTAGTCCGGAGAATCAAACAACCATTAAAAACATCACCTGGACATCAAACACGTAAAATCGCAAAGAATATATATTCCCTGTGTGTCTTACTGCTTTCCTTCTCCACGTAGGATTTGAGTGCAAAAGCGCTTCAGTGCTCAGTCCTTGCTCAGGAGAGATTTGCACAGAAATAATTACGCTGCATGTTTAAAGTTAATGTTGCTCTAAATATAACATTACACCAAGAAATGACTTGGTCATAGGACATTTAATAAACATGCTCCTTTGGAAAAGGAACTTCTTGCTGTACAAAAAAAGCAGAAATAGGATTATAATGCACTGGAAGGCTGACAGACGTGCCACCCCGCGGCACGTTCAGGCGCCGTTAATATTGCTCATGAACGTACAAATACATCCTGTGGTAACGAGCAGTTAATTAACAGTGCTTTCCCTCTGCCCCTTTACCTCCCTACTTATTTCTTCTTGACCGAACGCAAGGAATGCTCTGTCCACATCCACACTGCAAAACTCCCCTCTTTCCCTGAAGATTCAGTTGTCGGCTTTGCATTCCCCTGACACGCACACCACAGAACCGTATGTGCAGCTGCGAGAGAACAGCTGCAAGAAGCAGCAGCTTTTGCAACCCAAACCATATTTTTCAGCAACAACTCATTTCAGCGTTTCTGTGTGCATTAACTGTTTTTTTTCCTTTTTGGGGAGGACAAACGGTTTCCTTAAACACTGTGCTCTTAGAAACAACAAACACCACCTCGGTATTCCTTATAGAATCACAGAATCATGGAATCAATAAGGTTGGAAAAGACCTCCAGGATCATCAAGGCCAACCCCAGCCCAACACCCCCAGGCCTCCTAAACCATGGCCCCAAGTGCCACGGCTGCACGGTGTTTGAACCCCCCCAGGGACGGTGACTCCCCCACCTCTCTGGGCAGCCTGTGCCAGGGCCTGACCCCTCTGGCAGGGAAGGCATTTTCCCTCACACCCAACCTAAACCTCCCCTGACGCAGCCTGGGGCCGGTTCCTCTCGCCCTGTCACTGGTGACTTGGGAGCAGAGACCGACCCCCCCCTCACTCCAGCCCCTCTCAGGCAGCTGCAGAGAGCGAGAAGGGCTCCCCTCAGCCCCCTCTTCTCCAGGCTAAACCCCCCCAGCCCCCTCAGCCGCCCACCAGCACACTTGTGCTCCAGACCCTGCCCCAGCCCCGCTGCCCTTCTCTGGACATGCTCCAGCAAACAATTTTAGGGTAAGCGGATAATAATTCCAGGGGAAGCGAATTCCATCGCAGGGTGCCGCATGTGGAGGGGGCGAAGCGAGCCCAGGGCAGAGCGGGGCTGACCCCGAAGGGCAGGTGTTGCGCGCGGCCGGCCTTCATCGCCTGCGCGGGGGCTGGACGGGGCGCGCGGGCCTCGGAGGAGGGCACCCGAACACCCACCGTCCATGAGACACACGCGGCAGCACGAGCTTTCACAGAATTCCTTTTAGTTTAAGTAACAAATTGAACACAAGGGCGCATTTTCCATTACCGCGCAGAAGCTCACCTACGTGGGTCTGCTGTTTTGAGTGAAGGGTAATTATTTTATTACAATATTGCTTTTACATGACTCTTCTAATAAGAATCTCGATGTAATTCACCATTTACAATCTGGTTTTAGTATCATTACGAGACATTTCCACAAGTTCATTCCAGTTCTGTAAATACCAGCGTCCTCGGTTTTCCAGCTAAATCCTTGCTAGCAGTGATAAAGGCAAAGAAAAAAATTAAAGACAAACATCTGGCTAAAAGATGTTCTAGTAGCACAATTCTGCCTTCTTTATTACGTACAATAAAGCCCTTTACAGTCCAGGGAATTTTTGAGGCCATTTATATGTTTTTTTAGGGAATATCTTTTCAAAACTCTGTAACCCTGTCAAGGCGGCGCTACACCGTCTTGTATAACCGTTACAGAAGAATCGTATTGTTCACAAAACCAGGAGGACGCCCTAGCCGCGTGCACAACACCACTGGAGTAACAGGAGCTGCTTTCATGAACCTGGGACTTTCAGCGCAGGTCAACCTTATTTTACCCAAACTTCTCGTTTAAAGGCAACGTAAGTGAATTCCCCTTCTGAGATGCTCATGACAGTTGGCATCTGCTACGGCCTACCAACATAACGGAAAAGAAGACAAATATTCTTGGCTCAGCTACTGAGGAGCAATTTTTCTGCCTTGATAATCTCACTGGAAAATGGAACTATCCAGATGCATCCAGAGGAGCAATCCCCAAAGCATCGTGGCAGAGAAACTCTGAGGATGCACTCAGAAGAAGTAACTCCTCCCCTGCCCACAATGTAGGTGAGACACTAAAACTAAGGGACTTGGACGTAGATCAGGAACAGCTCACCACTTTCTTTCAAAACTTCTTCTCTTTTGTTAGGTTAAAATTTTCAGCTTTAACTTATCTGGCGTTTAAGGTGTATTTAATCAGCCAAGGGTGCTCTTGGGAAGGAAAGCACCTAAAAATAAACAGTGAACTAAGAGACCTCTTTCATACCTGGTAGCTGGGACAAACATGGCAGCCATAGAAGCTGAGAAATCAGACTCCTTAAACTCTCTTTTTTTCATGATGCTTACAAGGAGTGACGTTAGCCGAGCAGCTGGGAGGTCAGAGATCAGCCTACGCCAGAGCGCATAGATCATGACATCGGGAATCTTTATTCCCATTCCACGCGTGAGGTCCACGATCTACGTTGCACAAACCTTTAGTAGCTTGAAAAACACGACAGTGTCCTTTGCAAGACTAGGATGTTTTTTTTACTTAGCCGGTTGCTGGTTAGCACAGAAGCAGGTGCTAACCCGAGACATCTGAAATGCATCCCTCTCCATGTAACTAGACCTAGAAATAACTGAGGAAACCGCAGCACTGTAGGCTCAAAGCCGGGACAAGGACTCATCCTGACAACTGTACCAGGGGAAGCAGCTCAAGACGGGGGTGCTCCTTTGGCCGGGGCTACGCAGAAGAAAACTCACAGCTCTGGGCGCTTCCAGCACGGTCTCCTTGGGTTTAACGTATTCAGACTCTGATGAGGGACCATACACTTCCATGTACCGAAGCGTCATATAGCAGTGGCAGATGCTATCAGAACACAAAGAAGTAGTAGAAATTTGTGGAGGGCTTGAAAACAGGGGTCATGAGAGTCCTCCGCATTCGTTTGGGAAGGAAGGAATAAAGACTGGACAGAACGTCGCGGGTATGCCATCACTTCGGAGCCATTGTAAGCAATGTACCCACCTAATTCTGTTTTACACAAATGTCACAAAGTTAATTCTGAAGCTAAAATACCTTAAATTGTCTTTATAGAAGGTATCACAGGTTTGAGCTTTCAGCCCCAGCACTTGTTTATTTTTCCAAAGCATATTTCTGTATGAATATTACCTCCGGCTCTTCTGCCATGAGCAGCTCCCTCCCTAAGCGGCCAGTTTTGGCTACTCCTGGAAATAAGATACTGGACTAGACAGCTTTTTGGTCTAACCAGGATGGATGATGGATGATATTCTGTTCTTAGATTTCTCCATCATCTTCCTAAACATGTCAACAAGCTTTTATGGGTAATTGCCATAATTCTAATAAAATTAACAAAGATCTTGACTTCTCTCTATTGTTAGCATTTACTTTTACTAACTACTGTCTCCTACCTGTAGTAAAACCTACGAGATCCAGATGTACCTGAGGTTGCTGCTACATCTATTCTCAGTAATCTTGTCTAAATATGAGAGTAATCTCACCAAAAATGAGAAATAGATTAGTCACTGCTATTTTGTATGAACAGTTTTCCTAAGTAGGAGAATCAATAATTATGCATTCTGAAGAAAAGCAAAATTAAGCCTAGGTCTAATTACTCGCTTGTCTTCTTTCGGACTTGGTTGATGAAGGTCCAGGACAATTCTGAGACCTCACAAGTCTAAAACCTCAACAAATAAAAGGAACTAAGTCTTGAGACTTTTTGCTGTGCTGGACAATCACCCTGTACAGGGACCTTTACAAAAAAGCGACAGTAAACAATATGTTACGCAAACAAACTAGTTCTCCTACCTGAGACTGCTGATGTGCAGCAAGGCAACATTCATCTGCTTCCATCAGAGTGCAGAGACTCGGAGATCGCCGAGCTCAGGAAAGGCAATGTGTACTGGAGGGTTAAGGGCTGTCACAGCAGCCGATTGAAAAAAGAACCAGAAGGAATGCTCATCGGATCTGGAACTGATGAGTCCGAAGCCGATGACTGACACCTGAAACTCTGAAATCTGAAAAGATTTGACATGGAAAAATCCATGTCAAAAGTGTAACGGATACCATTTCCTACCTTTATTCAACGTTTTTTGTGCGTAAGAACCAGTGTGTATGTCACATATAACAAACAAAGGCAGTGTTTTCCAGGTGAAATGATTGGCACGGTAATAAATGCCAGTATTTGGTTAATTATCATATAATAATTCCTGGAATTAAGCTGCTTTTTAATTAGGGATGGAATTAGTGGGGATCACTGAATCATAGACTGGTTTGGGTGGGAAGGGACCTCTAAAGACCATCCAGTCCAACCCCCTGCAGTGAGCAGGGACATCTTCAACCAGGTGATGTTGATAACAGCATGGTGTCCGTCAGCCTTGTTATCTTTGTCTAATACCGTAGCTATTGCGTTTATATGGCTACCAACCGAATAGCTAGGCATTTGCAACCTTTAGAGCTGAGTTTTGCTCTATAACCTGAAAAGTTCTAAACTGGTAAGATTTTATAACATACATTATCAGTCTTCTTGACACTGCTTAGGAACCCTGCTCACAGTTCAGGCTGTTTCTTCGTGCAAAGACAGTTACAAAGAATTACAACTAAAACTGCACCGACACAGGAAGGTAAGCACAAACCAAAGGTAGGTAGATATATTAGATATATGAAACTGAAAAATCATACTGACAGTACATCACACTACAGAGAGTGGCTGACCATAGTCTATTATTGTGGCTGTTGCTATTACTTTACAGGCATGCTGACGGACTTTGAAGGAGAGATTTAAAGGAAAACAGAGAGTTTTGTGGATGTCTGCAGGTAAAGGTTAACTTAAAGCATTTCTAGGTGCCAGGCACGCTGGCATCACAGGTAGCAGACACTGAAGTCAAGACCTCGATACTGTAAGAGAGATTTGCATGAAGTTAAACACAGAGATTGTAACCAAGGAATAGCAACCAAATCCATAGGGAATCCCAGTCTCTTTATTAACTGAAAACTCCACCATAAATGTAAATAACAGCTGATGAAACATAGATGCATAAAACTGTAAGAATAAAAACACCCCAGCTGGCATGACAGTCTGTTCACTTTTCTCAGATGAGGTGAAGACGGGAATCACGGAATCACAGAATCATCAAGGTTGGAAAAGACCTCTAAGATCATCAAGTCCAACCCCAACCCAACACCCCCAGGCCTCCTAAACCATGTCCCCAGGTGCCACGTCTGCACGTTTTTTGAACACAAAAGCAATAAGCAATAGGAAAAATCAATAAGGTGAGATCGATTCCTTTTCTGGGAACTTTATGATTTCTCACATAGCAGTTTGGGAAGTACAAGTCATTAGAATTCATTAGAACTGTTTGCTCCTAACAACGCATGCACTATTAACCTTTTTGCTTAGTACGTCCCTCCAGGTGAGAAAGACACTGACTACAAAGTGCAACCTGATTTAATATAATTCTTGCTTCCTTGCATGGCATTTGCATAGAAGCAAAGAAATGCCTTAACAGCTCTCTCGAAGTCTGGTGGGAGGCTCCAATGAACAACCATGTAAAAACTAATCTCTTTCTATCATAACGTATCAGGAAGGATTCAAAGCAACAGAAGCGTGACCGGCTTTTCTTACATCGTATTCTTGGAAGACCTATGTCAATACATTTTGATAATAATGTTACCTGCACTGTCTTAGCTTTTGTTCTCAGGAGAGACCAAAATGATTCCTCCAAAGAATAGTCACGACTAAGTTACCTACAGTAAGTACATCCCCCGTCTGTTTGCTGTGCCACCCAGTTCTCCCAGAAAGACAAATGCTGTGATGCGTTGAAGTGACAGAAGCAAGGCTGCGCCCCCAAGAACATACTCTTTCTTTCCTGTTTCTGTCTTTCCTGACAGCTGATTTAAGAAAAGAGATTACCTCTCCCTTGCCACTCCTTAGAAAACAAGGCTGCTTGCTGGTAACCTCAGTTAGGCAACCCCATATACAAGGTTTCCATTATTTAAACTTAGGGTTGCAAAAGCAGATGTTGCTCAGTACATACACACGCAAATACATGACGTACCACAGAAACTGTGAGCCCAATCGTGATGCACCCTTACCTTCGCCTACAGGCGTTAGCGATCTGTATGTGACTGCGGTCAAACTTGTACTGACATTTGCTCGAGGAATGCTGTTGGCGTTTGGAGGGAGCACACTCTAGCCCCTAAACTCTCACGAGCCAACAGCTCTTGACAAGAAGGCCCTGGAGGGGCTGGAGCGTGTCCAGAGAAGGGCAGCAGGGCTGGGGCAGGGTCTGGAGCACAAGTGTGCTGGGGGGCGGCTGGGGGAGCTGGGTGGGTTTAGCCTGGAGAAGAGGGGGCTGAGGGGAGCCCTCCTCGCTCTCTGCAGCTGCCTGAAAGGGGCTGGAGTGAGGGGGGGGTCATGTAGTCATGGTGCTGAGGGACATGGTTTAGTTGTGGACTTGGCAGTGTTGGGTTAATGGTTGGACTCTATGATCTTAAGGGTCTTTTCCAACCTAAATGATTCTATGATTCTATGAACTGCATCCACGTCTGAGGCCATGTTGCTGAGGACACCACACCAGTTTATCCTACTGACAATAGCTCAGACCAAATTTCAGTAATCCTGGACTACTACCTACTGCTATCACAACCTCCTTTCCTCACAACAACCTGAATACTGTGGGCATGAACACACTGTGCTATACCACATCGAGGACTGCGTGTATGTGAAACTAATGTTTTTCCCAAGAATATCACCTGAAATCTTGAAGTGCAGACATGTATAGAGCCCGTTCTGCTGGCCATGCCTCCCTCCTTTATTTTGCAAGCTCAGTGCTAACGCCGATAGGAATGTGCATCACCGTTCTTACATCATCACCAGCTCAAGCCATGCTCGGACTTGTGCTACAGTATGTTGTGGCAGAAAACGCTCGTTTTCTATGGGATCCTCCGCTCTTCACGTGTTAATGCACGTGGCTGAGGAACTTCAGGACCGGTGCTCCTTCCCTGTACCTGCTTCACGCACAGCCAAACCACAGGTGATCCACAACTGCTTATTCTGACTTAATGATGGTCCTACTGTTGCAGAAGGACTGAGAAAGACTCAGCAATGTGATGAACAGTGCTTCAGCAGCAATTCCTGGTCACTGGCAGGCAGGGATGGCTCCTGAAGGGGGCTTCACAGGGTGGAGACGTCTTACAGCTGCTGTTACTAAGGGTTTGTGTGCGAGGACCGTAAGTTCTAGACCAGGACTAGAAAGGACAGCCTAATGTGGAAGAATCCCATTGTGACACCAAGCTGGAAGAGGCAACGGCAATGCCAGTACCCTCACAAGAACAGAGTGTTGTGCAGAGATGTACGAACAGATTATCTTGCCCCTTCATTATCTGGATGCAAATAAGGATGAGGCAGTATCACTTCTAAAGCAGGTTGATATTCCCACCAGGAGCCAGCTCTCGTACTGCTACTGCCTCGTGGCACACCAGCGTGGTGACTGCAGCTCCACTGAGGCTGTTACGGTACTGATATATGAGACACTATAACCTTTTTAAGATGATATTTAGTACATTTAACAAAACAGATAACGCGTTTTTGATACACAAAGCTTGCTGGTTTGTTTGCCAGAAGGCGCGCGTGCACACTTCCTTCAGAAAGGCTGTCGTTCTGTTGCTGGGCACAGACTGGTAGGCTCATCAACGCCAGCAAAGGCATTATTACGCTTGATGCTGGGATGATATGCCATTTATTTTACTAGGAAAACATGGACATTATTCACACCAAAGATGATTAGCGGGCTGCCTGTGCTTCCTGTTATTCTAGCAGTCTTGTTTATCTGTAAGATGATGAGATACAGGATCTATTGCTACTGTTTTGTTTTTAAGCTTCCTTTCTGGCCAATTTTTCTCTATAATAATCCAAAAGCCAAAGCTAGACATACTCTTCCAGGCTACAGTGTATAAAGGAGATTGATCCTGTGTTTTGCCAGTTGACTGACGACCCTACCAAGCAGTGGCAAAGGAAGACAGATATAGAGACAAACACTTGAAATGTACTTTGCCTGAGAATCTCCCTTCTCCTCTTTGAAGTCTTCCCACCTGTCACAAGTAAGACAAGACTTGGTTTATGCTCGATGCAGTACAAGGACATTGGGTCGCTCCAAGGAGAACAGTGTCTCTCCCCTACCTGGTATGATGCCAGACACTGCAATCAGACAAAAAGGCACAAGCCACAACCATGAAAAGAAAGTGTATCCCGGCCCTCGAGGTCTGTGCCAGCAACTCTGGGACCCTGCTCACTCTGGCAAAGTGATCGTTGGATCTAAATGACCAAAAGGAAGGGTGTTAAGGTGGGGACAAGGTTCAAGGGAGCAAGTAAATTGTTAGCTTCCTCCCTCACTGAAAGAGGATGAAGTCATTTTACTCTACGCAAAATGCTCTATAAGAATGATACAACCGAAATCTTCCTCCCTTGCATTATAAATTCTCCAAAAACAATGCTAACAATGGGAGACACCATTTACCGAGTTACAGATTTAGAGCCCACTCCAGCACGCCCCATTTTTGAACTGTTCCTATGGTTTATGTCCCACAAATCTTGAAGAACATAGTCTGATGGCCTGATCCAGAGCCAGTTTGGCCCCACTTATATTAGTAAATGAAACAGTGCCAGGAAGTCTTCCAATATCCTGGACCAGGATCGTCTGCACGTTTAATTGTTAGCAGACCCTGGCGCAGTTCTGGCTTGAGTCAAATAGCTCTCTCCCAAACAGTTCCTGGGAGTAGTTTGGGAGGTAGCAGGAGCCAGGAATGACTCCCAGGAAGCAGTTCAGATGTGGCCAGATCCTTTTGGAAGGTGAGAAAGATTAATTGCATGGATGAGACGGTTCAGAGCCAGCTGGCTTCACTGGCAAAGAATGGTTCCAGGCACATTCGAATTACCAGCAGACGCAGTGCTGTGACTTGATCAAGGGCTTATTCCTTTGACTTTGCATCCTCAGTGTTTCCTCTGATATCAAAGCCACCCAGCATTTAATCAGAAATCTGCCAGTGGATGGTGTTTGATCAGCAGCGATGACCCAGGCAAACCCCTCCCGTCAGCAGTAGCAGACAGGGAACGGACAATCACGAGCTAACCGATGATCTCTGGCACTGCTTGATCACCAGCTTGGAACTGGTTCCTGCCCTTGGGTATTTCAGGTGACAGGTTCATTGAGGTTGGAACGGACCTTTTGAGATCACCTTGTCCAACCTCCCCGTCCAAGCTGGACCAGCCAGAGCAGGTTGCCCAGTCAGGTTCTTAGTATCTCCAAGGACAGAGACTCCATCACCCCTCTGACCAACCTATGCCAGTGTTCAACTACCCTCACACACTTCATCGAAAATCAGGCAGTTTTCCCATTTTACATCAGAGGTTTTGATCTGACTGATGTGGGACGATCTGCAGAAGCAGAGCAGTCTGCACCAAGGCACTCACTAACACCAAAGGACTTGGAGTTGATGATCCTTATGGGTCTCTTCCAACTTGAGATGTTCTATGATTCCGTGATTATGAGTCTACATGTGCTCAGGGGGCAAGTGGTGAGTGAGCAGCTGGGGAGACCAGAACATATGAGGTTCATGCACTTTGTAATGGCCTTTCAGGCCTGACTTTACACCAGCTCTAGCTATTATCTATCCAAAATAGGTATAAGTTAAAGAATGTCTTAAACCCATGCTAGGCAAGAGAACATAGTTTCAATGAACACATCGATACGTATTTCAGAGCTCTGTTTGCGAATGGCAAGGACTCTGGGGTGGACAATGTACATAGCACAGGCTAACTGTGCAATACAGACATTCATTAAATTCAGAGGAGGGCTGGCATGAGCAGACTGGGATATTGCAGAACGTGGTGGGACACTGAAGCTTCAGCAGTAGTCCGCAGAGCCACTTTTAAATAAGATTAGGTGCAAATGGTTTCAGACCTCGTACCTAAACATTGTCCTTGCTGTTCCACTCTATGTGCCTGAAGAGTTCAACAATTACTTGAAATGCTTCTGGAAGTTCATTGCGTCAGATACCTACTTGCTTTGAAATTCATCATTCCAGCATTAGTAGGTCACACCATACGCTTGGTAACGGTGAGCGCTAGATGGGTGAATTTTCTGTCCAGCGTTCTCTCTACTGAACAAATTTGTTCTACTGTTTCAGAGGGTGATTCTTTTAGTGCTGTATGAACTCTTCCTTTGCTCTATGAACTCTTCCTTTGCTGTATGAACTCTTATCCTCTAATTACTCAAAAACTATCATTAAGTGGGCGGAAATGAAAGAATGACTTCTTTTGTTCAGTGTATTATATATAATCAAAACCATAAATAAGGCCCATTATTTATTATTAAAATCTAAATAATGATCTCCTGCTGCCTTTTCCCTCTGACTACATGCCTGAGTAAGCAGAATATAAGATCAATACATCTGTTCGACAGGAGGCACTGAAGGCAGGCCAATGAGGAAAAGGAAAACCTGTTTGAAAATGCAACAGCTGATAATAAAAAATAAAAGTTCACATCCAGAAGCAAAGAAAGGGGTGCAAGAATTACCCCTTTTCACAGAATGAGCAGACTGGGGACACAAACAGGCTTCATCCTGGGAAACCGACTGCAAAGGGCGCGAGGGTCGGCGGCAGGCAGCTAAAGGAGCGCCCTGGTGAGACGCTGGAGCGACCAGCCAAACGCAGTGACCACGTGCAGAAGTAGGCGAGCGGTTTCTGGGAACTGCGGGCTTTCTGTTGCGCTTGGCTCTGCCAGGGTACTGATGGAATTACAGTCAGGTTTAGGAGCTACAGTTCAAGAGATGGTTCAGCAAAGAAACACAGGAACAACTAAAAGCTGGAAAACATGCTTTTCACAGAGAGAACCGTAATTGCAAACCTCCTACTTAGCAGACGATTATATGGCGATTTGATGGCAACCTACATATAAATTTGATTTATTTCTAATAAAACCAAACCGCAGTACACAAGCAAAGACAGAACAAAATCCAAAGAGCAGAAACTCCAATGAACGAAGCGCAACAAAGCACATGAACTACTCCCATGGCTGCGGCACCCGCTTCCTGCTGGAAACTTTAAAGCTTTTTATAAAATACCTGATTTTTTACTTTGCACAGGAAGTAATTCAAAGAAATCTTCTGATCTCTGTTGTATTTGTGGTTCAGGTTAAACGTCTGTGATGATTCACTTGGCCTTCATGAACACTGAGTTAGGAAATAATTGCAGTAACATCTGTGTATACAGTTTGAGCTCTTTTGCCCAAAAACATGAGGGAAAAACCTCACAGCAGGGAAAGTTTTGGAAACATTTGTTTGCCATATATATATGTGTGTGAGATTGCCTACAGTGATTGAAGACAAATCTATGACACAAACCCCCATCAGACCCAAATGTACGAATCACCAGCCAAATTCAAGAGGCGAACATGCGAATTCAGAATTACGCTTTGGCGGGCAGCTACGGCCCGTGTTCTCAAACAGCGAAACCAGGAGGTGCTGCAAGGGCGCGGGTCCCTTCCAAATGACACACCAACGCCATACACTGCCTGTTGTTTTCCCTCTCATTGTACTCTCTCTTCATCCAATACACCGCATGATAACATCTCAGAAAGCCTGAATTTGCATGGTCACACCATAAGGTTTGAACAATGCAGTGGGAAGATGCTGCAGAGATGCAAAACAGACCTCAGAAATAAAATCACTGTATTTTAAGAAGGGTTTGTTGTTCTTCTTTTGGGCTTTCTTTCCTTTTCACCATCTGTACATCAAAACCTCACGGCCAGGTCTGCAGCCGAGCTTGCCGCAGTCTTTGTCACCCCACAGAATTCCCATGGAGCAACTCTGGCTGATGCCAGGCAGCCAGATTTAGCCCCTCGGGCAGCTGACTCTGGATCCTGCACCACGCACAGCTCGGCTGGACTCCAGGATCAAGGCCAAGGTTTCTGATTTCTCTTGGCAGGAGGACTTAGGAGGCAATATCTGAAAATGCTGACTGCACTCCAGCTGTGGGCTGAAAACTGAGCTGTGACACTACTTACACCTAGAAAATGGAGGAGGGTTTCTGGCTGCTTTTGTAGGAGAATATTGGATAATAATAAATGGGCTTTTTTAGAGGTACTACGCACAAACCAGAAATATGTTAAATCTTTCCTTAGTGGGTTTTCTGAATTTTTTAAATCTTGGGTAGGGGTATGGACTAAGACACAAGAAACTACCTCCTCCCTCCCTATAAAGAAGGGAAGGAGGTGAAGGTTGGAAAGTAGCAAGCGATAGGACGAGAGAAAACGGCCTCAAGTTGACCAGGGGAGGTTTAGACTGGATATTAGGAACAATTTCTTCACCAAAAGGGCCATCAAGCACTGTCACAGGCTGCCCAGGGCAGTGGTGGAGTCACCGTCCCTGGAGGTATGCAAAAGATGTGGTGCTGAGGGATGTGGTTTAGTGGTGGCCTTGGCAGTGCTGGGTTTACAGTAGGACTCGATGATCTTAAAGGTCTTTTCCAACCTAAATGAATCTATGCTTCTATAAATAGTTTAAAAGTCTTACTGTGCTTTACTTCAGGAAACCCTGATAATTAAAATATGCTGCTAAAAAGAGGACATTTTAGAGAGAGTTGAACTGCCAGAGCTCTATTTCTATTCTCAGGCTATTTCAGATTAGATTTCTTCAATTTCAGATGAAAAGGGCATTCTGTCACGCAGGCAGGCAAGACTCGGAACCAAGGCTTCTCAGCGTTGCCCGACTTGTGCTCTTGCAGAGACCAGCTCTACCTTTAGGGACAGCGGCACAACCGTTTTCTCCAGCGCGTGCGTGCCACTGCTGGGCTGGTAGAGATGCACGAGCCACAGCAGAATACGGCTCACTCTTCTGCAAAAGCAATGGCTGTGGCAGACTAAGAGGAGTAAAGGACTTATTTCTGTTGAAGTGAACAGACACAGCTGTACCGGCGCTGGGAGCTATGAGTACATGAAGGGAGCAACAAGGCTGAAGGCACAGACTTGGAGTACACAAGGCTGTGTTATGGACATGGAAACGAGCAGGCCGTGCATCGGAAACGCCAGGAAAAAAACCCAGACTCTGCACTGGAAAAACAGACATTTAAAAGTGCAACAGATTTAGCTCCAGTTCCCCCAAAGGAAATTTGCCGCTGCTGAAACAGAGCTAAATTGCACTTGGGAATTACATGATGCAGCTCTTCAAAAAATCGGGTGGCTTGACTTGGCCACAGGTGAACGGGTTGATGAAACCACGTCCTCAGGAGCGGCCCCAGACCAGGCACCGAGACTTTACACAGCTGCGTTGGGGGTAAAGCTCAGCCGGCTCGGCGCACGGCTCCCACACATTCGCGGCACTTCCTACCTCATCTCTATTCAAGCGCTTGCTTTATCTCATCGGGGAGCCACGGAGGGAGCTGGTCAGGGCCAGTCTTGAGCTTTGATGTCACCTTTGAGATCCCACAATAAAATACCAGAAAACTCCAGCAAAAAGTGGGAAATTGTTACCTGTTGTTTCTACTGTTAAATCGAACAGAAAGTCTGTTTCAAGTCAAAGTGCACTTTCAGCACAGAAGAGAGGCCTAAGCTTCTGGTACTTAGTTTGTTTTCTGAGCAGGGAGCAAAAAAACCCCAAATCGGGGCAACTTGACTTAACAGGACATGCAAACCAATTAACCGTGCAGATGAAACAAACCGGAGAATGGAAACGCACTCGTGGCTGTCCCTGAACGGCAGAGAACCGGATTTAAAATTCCCTGTAGCCCTTTAGCTGTTCCTTAAACTAGCCAGGCTACAGCGTTGTTTAAAGATTTCTAAAGAATTATTGCATTGTAATTGACGTCACGTATCAGACTGCAGCTTCAGGACGGCACCGAACACTTACTCTGCACAAACTTTTGTAAAATTCCAAGCACCAGATGACTGTCAGCAGTCCCTGACTGGAACATACTGCCTTCTGACAGCGTATTTATAAGAAAAAATTAGGAATTGTTTAAAAATAGCTGCTAACACTTTTCCAATGAGAGCACCAAGGGCAAATACATCCCTGGCTATGCTGAGCCAACGCTTTTCTTCCTATAAAAAGGGAACCTAACAGCCGTAGTATTAAATTGCATCTCACCAACCCATTCCGGTGCAAATCATGTGAGCAACTTTCAAGAAAATTTGCGCCTATATATTACAGATTAATTTCTCCCTTGTTCTCGTTGCTACTTTAAACAGTAGAAAACAGCCAGTTCCTGTTCTTATACTATTCAAGAGTGGTTTTTTATTTGTGGACTAAGAACGAGAAACATGTTCTCTGCTTCCCTTTAAAATTCTGAGCTAAGTTTTCTACGTGTCTTTATGGAGCTTTTACATCTCTTTTTTTAACTGTGACTAATCGTCCTAATGCCACTTAGCAGTGAACCAGCCAAAGGCTATCTTCGTGCAAAGGGAAGCAGAAAAAAAACCTAACAACGTGTAATCCAACAACAATTTAGGTTAAAAATGTATAATCCAAAAATAGCAGCCCAAATATTTGCCGAAGGGAAACATTTTAGACATGTTTGGATACGATAATCCTTCCCTACCTGACTCTCTGCTAAAGCTGGGGTAACAACCTCCTGTCACTGAGCCTGGCTTTGCACGCGCTGGGCGAGGGGACTCCAGGATTTCAGCCTTTTGCTCTCTCCTCTGGAAATCTGCACATTCGGGTTGTCTGAGCAGCAGGAACGACGAACAGGAGGTTTTGATTTTACAGGGTTTGTAGGAATTTTTAAAATAGTTTAAGATGTATGCTTCTGGCAAGAGCATCAGAAACAAATGAAAGGTGCTAAGAAGTTAAAAACCAATCACAAGCCTGAAAATACGCACAGATATTTGAGATTTTTACAAAAAGATGAGTACGAAGGAAGATAAATCCCTGAGCACTATAACACCACCTCCTGAAAATGTATACAATGTATTGCTTGTGAGCAATTTTAAAATTAAGCCTTCACTGGTTTTTTATGTAATAGCCAATTTATCTGCATGCAGCCTCTCTAACAAAAACATTAAAGAGCGTTCTTCAGCTGGCTGCTGTCTCTAGCACATAAATGGAAGAGCAGTAACTGTTCAGAGACACCGACACAAATACGAGTTCCTTATTATGCCTATTTATTTCCACTAATTTGCGATACGCGTATTACTTGTCATGACAAAATGCCGTGGTAAACTCGGCTGTTTTCCACTAAAATGTCACAGGGGTATGCATGAGCTATTAATAATAATTCTTATTGCAAACAAGGCATCAAGTGAGATATTACTTCATAATGACTTTGTTCTTGCCCTGTTAAAAAATTACTAACAGGAAAGATGGAAACGAAGCATTCAGCAAGTTACCCCTTGCAGGCTGTTCCCTAAGACGCCCCGTGCCGCGTCCCTCTCCGAGCTGCTCCTACGATCTGTTTATGACAGCCAGAAACAAATAAAACCTGACAGCGCGGTCACGCTACTGCTCCTCGCTGGCATCCCTCGCGCTGGTCCGTCACAGCTCCCCGCAAACCACCGCAAACAAACAGGGTTACATTTCAAGCAGCATCCAGGGAAGTTAACTCTGCCTTAACGATGCGCTCCTGCATCCCGACGGCAGGCTAAGACCTGGCTAGCATTTTCATGCTAAAGCAGCGAGGAATGCAAATCCCGCAAACCTTTGTGGTCGTGGCGAATGCCTCCCCGGTCCTCCACCGAGCTGGCATCCCGATGCATCCCGATGCGCGGCCGTCTCTAAGGAAACGCAGCCGCCACGTGACCCGGCATCTCCCGGGCACACGGTATGTTATCTGACAAAACGTTTTTAGGCTGCGTAAGGCAGTCAAGGATGAATTGTCCAGCCACGAAAGGACTGGGGATTTTTTGTTTTTTAAATTCTTTTTTTTTCAAATCTAACCCATTTTGACCCGTTCAGAGGTGAAGGGACAGACGTGCCCTCTCAGCCAGAAGCAGCACACCGGCGCGTATGCAAACTTTTTTACCAAACACCTTATATTTCACTACACTGTTCCCCTTGAATAAATTAATATAAAAGCGCAAAACTTAACCTTCAAAATACAATCTTCACCGAGAGAAACACAAACGTAACAAAGAAAATGCCACACTGAGACTAAAAGGCCGGTTTTTGGAGGAAGAACATTGTCGTGGCTTGCTAACGGGGCTGCTCGCATCAGCTATGGCATGTCCCACGTGGATTAAAGAGAGTACAGAGGAGTTTCTCTCTCTGTGAAATTCTAGGTCCCCAGTTATTTGCCGTACAGACGTTTGTGATTTTAAAGCCTTCAGCGGACCAGAATTCCTATTTCAACAGAATCCCAGGCTTCAGCGGCATCAGGAAACCCGGGGCTGTTTAGTGCTGGCAGCGCTGGTGAGGGCTCTGCCGCCCGCAGGTGCGGGGTAGAGCGGAGCCACCGCCACCACGTCCTCGGCAACGCTGAGCAGCTACAGAAGCTTCAGTGGAAGGAAGGAAGCAAGAGAGGAAAGAGCAGCAGAGAGGAAGGACGCAAATAAAGACCGACTAGAATATAAGCACAGGTCTAACCAATATACACACATTAAAATGCAAACTCCGGTACATTTTGACCTAAAAGAAAAATGAATATGTGACCCATAAATTGTAAGTATAATAGAGGTTGCTCTGCCATGCGATCTGACCTTCTGCACACAAAAACAAAAGCCCTGCCTACATTTCACCCACTACTCCAGCACTGAGACAAGTTATTTAGGTTTGTCTAAAGCCTAATTTCAACAAGTCTGGATCTAAGGCGTCAAAGGGAAAAAGCCACAGCGGCTTGCCTTGTTTGTTTATTCCACTCCTATCTTGATCATAAAAAGCAGATTCTTAAATGAAATTTGTTTGGCTTCAGCATCAATAGCTTAAGCATTAAAAAAAATCTCAGCTCCTTTTTCAAGTATAAAAGGAACTATAACCAATGCTCTGTATTCTGCCCCAGAATAACAGCATTATTTCCAGAACCATGGCTGTGAATACGTCTATTATAAGATAAATATTGACCATACTCCATAACGTGATGGCAGAACATAGTACCTTGACAACACCGCATTGTCCAGGAACAGGTGAGAGCTGCTTACAGCCACTGTAAAAAGATCATGACAAGACTGACATACCATATGTATAAAAAGGAATTAAAAACCAAAAGCCAAGATTATAACCCCACCACTTGGAGGTTTCTATTCATTTGCTGGATAATGTCATAATAACCTTCTACCAGCCTGAAACCAAGAAGAGACTTCTCTTAGCCAGCAAAAAAAATGTACTTGCAGCCAACCATGGAAACAAACAAAAAGTATTCAAAATAAAGAAAAATTGTGTTCGGCCATGGAGAACAAGGGCAGCTGCAGTCCAGATGAGCAACACAGCCAAGCCTTTCTACTCTGAACTCTCCAACTACAACAGTGGCCAAAATGCTTCAGGAAGAGCCAGAAAAACCCGCAGTAAGAACCGATACTCGCTATGGGGCCATTAGGCTGCGAGGGACGCCGGCCCAGGATTAAAGGCTGCTACAAAATCCCGTGGAGCGCCACTTCGTGTGACCCAGAAGAGCACGGCGCCTGCGCAGAGCAGCAAAATGTTTTATGAACCAAACACTGGGAAATTGCCGCATCCTTCAGGAACAGCTGGCTCTGAAGGAGAGCACGTAAATCCAGCAAGAACCCCTTGCCCGGTGTGGCACCCGGAGCTCCCGCACACGAGACAGCTCTTCAGCAGTCTGCAGTCCAACGGCCATGCACCCTGGGACCGACTTTATGTCTAAGTCTATTAAGAAAACGTGCATGGGGTATCAGTCCAACCAAAATGTGGAGATAGCTAAAAACATCTTAATTCTGAAGCAGTGGTGATCAGGACGACTACAGAAAATACAGAAACGAGCCTCCTTCGCTGGGAAATGAAGGAAAAATCAATGTAGCAGCTGGTGAATTCAAAGGCATACCGAAGAGAATATAAAAATCAAGGAAAATATGCATTTCAAACATGCTTACCTTTATGATCCTTTTATTAAAAAAAAAGATGTCATCTGTCTCCTGTTAAACATCTTTACATTTTTTAAATGTATATTCATGTAATTTTGGTAAAAAACGCCTGTAACGTGACAGAAGCAGACATCATTCCTCAGCAGTGACAGAATGAGCATGGAAGTTAAAAATAAGCCATCGTATTGCAGCAAAATAAATTCATACTGAATGCTTATGCAGATCTTAGGAAAATAGAGCAATTCTCAAAAAATGCAAACAGAAAAAACAACAGGATGCTGAGACCTCACAACTCTGTGCAAGCACCTAATCAGTGACGGTAATTACAATCTGCTTTTCAGTGCCTCGCATCACAGAATCATGGAATCATTTAGGTTGGAAAAGACCCTTAAGATCACAGAGTCCAACCATTAACCCAACACTGCCAAGTCCACAACTAAACCATGGCCCCAAGTGCCACGGCTGCACGGTGTTTGAACCCCCCCCAGGGACGGTGACTCCCCCACCTCTCTGGGCAGCCTGTGCCAGGGCCTGACCCCTCTGGCAGGGAAGGCATTTTCCCTCACACCCAACCTAAACCTCCCCTGATGCAGCTTGGGGCCGGTTCCTCTCATCCTGTCACTGGTGACTTGGGAGCAGAGACCGACCCCCCCCTCACTCCAGCCCCTCTCAGGCAGCTGCAGAGAGCGAGAAGGGCTCCCCTCAGCCCCCTCTTCTCCAGGCTAAACCCCCCCAGCTCCCTCAGCCGCCCCCCAGCACACTTGTGCTCCAGACCCTGCCCCAGCCCCGCTGCCCTTCTCTGGACACGCTCCAGTCCCTCAAGGCCCTTCTTGTCCCGAGGGGCCCAAACCTGAGCCCAGCACTCGAGGTGGGGCCTCCCCAGGGCCGAGCACAGGGGCCCCATCCCTGCCCGGCTCCTGCTGGCCACACCAGGGCTGACACAAGCCCGGGGGCTGGTGGCCTCCTTGGCCACCTGGGCACTGCTGGCTCATGCCCAGCCGGCTGTCAGCCAGCACCGCCAGGGCCTTCTCCGCCGGGCACTTCCCAGCCCCTCTGCCCCAGGCCTGGGGCGCTGCCTGGGGTTGGTGCGACCCAAGGGCAGGACCCGGCACTTGGCCTTGTGAAACCTCACACAACTGGCCTCAGTTTATCGATCCAGCCTGCCCAGGTCCCTCTGCAGAGCCCTCCTGCCCTCGAGCAGATCGACACTCCCACCCAACTTGGTGTCACCTGCAACTCACTGAGGGTGCCCTCGATCCCCTCGTCCAGATCATGGATAAAGACATTAAACAAGACTGGCCCCAACACTGAGCCCTGGGGAACCCCATTCGTGACCAGCCGCCAGCTGGGGTTAGCTCCATCACCACAACTCTCTGGGCTCAGCCATCCAGCCAGTTTTTTACCCGGCAAAGGGTCCACCCGTCCGAGCCATGAGCCGCCAGCTTCTCCAAAAGGATGCTCTGGGAGACAGCGTCACAGGCTTTGCTAAAGCCCGGGCAGACACACCCACAGCCTTTCCCTCCCCCACCAGGTGGATCACCCTGTCATAGAAGATCAGGTTGGTCAGGCAGGACCTGCCTTTCACAAAGCCGTGCTGTCTGGGCCCGATCCCCTGGCTGTCCCACACAGATCGTGGTGGCATCGGTGCAAGCGTGGAAGGGCACTTGCTGGGCGCACGCAGCAAGCGCAGGTGGGCTCCCCACGGCGGGGCTCTCTGACCTCTCCCTCGAGCGGGTAATGCCGCATGGGTGTTTGCACACCAGGCTGCTCGGCCACAGCGGGGGAACTTTGAGCTCCTCAACCTGCTGGGTGGAAACACGCAACTCCTTGCTCCGCGGGAGCCTGGCTGTTGCTATTAGTCACGGGTACCGGCAGAAACGGTGGCCGTGAAGGATGGGGATGGGAATCGCTCCCAGTATAAAGGTTCAGGGGACAAAAGAAAGCGGTGACACAGACTTGCGGGTTTGCGCACACACACCACGCGGCCTCACCTCCGTGTGTGCATGCACGCAGACACGCAGCAGTGCAACGAGAAAGCCTCCGAGCTCCCAGTGCAGAAAGCCAAAGTTTCTCTTGGCTGTTCCCGATTACAACCTGTACCGACAGAGAAGGAAGGCCCTTGCACAGCTCCCGGTCTTAGTGCTCTCCCTTTTTCACATAACTCCCACTTCAGATGAGAGAGAAAATCCTCTCAGTTACCTGGTTTATCTTTTTCTCATCCATTAAGCACAGAAGGGTAACCGGTTGCTCTCTCTCCTGTTCCTGGTAATCGAAGGGAATTGTCCGCCAGTAATTTACATGCTGCCGGTTCAAGACTCTGAGCCCTGTACAAGAGGAATCTCCTCGCCCTCACCCCCTTGGCCAAGGAGGAGCTTGTGTCTGTCCTTTGCTGCTGCTGCCAAGAGCGGCACCGAGGGATCATCGAATCACAGAATGGTTTGGGTTGGCAGGGACCGCTAAAGGCCACCCAGCCCAACCCCCTGCCGTGAGCAGGGACACCTTCAGCCAGAGCAGGTTGCTCAGAGCCCCGTCCAGCCTGGCCTTGGGTATTCCCAGGGATGGGGCATCGACCACCTCTCGGGGCAGCCTGGGCCAGGCTTTCACCACCCACAGCATGAACAATTTCTTCTGTACATCTAGTCTGAATCTATCTGACGCAGGGTGCTGCTGCACCCCCGAACACACCGCCCCAACACCCCATGAGTGAGGGAATGAGAGACCGAGGAGCTCTGATGGGCGAGTGGGTGCTCCCTTGGCCCTGCCCTCGCCCTCCCTCCTCTCTTCCCATCCCCACAAGATGCCTGCAGGACCCTTCCCTGGCACAACATCCCAGCCACCGCCACGCTGGAGCTGCTCCAGCCTCCTCCGGCTGGCGTGGCCGCAGCAGCATCACAGCTATGCTCAGGGTGCTGAAGCGTCACAGGGAGGGTGGGCAAGCTTTCACCTACCTTTTGTAAGGGAAAAATGCCTTAAGCCCAGAACCCTGTAGCGCTGCTAGCTCTTACCTCACAGCCGTGGCAGTCTCCTGGTGCAGCCGTGCTCCTGCTGCGGCAAGGGCACCGCTTCCGACAGCCCAGCCGGCAATGGCAGCGCTCGGGAGGCTGCTGTAGATCCGAGCAAGCTCCGGCTGCTTCACCTGATGCCGGAGGCTTCGACAGCTCCCTAGTGCAACTTCAGGGGTCGGATGCCACAACAGCTTCACCAGTTCTGCTGCCCACCCTGAGCCTCCCGCTTTATGAACCACCTTTTACCCGGGCTCTGCTGCCCGTCCGAAGTACGACACACCACTGCTGCCGCACCCGCTGACCAAAGGTGCCGGAGTTTGCCATAAAGTTTGTGGCTTACTGCTACAAAACTGAAAATATGAACTACGTAATATCAACACAGGCTTTTAAAATGGATTCAGGACTGTTAGATCTCAAAAACATCTGTCAGTTTGTCATCTTTGAAATAAAATGATCTTAGTGGTTTTTCACAGCTGCTCTAGAAGATTTGAGACTTCAAATTATGGGTTCAAAGCACACAAAAAATGAGCCTTGATAAACTGTATGTCAATACTTTGTTTTAATGTTATACTGTACTTAAATAAGGCCAAATGTAAAATTATACATCTAGGACATAAAATGGCAGAGTAGGTTCAGAGAATAGCGCTCTATCTCCAAAAGCAGTGGCTACAAAAAAGGATTACAGGCCACAGTGGACAGTGCAATTCACTGGAAGCCGAGCTCACCTGATCCTCCAACACATATACATGGAAATGTGCTAGTGTTTAAGTAGAGAAACAAAAACAGAACAAGGGCTGGAAACAGAACATCGTGTAAGAGGGAAAAAAATGGAAATAAACCACAAGTACGAAACAGGAAGGAAGACTGGCCTTTCAAACAAGCCACTATTTGAGAAACTGGGCTTTTATAACCTCTAGAATTCAAGAGCGAGTGCCTTTATGGAGGGTAACCTTTCCCCAGTACAAATTACTGGGCTCAGGAGAGAAGGAAGGTGGTGACATTTAATGATTAGTAATGATATGGGAGGTGAAACAGGCTGATTTAACGTTTTCTGACCTTGAGTTCCATAAAAAGTCACCTTTGATGTATGTTTGCAATAAATACTGTCAACCTAAGCATATTTCTCCTTTTCCTTTGTGTTCATCTAGATTTTATTTAATACATCTAAGAAGCCGATCTAGATCAGCAACCCTTGATTCTAGGAGAAAGGATCTATATTTTCTTGGAGGTTCTGGAGACCATGAAGCTTTTACAGAAAACTTCCCCAGCTGGAAGAAGACCTGTGATTTGTTTGCAGTTATCACAGACATTCCGCAGCCGGACAGACAAGCCTCCTGGCAAGGATAGAGGAGTATAAAAACATTGCTGATCACATCAGTCTCTGCTCCGATCCAGGGCGAGGTGGTTTCCGCAGCGAAGTGGTCTGTAACGTTCCACAAACCTGCTCTCCAGAAGACACCAGCCCTGCTGCACCACCCACCTGAGGCAGCCACACCCGCCTAGTCCCTCAGGGTCTGCTTAGGGACCCTCCTCCTCCCGGAAAATTGACCATTAACCTCCACTTTTTGCTTCCCTAACTTTAGTGCTTCTCAGTACCTCCAAAGACCTTTTTTCCAATCCCACGGTACCTTCATATCTTTAATAGCCTTTGACAAATTATCCATTTGAAGACTTTTTGAAAATCCAAATACGTGAAATCCACTCAATTCCCTTTATCCGAGGTCCTCTGCAGAGGACTGCCACTGCCGAAGCAGCCCGGTCACCGAGCGAGGCAGATTTCATTGAGAGGGGCTGGAAACCCTAAGGAATCACGACTGCCATTTACAAGAGCTGTTATCAAATAGGGTGGGGCTGGGCTCCTGAGCGTTTCCACGCAGGAAACAATAGCGAAGCATTTTGCTTTGCTCTATAACCTACTGCAATGGGCACGTCCGGCAGTTACGTGCAGCTAATCAAAACCCAGCACGTTATCCTCTTGCTGGGAGTATTGCTTTTTGAGACGTTTCAAACAGAGTGGTTTATAAGGACGACCAGACGTAGAGCAGCGCACAAGACATTAACCCGACAGCCAAAGAGCATGCGGTAGCTGACCGATGCCCAGGGACAGGGGGCCTCGAGCCCCAGCGGCCAGCGTTACCAGTGCACATCCCTCTCCCTTCTCCCCTGGGGAAAGAGCACGAGGGCAGCTCACAAGCGCGTCGCCTTTGAGCCACGTGAGCGTCTCCGGTGTACCGCACCTCAGACACGAGGTGTCTCGGCACCTCTGAGCCCCAGAGCCTTTTGGCAGCTGCAAGAAGAAGAGACAATTTCCACCAGAAGCAGACCCACTAAATTAGCCAGCGGCGTTTAAGCCCCACTGTTAAACTCTGCAGAGGCAATAGGCAACCTGGGCTAGGAAACAGGCAGTTTTGAAAGCTTATCGGTTTTTGGTTTCCACTGTAATTCACGTATTTTTCAAGCTTTTTCAGTAGAGCTGTCCATAGCAGCAGCAGCAGATAAAGGGATATGATTTTTGACAGGTCACTGCTCCCTCCAGGGTTTTGAGCTGCAGCAACAAAAGAGACCCAAAGCCCTTGCTGCCTGAGAAAGTGTTCGTGGGGAAAAGAAGGGAACAGTCAATAAATACCTCATTAATTGTCAAACAAGATAAAACTTCTGGCCACGTATACCTGATGCTCCAGAAACACCTTTGTGACCTGCACACCGCTGCTCTTAGCACGACTCTTCACAAAGATATGACAAAATTTATTTTCACGTGCAAATGCAAACCTTTTACGCATTATCATTGCAAAAATTTCTGGGAGGAAATATATTCAGTGCCAAACCCGAATCTCTTCCCAAGTCAGTCATACCACTGCTGGCAGGGAACAAAAAGGTCACCATGATTTCTTACGGGAAGCAAGCGATGCAGAACCGTGCTCCATTTTAAATTCAGCAATTTCTGCCTTTCTCAGAGAGTGACACCTATTGTCTCGGTCTTTTGAACTCAGGTAAATCTATGAAGTGTCACTTTGCTAGGAACAGGATCTAATGCACATTCTAACTTAACGTGATGTGTAAATAAAATAACGTAACAGGGAAGAACAAGGAGGCAGTCCATCGGCAGTTTTCCCCATTTAGACCCTACTGCTACACCACTCTTCCATAGTAACGAGAAATTGTACTTTCTTAACAGCCAGGGCACGGCTACATTGCACTGTATGCAATAGATACAATTGTATATATATTTATTTTTATATATATGTAAAAATACAACATGTACGACAATGCTGGCTAGCATGTGTCAGCCACATCATCTTCTATGCAGACAGAGCAGAGTATTTCCCCCCTCTTCACTGTACTGAAGTAAATATCAGCTGTATTAGTAAATCCCACTGATGCCATTACACATCCTCCGTGACCCGGCAGCTCTCCGAAGGGCTGAGCCCAGGCCTGACTGCAGCAGCCATGTCCGGGAGGCGCCGGTGGCAACGCAGGGCCGGCCCCGCTGCCCTGACGGCTGCAAATCCCCCAACTCCGGCGCGCATCGCCAGCTCGCCCAAGGGAACCAGCTACGGCTCCGCAGCCCCAGCCGCCTGCTGCGCTCTGCAGCAGCTTGTAGCCGCAGGACTTGCCAGCTGAGCCGGGGCGATCGACAGAACTCACGTGCCCCCAGCTTCCCTTTCAGGGCGGCAACTTCCACACACCTGGGGTCACCTCTCCCCTGGGATGCTCGCCTTGGCTGACCACAAGGAAGGCACGCTAACGTAAGCACGATAAGGCCCCTGACTTATTTTTTTGTCAGCCCTGCCAGCAGGGGCATGAACACTCTGTGAATCCCTACAAATGCCTCCTTATCCCGTTTTTGCTGATCTGCTGAAGGGCTTAAAGAAGCCTCTCCAGTCCTCTAACACAAGAAAGTTGATCTGAAGTAATCCGCAGTCCTTCATCTCTCTGTGGCTTCACATATTTGTCACCTGGAGAGACTCGCAGCGCACAGAGCCCCTTTCTGTGAGCCACCGGAGTGGGACGCGCGTTTCCTCTTCAGCTGTCAGCGGCCGCGGCACCGCTCGTTGGCACGAACCCACCTTCGCTGGTGTCACGCCGAACTCCCCCGAGCTGCAGGGAGGAGCGGCTGCGGAGGTGACACACGCCACGTTCTGCCGCCTCTCCCGCGAAGGCAGCGATTTCTCGCCGCTCGGGGCGGCGGCTGCCGTGGCCGAGCGTGACGCAGCCCGTCTGTCACGGTGGCAGCAGCCGTGCCGCCGAGGACGCCTGAGCTCAGCAACGGCGCAAGGACACCCTAAGCGCTGCAGTGTTTGCTGGAGGACGGTACCGGCAGCGGTAGCTTTTGCTGGCACGCTTATTTCAGTTAAGAACGGTGATGTTTCGCGTCCTGTGCAACAGGGTTGTGTCACCGAAAGGATCCGTCTCAGATATTTCAAAATCAAGGCTTTAACGGGAAGGGTTTGCGTTTGATGGGTCCAGAGCCAGGGGAAAATGATCAAGTTCTACCCTGAAATAACACCGCAGCGAAGGAAAACTTGAAATGATTTCTCCCAGGAAAAATGATTCACATCAAATACACTCTCTCCTTTATCAAATATAAACTAAGAAGAGTTTTTTACTGCCTCTTCATTTTTTTTCCCCATCATACAGTTTGTAATTCCTTAAAAAAAGGGAGAGCCTCTGGAGCCTGTGGGTTCCAGCAATCGTATCCAGAAAACCGACACCTAAAAAAGAGCATGATTCACACAGAATTACTCTACAGCAGCCAGGAAACTCCCACCTGGACACAGCTTACACCCTGGAGGAGGATGCAGGGAGAGAGGCACAGAATGCACAGAAATAGCAGGAAAGAGCACAATTTGCATTTTTTGTATTACTGACCCAGCACAGCTGCAGGGATGCAGGTGAAGAGAGGTAGAGGGAGTTTCAGAAACACTCACTGATTTTTTAAACGTAATTAAAGCAAATCACAATTGCCTTGTGGGGCACATGTAGGGAGCTCTAGCAGCAGGTTCTGTAGAATTCCCGACTCGGAGGCTGCACTACAAATTTTGTCTGCATTTTTCACATCTCACAAAGCTATAAGGAAACACTGTAATAATTGAGCTCCTGTCAAACACAGAACATAAGACTGACTGGAATTCTTATTTGATTTAAAAATGCTCTCCTCTTGGTTTTAAAGTTTCAGTGGTGGAAATTCCATCACCAGTTTTGATTTCGGTGATCTAACAATTATTTACTTACATTCACCTTTAGAACCATATTTCTTATTTTTATTCTGAATTTGCCTAGCTTCAACTTCTGGTCTGTGTCTTTTGTTAAGCCCATCTGCTAAGGCTCCCTGGGATTATATTTAATTTCTCTAGGATAGATATTTTTAGAAATATCAAATCATTCCTTCACCTCTGTGTGTTACACTTACATCACTTGAGCCTTTGGTTGTAAAGCTATGCGTCTTCCCACATCTATTTGCAGCCCTTTCATCACTTTCATTGCCCTTCTCAAAGCCTCTGGTCTCTCACCATTCGCCTTGACTGCAGGTGCTGTAACTACAGAGTTTTCTGACATGGATCCTGCCGCCACCACGCACGAGGGCTAAACTCGCCTCTCGGCGCTCTCAGATCCCGCCAGCATCCTCGGTTACAAAATCACCCCGAAAACACGTATTCAGCCAGCTGCGTCCTCCAAAACTGCTCTGGAGTCATTCTGCCCTTCGGGTCTCCTTCGTTCTGCCAATGTTTTTCTCATTTGCCTACCTAGCCCGTCAGAGTGATTTTATATGTTCTCCTCCTGGCCATGACAACGAAGGCCAATGGCTCAGGAGCTTGGCTTGACCACTGCAGGACTCCGCTTGACAACCCACCCTGTTCAGCAACCTTCTTCCTGCAGATATAGTGAGGACAACGAGCTAAACAATTTTTTTTCCAATCTGCTGTATATGTGCTGTATTAATTATTGTTTTCTAAATTATTCAATGCTCATAAATGCATTATGCCAACAATATCACTTTATTAATAAAAATTAATCTCACAATAAAGATACAAGTTGAGCCTGACTACACCAAATTGCCAAAAGCCTACGCTTGATTGGCATGAGTTACCTTTTTATTGACTGATCAACAAAACAGCTTATCTACTGCTCAATTATTTTATTCACCATCAAAGTTGTGTTGGTAAACAGGACGTGTCAGAGATTGCCCTGCCTGACTTCATCCCCCGCCACCTGGGAAAAAAGAAGTGAGATCATCTGAATTTTCTTCCAGTGCCCTGGGAACTTTCCAGTGCTCCAAGAAATATCAACGATCTGCAGCCAGTATCCAAATTAAGAAATTCTTTCAAAATGTAGCTTGGACTGAAAACGTAGACGGTGCAATTCGACATCCTTCCGGATTATCTCTGCAAGGTAAGTATGCATTACCTCTGGAAGGCAAGTGCCATGCCATCAGCTCAGGGCACAGCTGCTGCCCCCCCGCCAAACTGCAACCTGAAAACTATTCTCCAATAGCTTTTAAACCATTAGTTTACCTCCTTTGCCACCAATTTTTGCCTTTTCTCCTTCCCTTGACAAGTGTAGCTGGTTTTTATTTCCCTTCCAAGCCTGGTTTTCCCTGGAACATTTGGCCAAATACTCTTAAGCTGTTCCTAGTTATTAATATTTTTACATTCACATAATTTACTCAGCTGAAGTTGATTTTAGCGTTGCGAGACAGTCTCCTCTAAAGCATTTGTTAGATGCTGATGTGCACCTCATTTACATGAAAAAAATGTAATCAGGTCACGATCACTGACACCTAAGTAGACTCACTGTGGCCCTGAGCAATTCCTCTTTATAAGTTGAGTTTTATCAAAGAATCTCCGCTGGCTATGTCACTTTTCACACTTAAAAACTCAGGGGGGCGGGAGGAGGGTTTGTATGCTCTTTTTTATGGTAATTTTTTTTTTATTTCAGTGGTATCACTAACACAGAAACCCCCAAAGGTCTTATATCACTTACATAAAAAACCCAGGAGGTCTTTTTAGTCCTACGCTCGTATTATTCTCCTGTGATTTAGTGTTTGATATAGATCACCCACTGACATCACTCTTACACCAGGCCATTATCTGTTGTTCCGCAGTCGCCCCTCTAGCACCAGGCACTATTTCCCAACACCTCGGCTTCTTGGGGCACACCTTTCTTTTAATGAAAGCGGCGGCACAGAGCAGATGTCTCCGAGCTGCCTTGCTGCTGCCAAGAGCGCCTGGGCAGGGGTCCCGGTGACTGCAGAAGGTGCCGTGCCCCCACCCACGCGTCCCCAGGGCCGGGCGCTCCTGCCAGGCTGCCCCAGCACCCTCCTGCCCCCCTCCTCACAGCCAGCATCTCCCCCGCTGGCTGCTGCGGCAGGCAACGGCCTCAGGAAAAGGGCAATGCCGTGTTTGTAAGCTGACCTACGGCCTCTTCCTAACGGGAAGCAAAAAGCAAGCCTGGAGGAACTTCTCTACCAGCACCTTCCATGGGTCCCGTATTACAAATACGAAATCCAAAAGTAAGCCACCCACTCCTGCCTTTACTGTCCTTCGTCGAGCTGAGGACCGAGACTTTTTCGATCCACTACCAAATCGGTGAGTCCTAGCAAAAGACAGAAGTCATCCATCAAACTCTGCAATCTCTGTCAGAAGTAAAACTTCGGCTTGTGATTTTGGGACCGGTTTCCACAGCCTTCCTTCACGCCGGCAGTCACACCACCACTGCTCCGATCATTTACATACACTGTACCTATGCAATTACATAGTCTTTTAGTTTTTATAGAAGCATTACATTGTAAGCTACTCATTTTCTCTTGTGCATGTTAGTGCACTCTAACACAGAAGCAGCACAGAGGAAAATCTAGAAAGAAAAATGTGAACGGATTCATGATCTGGTAAGGTTTTAAACAGGAAATTGTTTTCCATGAGGCTGAGCAGCACCCTTACTGCCGAAGTGA
Source organism: Phalacrocorax aristotelis (assembly GCF_949628215.1). Lineage (NCBI taxonomy): Eukaryota > Metazoa > Chordata > Aves > Suliformes > Phalacrocoracidae > Phalacrocorax > Phalacrocorax aristotelis. The sequence goes on from NC_134278.1 coordinate 728,458, forward strand.
CAGCTCCACGAAACATCCCTGCCAAGGCATGGAGGCAATTCCGTGGACAATGTACAACCTTGTCCTTGCGGGTCTGAGAAGCCGCTCACTGAGGAGAGCACAGACTTCAGCTCCGAACTGAACAGCAGCATAACAGACTGGGTGTTTTATTTTGTTGTTTTGGTTTTTTTTTAAAGTTGAGTGCAATTTCACAGAGAAAATCAGAACAATTATATTTCATTAAGTCAGATCAACTCCCCTCACCGCACACGACTAAAGCAAGCATTGTAGAAGTCGGTAAATACTCAGTGACGCAAGGACCACAAAAGCCAGTCATTCATTCAGCTAAGCCAAAATTGGTAAAGCTCAGAACCAGGCTGTTAATGAGTCCTGCATCACAGCTACTCTTCCACGTCACGTTACGGATCTTCTGTGCTTTTCACAGAAGAAAGCCACAGGAGTGTTTTACCACACTACGAAAAGCTCCATGAGTCTCTCGTTTCCAACACTTTGACCAGCTAGCCTCCAGCTTCTTCTTAACGGCTGCCACAGCTGTTAAAGGGAGCGCAGAGGAGAGCCAGGCAACCGACACCACGCGGCATCAGGAAGGGCCAAAGCAGCACATCCTAACAGTGAACTGCCAGAGGCTTTAACACATTCAGATTCGAATACCTTTGTTCTCCATTCAGGAATTGTGACAGAGAACACAGTTCACGAGGAATCTGGTATTTATGATGTCAAAAGATGACCAGGGGAGCATCGATTCTGCTTACTGCAAATTACTCAATACCCATGAAAATGGGAGTCCTCCATTTCACATGAAGTACATCCTTTTGCTTTGCTCCTCTCTTCTCGCTCTTCTCTATAGCACGTGCTTGAATTTAGACATAGGAGAAGGCTGAGACTTTTTCTCAGCTGTAGAACATTAAAACAGATCCATTTAGAAGCTTAGTTTATCATACATATTCTGTAACAGCATTTGTTTGGGTCTTTTTGGTCTCAGGTTTTACTGCTGACGTGAATACTGGCAAACTGGGGAAGCAGCCCGATCTCAAACCGGTTCAAACCAACACCGGTACAACAGTATTTCGTTACAATCATTCCATCGGTTCAACAACAAGGTCAGGATGAAAGGGTAACAACAACGCACTGAGCAGAGACGCGCAGCAAACCTCTCAGCGAGGCAGATGAGAACGTAAAGCCAACGCTGCCAGGCAGCAGCAACAAGCCAAACCCCGCTACTGCTAATATTGGGCAATGTTAACTTGCAAGTAAATACGTTTAACGTTGGTTTGTTTATATAATTTAAATCTACGATAAATATGAAAACAGAGTCTGATCCAATACGGAGACGTGCAAAAGAGCGACGAGCGCTTTGACGTGCTGATAGGTGCAAGAAGAACACACAGTCAGACCTTGGTCTAACTGCACGCAAACGCGCGCTCTCTCTCCTTCCTTGTTAACAAAGCAATACGTTTCAAGCAGTTTTTCAGAGCAACGCTTATAACAGTTACAGGACCGCAACTTCATAATTCGAACCTAAGGGCTCCATTCCGCTAGCCCGTGCCAAAGTCAAACGCAGCCACAAACACCCTGCTCTGGATCCGCGATTAAGTGAAAAACAGACCGAAACAGATACTCACACTATATGTGCAAGATCAAGTGGCTTCTCTGGCTGCTCAGGAAATACGGGACGAGGCGGTTCTCTGCTTGGTACGCAGCCCAGCGATTTACTAATTGCATGGCTCAGCTTCTTCGCAGGCGATTTCTGTGTTTGAAAAGAATGACAAAAATGAGCTGACCGTTACGAAGAGCAGGGCAATACGTGCCATCAGATAAGGAGAAGTGTAAAAAAATGCACAGCGCTGGAATATTCAGAAACGTCCAGTTACATTATGCCATGCCTGAGAAATGAGCGCAGACACTACCTAGGTGAACAAGTTTTGGGGTTTTTTTTTGTACTCCAGACTGAAAAATGAAAGTCATTTAACACAAGTGAGATCAGGAAATAAACCAATTATCTGGTGCTTCCACCAGGAATTAAATCAAGGGGTAATCATACCCAATTAAGGGATTTCTTATACTTACTCACGACGCCTCCTGGACACAGGCGTTGTGTTTCGGGGGGAGGGCAGGGGAAGAACGAAGGGCCTGGCACATGAGCAGGTAAATAACCTGCACGCAGGCTTTCCAACCGCCAGCACCCCCTTCATGTCCCATCTACGGAATCCATGCGGAGCTGGCGCCCTGCGCCCTCCCTCCGTCCTCAGCAACGACATCGCTTTTGAAAGACAAGTTTTGAATTTTTTGTTCATTATGGGCAAAGCCAAGGGGAAACACAGTGCTAAGACAGGTATGAACGACCGGTTTCTTTACTTCCTCTGACACATTCACTTGGTTGTGCTAACTGATCTCGCAGGAACAGCTATCCTGGGATCATCCAAGGAAGACCGAAGGGCTGGCGGCAAGCGTTGCCAAACACACAAGAATGAATAGCTGGCCGGAGTCATGCGCTTAAAATGCGTTCTAAGTCCAATGTTGACTTACAAAATTAAGCCTTAAAATGTAATTACACCCACCGAACTCACGCCAGTGATGTGGGAGGCCAGATAATGCTTTTATGAGAGCTCAGAAGGAACCCATCAGCTCTGTTTTTCTGATCTAACTCACTAACAGTCCATGTACGTGTAACCTAGTGGCTAATTACTCCGATGTAATTTTTTTACTACTCCTGTAAGACATTCCAAAGCGGAATTAGGACCAATTCTCAAGGCACATGCAACTAAAATTCAGATTAACAGATTTATATAGGAGGCAAGGCTACCCAGGACAGGAGTTGCACATATAGTTGCAGCTAATATAAATTAGTAACTAGCAATTACTAACAATTACTAATATTTACTAACAATGAAATAAACAATTAGAAATTAGTAAACCAGTGAGAATCTTCAACTCTGAGCCTCTTAGCTTTAGCGATATAAAACAGGCAATAAAGGCTTTTCTGAGTGGAGAACCTATGCGTGAGGAATTGCTCCCTCTCTGGATTGACATGGTTTGTAGTACGCTGGGATGCATTTTCAGTATAAAGTAAAATACTAATATCAACTGGAAAACAATGAAAAGAGAAAAATTCCATTCAAATTAGAAAAGGAGGATGAGCTGGATGCCTGTGAGAACATATTAGGATAGCTGGTTCTTAGCTGAAGATTTATTATCCTCCTTCAATTACCTTACAACTCAATTTCAACGTTAACCGAGAACTCTAAAAACCATGATGGAGGCTGCCTCTGAATTCGTGATGAATGTAGTCTTGGGGAAGAGCAGAATTACTTGTGATCGTATTCTTCCCTGGAGCACACGTAGAGAAGATTCAAGTGGTGGCCTCAGTGAAATTCCATCGGCACCTAACACTGCTTCCCAACGCGTACTCTGGCCTGGTTGCCGCGTTAAGACTGTACTGCTTCACAATTTAATCTAATTATTCAATAGGTTTAAACCAATTATTCAATACGTTGTAGCCTAATTCCTTTCAGATTCTGGAATTTTTATTCATCAGCCCACAGATCCGACCTGTGAAGCAGCAGAATGCATGAAGGCCACGGAGAGCAAGTCATCTAACCACCCTCAATACCAGGTGACGTGGGCAATTGATCTTCCCAAGGCATTATCTTTGGCTCTTGCAGACAGAAAGTCTTGGCCCTACCAAAGCGCCCCTGCAACAATCTTGTGACGAGTATAAGATTCTTGTCTCCTCTCACCAAGAAAGGCTTCAGTAGGAAGGATGTCAAGATAATTAACTGCCTCGGGTGAGTCTCCTATAGGGTGCTCTGTAAAACAGCATGTTCAGAAGCACTTCAGCTTACTAATTCACTAAATAGTAAGTGCTAAAAAGACTTACTGATGGTAAGCTGATGGGCGTCTTTTTTCTTTTACTTTTTTTTTTAATGTGTTGAGAAAACCTGGTAGATTGCAACAGTGGATGATCCTTGCAAACAGTGTTGAAGTGCTTGGCACTCTCGCTACGACAGGTTCTAGAGATGGTCATCAGCCTTTATTTATTTTGAAATCCTATGAAAAACACAATCCAATCTCTGTGTTACTTCTCACTAAGTCCACAGTAACATGTAAATTATGCACACAAACATGATGATAGCCGAAGTAAAATTCTAGTTTTCCTAAATGAATTCTTCCACACGTTGAAAATTTCCACACCTCTTTGTCTCTCAGTTTGTTCCCCACTCCTCCTTTTAGAGTATTTCCTACTTTACTCTTTACCCTGTTCATCTCTTGTTTTCTGCACAGACCATCCATTCTCAGCATGCCTTTTCTGCGACCTTTTGCAGTATTTCTAGGCTATTTTAAAGGGTTTTTTTTCCATTGTGGTAACAAGCACTACATCCTATTGTGCTACCCCCCCATTTATTTTGTCAAACAAACGCAGTGCTGTCTAGAATGCTGTACAATCGAGCCACTAGTGCAGCTTCACTTTCCAAAAATTATAGGGGAAAGATAATTTCCATTGATCCCAACTTTTTGATGATGCTTCTCAGTGCAGCTGACAGTGAAAAGAGCACAGCAGCCGGAACGGGCATGCTATTTCACAGGCAAGTATACCTCTTATGGGCGTCCCGTTTCCCTGAGAAGTAGCTTTTTTTTTTTCTCAATTAGCTGAGTTCTACTTGAGAAATTTCTAATCAGAACCACCTCTCTCTCATCGATTGTCGCTAATCTTGGCCTCCTGCCTGTTTGACGTCGCCCATGAGCACCTCTGCAGTCTGCAAACATGGAACACTCTCCCCTTCGAAAAAGCAGAAGGCACAAACAGAAAGCCCCGGAGAACATAACCCTCTCGCCCAGCACCACCACTGCAAACCCCCAGACAGCACAGTCCCTTCCCCATCACGGACACCGCCGCTGCAGACCTCCCCAGGTAACGCCCCTACTTGCCCATCACTGGCACTACTGCATTTTTACCACCTTCTTCCTCCCCAGCTGTTCATCTTGGTTCTTCTCGACTTCAATCTATGTTTGTACTGGGGGCAAACTACGTTTTAGGAAGTATCTGTAAGTTATGTTACAGCAGGACCTCGGCCGGCTCGGATCTCGGATGTACTGCTGCCAAATCCCCAGGATTAATAAATCTCAACTCCAAAGAAGCAGTTACAACTAATAAAGAATTTCAGACTTTGAAAAATGTTTCACACTTCCTAAAGTCCAGTTTATGGTCTTATTTATCTTCAGGTTTAGATGGGAAAAGAGTCTGGTGTGCCTTTATTTTCAAAGGCTTTCAACCACTTAACATTCCCTTCTGCTACAGAAGCGTAACTGTAGAAACCAGACGATGACGTGCTGCTCTACCTCCGGCTTCATCCCCAGCTCCCCTGGGACAGGCTAGCAGGCAACCCATTTTCTTTTACTTCCGAAGTGGGCACGGTATGTGACTCGGCAGGACCTGCACTGCTGCGGCCATTGTACCAGTCTGATGGTAAGTGTGGTTGACGATCCAAAAAAAGTCAGGCGTAAATGAAATACGTGCTCTTTATCTGGCCACGACGTTTCAGCGACCTTCCCGGACCCAGGCGTTCACATTTTTGGTTTTCCTCCATACAGCAGTTTCTTCTTTCCCCTTTTACTGATCACCTTATCGCCAAGGCATTCACGAGAGGCTTCTTCTCTGCATTACTCCAAAGGGTTCACGAGGCGCAGGTATCAGTTTGGCTCCAGCAACATGCCAGTAGAACTTTGCAGCTCTGAGGCTGTTACCAAGGAACAACTGCAGCGCTTCCTCTTGCAGAATTCCTGCTTTTCAGCACAACGAATCTTTTTAAGTTTTATAGCCTTTCTGAGACTCCATCTTCAACAAACTCAGCCTTTGACATATTTAGACGTATCAGTGGAGGATACTTACCTTCTTCCCAAGTCTATCAATAAATATTCATAAGAGAGTTTCTGCTTCTTTCTCATCATGCACAGAATAATTAAACTACCTTGTGAGAAACGATTTCCACCAGTTACTGTTTGCGGAATCAACGGGGCTTCTACGTAGCCACAGCTCAGCACATGGTTACTAGACTTCCCAATGGATCCCCTTCTTTTTGAGCCGGTTATCCGAGATATGCACGTTCAGGTTTCCTGCCCTCTGAAACACCACCTAGTTCAGAGTCAGAGGCGACTACTGAATTACGTACGAATCCAGGTATTCCAGCACTGCTTCTGTAACACCACTCCCACCGCCACTTTCTAGATGATACCTTTTATTAGATTTTTCAACCGAACAAGCAGCTGAGGTCAGAACAGGTCAGACGACTGCTATAAAAGCCGCCTTCCTCCAGGCACGGCGCTGGCTGCCGCGCACGCTTTCTGCAGCTACTGCAGTGCTGAGCTGCAGAACTGCATTCCTCAGTGGTGCGAGTTCATAAGTAGCCGCAGTCAAACACAGTTTGCGTGATCCAAAACAGGGTCCACCTACCAGAAAGCACATCTGGCTTCTCCAGCTTCCAGAGAAAGCTCAAATAAAGTAAAATAAATACTTCTGAGAGGCTGGAATGTTTGTTCCCTTTGTAACATAGGAAGTTGAAGGAGACCCTGCTCTGTGCTGTACACTCTCCGGTGACCTGGCATTCCACTTGCACAGCCACAAGGTAAGGTTAAAATACCTTTCCTATTAAGCACTGAATCTCTCCCTCTGGTATTCATCCTCAGTTAGCATCAAACGCAAACCAGACACTCGGGGTTTGGTTACTTCAGTTAATGTATCATTGATACATCGGTCAAGGACTCGCCTGGATTCTACATTTTTATTTAATAAATGATCACAGAATCACAGAATGCCCTGGGCTGGAAGGGACCCACAAGGACCATCGAGCCCAGCTCCCGTCCCTACACAGGACACCCCAAATTCACACCGTGTCTCTGAGGGCCTTGTCCAAGTGCTTCTGGAATATCGCCAGCCTTAGTGCCGTGATGCCTCCCTGGGGAGCCTGTGCCAGGGCTCCACCACCCTCTGGGGGAAGGACCTTCTCCTAATGCCCAGCCTAACCCTCCCCTGGCACATCTCCCTGCCATTCCCTCGGGGCCTGGCGTTGGGCACCAGAGAGCAGAGACCAGCCCTGCCCCTCCTCCTCCCCTCGGGAGGGAGCTGCAGAGCGCCATGGGGCTGCCCTCGGCCTCCTCTGCTCCAGCTGAACAAACCAAGGGACTTCATCCGCTCCTTGAACAGTTTCCCCTCTAAACCCTTCCCCAACTCCGTGGCCTCCTCTGGACACTCTCCAGTAGCTTTATATCCTTAATGTACTATCATGTTTTATCCAATTTAGTTATATATACAGCATGAAAAAATATAACTTATGCAGCGATGCCTGTGTAAGTGTGCAACTCATCTGCAAATAAAGTAATTTTAAGTACTAGGAACAACTATTCAACTAACTTTTCCCAGCGAGGCGGAGGCAGAGGTGTGAGCACAGAGCGGGCAGCCACGCACGCTGCTCGCAGCTGGAAGCGCTGCCCCGCGGACGAGCGCGCATCGCCAGCATTCGCTCGCCATCCCGGGAGGTTAGGAAATCGCTGCAAAGGGACCTCCCACAACAACGTGGCAAGTGCTGAGCGTGTGCGTCCTTAACCCCGTCTGGACAAAAGCGAGTTGCGCCTGTGTCCGGACAAGGGCTACCCTTGGAGCCGTCTGGATCTACACAATCAAACGTGGCTGATGTGCATCGAACGCAAACGGACTGACCGCCTTCTGCTGGGAAAACCAACGTGGTTTTGACAGTTATCACTGAAAAACCGCGCTATACGTGCAAAAGATGTGAGAAATCATCAGTTAAATGCAATTGTGATGTTCCATGTGTTTGGAAACCCGTCGCATCTGTACTGTGTATCGCCAGATCCTTTTCATTTCAGAAAGGTTTCTAGATCCTGTCTCTGTTCCCCTGCCTTCCTGTCAAAGGCTACATCTGTTAAAAAATAATACTTCATTGTGAAATTAAAAAGCCAGAAACTACAAACTACGCTACCAAAAGTTATCTTTCCACCTTTTTCTAATAGTCTATTTATAAACCACATCCACCTCTACCAAAAGGGTCTGGCAAACACTCGTTACAGCGGGCTCAGAAATTCGTAGGCAATAACAACTGAATTGAAACTTGGTTGGCAAGAACACTTGTTTGAAAACTGAGGTTTTCAAGTTATCTGTTCTTTCCCTCTCTCCCCCACCCCCCACCCCCTCCAGTATCTGCCTCCTTTTACTGGTATTACTTGTAATATCAGAACTGTAAACTACACGGGGTGTAAACACGAAGTAAGGCAGCGTATCCACCCTCCTCTACTGAACACGGGTAAGCGAGCAGAAAAACTTTCCGGGTCAGTGCACAGAGGACTTTCCCCCTTCTCCCAGGAGAGGAGCGGCGCTACGCAGCCAAGTGGACTGAGCAGAAAGAAGCCAACAGGGTAGGCGGATAAATTAATAAATTATTATTAATTAATTAATGAATCATTTATTAATACCTACACGGAAGCGGTTGGCAGAAGGAAGCTGAAGCACCCAGACCTGCCTCCAGCTCTCCGCAGGGAAGGTGCGGGGTCGCCCAGCGCCAGGGCCTGTCACCTGCCTGTGCGCGAGGGCAGCGTGCCCTCTGCTGGAAAACGCGGAATGATGGAAGGAGGCTTTTTCACGTCATTTGAAAATAGGAGCCCATGTGATGGTGGAAGTCCACACACAGACAGCAACATGACAGGGATGCAGAGCACGTTATTTAATACCGTGTTCCTTTTCGGCTTGTTTCTGGGGGACCGAATAAAAACACATTCAAAAATTTGTAATAACTTTCAGGTAGTCTAAACGGGAAATTAAATGAACCAGAAATATGAGAGATGTCATTTTGAGAGGAAAATCTTATTAACAGCTACTTACAGTATTGTTAGACCATAACTCGGTGGATGAAAGGGTCTGGTTTAGATTCGATTAGTACCCACTGTAATGACTTCCCAACGGAAGCCATAGATATCATCGCTATAGAAACAACTAAACATTTGTTCGGGTTGTGATACACACTCCAAAGCCACCACCTCAAGGGTGGTTATAAATAACAAACATTCCATTATTTATAGCAGGAAGGGCATTATAACTCAGCTACAGTTGATAACAGGCCATCAAAACTTACAGCCCAGGGTATAAGCCTGCAGGGTAATTTGGCTATTTTAACATTTTACCTGAAATTTATAGCTGACAGAGACTGCTGAAGTTTAGCAGGCTACACAAAAAACAAACAAACAGCATGAACAATGACTAATCTACACACTTTCCAAATGAACAATTTGATTTGCAGTTCTGCTGCGCGTACGTAACTAAACGAATCAGTGTTTAAAGCCATTTAATAAAAACAAAATTGAAATAGGCCAGAAGGACAAATTTGGGAAGTGTTTGAAGCTTCCCCCCCCCCCCAGACAGGCCCCAACAAGCAGTGTCTTCATGCGGGAAGCTTCCTCTTTCAAAAAAGGCTCCTACCTGAACATACACATACATATAATCACTATAGCAATATATAGTAATATATATATATATAATCACTTAATTACATGAGTTATAGTATCAAAAAATTATCAAAGGCACTTCAGAATTTCAGGAAAAAAAGAACCTTATGAAAATACTTACCATGAATTCTGGGTCTTAAGGCTCCAAGACTGAAACTACACCATACAAAACTAAACTAGATCTGGCTTGATTGAAAACCCAGGAAAAATAAACTTTTTTTATTGTATCAGAGTACCAGCTAATCTCTGCAGATCTGGTCAGCAGGGGTCTTTGGGTCTTCACTCAAGAAAGTACTATTGAGTAAACACTTGAGTAAGTCATGCTATTTCAGCTGAAGCCTCACCATTGCTGAGCAGAACGAGAGTTATTGTGCGCGTTTTGCAGTCATGTCTTCCTTCCTAGACACCAATATAGCTTTTTCACAACAGTCTGACGTTGCTGATGCAGGTTCGGGTCATAAGCAACCATCTTCCCCAAGCTGCCTTCTGCAGACCTGCTCCCCAGCCACGCATCCTCCATGAAACTTTGCGGGTGCTTAGTCCCACCTGGCAACCTGGCAATTTTCTGTACTGAATCCCAGAGCGGTGGGGCTGGAAGGGTCCTCTGGAGCTCACCCCGTCCCACCCCCTGCTTGAGCAGGCACACCCAGAGCAGGGGGCACAGGGCCGCGTCCAGGCGGGGGGTGAATGTCTCCAGGGAAGGGACCCCACAGCCTCTCGGGGCAGCCTGTGCCCCTGCTCTGGCACCCGCACAGGGAAGGGGTTTGTCCTCATGTTCAGGTGGAACTTCCCGTGTTCCAGCTTGTGCCCGTTGCCCCTTGGCCTGGCGTTGGGCACCGCTGAAAAGAGCCCGGCCCCATCCCCCTGACACCCACCCTTCAGGTATTTATAGGCACTGATGAGATCCCCCCTCAGCCTTCTCTTCTCCAGGCTGAACAGACCCAGGTCTCTCAGCCTTTCCTCACGAGGGCGATGCTCCAGTCCCTGATCCCCTTGGCAGCTCTCCCCTGGCCTTGCTCCAGCAGCTCCCTGCCCTTCTTGCACTGGGGGGCCCAGACCTGGCCGCAGCCCTGCAGCTGTGGCCTCACTGGGGCAGAGCAGAGGGGGAGGAGAACCTCCCTCGCCCTGCTGGCCACGCTCCTTTCCGTGGACCCCAGGGCACCGCTGGCCTTCTTGGCCCCAAGGGCCCGGTACTGGCTACCAAACTGCATCTTTTTTTAAAATGTAAGTGATCCAGAACAGACGCCTTCAAATTCATTCCCTTTGCTGGATGTCCTTCATCTTTTTATCAGGTTCAGCTTCGCCCCTGTACCAGCAGTACTGGTTACCCAGCTGGAGAAGGCAGAAGTGTCCGACTGGAGACTGTCGTAAAAAAGGCTCTTCAGATTCCCTGACCTCACCAACTGACGGATTTCCTTGTCTGTCATTTACCTGGCAGTAATAGAGTCCAAATCCCAAACTAAGATATATTTTAAAAAATTAAGACTAATTTTCAATTTTCAGAAAATTAAAACACAGGACTTGCAAAAGTTAAAAAGATTTAGAAAAAAATATGTAAGAGACCTCTCTCTTAAAAGATTCCTCTTCCTTGCTCAGTTTATAGGAGACAACCCAGCCTGTAGTAGTATTTTATATATCCCTGAACTTTTTAGTCTATTTAAAACACTTTGTTGCTTAAAGAACACAGGAAACTGTTAAAAAGGCTCAGAAATAAGTTTCCAGAGCTAGAGCCAGAGATATTACTTTAGACTACAGGAACATAAATGCTCCTGATGATTGCCTTACTGTTTACTGAAATCCCTCAAATTTCTCCATTTTTGTCCTTGATTTCCTTCTTTTGTCTTTGCTTCACCTTCAGGCAACCTTTAGCCTCTTAATTTCATCTGTCTTCGATTTGCATTCTGACTACCCCGAACAAGAAACGTAAATACCTCCCGCACTCTTTGTGCCTTTTATTCTTTCGGCTCAGGCCCAGGCACAACCCCACGGCCGTACGGCACCACCTCCTGCACACGTACCGGATTTACGAAGCACAGCTCTGAACAGCGCTCCTTCCACTTCACCAGCGGCTGCACCTTCCTACTAGTACGAGCTACACCTTGCTTCTCTTCAAGTCAGCCAAATTGGCTGCTGCTAGAATTCCTCCACAGACTTCGGGACCCACTGTATTTATGTATCAGTGTTTTCATTGCATAAGATATTAAAATCTAGTCTCTTTTGAGGTTACCAACTATCATTATTTTCTTAAATTCTTTCCTTTTGTCTTGTATAAACTCTGTTTCCAGTAATCACCTGCTTCCAGTTCTGCGCTTTGTTCAGTGTTGTTTCTCTATGTGCAATTCCCCCTCATTCTTTGACATGAAGAGTACGGAAGGAAGGAGTTCCAGGGCCACTACCTGGTCCTGACGGCCGATAATCTGAATTCTCCATCTCCAAAGCAAGGTGGCTGCACCCAGCTGTCCGGCAGGCGTGGTTCCTCGCCTGCGTCAACTCCTAAACCTGACCTTAGGGGCTGCTTGGGAGAGTGCTGCTTGGTCCATGCTGAAACTAGGGATTGCTCTGACAGTCCTGCACTTCGGGTCACGCAACCGCCTGCACCGCCGCGTTTACCAGAAAAGCGATAGTCCGAATATCCTCCTCCTCCGTTTATATAACTTCCCGCTCCTCCAATTCACAATTACATCTTAAAACCCACCCATTCTGTACAGCCTAGTAAGAATCAAAGTTAATACTGAAAGACGACGGGCTGGAAGATTCACAGATCCTAGTACCAGAACGGGGCACGGTCCGGCTGACCTGGCTCGCTGCAAACACGGGCCAGCGGCTTCAGAAGGGAACAGCTACGCTAGAGTCAGTCGTACTATTTAGATATGCCTTTGTGCTAAAAAACGCAGGCTGGGTTTATGTATACTGAAGGGGCTAATAACCTACCCGTAGTTCAGATTAAACATTCCAGAACTTTATTACCCACAGAGTTAATAAAAGGACAATATTTAAGTCTGAATTTTCCTATCTTTGCCTTCCAAGTACTGAATGGCATTAAGCCCCAATTTTCTAAATTAAACAGTAATACTATAATGACGCTTCCTCATGAAGATAATTACTAATTATAATCCAATCATCATCTGAACTTCTCTTTGAATAAGTAAAAGGTTGGGCTTAATCTTTTGTCATAAAATAGGTTTTTATATCTAAAATTGCCTATTATTTCTTGAGATGTGATTATCATATAGTCACCTTACAATGCTATTTCTCATATAATTTAAGGGTTTTTAGTTAAGAGTTTTCAATGCATGTATTTACAGTTGTCAGGACATGACAATACTAAATTTTTCTCTTAAAGAAACACTGTCCTTAGAGATGTCACTTGGATAAGGCTCCTGTCTAAGCACAGCATTCCTGCTAACTGGTTTACCTTTCTGGGGAGGAGAGGTATTGCAACCTTTACGTCTTTCTAGGCTAGAAGAGAGGAAAACATAAGAAAAGTAGGACTGATGCGAAGAGGGGAAGAAACCACGTGTTAAGGTCCTGAGAAGGATTGCGCCGTCTTGTGTGCTTTAAACAGCGTGGAATACAATGACAACCATCAACAAATTAACAACATCATTTGCAATAAAAACAGTACAGTTCACCTATTTATATACTTTTGCTATTTGAAAACCTTTAAAAGCCCTACCGTACAGTTCTGCTATAAAAACTTTAACTTCCAGAATAAATTAGTTGTTTCAGCATGATAAACAAAGGTGAGTTACCCAAGAGGAATGCTCCTTCATCTGATGCTGGTTGCTATGAGGACCATTTGCATGGCCACGCCAAAAACAGTTCTGACAGAGCTGGTAGTTGTGGCACTGCTGGCATCGGTACCGGAAACCCATCATGCTCTCGCAGCGGCAGTACGAACATTCCACGGGATGGAAGACTTGGGGGAGATGGGGAAGGGGGGGAGGGGAAAAAGAAAAAGAAAAAAAAAAGTAATAAGCGAACTTTAGGAAAACCTCAACCATCACATTTCATTGGAGGTTCCAAAACCCGCCCCCAGGTTCTTAACCACAAACCACCTTGTTATTCTGGGCAGGCCATGGATTTTAAGTGCAGAGCAGGTAATTTCGGTAAGGTTAACTGTAAATTTCACTTGTCAATAACACAGCAGTTCCATCTGACAATATTTCAGATGGAATATTTCCAATCCAATGTAAGTCCAATATTTTTTCTTCAGATTTCTCCCTCCTCAGATACGGTCAGCCCCAGAAGTCTCCACAGAAGGCCAGCACCCCTGAGAATACTTATGAGTGGACAGGGAAAGCAGAAAGGCTACATTCACAAAGGCTGATTTCTGCCCAAGGAGACGGCTTTGCCCTGGGTCAGCTGAGAGAGCTCTTCACAGAAGAGGCAAATTCAGACCACCGCGATGGGCTTCTGCTCCAAATCACCTCTCTGCGAGGCACCTCCCTCGCTCTTCCCCGACGCTGAGCTGCCTCTTGCACCTCTACAGCTTAAACTGAAGAAATCCCCAACCTGCTTCTAAATCTTAACATCTCGAGAACTAGAAAATTAAATTAGGTGTGACCTGCAGAGCCACCATCAGAAGCAGGCAAAAAAAAAACGCTTCTACCCATGAACAAACAATCACAGACTCACTCCGTTTAATAAGTCTTCAGAATAAGCAAGAGAGGAATGTGAGAATGAGGTAAAGGAGATATCCTACTGTGTCAAATGCATCTTAAAAGGTGAGGCACAGGAAACAGCATGGAAAGGATGAAGGTGGAGGTGAATTACAGGAGCACATAGCTTAGCATTGCTGTGGGTCTAGTGCGTAAGTAGTTACAGGCAGGTACAAACAACTGTGCTTTGGAGAAGACCACAGGAAAGAAGAGCAGCTGAAATTTCAGCCCGTCAGATGAAATTCTTAGACATGGCTATCAGAAACTCCTGAAAGATGGAAGAGAAATAATTTGAAAGAGTCTGAAGTTTTGATCTATGATAAAGGTTTTGACTTAGCTGTTCTAACGGAGGCATGGCGCAATACCGCACGGGGCAGTAAAGTCAATGCAGAGAGATACAGCTCAGGGAAGGTTTGGCCAGGTAAACAGTGCAGAAGTGCCTGGTACCCCAAGAGTGGATGCACATGCCAAAACCGCTGAAAACACACGGGTGACAATTAAAACAAAGACAACTTGAGCCTTGACCTGGTCAGGACCGAGACGATCAGGCGGATGATGCTTTATTGCAGCACGTGGCAAGGCTGTATAAGGCAAAGAACCTGACCGAGGTAGGCGATTTCAATATACAAGTGCCCAGTAGGAATGGACTGTAGAGGAACTGGTGACTTTTTTTTTTTAAAATAGAAAACTGAGAAAAAGCACTGAAAAGGAAGGCTTCTAGATTTGTATCAAACAGTAGAAAACAACTGGTTGAAAAAGATGACAAGTGACCTGAAGCCAACATGCCAACAGAGTAATTTTGCGAACTTCAGGAAGCAGAGGGGAGAGAAAGTGACTTCAGTGCAGACCATTTCAGTAAACTCCTGAGAATTAGTGGTAAGCTACAGGAAGAAACAGTTCAACAGGAAAACTGAGTTAAAAGAACTGCCAGTTCCTTAAAGAAACGATGCTAAAGAAACAAGCATAAACTATCTCAGTGCAGAGAAAAGAGCAGACTCTAGTAAAAGACCAATGTGGCTAAAACAAAGAGTTCCTCAACATCCTAAGATTCAAGAGGAAGCCTACAGAAGCAAAACCTGGGACAAATTATTAATGAGGGTAAACAAATAATTCAAATATTCAGAGACAAAGTCAGAAAAACGGAACGAGAGAAAACTACCAGGGGATTTAAAAGGGATGTTACAAGAATTGTAAATAGGATCCTTAAAAGGGTGTGAAATTATACATATGTAACCACTGACTTCTCTTGTTATTTTAACTTGTAGAATACATACTGGAACAAATAATAAAGCCAAGTACTGTAAGCACCTGAAGGACAGAGAAATGAGCCATGGACATTTGCCAAATCAACCTAATGTCTTTCCGTGACAGAGTAATTGACCTTGAAATAGGAAAGAGGCATCAAACGCTATCAATTTGTCATTTTACTTCAGCAATTCTTACAAAACTGGTCTCCCAGGACATTCTCGTGACAGGAGAAACACAGAATAGATGAAAAGACTGGAACTTGGATGTGAATCTCATTGGAAAAAGACCAGAGAGCAGTTAATTGTCAAAATGGAAAGATCGAATAAGCAAAGGGCTTTATTCCAGGTCACGCACTGGTCAATATTTTTCACGAACATGTTGAACGATCATCAAAAATGTCCAAATTGGGGCATCACAATTCAAGGAAGGTGTGGGTTAATTGTATGTACAGGAGAAAGCAATATAATTGTCTGAACAACAACATCTCAGCTAGGAGCAGGCTGGGAGAAGGTGTCAGCGAACATGCAAGAGGTGCTCACATAACCAGCAACACGTTCTCCAGAGCCAGTGGCCAAACCCGAGGTGCTGAAGGGTTTAAGCTGCAGTAGGAAAACACTCGTGCGAGAATATTAGGGAAAAACTTTCTCATCCTAAGGCTATTCAAACAGTGACCTCACCCCAGCTTCAAGTGCAAGGAGGTGTTGAAACTTTTTGATAGAGGATTTTAAGAAGCAACGAGGCAGATCTCTCAAGACTGTTTACACACATTCCCGTTTGCCTTTGGAAAGAGAGACGGATGAAGTCACAGGTTCCCAGAGCACCCCCCTCCCCCAGTACCCCTTCTGCTCGTGGCAGGGGTGCCGTCTCCTGCTAAGCTGCCGCATTAGGTCACCTCCTCGATGAAAGCCGATATAACGGCATCAGCCGATCGCAGCACATTCTGTCTACCTCTGCGTACCACTTGATCTTGTCTCCTCCTCCCCACCTTTACAAAAACATCTCTTATCTCCTCTGGCTCTATGCCTTTAAAAGAGATAACTATTGATGAAACAGGGACAAGAGTCCTGAACCAAAGAATCAAAAGCTTGAAACTGATACGCTTGATTTAGGAAAGCAATAACAACATCCTGATAAAACACAACATGAGGCAAAATAATAATGGTGACAGCACTCGGTGTGCTGCAAAAACCTCGCTCTAAGAATGATTGGTAAAGGGAAGACTGGAACAATCAGTATCAGAGATTATTAGATCATGGGCAAGGTATCTGGCTGCCAAGACAGAAACCAAAGAGCTGCGCTTTTTGTTTGTTTGGGGGATGTGTGTGTGCGTGGGTGTTTTTTCTTTTTCCGAAAGTGACACAGTCGAGCTATGGGTGGGAACCAAGGAAGTGAAGTGGGATGGCAAGCTTCCTCCCAGTACCAACCTGCTGTCCTCCCCTTGTCGGCTTACTGGCAGGTGGTATGCCATGATCAAATGCAGAAATTACTCTCTTCCATTTTTTTTTTCTTCATTTCTGAATGCCATAAAATATGGTGTTGCAAGCTTTATTTCTCTTCCCTCCTGTTCTGATCACTTTCCACGCTCCCATCTGCATAAATCCAACTGGATTGAAGCTGCCATGAAGAGGTCAATTGAAAATGTTTTTCACATCATCGACATGCCCAACTCCAAGTCACACTTGAACCACCATGACCCTCCTGCCTGTGGACTGTAAGAGATCACCTCATGTCCCGATCCATTTTCCCTCTCTCCTTCCTGCTCTTCCTTTCCTTCCTGAAATGCTTGCTCTAATCAAAATGCTCATGCTTCATTTTCTCTGCCTCAGTGATCTGAACATTTTTGTTGTTGACACCTTCTCTCTTGAAGGTGTCCCATTACCCAGAGCTCCCTGCCACATATGGGAGTGGGAGTTTTAAGCTTCTTTCCACCTTTCGCTGCAGCCAAGTCTTCAGTCATTCCCTTTGCTGGCTGCCAGTACTCCAGACTCAACCTTCCTGCTGGGTTTTTCTTCAGAGAGACAAGTGCTCCTGCCTCCCCTGACTCCGCCAGCTGACCAGTTCCCTATGGAAGGTGCAGGAAGGGCAGGAGAGGGAAGCAGCTCGAGAGACTGACCCAATTCGAGAGACCATGAACCCAATTCTCCAGTCTGGCTTTTCCTGACTCCCAATCATTTATCTGCAGTCAGCAAGTTTTTGCTTTGCCTTCTTTTTTTCAACTGATACAGTCAGTGACTGTCACTGTATTTCAGTTCCCTCCCAAGTGTTCTGCCCCTGTGGGACACATCCTTCTACTTCCCACCCCACCGGACCCACCTAACTCTGCTAAGGCTCCTGCACTGCAGTGTGACCCTGAAAGAAATCTTGTCACCAAACTAACCTCCCCCATCAAAGCTTGGAAATTCTTCCAGATGAAAAATGGAAGAAAGTGATGTGTCCTCCCTCCTCTATCACACAGATACTTCTAGGTGGCTTTCTTCTACAAACACCTAATTTGTTCAAAGATCTTGTGCCATCTTGTGATTTATCTCTGACTCCTCATAGCCATTCCTTCTTTATTATTTGCTTTGGTCTGCTCCCCTTCTCTCCAGCATCAAAACATGCACATGATTCAGGTTTTCAGATTCCAGAGGCAGAAACCAATTGCCTGTATTTTCTTCTCTAACTCCAAGCTCCCTTTGTCTCTGAGCTTCCTGAATACACGCTTACTGTCTGATGCCCCTCTCCTTCAGTTCTGATCTTAAGAAATCCCTCTGCCTCTCATGTTTCCACATAAGCTGTTGTGGTCAGAATCCCTTTTTGCTGTTTCGCACCCAAATGTAGGTATCATTGCCCCACCTCCAGTTTTTGAGCTGCAAACCCCAAATCCCATATTCACCCTTGTCTTGAAATCTCCATATACTGCCCTGGCTCTGTGTACTCATATTTTATCTTATATTTTGCCTCCTGATGCCAAAAACCAGTCTTTGCTCTGTCTGAACAATGCCCTTCCCACAGAGGCATATGATTAGGGCTTCCAAAATCTGATAGCAATGTAAGTAATACACTGCTAAAATAAAACAATGCAGAAGAGTTTTAGAGGAAAATTGTGGATCCATATTTTGGATCCACATGTTTGTTTCAAAGTACTTTAATTTTAAGGTACATGAGAGAGGTAGGAGAGATGCAGGACTGCAGGACCACAGACTGGTCTGGAACTGCGGAGCCTGATATCCATGTTGTTTGCTTATGCGTGACAGAGGATTTCCATAGGAAGAACGGTATCGGTAACAGGACATAGATAGAAATAAGTAGGGGGAAAGAAGAGAATCTTTATTAAATTGTGTAGGAGAAATACCCAAAGACATCAAAAAACTAGCAGTTAAAGGCAAATGGAAATATGACAGCTGCAAAACGCAAGAAAAGAAATCAAAGAGGAGGTAATAAAAGTAGAAAGCTAAAGCAGGATGAAGATGTAATAATTCGACATTCTTCACACACAAATGTTTCAAGGAAGACCTGGAAAACCCCCCACTGTTCAAAACCCTGGCTAAGACAGAATTAACGTTGGAGGAGAAATGCTTTGAAGAACCGGCCATGACTATAAATACAAACTTCTATTATAGTATTCTCTTACATGTGGTACTAATAGCTACAGCCGTAAACAAGACATCCTGCTACAAGGTTTTGTTTTGTCCCCGTGGACACAGGCCAGCAACACTGATGGGCGCATCCGTAATGTCTAAATCCTATTGCTCCGATGCCTGGTGCAAACGATACTGTTAGCTATGAGACGGAAGCGCAGCCATCTGCTTAACTGCGCAACACACACCACAGAAAGGCAAACGCTGCAAATACTGCAGCCCTTACAAAGCTGTATGCAGCTTTACCACAGAAATCACGTCTAGCGTACAACGGACGCCCAAGCTCCAGGCTTCAACTCTGGCTTTCAGATTTTACCATGGAAACTATTCAAATGAGCGGAAGGAGAACGCTTCCAGGAGGTTAACGTCCGTAGCTAAATGCAATGACTAGAGGCCTGCTTAGGCGGCAGCTGAGAGCTGGGATCTATACCTTCCTAACGACTAACGCAGGAACCTGGCTTCCTCGGTCTAAATTAACAGTGGTGAACACACCCAAACCCTCTCTGGTCCTGCACCCCCCGCTGCCAAACCTCTGAACAAAACCTGATCTCTGGGCCTAAACGCGTCCTGCTCCGCTCCTCGCAGTAGAACACCACTCTACCACCTGCGATCTGCGGACCACGTGGAGCTGATGGACTACTTCCCCGGCATCAGCAGGTTATGATGACCAGAAGCAGTCTGGCATGTGCTATGCAGCAGCCTACGTAAAAGAACCTTTCAAAACAACCCACGTTCCACCGGAAAGCTTAGGGACCAGCAAAATAGAAACGACTGAAGCGCATTGCAGAAGTTTTATCTGGAAAAGAAACGATGGGCTGAGAACCTCACCGAATGCTACCGGTGAGGCACGCTCCTGGCTGCCAAGTGAGATGACGGCTCTAACCAGGGCACAGAAAAACACAAGTGCGTCACAAGACCCAGCTTAAGTTGTGCAAAGACTCTGCTGAGCAGTAGCTTAACACCCTCCTGTACTCTGTAAAAATGCTACAGGGAATTACTGACTTAAGCTACCCAAGTTATCACGGGCAGGCACTAACACACCAGGGCAGCACGGACTGAAAGAGCTTTGCCAAGGCTTCGTTTTGAAACGTGCTTCCAGACATTTGTCATCCCTCGGACGCACAAGCAACACCGTGCCTCTCAGAGGGGTATCAGCCTTCCCACCGACAAGGTGGTCTCCAGCGGTCTGTAGCTTCCTTTTCCTTTCTTTAAAGCAATTGTCTGGAGAACTGGTCTTTAAGGATGAGAGTCCACAATCAGAAGAGTCTTTCTTGACGACGACTTACAACTCGGGCAGTGCAGGAAATCACCTACTGCTGGTACAGAAGATTTTAATGCTACATTTTTCTTACTGAGCCTTTTTTTATTTCACCTACTGACAGCCCAAGGACAATGCAGACCTCCACGCAAATATCCAGATCCTCTACAGCAGACTGGAAAAGTTTTGGCTCCTGAGTATTCGTAAAACATGGTGCCAAAATCACACTAAGGGAGAAAGAAACACTAGTTTCTCGATGGATGTCAGCGATATATTCAGGGCAGGAAAGGACAGGCTGAATCAAAAGCACGGGTTTCTGTCACCAGAACTCTTTTACCACTGTCAGGATAACTCCGAAATAATTTTGAGTATGTTTGTAAACTTATATTGCATTTCTTAAAGGAAGCTGGAATTCACAGAAACCTGGGGAAGCACAGAACAAGAGAAAACGGTGAAGATAAGGCAGTTTTGCTTCTGGAAAGGCAGAGAAATGGCAACACGAGCCGGCCAGACACTCAGAACACTGCTCGGCCGCTGCCCTGCCCGCCTGGAAGCAAAGGGGGGGCAAAGGCAAAGGGGGAAGCGATGGGGCACAGACACCGAGGGGTGTCGGAGCCCTGCAGCAACCGAGCGTGACCTCAGCCAGCTGCCGCTCACCTGCCCACAAGGGGAATATTGTTGGCACAGGGAAGTTTAAAGGTGGTCCGTACCCTTCAACATCCCCATCAAAACACCAGCACAGCTGGCAAAGCTTCCTAGGAAATCATGTTCAAGAAATGTGAAAAAGCCAAAAACAAAAAATCGCATCATCAGCACCGTTCTGTGCCCTTTTTAGTGTTCCCCGCCCCCCCCCCCCTTTTTTTCAAAGGAAAGTTGGAAATTAATTCCTCTGCAAGGCTCTATCTTTCCATGTGAAAAGTAAAAGATTTACCCCAGATGAGGCTGCTTAGCAGCTGCTAAACAGGAATTTTGTCACTTTCGGAAAGGTAGAAATTCTCAATCCTATTCAGAAATTATTGAAGTTATTTTGATCTTCTGGGAAAGTTCAAGCTTCATTTGTCACAGAAGGTGGCGAAAGCTTGAGTTATAACACCTGACTGAAGAACGACCTGGAACAGTCGGAAAAAAATGTTATAGAACATTTTTTAATTGGGAGCCCCTCAAGAGGAACTGCTTTCTCCCCACCACACGCATCTGGGTTTTAAAAACTGTTGCACTCCAGATAAGATACAACCCTTACCCTGGAGAGTCCACGAGCTAGCCATGCGTTTCTACAAACGTTAATATAAGCTTAAGATAACAGCCGTGGCAAGTTTAAAAGCTAGATATTCCTTTCTATATTTTCCCTTTGTTGTAAATGGGAGGAAGAAAAAACCCCACAGCCTGAAGGCTTCTTCCACTTGCATTTACAAAGGATGTTACTTCTACAAAAGCATAACTAAACAGATTAGGATGCCTGCACAAAAGCGTGCTGTCATTATGCTGCATATTAGCATGCAAATTGAGATTATGGCTCTCAAAAATAGCATGCTGCCTATTTGTTTAGATCAATACTAGCAATCCAGTGTTTATTTGATGCCTTGAGAAAGAAGAGGGTTTTTTTTTTAACCTGCAAATGTTATTTCTCCAATAAAACAAGCTCAGTTCAGAGCTTAATTGCCTTTTGCTTATATCCGAGTTGAAAAGACAGCTAAAGAAATTGCAGGATTTTTTTTTTTTAAAGGTGTCAACCAAAGCATTCAAGTGCCTCTAAAGTAACTCAGCAGCAATCGCCAGAGTAATTAATGAGAATATTTACAAGCTGTGAAGGAGACAAACATCTGGCTGGGAGGAAGAGGCAGGGAACAAAAGCACTGCTCTGTTGAGGTGCGATCCAGAGAAAACGAACTTGCAGCGGACATCAGCGACTGACTCCAGAGCAAGGCTACCGCTGAATGCTGCAGGAAATGCCCTCAAGGCAGCAGTAGCAAAGACACAAACTTCAAGGATGGATCTTTATGGACCGAGCCGTTTTATCAGCTAAGCAGTGCGTACAGACCTGTGGTGGAAGAAGAGAACTTCAGGGAACGATGTAATGGCAATCACAGCTAGAATCACAAAGTGACTCGACAGCCGAGGCTGGAAGGGCCCCGGAGATCCGCAGGGTCACCCGGAGCAGGCTGCTCAGGCCATCGTCCAGCCGGTTCTGAACATCTCTAGGGATGGACACTGCACAACCTGATGCAGAGTTTGACCAACCTCACAACAAAAGAAATTTCTTCTTGTGCTTAAGCAGAATTTCCTGTATTTCCATTTTGCCCTGTCACTGGGTACCACCAAGAAGCCTGTAGCTCTGTCTTCCCCCCAGGTATCTGCAGACATTGATAAGGTCCCCCCGAGCCGTCTCCTCTCGCGGCTAGGCAGTCCCACCTCTCAGCCCATCCTCGCAGCACACGCTGCAGTCCCTTATTCATCTTTGTGGCCCTTTGCGGGACTCTCTCCATAAGCCCACGTCTCCCTTGCTCTGCAGAGCCCCAGTGGCCGCAGTGTTCCAGATGTGGTCTCCCCAGTGCTGAACAGAGGGCAACAGGTGTCTCCCTCGAGCTGCTAGCTACGCTCTTCCTAAGGCAGCCCCGGACACTGTTGGCCTTTTCTGCTTCAAGGTGGCATTGCTGGCTGATGTTCAACTTGGTGCCCACTGGGGACCCCAGGTCCTTTCCCACCAAATTGTTTTCCAGCCCGTCAGCCCCCAGTGCACACTCGTCCATGGGGTTATTCCTTCCCAGGTGCTGGACTTTGCAATTCCTGGTGTTGAACTTTGTGAGGCTCATGAGGAAAGAGATGAGCAAAATTATTTTTAAGGCCTCAATTTCTCATGAATCTGCAGTTGGAGAATCACCTGATACATGTCAGAACACTCAACTTACAGCCTTGCAAGCTGGGTCTGGAGAAACAGTTTAGCACCTCTAGTAAGGCACCTGCAGTGGAAAGAGAAAACCAAACCTGCGTAACACTAGAGAGCGAAGTTTACCTTGAGCAGGGAGGTGAATGATCACGAGCTGTTCTTTTGTCCAAGTTTTGCCTCAACCTGAAGGACCTGCCTTTATAATGTCCACTAGTAAAAAGGTGGAAAGGTGTCACAGTTCTCACCACTTCTGGTATTGGATCACAACATAAAAGAGGTTCATCAACTAGTGAGACCTTCACTAGCAACCCTCGTAAAGCAAGCTCCAGCATCGGGGCGGGTATCAGTTACCCTCCCTGCGTGACGGCTGCAGATTTTAGTTTACGCTGGATGTGACAACCTGCCACTAAGAAGTCGCACAGTGCTGAAACACAGGTGCCAGCTGCAGCTTAAAATTTATCAACTGACTGTACCAAATTCATTAAGGACCCAAATCAATGTCTGAAATTTAAGCCCTTTTAATAATTGTGGAGCACTATGAAGCAAGGGCAGTGTTTCGTCTGGGAACTTAATGTCTCCCATTTCAGCTCACCGTAGGGAGATGCCAATTCCTACCCTGTCCAGCGCTGCAGTTACCACGCTGCCAGGCGCGGAACAGAGCAGTCCGACACACACCACTGAACGGCTGGTCAGGAATAGAATCATAGAATCGTTCAGGTTGGAAAAGACCCTTCAGATCATCCAGTCCGACCACTAAACTATCACTGCCAAGCCCACCACTAAACCATATCCTCAAGCACCACGTCTACCCTTCTTTTAAATACCTCCAGGGATGGAGACTCCTCCACCTCCCTGGGCAGCCTGTTCCCATGCCTGACAGCCCTTTCGGTGAAGAAGTTTTTCCTAATATCCAACCTAAACCCCTCCTGATGCACCTTGGGGCCGGTTCCTCTCATCCTGTCACTGGTGACTTGGGAGCAGAGACCAACCCCCCCCTCACTCCAGCCCCTCTCAGGCAGCTGCAGAGAGCGAGAAGGGCTCCCCTCAGCCCCCCCTTCTCCAGGCTAAACCCCCCCACCTCCCCCAGCCGCCCCCCAGCACACTTGTGCTCCAGACCCTGCCCCAGCCCTGCTGCCCTTCTCTGGACACGCTCCAGCCCCTCAAGGGCCTTCTTGTCCCGAGGGGCCCAAACCTGAGCCCAGCATTCGAGGTGGGGCCTCCCCAGGGCCGAGCACAGGGGCCCCATCCCTGCCCGGCTCCTGCTGGCCACACTATAAGCGGAGGCCGTGTCTCAGTGATGTACGTCCTTGGGGCAGCAGCCTAGGACTAGGGGAATCTTTGTGGCCACCTCTTTGAGGATTGGTTTTGGCTGGCTCGTAAGGCTGACAATAATCTGACCAAAGGCATTAGTACAACATACCACCACACCCAAATAACAAATGATCCTGTTCTAAACCAGCATTAATCTCTGTTTCTTTCATGGTTTTGCCTATGTTCTGGACAAGTTTTCAACTGAGACAGGCATTCCTATAAACTCCTACAAGCATTTATTTCAACAAAATTTATGTTTTTTTAAATATATGCAGATACAAAAACATACACAACCCTTATAAGTATCTTCATATTAATTTAGTCACAGAATCCACAGCAGTAGCCATTGTCAGCACAAGCTTCACATCTTCCATCTTCTGCCTTTTAAACATTGAAAATGACCATTTGATAGGAGATGTTCAATCCAGTTCCATGGCGACAATGAACTCTTGCCTATGTCCTGTCCCAGCCTAAACTGTCAAAGCCTCTGGCTTGTTTTTCATTTTGCGGGCACAGCTGTAATCAGAGCTGTGTCTTCCCTCAACATTGCTTTCCCTACCACATGTCCGAGTAACCCCAAGCTTGTTCCTTCTACTGTCTCTATCCTTCAGATTTGCTATTTTTACCTTCCCGTAGCCAGGCCCCCAACACCAAGCCTCCCTTAACTTCTTCTACTGTAGGGACATAATCCAGACTTGACCTCCCCCACCTGCCAAGCCTGCTGTGGCTTGCCACATACCTCTGTACAGCAGCTGTAATGGTTTCTCATCAACGCTTAAACAGAGAAACTGCTGCCTGATCTGGGGCAAAAATACCACTTGCAACACAATAAGGGTTTCTGAGGAAGAAAAACTGTGGTAACTTGGAGGGCAAGAACACTGGCATGAATTATTGGTGGTAACGTAATTCAGCAAGCAGCTTGGGAGGTAGCTGTACAAGAGACTGATAAGAATTAGAAACATAATAAACATTAGAAGCTATCCTGTCAAGTTATCTGAATGCTAAACCTACATGTAACAGGACTCCTGTGTGGAATGTCGGATTAAATCTGGAGACTGGCTGGCAGAACAGACAGATGGGGAGAATCTCTGGCTGCCTGGAAGAAAGCGTCAGGAAAAGGGGCGCTTACGCAACTGCTCCCAGTGAAGACGGTTAGGCTGGGATCTGCGTGTTCTAGCACAGCCACGTCCCACAGTGAGGGCAACAGAAGCTGTCAGATAGTACAGGAACACACGCACTAACCCACAAGGATGTATTACTCTGGGTAGCAATTTCCTCCCAGTACTTTCAAGCAGAAGAAAGGTCAGATTATGGATTATCTCCAGATCTTTCCACCATTTCGCTTCTGCCCAGACACTATGTTTAAACATTTTACCCTTGCCTAGGAAGCTCTGTGCAGTTCTATCCTGACCTGTAAGTCATATAAACACTTTTTGCTGCCTGCTCCCTTACTGTATTTACTCCACCCTGAGTGCTCTTCTTGGAGTACAAGTCTATACAGATGAGAGGACAGAGGAAGAAGCAAGCAAAAAGTCGCTGCTGCTCTTCCATTAGTGCAACCTGTTACAGAAGGATGGGAAAGACACTGTAGTTTACCTAATACTTAAGAAAAAGGTGGGCAGCTTGATCTAATTAAGTTTTCCCATAAGCTTTGTCTCCATGTAATTGTTCCCCTCAAAATTCTTTTTTTAAAAAAATCACTTTTTTATTTTTTTTAATGAGACACGCAGTTGTCAGGAAATGCCTGTGAACATATAGAGCAATTGGGAAATTCACCTTCTTGTGCTGCAATAAAGAAGGAAAGGCCCATTGAGCACTGCAGTTCCAATCTTGTTCACTGCTGAACAAATGCAGATTAAATTCATGACCAGATACGCGTTGCAAGAGGATCGAGAGGAGACAGTGAAAGAAATGCCAAAAGCCAGCATCTCAAAATCACAGCAGTACTTAACAATGTCACAGGCATAAATGTCAAGAAACAGAGAATGGAATATAAATCACGCAAACGTCACTAGAGACAGACTGCCAAGCTGTGCCTGGGAACGGCTGGGCAAAACCAGGAGCCTAGAGCTTATCTACCTATGTCTTAAAAGGAGATTATACACCTTGCAATGACTGTAAATGCGCTACACGGAAAAAGAGGCAGCAACAGTAGGGCAGGGGTTCTGAAGGATGATAACGTGATTCTACTCTGTGGGGAAGGAAACAAAAGATGAAGTTTAGTTTATGGGTGAAGAAAAAAAAAGTTCTGTTTTTTTTTTTCTCTAGAATTCACATACAAAACATCATACACATACACTGTGTGCAGCTGTACAGTAAATTAAACACACCACCTTTCTGGCCATTAAAAACAACAAATAGTTTCGATACACTTGCACAACCTTCTGCAGGAAACCTTTTTGCTTCCCTGAACTCCACAAAGTCCTCTCAGCCAGACAACTCCTTCGTCACCCTTTATCTCTGTTATTCTTCAGTTTTCCATCCTTTATTGCTCCTGAAATACTTCCCATAGGCAGTAAACCCAGGAGATTTTAGCTAAGAAAGGTCTGGAAGTGAGAGGAGCTCAGCAGGTACCTCCCGTTGGGAGCACTGAAGTGACTCATGTGCTCAAATGCTACCCAAGACAGACGTTTGAATGGGTACCAAAATCTTTGGGAGTTCGCACTTGAAAGCATGTATCAAAGCACGGCTCAAGTGAAGTTTTTTAGAAGTTTCAGAATAAACACGAACATTTAGAGAACATTGTTTTTCTGCTGCCTGCTTTTCCATCTTCCCCTACCAGTGATGCTAGAACTCAAACTGATCTTGTTCTGCATTGCTGCTGATGACTTCACAGCGTCAGCCTTCATCCCAGGAACGCAGAACACTTCTCACTCCAACACAAGTCTGGGCTTAAGTGCTCTGGGACTAAGACCGCTGGAGTGTGAACGATGAAAGCATTAAGTGCTTTGTTATGTGAGAAAGGATGGCATATTTACATCTGTTCACCAGAAACCCTGCTCTGACCAGGTGTTTTGAACAAGAAAATATTCCGTTTACCATTTTCAACGTGGGCAAGTCTGTGCATGAGAGGCAGCCACACAAGGCACTGAGGAGGTGGATCAGCCATCAATGTGTCTAAAAACATGTTTAGCATGATCTTTTTCTGCAAAAAAAATAAAAAAAATACAACTTAATTATAAGAAAAATTTCAAATTTTTAATACCAAAAACTACTTCAGCCTTAAAAATCTCTCTGACACAACTTCTGTCTACCAGGAATACTCCATACGCTACAGAGAGAAAGACCACACTTCTTCGCAAAGGGAGTTTCAATCTATGTTAGGCAAACAGTAACAACACAAAGAAGGTACTGGTATAGACAGAACATCATCATGCAAAAATAAATGATAAGCAGATGAACAGGGAACTCCAGAAAATGGAGGGCTGGTCAGTCAGGACGGGTTCCCAAGCTGCAGTTAGAGATTCTTATTTCAAAGAGACTTACCACAAATGAGAGCGGAGGTTATTTAGTGACATAGAAAACGCTATTTCACATATACAGACAACGCTGAAAAAAGCAGACACATGCACAAAAAGGGTAGTTACAACTAATGTCCACACACAAACCCTACAGTAAATGTGGGTGGGATTTTTTTAAAGGCAAAATAAGGCAAAAAAGAGGCAAGGGGAGAACTAAGATTCTAAGATTTTAGAAACCTGTCAATGAAAAAGAGGTTGAAATCGTTAGGAGAAGGAAGCCAGCCATGTTAAGGGTAATATTTTCTACAGTTTCAAATTCAAGTGCGCAAGAGAAAGTTTCTGCTGCAAATACAAACAGATGGAGATAACTGGTAAGAAAACCAGCTACGAATGTTATGGATACAAAGAAAGACTACGTTGGCTTTCGCATACAATAAGCTAGATGCTTAAGGACTTCTCACAGGCAGAGGAGCAGCTGGTCAGGCGGCCCTTTCTTCTCACCTTAGCATATGGCACTGTTACTCCAAAACACATCCACGCCAGGGAGGGTAAGCAGAGCTAGGGGAAAGCCAGGCTGGTTTTCCGGGAGCTGCGAAATTAACCGTAGCTTCCACTTGTAACTACAGTGACAGAAGTTAAGGTGTTTTTGTCTGGTTTGGGGTGGTTTTTTTTTTAACCAAAAGAGAAGGTTTATATTTAAAGCATCAACAGTTTGTGATTAGAGGCAAATATATACCTCTAATACCTCTGCAGCCTACTACCCTGGAGAAATAATATGGAATTGTAATTACCTATCCCAGTTATCATTAAGTAAAACTCCAAGAAATATTTAATCTCACTTCCTCCAACTTCTATAAGGTGCCCTTGTTCCGGCCTCTCTACTTAGTACATGAAAAGCTTTGCCTGAATAGTTAACTGCTGCCACAGCGAGTCCAAGAATTTCCTTTGCCAGACATGGCATCAGATGCGCAACCTGGAAGAAACCGGGTGCCTGGATCTCACCTGGCACTGCCAGCCTTCCCTCCACCACAAAGCCGAGTCCTCCTTTGGGCTGTTAATAACAACACACAGTCAACCTGCCTTCTCCTCTCCCTGGGGGTGAAGACATGCAAAGCCTTAACGCACACACATCTTGGTACGGCCACGAAACACTAAATATACCAGACCAAGCCTTCTGATAGAAGGAGAACCACAATTTTTAACTGGGAATTAACTGATCGCGGTATGCGATGTCTGAGACCAGACCAGGCAGCTCGGGTAGCTGGGAACCACCGTGCCAAGGATGTTAGATGGCAGCAGCGCCTGTAACTGATGCGCAGAGTTATATTTCAAACCTTAACATAACCTCCTAGTTGCTTACTTGTACAGGTACTGAATAACTTCATAAATATGCCTCCAAGGCTCCCAGTTTTGACTCGGCTCTCATCTCTCATACTGCTTCATATACAAGAGTATGAAGGTTACTCCAAATAAGAAATACTGCTCACGGACAGACAGGTTTTCTGGAGACAAGCCTCAGGACCCATTAGACATCACACCCATTTTTAAAAGGGGTAAAAGGAGGACCCTGGGAACCACCAGTGAGCCTCACCTCCGTGCATGTTGGGATCACAAGCAGATCCTCCTGGAAAACACGTTGAAACATATGGAAGATGGGGAGGCGACCGGAGACAGCCAGCGTGGCTTCGTGAAGCACAACTTGGGCCTGGCCAATCTAGCGGCCTGCTGTGACATGACTGCACCAGGTGTGACCAAGAACAGAAGAGCTACGGATGGCACGTACCCGGACTTCCGTAAGGCCATCGATAGGGTTCAACACAACTTTCTGGCCACAATATCGGTGATGTACGAGTTTGATGGATGGACTGTTAGGTGGGTAAGGAATTGGCTGGATGGCTGCATCCAAAGAGTCACAGTTAAACTCCAAGTGGAAACCAGTAGCAAGTGGTGTCCCTCAAGGGTCTGTACTGGGACCAGTACTATTTACTGTCTTCACTAATGACAGACAGTGGGATTGAGTGCGCCTTCAGCAAGTTTGCAGATGACAGAGCTGAGCGGTGCAGTTGATTTGCTGGAAGGAAGGGCTGCCACCCAGAGGGACCTGGACAAGCAGGAGAGGTGGGCCCGTGTGAAGTGCAAGACCCTGCATCTGGGTCGGGGCAGCCCCCGGGATCAGCCCAGACTGGGGGATGGAGAGATGGGGAGCAGCCCTGCCCAGAAGGACTTGGGGGTGCTGGGGGGTGAAAAGCTGGACACGAGTCAGCAACGTGCACTCGCAGCCCAGACCCCCAGCCGTGCCCTGGGCTGCATCCCCGGCAGCGCGGGCAGCCGGGCGAGGGAGGGGGTCCTGCCCCTCTGCCCCGCTCTGTGAGACCCCCCTGCAGCGCCGCCTCCAGCTCGGGGCTCCTCAGCACGGGACAGACACGGGGCTGTTGGAGCGGGGCCAGAGGGGGCACAGAAATGCTCCGAGGGCTGGAGCCCCCCTGCTGCGAGGCCGGGCTGGGAGAGCTGGGGTTGTGCAGCCGGAGAAGGGGAGGCTGCGGGGAGACCTTATTGCGGCCTTTCGGGGCTTGAAGGTGCTGATAAGAAAGGTGGGACAGACTTCTATAGACAAGGATGTTCCTCAAAGGGAAAAAGCTGGCTCCCTTTTAAGCAGTGAGAACCTTATGAGTTGTTAAAGCTTGTGCACGGAGTGATGCAACTTCCATGGAGTTCACAAGAGGGCAGCAGGGACACAGGCTTTGAGTTGGGGTTTTTTTTCCCCCTACCTGTACAGGTAGGATATATTGCAACCAATTGACCAAGGAGAATCATGCAGCATTATCAGTACCACATCTTGTCTGTCTGGGCATAGGCAATCTCTGTAATGGCTGAGTTGACGGGAAGGCAAACAGCAGTCCCCATCTCCTGGAAATTAGGAGTGTGTCAGAGAAGGAGGCTAAATAAAGCCCTTTCTTGTGGCTGGTCTAACATTTCCTACTGGGTTCAAAACCCAACCATGGAGCAACCACAGAAACAACACTCAGTCACCATCTGCAATGCAAACCCAGCCAAATAATCCTCCAGCAGGTTCCAAACTCCAAGAACGTAAACTGAACGTTAGTAAATGTGAAGGCACAACCAGTCACGAGGGTCAAACGCTCCCCAGGAGAACAAACGCTCTTCTGCGCAGATACTTCCTGAAATCCCCTGCTTACTCTATCCTATTGTAATAGCTGTTTTTACCAATGGCTGTTAGCATACCTACTTGTCTTAATAGCTCTGTAGTCTCAGGTCTTCCTGCAGGTGGGTGCAGCGGCAGGTTGTACCTGTGCTATTCTTATATTTAGAAGACTACCATAGGCAAAAACTGAGCCAGTTTTATTGTTACCCTGCCAACATGCTTGTTCCAACAAGATGTTAATGCACATATTTCCCCCACGAAATACTGGCACAAACCCACGTCCCCGAGCCAACACAGAAATATGTGATTTTTAACTCTCCAGTGATCAAAACAAGTTATACTGACCTAAGCAGCTGTGTATTAGACCCCACCTGTACCTCTAACTGTCCTGCATCCTGTGCTTAAACTGCAAACCCATCGGAGTATATTTACACCATCTTTTGCACACAAGACCACCTTGTCCTTAATAAATATATCTGTATTACTCTAACAAGACTGCACATCCTGAGCATCCTTCCGACACCGTTAGGCTTGTGCAGTCAGTTCGGCTCTCAGCCTTACCATCCACAAAGCCTAAGTCAGCCGACGCTGTGGCAAAGCTCTTGAGTAACATATGCACAAATCAACGCCTGGCTAGGCCTGCTTGTATAGTTTGTGCTGCTGAGTTTCAACGGAATAACATGCAGTTTGGCTCTACAGAAGCCATGCTCCTGGCTCCCAAGTCTCTGAAGTAAACTTCTCAGCTCAGTAGAAAGGCTGCAATCAAACTGCTCTGTAAATGAGATATAACACAGACACACCTCTGCAGTGACAGGGCAGGCTGTGCCATGAACACAGAGCGATTCTGACTCAGGCAGGGAATGTCATGGGGATACAAGATCTCTATGACAAATAGATGCACTGTAGCCAAGTGAACAAGTCTTAAGGGAAGTATGACATGATACCTTACATCTGTGGAAGCCCCCGCTTGACCAGAATAGTAAATTATTACTGGAAGCATTTTATACATCTGGAAGCCATCACAAAGAATACAGCTCCTGCCAAATGCATCCCAGTAAACTCCATTTCGTGTGGGCAATAACTTAGAATTATTCCATCTGTGACCCAAGAAATGAAACAGAGTTATGGAGTGTATACAACCGCTGACACTTCTTTGCCTATCTGCCCTTTCACCACTCAAACATCAGTAAATTATTAGCCTTTTGCACCTCTAAGTGGCGGCTCCCAGAACCAGGACCTCCATGAATGGCCAGGAACCACAGCTGGCCAGGAAGGATTTGTCCCTTGGTAGTTGAAGTAACACCAGGGAAGGTTCCCAGCACTGAAACTCAATCATGCATGCTTTTATGTTATTAAGCCTGTGCCTGGTTTAACCACTCACTCTCCCAAATGATTCCAGCATCCTGATCATGTGCTAATATCAGCTAGGAATCATTTTAATAAACAGTTTCCATGTAACCGCCCTGCTTGAGGGAATAAGAGAGTTGAATAGTATGGAAGTGGTTAGACCATTCCAGCTGGCCGTAGGACCACAAAACGCCCCTGGCACTGTTTCGTTAACTAGCACAGATGTAGCTTATGTGTCCGTCAGGTAACTGCCAAAGTCTGAAATCCCGCAGCTTTACCAATGCCATCTGGAGAGAATTTCAGCAAAATGGTAGGCTGTAAGAGGAGGCTATCACAGAAGTACCTCTAGGAAGCTTTTTTCCAAACCTGGGAGGCATAAGAAAATGAAATTAAATCTAAGACAGATTATCTATCTACTTGCCAGGACCTGTTTGTTTCAATGCTCTCAAATAAATGAAAGAATTGTCTTGGGGTACAACGTATATTGGGATGAACTAAAAAACCATTACCGCTCTCTACAAACCTGGTCTTACACTGGGGATTTTCTTTTGCTGAATAAAGTTAGAGCAAAGGCATTTCTGAAAGTGAATCAATATGAAGAATTAGCTTTCTTGTTCGTGAGAGCCGAAGTCCAAGAGTACCAAGGCGTGCTGCAGGCAGGCCACGTGCAAACGGGCAGGTACGACACCTCGCTTGGCCCCACCACGGTATTTACATCAAGAATTGTAGAAGTGTCAGTCAACTGTCAAGGTCCAGCTCCTACACTGGCCTCTCTTCATGGGTAAGAGAGAAACGGTCACTTCCAGAGCACAGGCCTCGAACGCAACGCGAACGCCAGCTCCGTTGCCTTTGCAGACAACGGAAAGGGCACGCAGAGCCTGGAATGCCGCGGCTGACTCTGAGAGCTCCGAAGCAAGGCTGTGGTTCTACGTTCAACAGCGGCGCCACTTACGTGACGCCTGGTTTGATCGGATCAGTCCCCCTACGTGCGCTGACGTATCAGAAAGGGTGGCACATCTGTGGGAACGAGTATGGCCCACAAATGCCATGTATTGAAACAGAAAAAGTATTTATTAATTACACTGGTAGTAGAACAAAACTCCATCCTCAGCAGGTCACAGAGGAGCCGGAGCCCTCATCATTTCCTAAATCAAAGGCTGTTTCCTACTGTGCTGTATTTCAAATATACTAATTGCCAATTAACTTATATTTAGCAAAAGTGACTACAAATTCTAAATCTAAATACTTC
Organism: Phalacrocorax aristotelis; assembly: GCF_949628215.1. Classification (NCBI taxonomy): domain Eukaryota; kingdom Metazoa; phylum Chordata; class Aves; order Suliformes; family Phalacrocoracidae; genus Phalacrocorax; species Phalacrocorax aristotelis. The sequence continues at coordinate 762,167 of NC_134278.1, forward strand.
AGAAATATTTCTTCCGGAACATAAACATGACCAGAATCTAACCATTTCGTTTCAGGCCTAAGATTCTAGGTTTGTGTTTACAGTTGATGTAAGGATCATTTATACTATTTACATTATCTCAAATTAGGAACAAATCCGTGGAACAATTAAATTACAACTAAAACATATAAAGAAATAAAAAGCTCTTTTAAGATCATTACTATAACATCTACTCTAAACATTACATGCAATGGAAATAATTCAGGAAAATACAGCTATACCAATAAGCATAACAGGGAGATTGATTTAAAAATAAACTATGTGTACACAAGATATTTATTTTGTACAGACCCAAGCAACCAGCAAGGGATTTGTTGAAACAAATGCTCTTAGCACAATGAGAAAGCTTAAAAAAAAAAAAAAGATCAAGGGAAAAGAGTAAAAATGCCATGTTTCATGTTTTAGAGAAGAAACAGGTCATCTTTGCTATTCTGATGGGGAACAGAAGTGTCCCTTCATGGAGGGGGAACGAACTAAAATTGCGCAAAATCCTTTAATTGCCTAAAACCTAGACACGCTAGTGTAAATATCCAGACTTTCTTAAAACTGCGTAGGTTATATAGCGTACGTTACCGGCCCCCCTCCCTCCAAACCCACCGAACTACAACGAAAGCAGCCGGAGGCCTTCAGAGGAGAGCGCTGTATTAACGAGCAACACAAATCCGGTTTTGTTAACCCTTACTTGCTGTGGGAAACAGGTCCGTATGGAATGCTCCGTGTATCCGAAGGAAGGCCCCTCAAACACAGCCGTTGGAAGTTTTAGAACTTCTTTCAAAAACTGATCAAACTTTGTAAATATCATTAGTCCGTTTGAATCTGATATTTGGGAGAAAATATCTGTAAAAAAAATATAATAAAACGCTACAGTTAATACATGCTTACTACCTAAAAGAAGAAAATTTATTTCAATCCATTTAAACCCAAGAAGTTTCTTTGTTTTATCCTGAACATAATTTCTTATCACTTGCTAACAAGACAAAACTTATAAATGAACATATTCGAACATGCCATGACATAGATCCTTCCGTTTCCTCCATCCCAGTCAAAACTGGCAGAACTCTCGGTAAATGTGGCGCGCGCCAGTGGCACGCTGGGTTTAAGTAACAGGGCAGTGAGAGAGCGCATCGGAAGCAAAGCAGCGGGAAGCCGGGGTGCGAGGACTGCCACCTCCAGGGGGAAAGCTCGCGGGTCATGCGGCCAAGAAACGGGCAAGAGGAAATCCCACCTCATTTTATATCAGAGATGCTGCGCACGCTGCAGAGCTAGAATGGGAACTCCCGGCCTTGGCACAAGAAAAATGTTTATGATGAGGTGAGGTATGCTTTTTAGTTAGCTGTGTGGGGCTAAAGAGATTTCTGAAACCAAAAAGAGGAGCGAGCAAGATGTTCAGCAATCTTGTGGATATATGGGAAAAGAAAGGTAAGGGAAGGGGGGTCCCAGCCACTCCATGTGACCAGCCCCAAGCTCCCAGCTCCCATGGCTCAGGAAAGGTAAAAATATAGGAGAAGATGTGCAGATGGCACTGTAAGAAAATGATGTCATATAAAATAGGAGGACAGCTGTCTACAGATCAAGTAGAGCTGTCCTGGGATCAAAAAATCTCTTTGGAAAAGACAAATCTCTCAAACAGCAAAACTAGGTCTCCGATATCCTCGCAGTCAGACCGCTCTATAGAGGAAGATTTCTCTAATAAGAGCACTAATATTAGTAAGACCTGAATTTTCCGAGATGTGACAGACACCAGAATTCTTCACTGAACAGCCACTGAATCATCTATGAGGTTATTTAAGACAACATCAGTAATTAAACATCAAAAAGGATATGCTGACAGAAAATAAGCTTAAATTAAGTGATCAAAACAGGTCCGTATAAAAAAAATTTTAAAAAGACTCTTTCAGAAAGGCATATTTCTAGTAAACTAGAGAAATTACTCCAGTCTGAATGAACGAGCTCATGAAGAAGCCTACAGTATCGAAGGTAAGGGTGATCGAGCTACCTGGCATTTGTATCACTGGCTGAACAGACAAGCTCAAAGCGAAGGTCTGAAGCCCAGTTGAATAATCTTATACGGCATATTAGGAATAAATATAGGGGAATTACATAAATATAGGCGGAATAAAAAAAAAAGGAAAAAAGAAGATAAATGGGGGTTGGGGAGGAATGCAGTATTTTAGAAAATTAAGCCAAGTAGAAAAATTACATTTTACCTGAAAATTGAATGTAGAAGAAAAGTCAAGATCAAAATGCACACAGATGAAAACTATGGAAACAACTAAAACTAATGAGAGCCAAACTTCCAGAATCCTAATCCACCCCAGATCAGAATCACTCCAGAACAGGCAGATGCACAAAACCTGAAGGTCTAGTAATAAACCTATCACGGCGGGACTGGTAGAATATGACTGGAACATGACAGTACTTGTATTTAAAAAAAAGGACAGAAATCTTCTGGGTAAATACAGTCTATTAATCTGAACTCAGGAGTATGCAAAATCTAAATGATTTTATGGAGAAAGTTAATTAAAGCTACAGAAATCAATTGAAAATGAGCTAAAATAGAACAGGCTATATCAAGGGTAAATGGAAAAAGAAAACCAAACCAAACACCAAAACCCAAACCCCACTAACCTACATGTTACGGTCGTAAAAATGTGACTTTATAGTCGAAGTAAAGTTGAACCCATTTATGTGGGAAACTTTCACATGGGAAATTACCAGTGAAATTGGAAAAGATAAAGATTAGTAGGATATAATTACACAGCCACGTGGCCTCCTAAGGGGCAGTAAATTACCCTCAAAGAGAAAACCTCAAGCTGAACAGCGGCTAACAGTGTAACTTCTCAGGAGCTCACCTCAGGGTCCCAACAGGCACGTGCTAATAAAGTGCAAGGCATTGCACTTCAATTCTTATACAAAATTTCAGTCCAAAGCTACTATGCTATAAACACTTTTTGTAACCAGAGAGAATAAAAAGTTTAGAACGACAAAAACCACTGCTCAGTCCCCAAAACGCCAGTGTGAAATGGTACTTGTGCAACTCGCGATCTCCTTTTTCAAACGCTTAAAGTAAGCGTTTTACTACAAAACCAGAGCTCACAATATAATCTATTAAACCTACCCAACAGTTCCCTCGAGAGCCTCTCTCCAGCTGCTTGTACCTGCCAAAACAGACCATTCTGCGTTTCCCAGCCGAGGCACCTGCCTGATGCTGCGTACAGTTTCAGCTGAAGGCTCTCCCATTTCTCTGAGCAAGTTAAAGCAACAAAAACCTGGCACCCTCATTCTCTAGGGTCTTGACCTTGGGTGTATCCCACGTCTCACAATTCCTATGAAGTTATCAATTTTTATCGTACAAATTCATAAAATATTTGTTAAATACTAGCTTTAATATCAGTAAAAGCCAAGAAAATAAATTTATCAGATTAATCAGTTTGACTGTGCTTGTGTGTGTGCGCACAGTGTTTTTGGCATTAAACCAAAATATGTACTAAGGTCAAAAGGACAATCCCAGGAAGTACAGGCCAGGCAGTTCCTGGGAAAGTCATGGAACAAATCCCGGCATACTGTCCTGGTTGCTGACTGGGGCTAAACCACGACACACACGTTCCTGCACACAGAAAAGGTGACTGCGATCTGTCAGCATGGATCCACTGAGGCTAAACTCAGCACTTGTTAGACCTCCTCCAAGGACTGTGTCCAGTTCTGGGACCCCCCAGAATCAGAGGGCTGTTGAGAATCACAGAATATGAGAGACAAACTGAAGTGAGCTCTGTAGAGGGCTACGAGGATGGTCAGCATGCTGGAGCACTTACCTTGCGAGGACAGGCGGAGGAAACAGCAAGATAAGAGAGATCTGGAGAAGATAAGACACTGAGAAGACCTAATAACACCACCCAAGCACCTACATGGAGATGTATGAAGATGCTTTTGGAGGAAAATTTAGTGATTGGGGTTTGAGAGCTAGGACAGATACTGGAGAGACGAGAGGATCTAAAGAGGCTCCAAGGACCAGCTCCTAGATGGATGAGCATCTAAGGCCAGGCACTGGAGGGATCCGTGTTGTACAGGCATATACATATATGTCTATATGCCACTAATGGACTTTCATCCTGATCAGGCCAAGGTGGGAACAGAACGAGGTCACTGGTGCTGCTCGTGTTCACATGGGTATTTTCCGTCTGCGTTGATCCGCGCCACTGCGTGCGTGTGCTCCTGCTGGGAGCGCATGCCCACCCTCCCCACCTGCGGGCTGGGGACATGGCAATGCCGCAGCCTCTCCTCTATCAGATCAGATGTTGCGGCACCTCCCACCATGTGTTGTAAAGTAGCGAGATGTAAGAAAGCCTGTATAAAATCAGGTGCTGAGCTTGTTCAGTTGGAATAGGTGGGATACCACAACAAACCACGTATTACCACTACTACTACTTTGGTCCACTGATTAGGACCATAACAAATAACTCCCCTTTCATCCCCGCTCCTCCAAAACCCAAAATACCCTCTCCCCAAAATCAAACCCCCAATCAGGCCAATTCATCTACAGCAGATTAACTTTCAGGACACCTTTATTAGGTGAAACCTAGTATTTAGCACACATTCTTGTATGACTTTCTAGGGTGAACTTCAGTGAGCACTAAAGGCTTATCAGAGCCAGATGGTGAGAGGGAAAAAGTAGCTAGTGAGGCGAGGGAGCCAAGGAGCACCACGCAGGTAGAGCCAGTCGTCAGAAGTCAGACCGCCCTTAAAACGAGCGGGACAGAGTCTTGATGTACTTGAAGTTCTGTTTGCAATTTACTTGCAGAAATGACATGGAAGGAAGCACTAATTACTTCACAATGAATCTACTTCAATGCCAAAATGAAGTCATCCAGATCCACAACATGTGACATTTTTATATGGCATTTCTTGGGCTTAAAAAACTTTGACAAAAATAGCGTCCATAGTAGTAGGCTGGGTTTACAACCCCTACCTTGCACACCACGGACAGGAACTCCTTTGCAAGGAGTACCATGTCGCAGGAAACAATGTTTTCCAGAGACAGCAAAGTGGTATCACTGAACAACTCCCATGTCATATGTGCTGTCAGACACTGTATGGACTGAAAAACACTCCATTTGTTCACATTTTCAGAATTTTAAAAAATAAGCCTGTACATATGGAAGCACAGAGACCAAGTTACTATCATTCATATAAATTATGAGATGAGGAAAAAAAAAATATTTACAGCTTCCAGGATTTCCAAATAGCCTCATGTCCCAGCTGAGCCGGAGCTGACAGCCTGCTTAGGAAAGGCAGTGCAGGAGTGGGGGTGGAATCAGGGGAACAAGGAAACTGGAAACAGAAGTTCGGTGATGAAATGGGTCAGTCATCAGAGAGACAGGTTGGAAAGACAGGAAAGGGAAAAAAACAAGACAGCATATTCATAATGATCAGGAGAAGAAATAAAGAATATGAGAACAGCTGAGGCAGATCAGATCAGAAGTCTGTTTATCCCAACAGCAGATGGCTCAGGCAAGCACATTCCCCAGCACATTCCTCCGCTTGCTGGGAGCATCTTCGTGTTCAGCAACCTTTGATGAATTTGCCTTCAGTGAAATTGGCTCAAGGAGTAACCAAGTGGTGTAAATGGTCGATACCAAGAACGCCCTCTGGCAGAGTTTAAAGAAGTATTGTTTTTGGTTGTTTCAGTCTGTCACTGCTGATTTCAGCTACTGCCCTCTAGTTCTTGACTGCAAGGGGGAAGGAACACCTGTTTTCTAGTCACCACTAACACATTGCTCATGGTTTTGTAGAACGCTATTCTTTCACCACCATTTTTCTTTCCAGGTTGCAGAATCCCGCTCCACCTAGTTGTTCTTTGTACAGAAAACTTTCTCTACCTTTGATGATCTTTGTTGTTCTCAGAAAAGATCTATCAGAACTGGCGAGGGCAGAGTACCAGCCAGGGCTACTAGAGCAGCACTCATTCAAAGCCTGAAGACACCACGGATTTACACAGTGCCTTCATCTCTCCACTTTGCTATTCACGTCCTTCCCCTCTGTAGCATTTCATAGGTTTTTAGCCGTCACTAAGCAGAGCGTCAACATCTCCATCGAAGTACAGCTCCAAGATCTCTCATCTGAGCAACAACTTTCCCAGCTCACTTCTCCGTGCATCGCACTAGGACTGCACTTCCCTCCTCCAGCACACGCCACTCTACATATATTCACACAAATTGCACCTACGTTTTTATTCCACAGTAACTCAGCATTGTCAGACGATGCTTCAACTCTTCGGTCTATTTTAGCTTTTAGTAAGCTGATTTACTTAGTATCAAATTGTCACCTTTGACTGTATTTTCCAGATCATTTATGACAGTGCCAAAAGCAGTTCAGGTCCAGCACTATCCACCAATCTCAATATACAGAAAGGATCTTCATTGCTCTTTTTTTGGTTCCTTTTAGCTGATCTTCTACCCATGCAAAGGCCCCACCCATCATCCCTTTCATCAAACTCTTACATGTCTTTAAGTGTTTGATAAGGGACCTTCCTCAATGCCTTTCAGAAATCCAAGAAGTCTGCATCAGCCAGAACTCCTTTGCCCGTCTTTTTTTTTTTCCTCCTTTAATGAACTCCTGTGGTTTTATAGGGCATCCCTTCACAAAAACCATTTCCCCCAACAACAAAATCTCATTTATCTACATGTCAACTAATTCTGTGCTTTATTACCTGCAGCTTGCCCAGAAGGCATGTCAGGTATACAGCCCTGCAGCTCCCCACATCTTGCCTCCCAAACTTCACATGACCTTTTCTTCTTCCCATTCCCTTGCCCCTTAGAAAGTTTTTGGAAAGACAGGTAACCAAGAGCTAATAGTTCAGCTATTTTATTACCTCTCTTCAGTTCTGGTGATACTCAGAAACTTACTCTGCTAACAATACGACGCACTTCCCCTCTTCTCTGCCCCCGGAAGGTTTACAAAGGTTTAAATTCTGAATCTCAGATTTGCTCCCGCATCCAGGTAAAGCTACCCTACAACCTTGTCTGAGAAGTCAACAGCCTAATTCTATCCTGGCTTAAAGCTCTTCCCTCCTGCACAGATTTCCTATACTCCTAAAATCTCAATTCCAAATTAGACCAAATCCCCTTTTCCTGGACAATTTTGTTAATCGCGTGCCAAGACTCCGCCTGCGTCTAACCTTCCACATGGCGCTGTGAGCGTTTCAGAGAATAATAGTGAGCTGGTTCCAGTCTTTAACTTTGTCTCCAACTAAGCAGAGACAACAACGAGCACACGAGGGGGCAGAGGACCGTCCACGGCAGATGGTGCATGTGAAGGAAGTGCCATGACCATACAGAGCAGTGGCAAATCAGCATTACTGTTACAGTTACAGATAAAGACATTTTCCTTTCCCAGTTCACTTGTAAGATACCATACCTGACAGAACAACAACAAAGCCTCACCAAAACCAGGTGTTAACGAGGTGTGGTTAACAGTTAGAACTAGTTAGAACAGACATAAGAACTAGCCCAGAAACCTCAAATGGTGGTAAGTCTGTGTGGGTTACATCTGAAAAGGCAAGAAGAACCGAGATTTAACACTGAATTAAAAAAAAAGAAGCCCTACTGTCTAAGCACGTAAAATACAAAGTCACATGCTCTTTGCAAATGATGCTCCACATCCAAACAAAAGTGCACCAAGAAAAAAGGGGCAGCAGATATCTGGTTTCCTCTCCCCCAACCATTTCTGGTCAAGAGTGGGGTTCCCCAGGGCTCAGTGTTGGGGCCAGTTTGTTTTAATGTCTTTAACAGTGATCTGGATGAGGGGATCAAGTGCACCCTCAGTGAGGTGCAGATGACACCAAGTTGGGCGGGAGTGTCAATCTGCTCAAGGGCAGGAAGGTTCTGTAGAGGGATCTGGACAGGCTGGATCGATGGGCTGAGGCCAGTTGTGTGAGGTTTAACAAGGCCAAGTGCCGGGTCCTGCCCTTGGGTCACACCAACCCCAGGCAGCGCCCCAGGCCTGGGGCAGAGGGGCTGGGAAGTGCCCGGCGGAGAAGGCCCTGGGGGTGCTGGCTGACAGCCGGCTGGGCATGAGCCAGCAGTGCCCAGGTGGCCAAGGAGGCCACCAGCCCCCGGGCTTGTGTCAGCACTGGTGTGGCCAGCAGGAGCCGGGCAGGGATGGGGCCCTGTGCTCGGCCCTGGGGAGGCCCCACCTCGAATGCTGGGCTCAGGTTTGGGCCCCTCGGGACAAGAAGGCCCTTGAGGGGCTGGAGCGTGTCCAGAGAAGGGCAGCGGGGCTGGGGCAGGGTCTGGAGCACAAGTGTGCTGGGGGGCGGCTGAGGGGGCTGGGGGGGTTTAGTCTGGAGAAGAGGGGGCTGAGGGGAGCCCTTCTCGCTCTCTGCAGCTGCCTGAGAGGGACTGGAGTGAGGGGGGGTCGGTCTCTGCTCCCAAGTCACCAGTGACAGGACAAGAGGAACCGGCCCCAAGCTGCGTCAGGGGAGGTTTAGGTTGGGTGTGAGGGAAAATGCCTTCCCTGCCAGAGGGGTCAGGCCCTGGCACAGGCTGCCCAGAGAGGTGGGGGAGTCACCGTCCCTGGGGGGGTTCAAACACCGTGCAGCTGTGGCACTTGGGGCCATGGTTTAGGAGGCCTGGGGGTGTTGGGTTGGGGGTTGGCCTTGATGATCTTCGAATCATTTAGGTTGGAAAAGACCTCTGTGATTCTATACCAGAGGAAAGATGCCAGATGTACAATGCAAACTAAAGGTCAGCTGATAAGATACAACAAAGAATAAGTAAAAGGCATGACAACTGGCATATAGCAAAGGTGTAAGAAGCAGCACTGTTCAGTGACAATGGTCAAAATCCTTTCCTCCAAAGTATATGAACATCAATCAGGAATTTTCATAAAGATGAAAGTTACAGTGGCAAAGGGAACAAGAGCCAATAGATTAAGGAAAAAGAAAGAGGAAGCTTCAAACGCTATGAAGAAAAGCAGACAGTATGAAAAGACAGAAAGAGAACATTTGTGCATTTGATGTAGTGTTAAGTTTTAAGACCAGACACACCTGTTAAATAGGACTATTAAATGAGGTGTCCTTAAGGTGAAAGCGTCTTAACCAGCCACCTTTCCAATCAATAACTTGGGGCTTAGTATCCACAATGATATCTAGCTCTTTGTCTGAAAACATCACAAGTTTACCAATTCCTATAGCATGTAATTCCAGTGGTTAATTGCCTTTTCCACTAAAAGGTCACATTGCCATTCTCTTGATGTGTTCCCATACTGTCTTGCTAATTCTAGAAATAATGCTCCTTTCCTGTCCCAGACCTGTGCCAAACTGCTCATCTGCCATGACCTCCACAAATCTTATCCGAATTAAATCCAAAACGTAATCTTTTACTGAGAAGATACAGTCTCTAGCTTCCCCCCCCACCCCCACCTGTTCCTGCATAGTTTATAGAGGTAATGCATTTGGTAAAAGTGCTTAAGAAGTCTGAAATATCCTCTGTCATATATGCCTGTGACCTTTATTTAACACTAATCTTCAGTCACCTGCAGCTTTGTTTTTCATCTGAGAGTTTTATAGTTAGTACCAGATTAAAAAACAGCATTTCCTGGTACTGAAACATGTGTGGCCTTAATGTAAATACATGCATGCAACGATTTCTCACTACCTGTTTTTCAGACCTTGTCAAATAGTTTAATTCAGCACACTAGCATTTCACGTTGCTAGTTTTAAAGCAAATAAAATAACGCAGCTTGACGATGTAGAAAAGCCTAAAGAATTATTTACAGCGAATGACAACCATGGAGATTAGGAGGCATGAATTATTACACGATAACTTTCATAAAGGGAACTTAGGGTGAGGTGAAAATGACAAGACCTGAGCAGTAAAATCTAGCACCAAGAGCAAGATTAACTTCCCAGCTTCTCAGGGTGGGACTGAAAAGAAAAAATACCATAACGACAGCACCCGGTGCCACTGAGGCAGACAGAAGAGCAAGAGCTGCTACTAAAGGACAAAAACAATGCTTATGGAGACCGCTGATTCTCTGCTGATACAGCAGAAGGCTCATGGAAACAAGAAAAAAGGAAGTAAGATTGATGAAAAGAGAGTAAGAGTTAAAAAATAAGAAGTGAGCAGCTGGAATTACAGAATGAGAGATGCAGAGAGCACCTCACATGAAGCAGAAGATACAGAGAACCCCCCCCAACATCCTCAAAACAGGGGAAATGGCAACAATTTTGACATTACTCTCAGAAAAATCAGACCTGGAGTTTTACACTTAAAACATGCCCAAACATTTCAAAATAAACCAATGTACTTGTAAAAGCTATTCAGTACCAAACTCGGCATGTTTTATGGCCAGCAGGTGGCATGCGTAACAAAAGCATTAACACAGCAAGTTCGCTTCAGTATAAAGATCGCTGAATAAGCAAAAAAGTTAGCTTTCAGGACTCCATGCAATAAAACACATGTGGCCAGTGATGATTTGATTTGCTCGAAAATACTTACATCTTAGCTTGTCCAGTATTTTACCGCCGCACATTGTAGCTAACATAGCTTTCACTGAAAATACCGTCAACTTCCCATGGCCCTCACTGTGAAAAAAAATTACATGGTAAGTCATTACTACACAGGATGATGAGTAACAAAAATACTTGAGGCCTCGGAAGGAAACACATAAGTGCCCTCCATTAACTATTAAGATCTACCAAAACTATCTAATGTAACATTAAACCAATGATAACACTAGTGGTTTTAGTATATTGGAAGAGTTAACAAGTGTCTAATCACAAATCAATTTCCTTGCAGAATAAGGAAAAATGCACAGACAAAGAGACTATCATTTGTCTTCTTCCTCCCATAACTGTCCTATTAAAAAAGTAACATGTTAATTTTTTCCATTAAAGCAATTTGTTAACTGGTAAAACATCTCACTTTTTTCTCCGCTACCCTTTGTTAGTTAAATATTTACTCCTTGATTTAAAGTCTGATGTTCAAAAACACACCACATTCTAAAAACAGCACGTAACTGACAGCTAGCGAAGTCCTATGATATCCTGAATGTGCTGCGTAGAAAAGGAATAACGCGAACAATGTTTTATTCTAATTTAAGTTAATAAAGCTGCTGTGCTATCAGGACAGATAGCACATTTGGGGAATCATTTTCTAATATCAGCAAGAGAAAATGAATCTGTCTCTACGGAGAGTGTGAAAAAGCCCGTTCAGCACGGTATGGCACGTCGCAACAGCCACGTGTCTGATCCCTGGTACTAGAAAGAAAGATAAGGATGCAATTATGAGGGAAGCAAGTGACCAGAAACACAGCTAAGGCTTGCTGGGTAAAGCACAGCAGATGCCAGCTCACGGTTTCTCCCAGCCCAGTGCTGGCCCAGAAGGCAGGCACCCCACATCCCGCCCCCCGTCACCTGAATTTCTCCATCACCTTTCATAGTAGTAAAGGCGGGAGTCTGAGAACTTCCAGTGTACGATAGACAGCCACGGTGTGGCCATCTCGGGTTAAATCCACTGTCACTGTGAAGTTGGTAGAATGTTAGTTTAGTGGTGCTTAGGGTACAAGGAGTGTGTGTAAACATGGGTCAAAGCTGTTGGAATTCTGAGCAACTTATTGCCAGACAGAAACGTATTGAGTCGTCGCCCTTAACTCTAAACGGCGACGGTGGTATGGACTGATGAACCGAGAGAGTTAGTCACACACAGAAGGAGAAAAAGAATTCAAATACGTGCAAGTAACTGTAATTAAATGGCAGATAATTTGTACTATCATCAGAAATACAATGATGGGGAAAATACCGGATGAGCGTTAGAAGAGAAACACTCGGATGCTTCTCAGCAGAAACGAGATGTTTATTTAACAACTGCACTTGGAAGACTGGCACTTGGAAAGCGTTAAGAGTAAAGTTCTTTGAAGTAAATATTGGCTTGTGGTGCTGAAGTAGTGACTAGGTCTGATGTCAACGGCAGACGAGCGACCAGATGGAGACAGCAGGAAGTGGCCAAATCACTTTTTTCCCCTCCCACGCTCAGCGTTAATACGCACGCATCCGGTTACATGCACTCCATGGAGAGGTAAAGGCTCTCAACCTGTCTCAGACTGAGTCGCATCTGAAATATAATATACAATTTCTCTAATACAGACTCAGGGTATCTTTCAGATACGCCCTCTGCAGAAGAGGGGCAATCTCTCCTAGAGCTACAGCTGCAGGAAGATCTCTGGAGAGGAATGGAGACTCAAGGCCATCACTTTGTTGATATCTAGCACCCTTTTAACTGCTGTTGAAAGAAACTAAACATGCTAGGTATCTATTTCAAGCTATATAAAGGTTATAAAGGTAATACCACAGTAAAGATCTCAGCTATCCTACTTTGTATTTTCTCTTAAATAGCTTTCTCACAGGAATTAGTTGGCACTCTGTGTGTAAAAAACACCAAACCACTTGACTGCATCTGAAACTGATGGTCTGAAAAGTTCATCCTCTTCAAGCCATGACCTCCACTTCTACCTGAGCAAATCTGACTAACCAATTCAAGTTTCCCTAAGTTACAGTCTCAGCCCCTCTCCCCCTTTTCTTTTTAGTAGACAATCATTTTCTCTCTCTCTCCTTGTAATACAGAGAGAGAGAGAGAGAGAGAGAGAGAGAGAGAGAGAGAGAGAGAGAGAGAGAGAGAGAGAGAGAGAGAGAGAGAGAGAGAGAGAGAGAGAGAGAGAGAGAGAGAGAGAGAGTGTTCAGCTTTGAATTAATTTCCAGAAAAAACAAGTGACTAAAGCCATCAATATCTCCTCACAGGACGCAATCCTATCCTTGGAAAGGTATCTTATGGTGCCTTCGGATGTCAGGCCTGCTTCTGCTGACAATCTGTTTATGAATCAAGAAAACCCCAAACCCCTCCTCCTGCAATCTGCTGGAGGTGTAGTTATTAAGCCAATTGCCAAAATCTATTTTTGTACCAATGCTATGCAATCTGCTGAACTCCCAAAGGGAAAAAGGGCAAAACTTTCAATATGATTTTGAAACTCCTATAACAATCAGTTCTCAGGGCTGGAAACAGAACTGACGGACTTGTTTAGAAAAGACTGGGTCTGTGTACACAGGGCTTCTTCCAGCTGTCTGAAGAAAGCCCATCCTCTATGCCCTCCTAAGCAGGCGGTCTGTGGCAGATGCCCACAGCAGCGATGGCCATGCCAGCCCGCCCACTGCTCCTGCCTCCAACCCGCCGCTGCCTCATCATCAGCCCCAGGCAGAGCTCCACGCGCTCCAGCCGCCCTCTCACGTGAAGAGCGACTAACTCCCCTCCTCGTCCGTCCCTCCTGAAGCACTCCAGCTGTGCCAGCCCTCCCACCGCGTCCTCTCCAGAGGAGTCAGGCCTCTCGTTCCTCCCGTTTGTCCCCTGTGCCGCACGCATTCCTGTGCGGCCACTTCGCAGGGGCACCCACTCACGCTCCTTTCCCAGAAAGGGCCGGAGCGCCTTCCGCGCAAGGCTGGTCTGTGGGCATTTCCTTACGTACACACCCGGGCCCCTTCCAGCTCCACCGTGCTGATTGCGAGGTGCCTCCTCACCACGTCAGCCTGCACTCTGCTTGCCAACTCACTGCCTCATCTGTTTGCTGGTCACCTTCTCCCTCCCCCTTACTGTATGCTCGTTTATTGCCAGCACACAGTGTGGTTTGATACCTATATTTTTAAAAGGAAAAGTAAGTTGGAGCAACTAAACTCACTGTGAAATCAAATGTGACTTCTAGAAATGATGAAATAAAAACCTGACTGCTCTGAAACAGTAAGTGCCAGAGCCGTTACTCTGGGGTGCCAGTAATGGGTCAGGGACTTTGGAAAGCCATGAGAGGCTACTGGGAAAAACGGACTAGAAAAAAAAACTTTCCAACACCGATGCAAAGCTCTGTGGAAGAAAGCAGTGAAGAACATCCCACCAAAGCTGTTCCTCCTCACGACTCACTACTGATGCAGTATGAGCCAGCATTTCTGCACCGTGATCAGCGCAGCTCTACAGGTCCCAGCGAAGCGTTCCGTGTCAGCATCTTTCATACTTACCTAACATAAGCTCTAACTTAAGTAGTTCCATGGGGAAGACACGAGTCAGATCTTTGATTCCTGTACCTGTTTGGTGGAATGCTGATGACTTTGCAATGCTGCCACCTGCACCACCTTGTAGAACATACTGGACCATGTGCATTCAGGCAACCTCACAGCTAACCCAATGGTGCAATTCCAGCACAGATGTGTATTTTTTTTAAAAAAAAATGTCTGCCATGTTGATGAACTCCTGGAGAGGGAGCCTCAGCTCTGCCTCTCCTCTCACTCTTGGCTCTCCCGCTGCACAACGAAGCGCAGCATCCCAGCTTCTCTCTCGATCCCACGTGCCAGGCAGAGGAGGCCAAAGAGAAGCTGTGCACTGTGCTTGGGTTCCAGAAGAGGCAGAATTTGCAGGGCTGGGGGCAGCGGGGAAAAGAAACATGTCTCTAACTAAAGCCTCAATCTTTTCAGCCAGTCCCCAGAAACATGACCATTTCTATTTTTAAAGTCTCTATTTTCCTAGTATGATCTGTCTCAGAATAACTAAACCCATGAGCTCACCCTTACAACTCATCTCACAAGTAATACCAAATCAGAACTAAACAGGAAAATACACGCTTGATTCTGTTGTCATTCCTGCTTCTGTCTTCCTGCTCTGAGCTTGGTGTTGCTTTTATCTGTCCTTAGCAAGACAGGGACTGTTCTGAACTCTTGGACTTTTTCTGGGGGGAGACCTAGCTTCTGTTTGGTGACAGTAAGAAGTAGTCACGTTAGGAAAGGATCAAAGACTGGACATTACAAGCAGAACAACTATTTGGCATATTCAGTGCTGCAGACTGTCTTGGGTAAAACTGCTCAGTGTCTGTGACAGCTTTCTGGCCGCAAGCAGTTCTCTACTGCTAGGGGAGAGGGCAAAAGCAGAAGAAAGAGAAGACTGAAATAACAGCCGATGGTGAGAAAGATAAGGCGAAAAGTCAGAAGTGCTAAACAACAGTGAAAGATTTGCAGTTGCTACCCAGAGAGCCCAGAGGCCCGTCTACTCAAGATTAGCAGACCGAACCCTGAAGGCAGAGGCTGTGAAAGAAACTCATAAAACTGGCCCCAAGGAAATGCCTAGACAGTGCCCTGGACAAGAAATCAAGCTTCTCCCAGTCAAGAAATGAGAATTAGCCTTCATGGCGTCACAGCATGTTAGAACAGGATCCAAGCTGACTGTCAAAACAAGACAGCGTTATAAAATGGTCTTGTTGATCAAGACTCACTAGAACACTTTCACTTTTTAAAACAGCGCTATACCACCAGGAGGTTCACATTATGTTCTATAGCAGCCTGCAGAGCACAGTTGCACTTCACCTTCAGTTCAGATACACGGCTTACAGCAGTCTGCCAGTTCCAGAAGGCACTAACTTATCTTTTGAAGAAAGCAATTTTTAAGACAAAGCATTGCTGCTGTGGCAACGCAAATCTCCGCAGGCACGGCTACGATATTAAATACACATGCGTGTGTGTGTGTGTATGCGCAACACACAATTTCATGAACTTGTGAAATAGCATGCGGACAGTTTGCCAGAGACTCATGCAGTTGTTGGCCGCATTCGTCTAACTAAAAGAGAAAATTAGTTTAAGAATACAACTGGAGGAGTTACTAGCCTGTCATATGCTGCTATCATGAAGTTGAGGAGGAGGCTGATGGATTGCTCTACACTGATTTGGTGAGTAGAAGGAAGGCGTTTGTTTAGCTGGTAGTAGATGGATGAAATGATTGTTTCTAGTCGAGACACGTTGATCTCTGTGTTATGATCCAAAGTGTTAAGGCCATTATCTCGGAAGGCTTCAATCATATTCCAGATATCAACAAGATGAACTAAAAATAAAGGAAAAAAAATTAACTTCTATTCTGTAATGCATGCAAGCTTACTTTTATGGTACTGTTTCTGAACACTAGGTTAGCTTTTATTTTGGAATGAACAGTTACTTATTTGTATTCAAAGTGAGAGACAGATTCTTGATATTTATAACCAGTTTGTGTCAGCTAGTTTAAAGTAACAGAGCAGTGCCCAGCCATCTTTTATCCCACCCTTCAACATCTGGGTGCTCTGACAGAAAAATACAGAAAGGAGTAAAGGGATCTTCTGTCATCATGCAGTGCGTTTTAGCAGTTAGATATTTTCATTTGAGAGAGACATCGGCAATATTCTCAATCCACTACAGACTGGTTACAATAATTTTAAACATCCTTATGCTGACTAGTAGTCGAGTATTGAAGGAGGAACTTGATGTTCCAGTTAAACTATGGCTGTGTCCAGTTGATCCAGCTGCCAAATCCAGAGCATAATACTTTGTAAACTCAGGTCTAGAGCTCCAAAGTGTTTCCCTAAATTACCCTGCCATATCTTAGTGCATCTCTAAGAAGTGTTAACAACGTAGAGAAAAAGCTTTCCAAAACCACAGTAAGAGACCTGCAGAACCACATTAAATAATATTTTCAAATGCTGCAAAGCCTGAAAGGTATGCATGACGGTGGAGGAGACATCCAAGCATCAACAGCAATCCATCAGTCAAAACTGGACGTGATCCAATAGTTACAAAAAGATAGACTTATTTGCTAACTGCACAACTTCTGTTATCTTCCTTAACTTATGAAAAAAGGGTCTGAAGTAAGAGTAGTCTCTAATGTTTCTCACATAAAATTCATCTTCATATATCTCACATAAAGACCGGAGGATGATAAAGCCGAGCTGCCTATTCACACCAAGCATACGCCCCGGAGCACCCTGTGGTCCAGACAAAGATCATAAATGCACAGCCTCATCTATACATACACGTATGGTAAAGGTTACTCAAGGCATATGCATGGCATCAGTCAACTGGGCCCAAAGTGTGCAATGGACTATGTAATTAGCATTTCTTAATACCCCTCTACTGATTAAGAGAGATTTTTTAATTCAAAAGCATGAATTAGCGACAAGAACTAACACTTTCCCAGGAACGACAAAGCAGTAAGCCGTCCATCAGGCTGAAGGCACTGCGGGTACTGCCACAACAGCCCTAAGAGACACACGCACACCCCCCGGGGTCAGCTGCGCTACGGGGGAGCTCCGGCTTGCGGCGTGCAGCTGCACACGTCCTCTGCCGGCCTCCTCAGCTCTCCTCCTGCCCTCTTCCACACCAGGCACACCAGTTCCACCTCACTGGGAGGAGGGACCTTTTCCTGCATACGTGAGTCTCTTCTGCTTTTTGCTTTGCCCAGTTCAAGGGTGGTGGCAGGACGCAAAGTAATAATCCAAGGGCGAATAGGTGATAATCTGTGCTTTGTGGTGAGCTGTCAAAGGACCATGGAAGAGACCAAGAAAACTTACACTGCCTAGTATGGTATGAGCTTAAAGAATTCTTTACGGTTGCTACATTTCATGTGGGCCACCACGATCAGATCCAGACACTCTCACGCTAGCGACTGTGTCGTGCACCACCAAGCCCCTCCCTGTGCCTAGCTGCCAGGTGGTCTGCGGCACACCGTGATGGAACAGGAGCTCCAGTAGCTCCACACTGCCTGCATGCAATGCCTCGGGCAACTGAGATATGCCAAGCTGGCCCACAGCTTTCAAATTTTTGAAACGTTAAAAAATAAAACTGAAGATGGTGTAGAGTATTGGTCAGAGATGGCTGCCCGTTTATTATTATATACTTAGTCTCCGTTTAGTTTAAGTAATAACTACCATTGTCTGATAAAACGTTTGCTTACTTTTGCTATAATTAAAATTCACGTGGGTAGAATATTTGAAACAATCATGCATGAGAAATTTTTTAAGATAAAGAGTAATTATAACTTACGATTACATCTTTTTTGTACAAACCGCAGTTTACAGGCTGTTCGATACGTTGAAAGTCTGATGACATCAAAATTCTGTGCTCCTATGAATAAAAAAAAGTTTGTGTTTTTCTTTCCTCTATTACATTCAGCTTATCCGAGAGAATCACTTCAAAAACGGTATGAGTGTTTCTTCACACACACCATCTTCGTCACATGAACACGACAAAGATTTTCATTAGGCATCTCGCGGTAAAGTGATTTTCAGCAGTGTATTATAAACTGACCTAAGCCTGGGGCTGATATGAGTAGCTTAAAAGGAAGCAAGAGTTAAGTGGTGAGTGCATAAGGAAGAGGATTGCACTGATGTTGGAAGACACGTACACAGAAGATCAGAGACAAGGAAAAGGGGGGTTGGTACTCCTACCACCATCTGCTTTGCAGCCCCATCAGGACCTTGCTTTTGGTCTCCCAGATAGATCCAAACCAGGTAAGCAGCAGAAGAAAAAGCACAGGGGGCAGAGTAAAAAAATCTTCACCAACAACCTCCCACTTCAAGATGTACAAGTGTTAGACCTTCAACCACCACCACACCACAAAAGACTTGAACGCTATTACCTATCACTACTCTGCACCACATCTACCAGTTCTAGCAATTACTCTGAACATTACAAACCTGAGCGATTTCAGGAAGTTGTGTCAACCCTCTGCCAAAGAGACCCGCGCACCCCCTATACTGACCAAAGATGATAAATGATGTGGGGCTGATGAATGATACTGGTTTGAAGTCCAGTATCGATCATTTCTAATTTGGAAGCAGCCAGCAAGTCAAGTCTCGAAAATCCCATTAATCATAAACCAAAATGCCTTTTAAATGTCTCACATTTCAACAGCGTTAGTGGCTACATCCTATAATCAATATAGTTCTAAGGCATAGCCTGAAACAACCCAGCTGCACGTGGGCAATGGTGTGGGCGCACACGGCTCCTGCACCTCTCGCGTTCTCACAGGAGTGCCCAGAAGCAGGATCTGCCACAGCCTTCCATACTTCTCTCAAAAGCCAGAGCCCAGATGAGTAGAGAACTGAGAAACGGGGATAACTGTAACTTCTAGAATCCAGAGTTCTAAAAGATACTTAAAAACAAAACCCAAAAACCAAACCCACATACTCCCAAAGAAGGCATCTGATTGCTGTATCGGGGGGGTCTTGCTCAAAGGTGATAACATATTCCCTCCCACATGCTGAATTCAGAAACCAACTTGCAAATACCTCATTTGAATTACCTTTGTGTTGGCACCCACTGACTCACAGTTGCAAATTTAAGAAAGTATTCTTATCTTTTAGGTATTTCATTACAATTTCGCAAACACAATGCCAAAGCATCTGCTTGTTCTTAGAGGCCCGGGTACTGTGTCTTGAAAGGGACATACAAGGATCATTTCTCTTCATCACAGACGTGGAACATGAGGTGAAGAGACACTCATGAGATCAGCGAGGCGGCTGACCAGCTTCCCAACCCAAGGCTCCCCATGATGGCTTACCTAAGAGTGGCACTAGACTAGCCAACATCTGAGGAGCCTTCTGCCTCATAGCACAGTGCAACAGACTTAAGTGGATTATTTCACAATATCATCTTCAGAAAACTAGCCTCTGACGTATTTCAGGGAAGTACTTGGCCAAGCAACGTAAACTGGAGCATTCAGATCCACGGCTACAACAAAACAGCTCCTTCTGTGCTTTCTATGCAATTTTCTTTCAAAGCTCTCAGGGTGCATGCTTCTGTCTTTCAACCACAGAAAGCACTTCCACAGACCATGAAACTTCACAGAATGTTTTTCTATATAAAATGTATGTATCTAAATGTATGTAAAATATACACATCTCTGTGTGTGTGTATCTATCTAAAAGGCCATTTAACAGCTACATGCAAAAACAAGAACAAGAAGTCATCCATTTTCCGTTCCTGTCTTCCTGTGTCACATTACCACAAAAGCTTCAACAAGGTCATTCTTCTTAACTATCTGAAGATAAAACGGGATTTGTTTTCAAGACAATCCACATAGCTCAGAATCACAGAATAGCTGAGGCTGGAAGGACCTGCTGGAGATCATCTAGTCCAACCTCCCTGCTCAAGCAGGGTCAGCTACAGCAATGTGTCCAAGACCCTGTTCAGTTGAGTTTTGAATATCTGCAAGGATGGAGACTCCACAACTTCGCTCCGCCAGTGCTCAACCACCCTCACAGTAAAAAAGTCTCTTCTCACATTCAGACAGAATTTGCTGTGTTTCAGCTTGTGCCCATTGCCTTGTATCCTGCGCCTGGGCTGAGAAAACTCTGGCTCCACCTTCTTTACACCCTTCCATGAGATAAACTCTGTATGCATTCTGCAGTTCAGAGAAATTTGAACCGCTTGCACAGAATTCTTGCCTGTCAGACATCTCCATGAGTACCACAGACCCAACAAACACGTCCTTGGGTAGCTTGTCCAGGGTGGGTGAATGTCAAGGTCTACTCTTGTTCACATGAGCAATTATCTAAACGCTTCGGCAAGTCTGTATGTTGACCAACAAGTGGTCACTGAAAGCATCCGTTTTACACATCGCATATCTACCCTGTGTGTGAAGCTCACCTAGAAAGGAGAGCATCCATGTGTTCGCTTTATAGTGGAATATTCTACTGCAGGACCGGTGAACCTTGAAGACCTTACACTTCCCATACTGGTATGCTAAAGAGCCTTACAAACTGAAAGGCAGTTTGGAACACATACACACCGGTGCTTTCGCTGATGATGAACAGCAAGAACCACAGCTGCAGAAAGAGACACCCTATATAAAGATAATCAGAAGGATTCTGAATATTTTTCACAATTTAGCCAAGGCTAATAACTAGCAAGCCGATTTCTGTGCTAAATGATGCCAAGACGACTACAAAGCTTTAAAGCGATGAGACAAATGTAATACTCTGGTGCACCAGCCAAAGCATTTCTAGTGCAGAAGTACGACTGTCATTTTAAAAGGTTCTAATGGGATTTCATCCAGGATATCACACACAATTCAGTCGCCTTTGCTCAAGTAAAACTGAAGAGAGGCAGAGGAGAACAGGTGAGGTGTACAGCAGGGAGACTACAGGAGTTAGCTTGTGCCGACTGTTCAACAAGCCAAAAAGGGACACGACGATAAACTGAAAGGCAAAGCAAGCGGGGAAGGTGGGGAGAAATACTGTCCAAGACAGGTCTCAGATGAGAGGAAGCAGAGAGAAATTGGCCAGGATTGAAACTGGTCCTGAAACTGTAAGATGCTTATAACCACAGTAAGCATGTTACTCTCCAACAAAATAGGACAAATATACTATTTGTTTCAAGACAGGCCTTCATCAGCCTATAACTGGAATTATAGGACATGCTCGCCTAGCCTAGGCATTTCATTCAGTCCTGTGTTCCTGTAGCAAAGAAAAACAACACGATGATATGCAAACACATTATCTTTTACTTCTAACTGCACACACCCTTTTAAAAGGCTATGTCTCATTCCTTTAAATGACATTATTTCTGGGGAGGCATGTGATTTCTAATAACAATTACAGCCCCTCTTTCAGAGAATGGTCCCATATAAAAAAAAAACACACCCCAAACTGCCTCTCTTCTGAGTCACACTGGCACTGCGGTGCAATTTTTTTTTTTTTTTTAAGGTAAAAGGTGATCTGTTTGTTGTCATTACTTATTGTAATTGCTGTCCACAAACTCTAGATATTGCCGTATATGAGAAATGTGAACATTCCTTAGAAAGGGAGCTTCACAAAACCTAGCAATGAATGACCTTCTCGGCAGCTGTGACCCTCTGCTTGCAGTCTCCTCCTGACGAGCACCCAGGAGCTTTTCACTACATGAGGCACTGGTCTCGTGGAAACAAGATGTAAATGATCTGGTAACACTATCAAAGCGAAGATCTCAGCAAAGAATAAATGACATTATGTCTTCCAATTTCTTACTTACTCATTTCCATGAACAGCTGTCTCTTCTCTGCCATTGTCCTCCTCCTCTTCCCACTCTCCTCAATCATTCTGAAGACAAAAACGGCAAACACTGTTTGTGCTAGAATTTCTGTTACAAGTGCAACTCACTGAGAGCAACATTATTTTAGCCCTCAACTGAAACAGTTTGATTATATCTTGTAAATGAAAAGACCGATAGAAGACAGACGTTTCCTCACAACGATCGTATTCCATAACAGAGACACACTCTAGGCTTGTTAACACCTTTTGAAGTGGTGCACAATACAGGAAACGTTAATTCTAAGCATTTTAGTTGCTAATCTTAAGTTTGCAAAACTCAGAGCTGCATACATACATATGTAACACTATCATGTAAAGAATCCCCTTCTGTTCTAAGAGATCTTGTTTGCAAATTACAAAGCAAGCAAGACCTCTCCACGAGCAGTCGAGCCGCTGAAGCGCAGAGCCCTACGGATTGTGCCTTAGACTCTGCAGCCCAAAAGGAGAAGGCACATTACATTCCCTTCCCGGGCTGGCAGAGATAAATAACACTCCTCTTCCCTGCCTAGGGTTTTTGTGGGGACCTTGGGTTTGGGGGTGAGGGATTGTGTTGTCCTTAAACAAAACTTTTAAGAATTCATTTGACTTTGAAACCCGATGCCCGAGGTCAAACCCCATGATTTGTCAGGGAAGTAACAGTCTTAAATATAATTAAGGTGGAAATTAAAAAACTGTACAGTTTGGTCACAGAGGCCTGCCTTTCTTTGGAAAACAGGTTAAAGAAGTGACAGCAACACAGTGGAACTTACTCCCCAGGGTAAGGAGGCACAGAGACAGTTTAGTACCTCTTACGGCTTACTTCACTACGCAGTCCTAAAAGACAGGTGCTATATTTCAGTCAACTCCAGGGAAAAAAAGCCACTTAATTCAGTATCAGTGCAAAATTTCCATTACAATTACTACATTATGTTATTCTTTTGTTACCAGATTCACCAACTCACTAAATATGTTTTTTGAATATCTTAAAAAAAAAAAAAAAAAAAAAAGAAAGGGGTGGGGGGCAAAAATACCAAGCAATTATTCTCCAGTTAGACCAGAATCTAACTCTAAGGGAGTTAGTCAGCTCACCCTCATGCAGCATGGCAGGACAGATTTCATTAGGCTTAAATGTCAACCAAGGAAAAGAAAGTCATGTCTTGGCACTTCATACACTCTCTGATTAACAGTTTCCCTCAGCAGTTGTCCATTGCCTGTTAATTATCCTCTGGTGAAGCTCTCACAACACATTCACCTTGAAAGCCACCAAAACCTTCTTCCTTAACTGTTCATAAAAGGAAAATAAGCGTACGGTGGTATAAAGTAATCTACAAATACATGTTATTTCCTTACTTTTTCCTACTTTAGAAAACCCTAGACTCAGAATCAACGTGCGTCTGTATTTTCTTTTGTTAAAGGAAAAAGCTCAACGGCATTTCTGCAGATATGTAAAGGTGGGGTTTTTTCAGCTTCCTAAAATAAATTAATTTTATTAAGCTAAATAAATGTATGCAGACGGACTGCCTTATCTCCTCAACCAAGGTTTGTCACAATGCATTATCTCAAGCTGTGCTCCACTGGAGACTGAAGCAAGGGTTCCAAGAGCCGGGCGCTGGGAAGCTTTGCCTGTGCGATTCATTTGTTCTCCCCCAGGTCCCAGTGATCCTCATACACTGGCCCCAGCTTACGAGTTTTTGGAACTAATTACTATTCTCTTATTTCTTCATCACATGAAACACGCATGTCATCTTGAAGAATGCCAGTTACTGTACCAGTAATTAGCTTTATTTCAAGTGCTAGCGCCTCTCTAAATTCCACGACAGATGGACTCCAAGGGGTAGATTAGTTATTTGATCTTTTAATTTGTTTTTAGTAGAGACTATTTTATCAAGACATAAGGGACAATACCACTTGAATTTTCCGCAACACCAAAAAAACAATCATGATAATGTTAGATCTTCCTGTCCTTGGGCTTTGGGTGTATGTGTCCCTCATTCCACCTTCCCAACCCCCTGCTTCCAAGGCAATCTCATTTTTCCGCTAAGCTGGAACCAGTCCCTGGGGAACTTGCCTCACATCAGAGCAGCAAGATGGAGCGATGCTAGAGATACCATAACTGTCATTTCTCCTCTCAATTACCCACCGCAGCCCATGGGTTACGGCTAAACCCACGAGACAGGCTTCCTACCGCGCTTTCACAGAAGGCACAGAGGCGTGCTACTGACGGGCAGAAAAAGCATATGGCAACGCCAGACGCTCCCGTTCACCACCACCACTCGAGAGGCTGTGCAGGTAGCACAGGCGGGGCTGGGGCAGGGACTAAAGGCAGAGATGAAGCAGGGTATGACACTAATCCTGTATACTCAGGGCTGCAATTAATTTTGCTGCTGTCTGGTAACACGTACGTTTAAAGTCCTGACATTACCAGGACATCAATCTCCTTCCCTACAGACACTGTATTGCCTTGCAGGTGTTAGGATTTGAGTTTTTTAAGAGGTCATTCAGGCTGCATCACAATCATAGAACACTATCATACGCAGTTCACAGCTAAATAGGTTAGACTGACCAAAATATACACTTTTAAAATTTTCGAGGAGCTAGTATTACCCTTCGTGCTCTTTGCAAGGCAAACGAGTGACCTACCTGTTCAGCGATGTCCTTGAAATGAGATCTGAATAAGCAACTGCTCTCTCCATGATTATGAAGTGCTGCAGGGCCATTGCAACAAAGCCTGGCTGATCTATAGCTCAAGAATTATCTCATACAGGAAAACCACGTCCTAGGGAATGTTGTCTCAGGTCCTCCTCCAAGTCTCTTACCTTTCTTGCAGGGATCAAAAGACTTGAAATTTTTGTTAGATGAACAGCTCAACAATCCTGTGCCTGCTCACCAAAAATAATCAAATGCTACTAATTAGATTCACAAGCTCTCCTTGCCGGTTCTTTCCTGCTGTTATCTGTGAGGGGACAAACATCTAGGAAGTGATCTTCCTGGGCCAGTCAGTTACACATTCTAAAGACAAATAGTCCAGAGTGGAGAGAGAAGAGACAAAGCGGCAGATATTTGGAAAAGTTATGGAAATTACATTGATCACATGAGATCTACTAGAATAACTGACAAACCCGTTTTGAAAGCCTGAACAATCAGATATGGAAGGATCCCTTACTGATGAAGCTGGAAAGAAGGAAGATGGAAGGCCTATATTCACCCTTGCACTTTAAATTTATCTCAAGTTCCAAACAGGAACGAACTAAAACCAGAAGAGCTGCAAGTATGCTAAGGATGCAAATTACAGTGCTCAACGTCAGAAGGCAAGAAATGTAAACTACAGTTTGCTCCGCACTGGGTTTTTTGTTTGGTTGGGTTTGTTTGAAGGGGGTGGGGGGCTGGTTTGGTTGTCTGGTGGGGAATTTCTTGGTGGGTTTTTTTTGTTTGTTTCTTTGGCTGGTTGCGTGTTTGTTTTCTTTGTTTGGTTGTTTTGGTCTTTGTTTAACATTTGTGGCAAAATGCATGAGAAAAGTGCCAAGAAACATGCATGGATTGTAATGACAAGGCAGGCAAAAATTCTCAAGATGGATGCTCACCTTATAATGGACGTATCTGGAGAAAAAACACTCAACTATCCTTAGGTACCAACAGAGGACAATGTGAATGCGCTGGGGATTCTCCAGTACCACACGACATGTTTAAACAGGTACTTACAAGGGGGTTTTCATCCAGCTTTGTCCTTCACATTCTGCAATGAGCTGCTTCTACACACTTGGTATCTACTTCATCATTCTTTAACCCACCAACAAACCGGCAATGCTTGAGATAAGCAGCACACATAGACCAGTGCCTACCTTAGAGAACAGTACCGCATTTTTTTACGCCCTCTTTAGCATGTGCTACCATTTTAGTACGTGCTAACAATATAGCATTCACTATATAATCACTCTATGCTGAAGAAGTCCCAAAGCCCTGCCTACAGTAACCAGACATTGTATTGCTACAGACAGGACAGCAGCAACATGTGTCAAACTGTCAGCACTTTACACTGTCAAGAGAAGAAAGTTCTTATACATTCACAAAGCGTCAGCTTTGGACCTGAAGACTTCCATAACAGTAACCCAGATCGTGTTTGTTGGACTTGTCGTAAAAAGAACTCAGATGAAATGCTAGAGAGGGATTCAGAAGAAGAAACATGCTTTGTTGTGTTTAAAAGCCTCAAGTGTTCTATTGCAAAGTTCTACTAAGAGAATAATGGCATGCTACTGGGCCGAATCCAGCTTGCCAATGCAGTATCGCATCTCCAAAAGGAGCCCAAAGTGGATGTGCAGGGAAGAATGCAAGAGTGGGGCAAGCACTCAGTAAAACTTCCCAAGAAGTCCCTTTCAAGTTCCAAAAGTTTGCAATGCCAAGGCTCCTGAGCCAAAGTCATTCTCCATGTTCAGTAGCCATCTCTTTCCCCGCCCTAAGCCTGTGCGTCTGTTGCTGTGCCACCCATAAACTGTTGACATTCACACCACTCTGCAGCAAGAAT
Organism: Phalacrocorax aristotelis; assembly: GCF_949628215.1. Taxonomy (NCBI): domain Eukaryota; kingdom Metazoa; phylum Chordata; class Aves; order Suliformes; family Phalacrocoracidae; genus Phalacrocorax; species Phalacrocorax aristotelis. The sequence goes on from NC_134278.1 coordinate 788,598, forward strand.
TCCCGAACCATGAAATCCACAGGTCAACACATCACCTCCCCACACTTTCTGCACCTGCCTTTCCCTATCAGATTCCCAAGGCTCCTAGTTCTTCTACCAAGAGATATGGAACAGTCAACCACCATCCACCCTCTCCACAACATTCAGGATTTTACAGACCTCCCACATACCTTCTCCCCTGCTGCATCTCCTCCACACAGAGGGATCGCAGCTTATTTTGTCATTCCTTGTACCAAATGCACTTTGCATTCCTCTGAGTCCAAACCAACACCCGCCTACCAAGAAAGCTGAGCAGCCAAGGAAAGGTCAAAAGAAGAGGGGTAACTAAAGCAATTAACGTGCACGTAGCTAGGAAAAGCCTAGGATGGAAAACCACAATAGACTGAACAAGGAGGTGGGAAGTAAAGATGAACCGGGATCATGGCTTTGCACAGGAATGACTGGAATGGCCGTGAGGAGCAGAGCAGAACGCACAGAATGTTGTTTGACTTGGGCAAACTGCAAGATGAGAGGTAAGGATCGCAGCTGCTACAGGCAGCAGAAAAAAACCCTACCTTTTCCAAAATAAAGTGACTCTGAATTTCAGTCTTCCTCTATCAACGAAATTTAATAATAAAATGTGTTTCATTTTCCTGAAGCTTTTGGTACATGTACTTGAAGGTGCAAATGCCTACAAACATTAGAACTTGCAGATGAAGAACTGTCGTGGTTTAGCCCCAGTCAGCGACTAAACACCACGCAGCCACTCGCTCACTGCCCCCTGGTGGGACGGGGAGAGAATCGGAAGAGTAGAAGTGAGGCAACTCATGGTTTGAGATAAAGAGAGTTTAACAGGTAAAGCAAAAGCTGCACGTGGAAGCAAAGCAAAACAAGGAATTCATCCACTCCTTCCCATGGGCAGGCAGGCGCTCAGCCATCTCCGGGAAAGCAGGGCTCCATCACGCATAACGGTTACTTGGGAAGACAAACGCCATCACTCCAAACATCTCCCTCTTCCTTCCTTCCTCCCCAGCTTTATACACTGAGCATGATGTCATATGGTACGGAATACCCCGTGGGTCACTTCGGGTCAGCTGTCCCGGCTGTGCCCCCTCCCAGCCTCTTGTGCACCCGGCAGAGCACGGGGAGCTGAAAAAGGCCTTGACCAGTGTAAGTCCTACTTAGCAACAGCCAAAACACCTCCACTTTATCACCGCTGTTTCTAGCAAAAATCCAAAACATAGCCCCATACAAGTTACCACGAAGAAATTTAACTCTATCCCAGCTGAAACCAGGACAAGAACCCATGTGGGAATCCATATGGATTGAGAAAATGAAACAAGGAAGGAGTTTTAATATAAAACTACCTTAAGTATTAATCAGACTTTTATAAAGTAAACAGTAAACACTGTATCTTAGTGCATGTATTTGAAGGGAAATGGCCAAGACTGGAAAGGGGGTGGTAAATCCCAACGTCAGTGTTTCTTTAAGTATAGTCTTAAATTGCATACACAAATACCAAAAATGCCAGATAGCTTTCCGTGGTTTTGGCCATCCATGCCTGACCTCCATCCAGTCTGAGACTTCCTAATGCCAGCCAGTACCACTGTTTTCTATAGACTAGGCCTAATGATTTCTTCCTCCCTCACGCTTCCTGCCATCTACCCTTTGAGTGTTTCAAAGGTAAACTTCATCAGAAGAGTCTGTGCATTAAGATACCAAGTCTTGGGATTAGTAGCGTTTAATTAAAGAATCTGCCTTCTTCCTTCCCCAGCTCTAAATCACCACTTAGCCCCAGCATAATCACACAGAACAGCAAGGTTCCCCAAAAGGTCCTTGCAGCTCAAAAAGTCTCACTTGCCAGCAGAGATACTTCAGCTTCTTGAAAGCCAAGCATTTTGAGATGCAGACAATACTGCCTGCTGTTTGTATAAAGCTAGAAATCAAACCCCTCTGAATTTCACAGAAAACTCTAAAAACATTTCTAATTGGGCTTAGAGATGTTATGCTTTAATTATTCTGAAAGGGCTGGAATTTTCTTTAAGATCAGGGTTGAGACTGTAGTACTGAACCCTGTCTTCTCTATGGTTCTTCTGTGTGATTGAGAAACCTGTAAAATTCCATTCTGCACTCTTGGAAATTTGTAGGGGTGTGGGTCTTATTTCTTTATTTTAAACGGAAACATAAGAATGACCATACTGTGTCAGACCAAAAGCATGGTCCCTCATCATCTTTCTGCCTCTTTTAGGCTCATTACTGGGTAGCTCCATTTTTTGCTTTCTCCTGCCCCCATCCATTTCCGTATCAGACAAGACATGACCAATCCTCGGACGTCACCTCTCTCCTAGGCAGAAGAATCTGCAGACTAGCTGCTTCTTGCACAGAAATCACTCATGGTTTATCTTTATCATCTTCTACCATCCCTTTTCTTGTTCCATCATCTGCTCTCAGAGATGAAGGAGAAGCAGCACAGAGAACTCAATATGTAAGCACCCCACTGCTCTATAAAGCAGCAATAACAAAAAAAATAAAAAAGCCAAGAATGTTAAAAGACTCAATATTCTATCAGCTTTTTTTTTTTTTTTTGGATCATGACTGAGCATTGGTCTGAAGGTTTCACAGAACTCTGCTAAAGCATTGGGATCCTATTCCTGAGGCTAGTTCAGAGCCTCATTCAGCAGACTTATTCACCTAGGACTGCCTCTATCCTCTCCCTTCTCTCACCCCTATATTTGCATGACTTGACATGCCTCTACGCTGGACAAATAACAGAAGAGATTAAATTCAACTGCTAACAGAGTCCTTCTAATGAATTGGTTTGATTTTTTAAATGTGATTTCATTCAGAAGACACCTCGCTGTTCACCCTCTGGTCACTCACCACTTGTGGTTATACACTGTTTTTTATGACAGAGTGAACCTGGAAATGCGAGATACAAGGAACTGATCTTAGACTCTTTAGCTCTATGTGTCTTCCACCCAAAAATGCAGCCTTGCTTTTAGACTAGAAGGATATGTTTTTCTAACCTCTGCCCTATCCTGAGGCATTCTTAGCAGTAAGATAATGTGTTAGTCTGGTTTTGTTTTCCTCTCCCTTTCCCCACACCAGCGTTTTCCAAATTAGACATCTATATTTTGTGATATAAAACAAACCTATCTTCTCTCTTGCTAAAAAGACGCAGAAGTGATGGCCAAAGTAAATACTATACTCACAATTGAATTGGAAAAAAAAAAAAAAACCAAAATCATCAGAGGTCCACAGATTGCTCCAAGTGCTAAGTGGGACTTGGCAGGTTTTCAAAGCATACAGAATCGATGCATATACAGCTAACTGAAGAATAACACTAGGTTTTAACTTCTTTAGCTTTAATAACTCTCAATTCAACAAAAGACTGAAGCTTCCAGTACTTAAAGAAATGTGCCTGGACACAAACCATCTGTGCTGCCCCCAGTCTTTATCATAGGGGAACAAATCTAAAATCTGATAAAGGCGTGAATTTCACACACCGAGGTGTTTCATGATGAACATCCTGTTTTGCTATTCTAGCAAAAGCAGTATCATCAAATACTCCGCTTCCAGTCGTGGTGATGTGACAGCGAGTCTACATTGTCTGCCCTAGATGATTTCCACAGGTATTTCTTCCTCAGAAAGCTTTTCGTAACCTTTAGCAACCTGGAGGGGACACCTGCATTATGCCAGCTCTTGGTTCACTTAAGAATAAGGACTAAGAGCAGGTTCAACCTACTGCATTTTTCCTTAAAGGCTGTTAAAACCAGCTGCAGCTGAATTTGCATGCCAGAGCCAATCTCTTCTGGCTGGATGTCTCCCAAACTTTCAAGGATCCTGATAAGCACGGAGAGCTGGGAGTAAATGTCAGTTCCACAGGTTTTGGTCTTCCCATCAGTTCTTGCTCTGACAGCATGGGCTAAATTTACACTCACCACCTAAGGTGGAAGTACAGAAAACTTGCAGGAGCGCACCAGCGCTCTGCTCAAGTCTGACTCAGAGCGATACAGAATTTCCTCCCTGCAGCAACAGAACAGTGCTTGAATTTAAAGTAAGAATGGTGCTGGTTCTGGAGCACAGGTCTGCTTTATGTCAAGAGGCAGCAACTTTGTTTAAGGAAGATCTGAAATCAGTGCGATGAACCCAGGATCAGCAAAAAGTTTATCTTTTATGTGCCAGCAAAGTCAGCAGAGGTGCTAACACAGACTGCAGTCTAGAAGTCTCAGCAGCCAAGCAGGCTTAAGTGAATCGGAAACGGAAGCTTAAGAGTTGCAGCTTCTGCTGCAGCCAGCACCTGACACCGTGCAGGTTGCGATGTGATTCAACTTCAGAGGTAGCGAAAGTAAGCCGCAACCTGCCCCAGTTCCAACTAGTTCTGTCACAACACATGTGCTCAACTCACTTCTCTAAGTATTCAGGTTAGAGGCTGTTGAAAATTACTGAGACATTGTAATTTTATAATTATAATTTATTTTTACTATATATAAGTATGTATATATATCTGTATGTCTATATACATATATAAAAAAGGATTTTTTCTCCTACAATGGGAGTACTAACCTCAAGTCCCATGGGAGATTTTGGGTCAAGATGCCTATTATTTAGAGACGTAATGTTGAGCATCAGCAAGGAATGATCTGTACTGCAGTAAAATATTCACTAAAGAAACTTATTGTAATCATTACTAAATAATATTAGAAAAATCATTACATGCTGAGTTATTTGTATACACTTGTTGCAAAGTAATGTTCACCCAAAAGCACAAAAATTGTGTAAGATATAGTACCTTACAAAACTAGATGTTTGATGCAAACCTTCAAAAAGTTTACTGTTTCCCTTTACGCATTCACCTTCTCCCTCTTTCAGTAGCTACAATAAGACTGATCAATTGCTTCATGAGCAACTTCTGTGATAGAGTTAATATAAAAGCTAATTTACATTCCATACCACTAAATGTGGAGAATTCTACAGACAGTCACCATCTAAAATATCTTCAATAGCACCATAAACTCAAACATGTCTCTTATTTCTCTTGATTTTTCTTTTTTTTTTTTTTTTTTCCTTTTCCTGTATACATTCCATTCTTCTGTTTCACAGCTGTCCCTTCCCCTTACCTTTAAAACCTCTCTCCCGCACCCACCACACACACGCATTATATACGTGCACCTGGCTGGATGAAACCCAGCGATATAGAGTAAAACCTAATGACTGTTTTCCCTTTCGCTTGCCCTAACAGGTTCGGCCACTGATGACTCCGGACCACATGTTCCTGTGGTCCTTGGTCCCGCCAGCAGCCGAACACAAAATGGACCCAAGTGAGCCGCTCTCATATTGTTAGGCCAATACTACAGGACCTATATTAAAAGGTTTCGCTCTTCTTGGAGCTCATCAGCTGTAGGTAACGGCCTAAACAAGCAGTTTTTCCTCTCCAAATCAAAGGATAAGAGAGAGACTATATAATTAATCTCAGCTAATACAGCAGCCTAAAGGCTGCTCTAACCATAGACCCCACCTAAGAAGTCACACTTCCTCCCCAAGCGCTGTTGTATTGACTTCCTTCTACATCCGAGACTATGAACCTAAACTTTAGCATTTGGGTTCCCTCTCTGCAATTCCGGTCCTTCCTCACTGCTTTTTGGTGACACTAATTTTGTCACGAAGTCAGTTAATTAGCTACAGAATTTTTTTGTTTGTTTGCTTTAAAGTCAATTTTGGTTTACTCTGTATTTCCACCTTTAAGACTTACTCCAAAGGAAATTCCGATCTTTCTGATTTGATAACCATTTCCAAACATTGGTTTGCACTGAAACGCAGCCTCATCAGCCAAACAGAAGATCACAGAAATACAAGTTAATTTATGAATTTTTAAATTTTAGTTTTTTCAGATTCTTGGTGTTGCATTTTACTAGCAGAAATAATTTGCTACTACTGATAAGACAACTGCAGTTGCTCTGTGAGGGTAAAACTGTGCTTATACCTATTTATGTTAAGAAATAACTTGAAATTAAAAAAAAAAATCAGAATACCAGTTTGGGGCATATGTTGATCTTAAATGTACCAGATATGCAGTGAAGGAAGTTTAGTAACTTTCTGCCAATTTTCTGATTAGAAGGAATGCATCCTCATGGGTGGTTTAGAGAAAAGCTTTCATCCCTTGTCAGTTCACTCGCTTTTAAAAGTATGAATGAACCCATCATTGAGATGAAGATATTGAATAAAAATTCAGGGCATAGCTGTATTCGCAGAGAAAGTTATTGCTGTCACATCTCGTTTAGCACTTCATTTGTTTTGGGCTTCTAAACTTGTGTGTCTTCAACTGTCATTTGATTTAACTAATTTCAAATAATTTCTAAATTGCCATGAATGCTTTGTTAATTTTAAAGTATAAACATAAATTTATGATATAAAAGTGCTTACATTTATTCATCTTGGACAGATTTCAGTAAAAAGATACTGAAGGATTTTTACTTCTTCTTTACTAAGAATTTGAACAAAAAACCCACAAAGATTGATTTCATTCCCTCATCTCCCTCTCTGCCTATCCAAAATACCTGATGCTGCCTTACCCGTTTCTTTGTTCCTCATCCTCTCTTGGTTCATATTCCCATCTCCCTTTCATCAGCAAACGTTAATACATATAATTGATTAAAAGTATTCCTTCGTTCCCCTATGCCTCTTACCAGGAAAAGAAAGCGATCCAGAAGTTATTTCAGGTGGACACATCTAAGCCACTTAGACCAAAACCCAGGAAGATAAAAGCCTCTTATACTTCTGCAAGCAGACTGACAATCTCTTCTTTTGAAGTATATTTTAACCATTTCTGATAATCCTCCTAGTTTAACTTAAAACTCCAATTCTGTTCCCATCACTGTACGGGATAAGGACCTGAAGCATAAGCAATTCTGCACAAAAGTGCAGACTTCAAAACGTTACTTCCGTGCCCACAGCAACAGAAGTAACAGAGCATCTCTGAGAAATAATGCGCACCTTCTAGTAGCATAGTTTCCTAAAAACTTAAAGGTCAGGATCTCCAGCAGATTTTTAAGATAAAGCTTTCGTACAAGTATTGGACTCAAATGCTTGCAGAAGAGCTTTACAAGTCAACACTGACTTCAGTATAGAAGTAAGGCGTAAGTGAAAAAACCCACTAGACCAAGAAAACGCACTGTAACGTCGCAGTGAAACTCTATACAAGTCAGCGGTTCCTTTTTCTATTTTTTTTTAATACAGTGGATCAAGCTACTCCTAAAGAAGATTTTGCAAAAACATGCACATATTATATAGCAAACTTTCTTGAAAATGATCAAGCAGTTTAGGAAAAAAATCTAGTACTAAGAACTAACCACTTCCCTACTCCGTGCCTTGCCACTTCTGTTTAAACTGAAGGCTTTTTTCGAGGCATAAAATGCCATCCGTTTTGTCTGTACAGGACATTGCATGCAGGAACACATCCTCTGCCAGGCCCTCCTGCTTTAGTTTTCTGTTACGGAAAACCACCATAGCATTGATCTAAGCCCCAGTACGAGACCAGCAGTCTTACCTTCCCACCTAGTAAGCAACTGATAAAGGTTTTACTAGACACCAGTTAAACAAAGATGGAACAAGTAACAATATTTAATCACAGGTTTCTCTAAAAACCTTCAAAAGCTTTTAGTGCAATTTTAAAAGAAGCTAGAGATTACCTCGAGACGAAATAGAAAAAATTCACATCCAGGTAGAGTTCCCAACCATCCGAACTACCGTAACACAACCAGATTGGACCTCACATATGTAACCGCTTGTTCAATGCCCAGAGCAGAAAGAAGTCCCTGCCCGAAGGAATGTCTGGGTCAGCGCAGGGCTAAAGCTGATGAGACCGACAGTAGGCACTGCATGTTAGCAGCCTACTTCTTGTGAAGTTTAGGTCACAAAGCCAAAGAAAGCTTTAGAAGAATATTACAAGGTGTCATTTTAGGTACACAGCAATACATATTCATTTTTAGTAAACAGGGAATTGTTAAGCACGGGGAACAGGAAAACTGCAAGCTATGAAGGACAACGCTGCGAGCTGGAACACATGCTGCACAGACAGATCTGTTCTCCAGAAATCTAAAGAGAGGATGCACAGACGTCAGGACACAAAGTGCCTAGCATACAAAAATTATGTTCCTGAATATCCAGAGAGCCATCGCAAACTCCTGGTCTTGTTCATTGCCCAAAAGCCTGAGGAACAGAAATGGGTTTTTACAACCCGCCCTGTTGATTTTTGAGGCTGAAGGTAAAGTCTAAATATAAGATTTACCATAAGCCTGCAAACAAGAGCAAATTGTGAAGAGAATTAACCCCTTCTCAGCCAAAACCAGCACAGCAGTTAAAACTGTTTCCTTAAAATAAAGCAGTGTTAATGTCAGATAAGATAAATGAAATATTACACCACCATTTTCAAGCAATAAGAAGTTGGAAATACCCTAATTAACAGCTCACCTCTCCCTCTCGGGAAAGGAAGACTCGTCTTCTTTGTAACACTGGAGGGGATTTCTGTGCAATCTGTGCTTCCCAGCTTTTCCAACGGGAATCTTACAAAACCCTTTCTAGCCATTTTAATCTGCAGGTTCCCAGCACCGCTTGCTAGAGCACAAAAGAGAATTCTAAAATTGCCTCTTCACCAAAATGAAAAAGCTATTAGGAAATGTTTTGAGTTACATTTTTGCCCCTTTGTCTGTTAACCGAGACTAACAGATCAAGCATGGAGGGAGCGAGGAACGTACGAGAACACGGACAGAATGCAAGCTAACCCTGATCTCGGGTGGGCGGATGACAGCACAGAGCATGAACACTACTGTCCTCACAAGTCATCAACATCAGGAGAAGATAATACCACTTTCAGTACTGTCATCACCTCCAGTTCCCTATCACCTGCTACCATCTTCACCAATCACTAGCAATCCACACAAGAGCTCCCCTTCCCACCTCACTTCAGCTGTATTCACTTTTGTTCTAAGGTTTCAGCACACCAGAATAAGTCCACACAAACGGCTCCTTTGGCACACCTCCAGAGACGGTAAATTCCCCTCAAAGGGGCAGCGACAAACACCTGGAAACATGAACTACGTTCACTCTCAGAACTGAATTAGGGGGGAAAAGTGCTTACCCAAGCTTAATTCTTTACACAAGGATAGTTTTGTCTCCTACATGAATTTAAAATGTAAAAGCATTTTCACCAACTTCACAGGTCTACAAAGTTATTTTTTTGGAAAAGTGTTAAAAGTTATTAATGTAAGAGTATAGAATATGAAATTTATATTAAACCTAAAAGTATATCTGCCATTTGCCACAGTCAATGGGAAAGTGAACATACATTTAGTCCCAGGTACAAGAAAACCTCAGCTTTGCCTGAGCTGCCAGAAACATGCCCGACCTCCTTCAAAAGCCTGGCTGTACCCAGGCGAGTTGTCAAAACCACCAGTGCCTCCCTACTGCCTTTGATGTGATCATTCTGTTAAAATATAAACAAATAAAAGAATAACACACAATAATTAAAAGATAAGATTTCATAAGCACTGCAAAAAAGTGTAATATAAATAAAAAACCTCAAAGAATACAGTTGTGCTTGCTGCAGGGTATTCTGTCTGTCCCCAGAGCACCCCCTCCCTGGCTGTAACCACTGTGCCTACGCAGGCAGGTCGCTCCGCTCTGCGGTCCCAGCCAAGCCTCTCAGGGCTTGCAGGCTTGCTCACACTGCAAGGTATTAACAAAAAGAAAAAACAAATCTCAGACCGTATTTTGGTTGCATCCACAAGGTAACCAGGGCAAGAAACATTTTAACGTGCGTGCTTCATAGCACGCCTACTTCCATATAATTTGCTTGTCTGCTCTGCCATCCAACCTGTAGGATCACAGAGCACCTTAACTGATACTATCACCCGGTCAAGTTGTCTTAATGCTTACTGCTGTGCGTAAGTTTCTTCTCACAGTTTATTCAGCTGTTCTAAAAAACTGCCCTACAAGCATTAACACAAAACACATTAAGTGCAACTGGGGGCTTCAGCCCCACCCTGCCTCCCGTCTAGCTCCTCTTTGTGGACTATATTCAAAAAAATCCCTTTCAGAATACTCAGTCCTTTCAGCTCTACACGCTCTTCGATTGCTCTTCTCACATCCATTACACACGCAGAACTCCGTCAGCTTCTTTTCTAATCATCTGCAGTTCAACAGCATTCCAAATACCTGACCAACTGCAGGCACAAGAAAGGAAAACCAAAATACAGCCACCTTAATTGATCGTGCTTGCCACTGTCTTCTGTAAAACTCAGAGCTTTTATCCCTTCGCTCTTAAATTCCTTTAAAAACAGGAAAAGTGACAATTAGGGACTAGGCTCCCTCCCAGTTTGCTTTATGGCAAAACACCCGCCTCGTTCCTCCACCTCTTAAACAAAGTGAAGAGCTGCACCTGAAAGCAGCAAGACTGATAAAGACTAAAAAAAATATCTCACACTTGCAGTCAGTCAGTAGCTACTTAGCATTATTATGATTTAAGTGTTTTGTAACTACAGTACACACTTTATACATCCTATCTTTTAAAAATTTAGATATGAATTGGTTCCCGCTGTCATACTTCCACTCATTTTCAAAGAGATACAACTAACCAATAAAATTCCACAACAGATACCCCATTATAAGATCTCCTACCATTTCTTCCAGATTTAGGTTGCCTAAAAATCTTCACTAGTCTAAGTATTTTTATAATCTGTATTACTCAAGGACAGCTGAGAAGTTAAAATACTTTAATTCCTTCTAGTAGTCCTTGAAAGCCCAGAGGGCTGGAAGAGACCCATGAAACTAAGTTTAGCCACAGTTTATCAGTAGAAACCTGTTCAAACACTAAACCAGACATACACAGGACAATCATGAGTTCTCCTCCCTGGTAGTCAAGGGCGGGGGGGGAAGGAGTAACAACTTAATACAAATATTATGAATTAAAATCCTTATCACCAGATAACATAACCCTGAAACCACAGAGTGAAAGGCACGTGGCAGTGACAGATAACAGTAAGAGAATCAGGCTGTGCTGTGAGTGGAATGCTGAAAGCTTCACACCCACAGGGAAACTGTCTCCGTCTCCTCCAGGTGACGGACGTATTCTGTAACTACAAGGGTAGCATCAGCACTACAGGCTACCATGACTGAACTAAGAGAATTATTTACCTTTCCTTTTAAAAGAAGGTCTAGGAAATAATCTGCAAAAAGTGCCTTACCTGAATACATCAGGTAGGTCCTATAAAAGCCACACGGAGCCAGACTCTCTGAAGTTGGCACACAGAGCATGTGCTGGGCACTCAGTAAATGCACCAACTAATCCCAGAGTTGTTGGTTTAAACTTCAAGACTTTACTTTCTCCCTCTTCAAAAACTGTCAGCTTGCACAAGATACCATAGATAACGTATGGCCACGACTACAGAGAGTTGTAAGTTGTCACTCCTAACACCACCCTGTGCTACCCAGTGCATAATAACATTAAATGATAAGGAGCAGAAACCCAAACAGGATTTAAATAGGCCAATACGGCCAAGGCAAGGACCTAAGCCTGACCAACGCTCTGGGGTAGCATCCTGGACAGACAAAAGCACAGCACAAATTTAAGGGGCAAAGGAATGATGTTGCTGGTAACACAGGATGAATTGACTAGTCTGGAAAAGAACAGGAGAGGCTGCAGCACAGGCCATGGACAGCCCTCACAAAATGTACGTGTGCCGGTGAGAGAGGTTACCGCTCACCCTGCCCTACGCTGTCCAGAGCGATCCACTCTCCTCTGTCCAGCTTCCCTAAAAAGGAAGTCTTCAGGTCAGTAGCATCTTTGCCCTTTTATCTAAATTCCCCATTCATCCAAAATAGCCTTTGGAGAAGAGGAAACACAAAAAGCAACAGCCTTAAGCCAACGCTTTCAGGTTACCTCCTTTCCTTTGAGCGTACTTTACGATAGTATAACCTACCTACCCGGGGAAGGGAGAAAAGCCCCCATTCTTCAGTCCAGAATCTCCCAACTTTTAAAACCTGGAACTAAGCCCTCTGACTTTTTGAGCCTATGCTTTGGCACTGGGCAGCCACACCAGACGGAGCATTGGAATACACAGGCAGTTTTAGGAACCAGAGTAAGAAAAGAAAACTGAAAGTACAAAGCACTCTTAAAGGGCAGTCATGCACAACTATTGACCAAATTCTAACTTTAAGAACTCAGACTTTGTTGGACATGGATTTTCAAGAAGCACGGTAACAACTTTTAAAGCATTCTTGTGCTGTCCAGCCCATTCTCGGTGGTGCACCAATCCCCTCTGAAATTAAAACGTACTACACAGGTGCTCTGCCTACCACTGCAGGCCTCCTGGGTCCCCATAGGAATATCCAACAGCTTCACCTTCCCCATCTAAGGGATCTGTTGCACAAGAATCCAATTGCGTGGGCGTTTTTTAAATACAGGATAGCACCTCACACAGGACTATTTTTACATGCCCAACACCTAAAATGCAGAAAACACTACTTCAAACTGGGAGTTTGTCACAGACAAAGAGTTTCAATGTAAGTTATGTGAATGTGAACAAACACGCGACTGAAATCAGTGACGTCACACAAATTAAGTTCAACACCACAGGTAGTCACAACAGATCACGTTACCTGAATTACACTGAGAAGTCTCTCAGGGCAACTTTCCTGGGCTCAGTTCCTTCTTCAAACATTTAAAGACAATCTAAAAAGATTGAGGGAGAAAAAAACACAAGTTTTTTCCCAAAGAAAGACATGGTTTTCCAGACACAAATAACACCACCTATTTTGCAGTTATGACTATGATTATGCTGCTTTTGCCCTGATTGTGTCTCCGTTTAATTACAAAGAAGCGAAGTCTGCAGATTCTGCATCTAGGCGAGCATCTGTCTGCTACAACATGAAACAATAAGACACAGCCAAAACCGCTTAGGTGCCAGGAACACTCCCGCTGCCAGCCAACAGGCTCCACAAAGAGAACAGTGAGGAGGGAGCATGGGGCAGGTAAACCTGCAAGGCTGTCTCCATGGTATCTGGGGCCCCTTTATAAAATCATAGAATCATTAAGGTTGGAAAAGACCTCTAGGATCAAATCCAACCCCCCAGCGCAACACCCCCAGGCCTCCTAAACCATGGCCCCAAGTGCCACATCTGCACGGTGTTTGAACCCCCCCAGGGACGGTGACGCCCCCACCTCTCTGGGCAGCCTGTGCCAGGGCCTGACCCCTCTGGCAGGGAAGGCATTTTCCCTCACATCCAACCTAAACCTCCCCTGACGCAGCTTGGGGCCGGTTCCTCCCGTCCTGTCACTGGTGACTTGGGAGCAGAGACCAGCCCCCCCCTCACTCCAGCCCCTCTCAGGCAGCTGCAGAAAGCGAGAAGGGCTCCCCTCAGCCTCCTCTTCTCCAGGCTAAACCCCCCCAGCCCCCTCAGCCGCCCCCCAGCACACTTGTGCTCCAGACCCTGCCCCAGCCCCGCTGCCCTTCTCTGGACACGCTCCAGCCCCTCAAGGCCCTTCTTGTCCCGAGGGGCCCAAACCTGAGCCCAGCATTCGAGGTGGGGCCTCCCCAGTGCCGAGCACAGGGGCCCCATCCCTGCCCGGCTCCTGCTGGCCACACCAGGGCTGACACAAGCCCGGGGGCTGGTGGCCTCCTTGGCCACCTGGGCACTGCTGGCTCATGCCCAGCCGGCTGTCAGCCAGCACCCCCAGGGCCTCTGCCGATGTCAGGAGCACCGAGGCGGCAGCGCCGCTCTCCTCCCCCAGGCCTCCCGCAGGGTGCTCCGCTGGGCGATCCCTCCGCTCCAGGCCCGCAGCCCTGCGCAGCTCGGCAAACCCCGCCACCCGCGGCCCCCGTCGCTGAGGCGAGGGGCTCCGGCTCGGCGCCGACGGCAAGCCCCGGCCGGCGGGAAGGGTGCGTCCCGGGCCCACCGGTGCCCGCCCCCCGCCCGGCCAGCGCGCCTCCGGGGAACCCTCCTCCCCGCAGGGCCCCGCGCCCCCCCCCGGCGCCTGGTCCGTCCCGCCGAGCACGCACCTCTGCCGGGGCGGCGGTCGGGGGTCCCGGGAGCGGGAGGCTACGTTCGGGCTCCGGGCTGCGGCCGCCGCCTCAGCGGACACGGACAGCCAAACGCCTCAGCCTCCCCGCTCCAACGGTCCCCGGCCGCCTCGCGGCACCCAGCCAATCCGAGCACGCCTCCGCAGGGGCGCGCGCACACTCGCCAATCCCAGCCCGCACCTCCCTCACCCCCGTCTCCGCCCCCACCAGCCAATCAGCAGCCGAGGCCACCAGCCCCGCCCCCTCCCTCTCCGTGCGCCAATCGCGAGGCAGACGCTGCTGCTGCGGCGGACGTGCGTGTGCTCACCCCCCGCGCTCCCCTCCTTTCCCTCAGCCAATCGGCGGCCGGCGCCGTCGCAGCGCGCTCCCGCCTCCGCCACAGCGCGCGTCTCCGCCTGAGTGCGCAGTGGCAGCGCGCATGCGCAGTGTGCGGCGCGGCGGGGACGGTCTGGCCGCGGTGGTGGGACGCCCTGAGGGGAACCATGAGGGGAGCTGGGGCTGTCGCCGGCTCCGGGGCTGCCCGCCGTGCTTCCAGAGCTGTGTGGAGCGTGGAGGCGGCTTCTGAAAGCCATTTAAAGGTCTGGAGGTAACTGTGGAAACGCCGTTCTGAGCCTGAGGCCGACCTGTCGGCGGGACGGGGAGGCCCGGCACGGCTGGGCTCTGGTGGAGCGCTCCGTTGTGTTGCTGTGACTCCAAAAAGCAAAGTCTGGGGGGTGTGTGTGTATGCATCTATATCTGTATCAAACCCCAACAGAACCAGGCGGTCTGGTGCCACTCAGCAGGCGCTCCTATGCGCTGAGCTGTGGCCTCTCTTGCCCTCATCAGTGTGCGTCAAAATCCTGTGGATTTTGTCCACAGGAGCGTTGGTGAGTTTGGGATTGGGCTGAGGCTCCGCATTAGAAAAGACCCAGGGCCAGGGAGGGAGGTAAAAGCGTGGGATGGAACCTGCAGCAGTCAGCTCACAGCCGGCTCCTCAGCAGCCATCGCCAAAGCTGTCTGCAGGATCCTCCGCTGAAGGTCAGACGCTGCTGTAGTGCCTCAGCTCTGCCAGTATGTCTTGCTGTGATTATACCTTCAGCAGCCTTCGTGGGCTGGGAGGGCAGCTTTGGCTTGTAAGGACACGCGCGCTTCAAGGATGTGTCACTTGTACACAAAGGGAGTTTACTAAAATCACCCTGCTGTGTCTCACAGCTTCCCCCGCCAGAGGAACAGCAAGTTTCTCAAATGACGGTCTCCCCTGCTCCATTCTTTGACCATCTGTCTCTGGCTGGATAATGCTATTGCATAGCAATCGGCTGTGTTACAGCTTGGTTTGCTGGCGGCCGATCGCAGTACAAACAGGCACAGCGATGACTGGAATGTGAGCGTGTTCTGAGGAAGATTGGAGAGGATGGGCATCTGCTCCAGGCTGTGCGTGCAGTCTCCCTCCGAGCAGTTTCCCTGTGCGCAAATGCCAGGATTCCTTCTGCAAAATGTTTTCCGTGCCTGTGGGAAAGGAACAGGATTCTTACGCTGTGTGTGGAGAGGAGGGACTACTAACATTTTGCATGTGTGGGAGGGATATATTTTGTCATGAGGAAACAGGAAAATGAGAGGAAAAAAGTGCTGCTTAGATGTTCTAGCTAGTGCTGTGTTAATGTTTATTCTGAGCTGTATGTGTGCAAATGATAGTACATGGGTTTTTTTTTCCCCGAATCCTGAACTCAGGCCCACTAGCAGCAGTGGAACCAGATTAGCCAGATGTGGTCTGGAGGGATTTTTTCTGCTGGCTGCATCTATGCTAGTAAATTAAGTAGCAGTAGGATGTAGGCATTGGCACTGGAATTTGATGGTACTGTTTAACTGTTGGAACAGCTAAGCAACCAGTGTATTTCAGTGTGTATATATAAGCTCCAGCCCAATTACTATTCTCCCAAACATCCTGCAGGCAATCCTGGGCGTCTTGCATGGGGTAGGGGCCATTCCTGGTAGGCACTTCGGGTAGAATCAGCCTTTTGTGCAGTCGGACAGGTTTCAGTAGCGTGGCTGCAGCCCATTCCGTGCCATTCGGTCTCACGCCTGTGCATGACCCTGGGGCAGGCTTCACACACTGGTCTGAGCGCAGGTGTTGAATTCACTCAATATGGAGTGGTTTACCCGACAGTTTTTGCAGGGTGTGCAGTGCAGCAATCGTAACCTCTCCTTCTGTGACAGTGCCTTTTTTTTTTGTGTGGCTTTTTGCTGGACTGACACTAGTACATCCATGCCTTTATTGTACTGGGGAACCCAGAGCTGAACACGTTACGTCAACTGTGATCTCACCAGTCTCGCCTTTCCTACTGCTGATATTTAATTGCATACACTCACCAGTGCTGAGAGAGAGGAAGGATTGCTCCCCTCAATCTGCTGGTGACACTCTGCTTAGTGCAGCCCAGGATGCTGCTGACCTCCTCTGCCCCGAGGGCACGCTGCTGGCCACCAGGACCCCAGGGCCTTTTCTGCCAAGTTCTCTTCCAGCCAGTCATCCACCAGCCTGCGCTGGTACATGGGGTTGTTCCTGCACATGGAGTGTGGGACTTGGCATCACCCTTTGAACTTGAAGAGGTTCCTCTCTGCCTGTCGAGGACCCCTAAATGCTGGCACAGTCATCTGGATGATCAGCTGTTTGTGTCCTCTGCAGACTTGCTGAGGTTGTACACTGTCCCTTCATCTAGGATCACTGATAAAGGTGTTAAACGTCTGGACCCAATACTGAGCCTCAGGGAACACCACTAGGACGAGAGGAACTGGCCCCAAGCTGCATCAGGGGAGGTTTAGGTTGGATGTGAGGGAAAATGTCTTCCCTGCCAGAGTGGTCAGGCCCTGGCACAGGCTGCCCAGAGAGGTGGGGGAGTCACCGTCCCTGGGGGGGTTCAAACACCATGCAGCCTTGTCACTTGGGGCCATGGTTTAGGAGGCCTGGGGGTGTTGGGTTGGGGGTTCGCCTTGATGATCCTGGAGGTCTTTTCCAACCTTAATGATTCTATGATTCTGTGATTCTATGACTGGCCTCCAACTGGACTTTGTGCCACTGATCATAACCTGCTGAGTCTGGCAGTTCAGCCAGGGTTCTGTGCACCTCAGTGTCCCCTTATCTAGTTCGTACTTCACCAGTTTCTTCAGGAATATTTTATGGGAGAGACTGAAAGGCTGTGCTGAAGTCCAGGTGAACACCCGCTGCTCCTCCCTCAACACAGATGCCTATCAGGTTGGTCATTTCACTGCAGATGGCTACAAGGTTGGCCAGGCATGATTTTGTCTTCACAGATTACTCCTAATCACCTTCTTGCCTTTCATATGTTTCAAAATGGTTTCCAGTCCTCCAGACTTATAGCAAATACCACTTTGCCAGGAATGGAGGTAAGGCTGGGTCTGCCTTGCCCTTCCTGATTATAGAAGTGACATTTGCTTTTTCCCAGTCCTTGGGAACATCCCCCCATGATGTTCGAGACATAGTTGGGAATGGCCTGGAGCTGGCATCAGCCCTCAGTCCTCCCAAGCGGGCACCAGCAGAGGCAGAACAGACTGTTCTCTTGCCTTCTGAAGTGCTGTGGGTTGCTCAGTGTAAGTAGGACAATATAGTCACGCTAGCATGTACTTAGTCCCTTGGCTTAAAACCTTTCCTTGACAAAGGGGAAACCAAGCCTGGGCTGGGGCCCAAACCAAAGTCACTGCCTGGGAGGGGAGATTAATGGATATGGTTTGCACAAAACTCTTTCCATTCCTTCGTGGTCTTGCAGCACAGTTGCTTCCAAGATGCCAACATCCGTCTGCCCAGTATTGCTCTGTTCTCAGTGACAGCCTCTCCAAGCCATTCCAGGGGAAAAAGTAAAACGACAAAAAAAGAGGATCCACAGCAATAGCACACAGGATATTTATGCAGCTAAAGAAAAACAGCAGCGGGAAGTGTGCAGAGAGGGTACGTCCTTATGTAGCGTAGTCCCAAGAAAGTGAGCTGACAGTGTGAATGCTGTGTGCAAGAGCGCCTTGTGTTATGGAGGCGCAAGGGCTGAAGCCACAGGTGCAGCGCTCCAGAGCACCCCGGCCAATGTGCTGTGTAGGATCTTAGACCTAGCATGCTGTGGACACAAAGCTTTTTCTTCTGCTTCGCCTGGGGACCAGGAGCCGCTTTCTAACATGGATTAGGAAGAATTTAGTCCATTATATAAGATAAAAATGTAAGCACCTGCAGGGTTGGAGGAGGGGTTTGTGAGCGTTAACAGTGCCCTCGTGATGGACTTTGGTGAATAGAGAGACATGTAAATGCCTGCATCTTCTTTGGGAATCTAGCCCCTTGAGCAGGGTTCGTATCATCTGACTTGAGAAATCTAAAAATGAGATAAGTCTGATGGACACCTGGGGTCCCTTCACAGTCGAGTAAACAGGTCCCTTAAGACAGCAGTTTATTTGACCTGCCTCAAGCACCTGTCTTGGTGACTGACTTGCCCTCTGAATTCAGTCTGCGTTAACAGCATTCATAACTAGCTCAGGTTTGGACATCTAAATGAAAGATGCCGAAGTTAAGGCAAATTAATCCCATCTCACGTTTCTGCCATGGTATCAGCAGCTAGTGCACGCCACAGCCTCACCCTTACAGGGAACAATTTCTAAAGGAGTGCAGCAGGTACAGCCGTGACTTCCTGAACTGAGATTCCCCAGATACTTTTTTTCCCCTGCTGTGTTGAATTTCAATATCCTGCAGTTAACTGAAGAGCTCTGTAAAATGTTGCACTGTGCAGCACTATGTTCAGTCAAGGCCTCTAACATAAGGAAGATGTCAGAAACCAGGAATGAGCTCAGATGAGGGCCACCGTGATGCTTGCGGGGTGCAGCACTTGCCCTGTGAGGAGAGGCTGAAGGACCAGGGCTTGTTCAGGCTGGAGAAGAAAAGGCTGAGGGGGACGTGATAGCCACCACCTTGCTCCTACAGGGAGGCTGTCGGAAAGATGTAGTCACAGGAGGATATTCGTCACGGTGGTGTGTTGCACAAGGATGAGAGAAAATGGGTCTCAGTCAGATGGGACGTAAGGAAAAACTTTATTCCCGCAAGGACAGAGAGGTTGTGTCATCTCCAACCTCGGCTGGCCAGAGCCGTGAGCAACCTGGTGGAGGCCAAGCTGCCCCTGCGCCGAGCAGGAGGATGGACCGGAGACCTCATGAGGTCCCTTTCAGCCTGAATTATCCTGTCGTCCTCTGACGCGCGTGTGCTGCTCTGCAGTCCTTACATCCAATGGGCCACAGTAATTTAGGTTAGAAGGGGCCTCTGGAGGTCATTCTTGTTCAAGCCATTACTCAGCTGAGGACCAGATCCACAGAGACTGCTTTAAAGTTAGATTGGACTGTTTCAGTTAGTTTTTTAAATAGTTTTCTCCCTCCAGAGATTCTGGTTTATTTAAGTTATATATTTAAATTTAAAACTTGAATTCAGCTAATGGAGTAGGGGAGCAGCTGTTTATGACGTTTGTCATTCTTTAGCATTTTATTAGAAAATGATAATTTCTTTTTTGGCGGATGGATTTTTCTTAAAAAACCCTCTGGCTTCTTTCAATAATAAAGCAATTTGGTCATCTCTCATTCAGAATTGAAGGAGATACTGTTTCCCAGTGACATATCTTTCTGTTTCATGTTCTTATAATGAAACCTAATTTCCCGCTTCCTTAGGAAAAAATAGGAACAGGAATGTATTCCCATTTTTAAGTGTAGTGCTGGAAAATGAGATTAATTTGTTGATTCTGAGCAGTGGCATAACGCATAGTGTTCCAGCGTCTTTTGCCATGTCTAGGGAGGTCAGGCCCTTGGTATCTCAGCACGTGCAGGACCTGCCCCATCCATAGGTCTAGTAAAGTACAAACGTGCTTCCTTGGTTTTCTCTGTGAAAGGGGCTGGCAACCCAGAGTAAGTGGAATCTAGCATTACCACTTACACTTAGTGAAATACGCTTAGAAACATCCAATATGACTGAGAATTAAATTTATCATCACCGGTGTAAAATTTATGATTTTTCAGTTAATTGCTTTTTCCTGATGCTGCTGCTTTGTTTTCTAGATGAGGAATAAAGCGTAGTTGGAGAACCTGTTTACATCACATCTATGTACTAACTTACTGGTCCGACTGTGTGAGAGACAGAAAATGCCGTACTCAAGAAATAAATATGAAGAAAGTCCCAATGCTTAGAAGCACTCCACTGTCATTTTCAACTGCTCCCCATTGTTACAGCGTAGAAATACCTGCGCGTAGAAGCTAAGTATTAAAAAAATCGATTTTCCTCTCAGTTTGTGTACATCCAAATTCTCTTTGGATGTGGGCAGTTGTGCATCAAGAGGAGAGTAAAACCCTACAGATACGTCTGAATTCCAAGTGTCGTTTTCTTTAAACGGAGAATAAGTGGATTGGAGCTGGTAATATCAAGCAGCTCTTGCAAGCCCACAACGTTCCTCTTTTGGATGCAGAAAGAGCTCCACAAAAAAGCAGAAGAGGCTGAAGACATTCTTCCATAGGAGTATGCTTTGATGATACAATTCTGACAGAAGTTTTTGTCACAGGTATGTACTTAGCATTCCAGAGTAGTGGTACTAGTTTAAAAATAGCATGAAATTCGGCATAGGAAATATTTTCCTTCTTGTTGATATCTTCAGTGTCATTGTACGCCATTTCGTCCAATTGGGAGCAAAGCACAGAAATAAAAGGAAACGTCAGATGGTGTTTCCCCAGATCTGAGCACAAGACTGAATTTGCATTTTGGGGCTGTCACAAAGCGTTACGAGGAACAAAAGCAGACCCAAATGTAGATGACTGTAGATGTAGAAGGTTTATAACATTCTTTAATTTTGTGTTCTAGTAGAAGAATGTCCTGCTTGCTTGGAATACAGTGTTCATGGTGCACAGGAATAAGTGGTTCTGGGATTCTGTGAAGTCTTGAATGGACCTCTTTCCGTCCTGTGGAAAGACAAACATGCCCATCGTGCTTGCCTCATAACATGGAACATGTGCCCATGACACATACTTGTCAAACCTGGCTTAAAACGCTTCTGGCAACGGGAATCACAGAATCCCAGAATCCCAGGTGCGAAGGGACCTCAGGGACCATCTAGTCCAACCTCTCTAGGAAGAGCCCAGCCTAGACAAGGTGGCCCAGCGCCCTGTCCAGACGGCTCTTGAAGGTGTCCAACGTGGCCGAGCCAACCCCTTCCCTGGGGAGATTATTCCAGTGGTGACTGTCCTCACTGTGAAAAACTTCCCTCTGGTGTCCAATCGGAATCTCCCCAAGAGCAACTTGTGTCCATCCCCCCTTGTCCTCTCCGTGGGACTCCGTGTAAAAAGGGAGTCTCCGTCTTCTTTGTAGCTGCCCCTTAAGTACTGGTACATGGGGATGAGATCCCCTCTGAGCCTCATTTTCTCAAGGCTGAACAAACCCAGCTCTCCCAGCCTATCCTCATACGGCAGCTTCCCAGTCCTTTGGTCATCTTGGTGGCCCTTCTCTGGGCCCCTTCCAGCCTGGCCACATCCTTTTTGTACAGCGGGGACCAGAACTGGACACAGTGAAATTCACACTCTCCCTAGGCAACTGAGGGCAGTGTGAAATTAGCCTTCCCATTAGAGAGTTCTGTCTGCGCTACTCTTTGTCCTTCCTCCTTTGCATATTGAGCAACTTGACTCCCATCCTCTTTACAGTTATTTCTAGATTGCTGTGATGTTCCTCAAGCTTTCTCTTCTCACATTTATACGGCAGCCCTCCTTGCAGGGCATGCTTTCTATGCAGAAGTATTCAGCTGCTTTCCTCTGGACTCTTGTCCAGCCGGCCCGCTCAGCCTCGAGCTGTTTCATTTCATTTTTGTGAACCATGGTTCCCAAAACCAGATACATTACCTCAGGCCGGTGCCATCCTGGTACTGTGTTCAGGAAAGAACCTCTTCACCGGTCTCACAAATAATACTGCTCTTTAAGCAGCCCAGTATTCTGATTTCCTTTTTCTTGAGTACGATGTTTGAAACAACTCCTGCATCTTCTTACACAGCACTGCCGCCTGTCCTGTCCTGCTGCCGTAGGCGTGCGGGCGCGTGTTGGTACGTGCACGCACCTGTCTGTGCTGACTGCCACTGCTACGCGTTTCCTACTGTTCCTTTAAAAACTGCTCAGCACAGATTGGAAGAGGAATCAGAAGATACATCAGCATCTCTTTGCTCTAATGCAGTGTCCCAGCATGTTTTGGAACATGCCCATAACTTCAGTTTACAAGCCTCTATTCAGAGGCCTCCAGCAGAGAATCGGCTGTTCGTTTTGTTTTCCATTACTAAATATTCAGCACTAAATGGAATTTTTAAAACAAAATGCCTATTAGGGCCATTCTACTCAGTTCCCCCACGCTTACGATTTAAGAAGCTGTCCTTTGGACCAGCTTCAGGCACAATAGGAGAAGGTTTTCAGTAGCCGTGATGGGGCAGGGCTAAACCAAATCTAGCAGAGGTGAAGAAGAAATGGAAACAGAAAAAAGCGTTGGAGTTGGTTAAGCTTTGTGTGGGGAAAGGTTGAAGGATTTGCAACGTCAGTAATAATAGAAGTTGCGTAGCATGTAAATAGCTTACTTTTTCCATTATTCTGAAGTAAAAAGAAGTCTTTTCCACAGGCTCTATTTGTCTTCTGTGTGGTTTTCTCAGCAGTACAAGAGTATTAAGGCTTCTGTCTAAAAGAACCGCAAAGAGACAAGACAAGGGGGGCAGTAGGAGCTGCCCACTACAACACCGAGTAATCAGCAGTGAAATCTCAACTAATGCTGAGGCAGCAAACCCAAACCAGAGTCATTGCAAGGGCAGATGTTTTCTTGAAGATAAATTGTGCAAAATATGGAAAAAATTGTGGGGCGGGGGTGGGGAAGAGACAGTGGCACAATCTTTTTATGTCCTTCCCCTTTTACAGCTGTTGCTTTCTTAGCAAAGCGGCAAAGTGGCAAAATTTGCTTACAATTCATTTGCAGCCCCTCACATCTTGAAACAGAGATGTTTCAGAAGATAACC
Organism: Phalacrocorax aristotelis; assembly: GCF_949628215.1. Taxonomy (NCBI): domain Eukaryota; kingdom Metazoa; phylum Chordata; class Aves; order Suliformes; family Phalacrocoracidae; genus Phalacrocorax; species Phalacrocorax aristotelis. Next base: position 811,681 of record NC_134278.1, read on the forward strand.
AGTGAATTTAAGATCTTCAGCCGATACTTGGTTTTGATCCAGTCATTGCCTGAAAATTGCCTGTCTGTTAAACTTGTGAAATCGATGGTGGAGAAAGAAGTTGGTAAGGGGTGACTCAAAAGCGGCACGTTCCACCAGTGGGTGAGTTGGACCCTCTTATTTATGTGACATCTCCAAATGTGACATAGTGCGCAAAGCTTATTTAATTATTAGAAACACAGAACTGGAAAGAATCTCTTGGATCAAGAACAGCTCCTTGATGCCACTAGTGACATGTCTATAATTCACTTCATGAATTTATAAGGTTTAAAAACTGATGGATTTTCTACTCGCCCATCAATTAGAAGTCCCCAAATCCTACTTTTGTGCAGATGGAAGCCATTTTCTAACTTTCATTCGGATTTATTCACTGTTCAGAGCACTCCAGTCCTATGCTGGTGTTTCTTTAGTTCCAGCAGTTTTTTCTTTTTTTTTTTTTTAATGACGAGCAATAGGATCTACCATAGTTTTGTTGAATTTCTGTCTGGCAGATTCTCTGTTGCCCTGGTTAGACTAAAAAGCTTCCATGGACCCTGCTGCACCATGAATTCATATTCTTCGTTGTGGCTGATCAGGGCTGTGCACTGCACTCTGCACAGGCACGCTTAAATGTGCTAGTACTACTTACATTTACTTATTTACAGTTATTTATGTCAAAAATTCTAAAAATAAAACTTACTGGTGGCTAATTTCTAGCTCATTCTGTAGTTTTTTATAGCCTCTGCAGGTAAGGAGCTCTAAATCACCTTTCTGTCATCAGCCAATTTGACAGTGCAGGGTTTAATTCTTCTTCCAGATGGCTTAAACCAACCTTGTCTCAGGTTTGTTTTTCTTTCTTCTCTGTTTTAAAACAGGTATACCACCCAGAACACTCTAAATGTGTATAGCATCCCGGCTTGGCAGCGTGCTGGTGCGTGCCAAATCAGTGGCCTTTTCTGAGGGGACGTGGCGATTACTGCGTATGATCAGCTCTCGAGCGTCAGCGAGGGCTCAGTGCTCGTACAAGACAGAAGACCCCGACCCCGTCCCCTGGGCCTGGGTGAGCAGAGCCTCTGCCAAGTCCAGCCGACGATTTGGATGCTCGGCTGACTGTGGCCTGCTAAAACGCCCAGTGATTATATGGAATTAAAGGCTACTCAGCGTACTCGGGTCCTCGTTTCTTACATGCTTCCAAGGTGGTAACCGCCTGCCGACAGATTATGGCTCCTTCCATTAACTTGTCATTAAGCATCCATATTTTGAAATGCTTTCCTCAACTTGGACTCATCTATTTGACATTCTTTTGTGGTGTTGGTCTCAAATAGTTTAACCTTTCTGAATTCCTTTCATAGTTTTTCTGTAATTTCTCCAGATGAAAGCTGAAATTCCTCTTTGAACGTTGGCTTACTTTTAATTTTATGCTGTATCCCATTGTCGTTAGAAATTGTGGCTGATTACCAGATCTGAGTCCAGGAAAAAGCACTTTTAGTACTTTTTTTTTTACTTTAAAAAGAAACTTCTCTACACTGTTTGTGTAGGTCCCAGTCTACCTTGTAGTCCGTATTACTTTGCTGGATTCCTGAATGATGTGGAAGGCAAAGTCAAGAGTGTTTGGTCTGGTGCTGCCGGGAAATGTCTTATGAAGCACAAAACAGCCCTCACCTGTTCTGGCAGTTCCCCATTGCTAGTTTTCCATTTCTTCGTTCTTCCCTTTTTCTCTTCTTACCTCTTCGTTCATGTAGGAGCTGGGTGTTAATTCTGTGTTAAATCCTAAACACGCATATTCACTGTTGATGGCTTTCGGTGTTTCCTGTTTTCCTGACCCCTTGCCTTTAATTAATTTCAACTTGAAGAGCATGGTTTTGCTCCGTGCCTTTCACCGTTACAGAGCCCACATTTACACGTTAAGGACCCTTTTGAGGCCCGTGCCCTCAGCCTCAGTGTCGTGTTTGCCTTTTCACCGTTCCTGGTGTTTTATCTGCGAACTGGCGGTAACTCTTGTTACTTCTGCATGGTTTGTAATAGATTATATGACTGCTCTACACTTTGTAGCACTATAATCTTCTTGTATCCTTCCTAATTTTGAGCAATTAGCTGATTATCTTCCACGGCCAAGCTGCTACATTTGCCCTTCCTCATTTTTCCTTTTCCTCTCAAGCAGCAACGACAGTGCTTTGTGAACCTCCCAGAGCAGTCAAGCACCTGTGCTGTCGCTTGTACGTGATCTCTGGGCATGCAGCGCCATCTGAAGAAGTCTTCAGCAGTCCGAAGGCTCTGCATTTACATTCTCATGTCGACTTTCCTCAACTTTTACATGAAGTTTTGCTGTACCTGGCTGTAAAGAGAATGTAGTGCAGCCCAGAACAAGTATGACTAAAACGGTGAGATTGAGAATGTCCGCGCTGAGAAACTGACTAATGTTTTTGCTATCCTTCTATTTCTATTTACATAATCATGTCAGAATTTTAAATTCTGAATGCAAAATTTTGCACTTTAGCATCGCTCCTAAGCGCCAGAGAAGGGCCTTGTAGCCCCTGTGTATCTGCATCTCCAGCTGCTGGCGCAGCACCCGGTATTTGTGGTCATGCAGTTACCCGCGTGTCACAAGCTGCTCTTCCATCTCTCAGGTACTCCCAGTTATCACCACCATGGCAACGGAGATAAAGTGGAGGCTGAGCTCAGGAGAGAGGAAACAATCTCTTCTTCTGTTCCTCTTCCGTGTGACAAGGTAATTACCTTGCTCGAGCCATAAGCATGTTCCTTATTTATCTTTAGAAATGGATTCTGCGGCTTTTCTTTCACTTACAAATTTTTAAAGGCAATTTGGCAGAGAACAGAACAAGCCAGACGATGATTGTGAAATTGAAGCAGATCCTGTTAAAATACAGGTGAAATGTCTAAGTTCAATAGGACGTCCTGCGTATGGCTCCCTCCCTGGGCACAGAACTGTTCACAGCTGACTCATGACTGCAGAGGTCTTGGGGGAGCTGAAAGAAAACTGACATGGGAAGGTACGGAGCTCTTAGAATAGAAGTACGAGAGGAAACGGCCCCAAGTTGCACCTGGGGAGGTTTAGATTGGATATTAGGAACAATTTCTTCACAAAAGGGTTGTCAGGCACTGGCACAGGCTGCCCAGGGCAGTGGTGCAGTCACCATCCCTGGGGGTGTTAAAAGACATGTAGATGTGGTGCTGAGGGACGTGGTTTAGTGGTGGGCTTGGCAGTGCTGGGTTTATCGTTGGACTTGACAACTTGAAAGGTCTTTTCCAACCTAAACGAGTCTATGGTTGGTTCTATGACTGTATCTACCATTTACAAGCAGGCTCCAAAGTCAATGCAGTGGAGGGCATGCACCCTGCATAACACCACCCTGTCTCCCCAGCAGTGAATAGCCAAATTAGCATTTGGAGAGTCAGTTTGCCATGCGGTCTGCAGGGAGAAGTTCTGAAACCTAGAAAAACAGCAGATGGTGACTGGCTTTATTTATTTATGCCTTCGACTCTTTAAGAGTTCAGGCTTCACTGTTTCGTAACTGTGGGTTGTGGCCATCCTCTTTCTTCCCAAGGGTCACAGGGGAGATCTACAGGGCTAAAAAAAGACTAGAGTCTTATTTTTTATTTAACAAGATACAGCAATTGATTAGTTACATGGATTAAAAAAGAGAAGACTAAAACTCTAGCAAATAAAGCCCAGTGATGACACCGAGCTGAGCAGTGCAGTCGATTTGCTGGAGGGAAGGGCTGCCACCCAGAGGGACCTGGACAAGCAGGAGAGGTGGGCCCATGTGAACCTCCCAAGCTTCCACAAGGGCAAGTGCAGGGCCCTGCACCTGGGTCGGGGCAGCCCCGGGGATCAATCGAGGCTGGGGGATGGGGGGATGGGGAGCAGCCCTGCCCAGAAGGACTTGGGGGTGCTGGGGGTGAAAAGATGGACACGAGCCGGCAGCGTGCGCTCGCAGCCCAGACCCCCAGCCATCCCCCAGGCTGCATCCCCAGCAGCGCGGGCAGCCAGGCGAGGGAGGGGGCTCTGCCCCTCTGCCCCGCTCTGTGAGACCCCCCTGCAGCGCCGCCTCCAGCTCGGGGCTCCTCAGCACGGGACAGACACGGGGCTGTTGGAGCGGGGCCAGAGGGGGCACAGAAATGCTCCGAGGGCTGGAGCCCCCCTGCTGCGAGGCCGGGCTGGGAGAGCTGGGGTTGTGCAGCCGGAGAAGGGGAGGCTGTTTCTTGTATCATTTTTACTACTGAAGATACCCCTTATCTGATGAGAAACGATTTATCATGCCACACACCGAATTAGTCTGCACACCCCTTGGGCGGGAGCGCGTGGCTTTCTGTCCCACTTAGCAGCACAACTACAGGATCAGAACTGCTGGGGCCTCGCGTACGAATGATGTAAGCGCCTCTCAAATGCCGGCAGCGCCGTGCTGCACAGGCTGCCACAGCTCTCCTGACGCTCGCGGTACCTGAGCTGCAGCGTCTCTGTTGGCCCTTTCAAAAAGCCATCGCCTGGTTGCGGCGGTGCGAGTAACAGCATCCTCAGTGAGCACAGGAGGAGTATTACTGCTGTTTTGGGCGGGGTTTGGGCCGCGCCTGAAGAGTATTGCTAATCATTTTTTCTTCTTTTCCTCTTTTTGCGGTCTGTCTCTACGTGAGGTGGTAGAATTGAGGGGGGGTGTCTGCTAACGCTACGTCAAACTCAGCCGGACGTCTTGTAGTCGCTCTTTGCAGGACGCAGATTTCTTTACGGCTCTTTCCTTCTCCATTTTACGTTCACTCTTTACGCTCCTGACACGATTATTCCCACTGGCAGGTTCACAGCCCCGTCACGGTACCTTTCCACACTTGGAATAGAGATTGTTGCTAGTTCTAATATATTCCGAGAAAAGAAATCCCAGGCTTCCTACACATTCCCAGGCGCCTCAGTCCTGCTGATATTACTGACGTTAAGTGCAGTCAGCGTTTACCTGTCAGAAATCCACAGAGCCAGCTACAGAGCTATTTCTCCGAGTCCCTCCGTGTGAGAGAAACCACGGTGCCACCACCTGGCACAGGTCTCTGCCTGTTCCTCTCTTTCTCCCAAACCTACAGTTCAACGCCCCGAAACGCTTCAGGGCCCCAAGACGTGAGGCTTGAGGGAACTGCAGTGTTTGTTAAGGCTTTGTATTAAACCAAAGTTTTCCCCTCGAAACGTGTCGAAAAAATTTTCCAGATGTCCTCAGCTAATAAAGCCAGAAAAATGTAGTTTGTTGTCATTTATCAGGGCCCCATGAAAGACAAAGGTAATCGTTGGAAAATCAACATTAGCAGTACTAGCGACCATAAAATCATATGCTTTTTATTTAACATAAAATGAAACATTAGGAGAAAATACACATTTGTCCATGTGCTGAAGAACTACTGTATTTTACATTCATTTATAAAGCAGGTAGTTTTACATGACAAAAATAAGTGAGAGGAAGAGGAACAGAATCCGCAATAAGACAGAAGCCACAGGGCAGGCTTTTGCTTGTCAAAGTGCTATCTCCTAAGGGCACACAGATCTTCAAGTGACAGGTTAGGAACGGGCTGTTTTTAGCGCTCCTCAGATCCCTCGTAATGCTGGTGAGAAGCTAAGGTGGAATCTTATACAGCAAAATGAGTGGAAAAACTCGTTGACAAATCGCCCTTTGCCAAAATGCATAGCTGCAGCACGGCGGACCGCGTTCGTCCCTGCTGTATTGCGCCTTTGCTCGAACCGGCCCGTGTGGTTTTCTTAAATGCCTAAAAGTTACGTTACTGAACTACAATTGCTTCTTTTTTTAATTATTATTTTCCCCATACAAACCTCGCCACGGTTCTTATTTCAGTGTGACTTTGCGAACGGGCTGCGATAGGGTTTGGGCTTACAGTCGCGCAGAAGATTTACGGCAACGGAAGGTGCTGCAAATCCAGCGAAGGCGGCTCTCTGTGGGTGTACCCTTGGCACGCCTCTAGACGCCAGAGCGCGAAAAACCTGACTGAACGCTCTGCCCCTGAGGCTCGGGGCCATGCCTGTCCCGCCCAGCTGCAGGTGGGCTAAGAGCACCCGCACAGACGGGACAGTTCAAGCCGCGTCAGTCGGGAAACAGTCCCGCGGCAAGCTGCCGTAGCTGTGTGGTATTTGCTTGTTTCCAGGCCTGCCGTGCCTGCGGGGCCACGCTCCTGGCCTCTGGGCTGCGGGGAGCCTGCAGGCCCGGCCTCCGCACGTTACAGCCCCAGCCTCCGCATGTTACACCCCAGCCTCCACGTGTCACACCCCGGCCTCCACACGTCACACCCCGGCCTCCACACGTCACACCCCGGCCCGGCTCTTCCAATACAAAATCTATAACGCAGCATCCGAGAAGTCTTAACTGAAAGGTACGGGAGACAGTCGGTTTTACGTTTTAAGTTGGGACGGGAAGGAATGGGAGATGCAGCAGTACCAGGGGAATAAGGAATGTTTTTCATTTTAAAAAAGTGCAGCAGATCAAAACACGTTGCTATTATATATTTTGTCTAACCCATATACCTTAAATACGAAAACAAATACAAAAGCTGTTAATTCTCAGGCCTGTGGTGACTTTGCAAGGTGAAACGCCACCAGAAGACCGAGGTGAAGCTGGTCTTGCTATGTACACTTCCTACCCAAGCGCCAGCCGTGCGTCGGTGCGCACACGCGCACACGCAGCTGCGCCGCCCCCGCCCCCACACGTACGCGCCCCCAGGCCGCGGGCTTTCTCATAGTGCAACTGTTTATAGAGCGAAAGCCCCGCTCAGCGGGTCGGCGGCAAGTTTTGACCAAGTATCGGGTGCCACAGTCTGTTTTTTTCAAGAGATTCCTATAACAATTGTAGCAGTATAAAAATACCAGTGGCCTGCCTTTTCACGGTTCGGATTTGTACTTTTAGACCGTGACTCATTAATGCGTCTTCTTTCCCCACATTCAGTTTCCTTCCCTGTAAGTCCCAGCAACAGAGAGTCGCTGTAAACACCTCCAATTTACAGACAGGATTCCTGCAATCGCTTGCTGGAGGAAGTGGAATAGTGTAAATGTCATCTGAGACTCGTCCGAGCCAAAAGGGGCATCACAGAGAAGGGGCCGCACCGTGCCGCCCGCCTCGGGAGCCCCTTCGCCTCCCCGCGCTCTCTGGGCGCACAACCGGGGCCAGCAATGGCAGGGCTGCCCATCTCCTCGGCTTTCAGAAACGGGGATGTACAGAAGGAGCCGTTACTTGTTGTTTGCTCTAATATAGTTCCGCGACGCCGCGCCAGGAGGCCGGGGTGTCTCAGCTTCACCTGAAAGCGCCGCGACCTCCCCACCTGCACCCCTTTGGAGCCCGGCCCGCCCTGCAGCCGCCCGGTGCTGCCTGCGCCTATCAGATAGTGGCGGCTCAAGCGGGGCACCTCTAGGATCCCGTTCCTCGTAAGCACTCGCTCCGTTTCTAGTAGCTGCAAAGATGTATCATCCTCTATGGTGCGGCTTTCGCCAAAATTCCTACAAAGTAAAAAAAAAAAAAAACCAAATTCTGCTTTGATAGTGTTTCCTTGAAATCACCGGACTTTTGGTGTATTGTTCGCATTCCCAAGAGCGCCGTAAGATGCTCACACGAGAAATCCAGCTATTTATGAAAATTTCAGTGGCACAGCAAAACTGAGTAGCTTCTGGTTTGGTTTTGGTTGAGTAGCTTCTGTCCCAGTCTGTCTCTTTGGCTATAAAGGCAGCATTGCGTGTATAAAAGATCCACCTCACCGTCTTGTCCTCTCACCATAGATTATTCCGGGTGGGTACGAGGCGCAAGGGACGAATCTTAACGGAAACACAAACAGGACACAGGACTGAAAACGGTCAGTACGCGCTACCTGAAACTGCCGAACTCTTCCGGAAGTCATTTGCTCCTGAACCTCTGGTTCCTCCGCTACCCTGCAGCTGCTCGCCGCAGCTATGCCGTGGCGCGGCGCTCGCGCCCTCTCCCTCTGTCCTTTTCCTTTGTTCCTAAACACCAGTACATGCTCAAATCCAACCAGCTCAAATGCTTTTTAATACATTGAAAATGTAAAATAAAGAATATATGAAGTACATACAGTGTATATATACATATTTCAAATACTTAAAATTCTTATGTAAAATACGGTTCTTCTATATCATTTGTGTAAAAATACATTTTAAAATGGTGTTGACTCGATTTTTCTGTACATACTCTCTATTCCAATTTAAGTCCCTTTTAGAAAGGCAAAAGACAGACAAAGGTTCCGTATCTCCTAAGCTGTGGTTACAGGCCTGTCGCCAAGACAAGAAAAGCACATGGTAAACAGTATTGGATTTCTTCTTTTTAAGAATTCCCATTTTTATTGCATTAATGGAAAAAAACGGAATCTTTTCAGTTCTCCTCCTAGTAAAACTGCTCTGGGCCTTGCTGAGGAACTACATACTCCCGATACCCTGTTTATCTAGTTCATAAATCATCCTTTGTCAATTTTTTTTTTTTTTACAGATACTAAAATATATATTACTTAAAATATATTACTGTAAGCTCTTAAAACCGATCTTCAGTTATATCAAATGTATAGCATTAATTAAAAAAAAAAAAAAAAACAACCAAAAAACAAAAAACCCAACCTAGGTAACACAGAGAGTTCTGGATGTCATCATCCTCGCGAATGCTCCCGCTCTTCGCCCCGGGCGGCAAAGAGCCCCGACGCCCGCAGGGACGTGGCCGGCCGGGCCGCCTCTGCGGCAGCCGGTTAGCGGCGGGCGCTCCCCCACACCAGCCGCAGCAGCGGCCCGGCCCCGCGGCCGCTGAGCCCTGCAACCCCAGGAGGCGGTTTGGGCGCACGTGCCGTCCCGTCCCTCCTTCCGCCGCTGCACCCACGTGGGATTTTGTGACGTGGGAGCCTGGAAGCTCAGAGCAGCGCCAGCCTGGTCGGCCCTGGCCGGGGAGAGCAGAGCAGCCTCCCCCGCTGTGCCCGAAAGCAGCAGAGCCAGCGGGGGCGAAGCCAGGCGCTCATGGCCAGGGCCGGCTTTCAAGAGACTGAGCTAAGTAAAACTGCCAAGTCAAGAAGTTCCCCCAGCGCTTCAAGCGCTCCTGGCGAGGCAGCTCCAACGCGGAAAACTACGGGAGACGGTTCCAATGAAGAAAACTGCTGGCCTTTCTGGGGAAAAGACCCCAGTCCGCTTTTCTCCAAGCCACGGTGTTTTCAGACCACTCAAGCACGCTCTGCCCCAGCCCCGCCACAGGCCGCGCGCTCCTACCGCCTCTCCCGCCACCGGCACGGCACGTCCGCGTGGCTGCGCGGCGCTGAAGACTGACCGCCTCCAGAGGACGCCCAGGCTGGGCCGGTGCTCGCGGGTCGGTGGCCCCCCACCTTCCACCGGTTTAAACGAGCCGTCAGACCAAGCCTCCCCGCAGGAGGGAAGCTGGAGCCTCCCAACACCACCACCTCCTGCGGCCTGCCCGCCCGGCAGGACCCGGCCCCGGGATGGCCTTTGCCGCCGCTGACACGGTGCGAACGCCCCGAGGACCCCGCCTGGCTGCTGACCTGACCGGGAACCTGCTGCCCATCGGCCATCTCTTACTACCGTAAAAAAGTTACAACTTCGCTGACCAGCGTTAACTGTTAAGCACCTTGGTTTTTCCTTTTGATTTAAGAAGGGACAACTTCACACCTAATTCCTTCCCCGTGCTACCAATCCCTCAGAACCCGAACGCACTCGGAGCTGCCTTCACTCCTCCGTTGCAACAACTTGTACGTGGGGGTGTTTGCACTGGGGAGACAAGCTCCGCTGATCAGTCTGTGCTTCTAGTTCTCATGCTGCAGGACTCAGATGTGGCCCCAAAGGGACAGTTTAAATCTGAGGGTCTTTTCTTACTCAAGTTGCTTTTACTGCCGCAAACGTGGTTTTTGACATTAGGCTTTGAAAACATTTTATCTCGGATTTTTTTTTTATGACAGCGTTTACCATAGTGCTACTAATTTAATACCTGCGGAACTAAAGTCTAGCTTTAAACTACGTCACGACATCCCTTCTGTTGGTAAATCCAGTGTGAAGGCAGGTTTATCGTCTTGCTGGAGGGACAGCGGGGAGGGCAGATGATGGGAAGAGTGGGGACTGCCGGGAGGAGCCCCAGCAGTAAGGCAGCGGCAGGCTGATCCCGCGCAGCTCCTCTACAGGCTGCAGGATTTCCCCCTTCTAAAAGACATTATTCGATAACCAGCACTGTAAAACAGGCAAAGCTTTCGAGGTTTTCTGTCGACCTGTACTTATAGTGATTATTAAACTGAGCCCCATTATTTCTAATGATTTCCTAACTACTTAATGCCCTCTTGCAAACCTGTGGAGATTGTTCCATCAAGTTGCACCTAGTAGCTCGCCAGCGTATGTTAAAATCAGAGACATGCAGTTAAAAGAATTTGATTTCTTAAAAAGAAATAGAATAAAAGTAGCCCAAGAAAAGTGCTGATCTGTTAAAATACAACTAAGGCACTGAACAGAGTTGTAAACTTCCAAGGCACCACGGGAGACGCCTACGCATCCCGACGCGTGCCTGGAGCCACGGGGATCCTCCCGGTCACCGAGCACCCCAACCCGGTCGGCCTCGGCTCGCCTCGCGACGGCCGGGCAGGCGTGCTTCCTGCAGGGCCGCTCGGCAGCGGCAGCTTCTCGCGTTCCCGAAGGAGGCTCGCAAGAGGCGTGGGCGGCACAGGAAGCCGAACCCACGCGCGACAGCGGACGCCCGTCGGATTCAAAGGGAGAACCAAGCTGGAACCGTGCTCGGGGCCGGCGACTGTTTTACAAAATGCCGAGAGGAGCAACGACACAGCCTTTCCCAGCAGCGGCGCAGCGGGCTGCAAAGCCCGCGAGCGCTAGGAGCAAGACGGCAGATCATAGCCCGCTGCTCCCTCATCATCTCCTCCTTCCCCGCCTTAAGCAGCCTCGTCAGCCTAGAGAAATGACACCGATCAAAGCCACGGTGGGACCGGAGCGGATCCAATTTTGCCAGCGAAACATCTTTGCTCTTATTTGAGGCAAGAATGAATTTTTCAGTTTAATTTGCAACTAGCAACAATCTTTAAATGGGATTATACTGGGGGATCTGTCTTAGGTGGGCACGCGTGTCTGAGGACAGCACCGCTGTAACCTCTTCCGTGTCTAGGCAAGGCTCGAGTTAACATGGAGCGGACAGACCCTGCTCTCAGCACCCGGCTCCCCAGCGGACGCAGCTTGGGGCCGCTTCAAACCCATCCCGAGATTTAAAAAAACGGCAGAAATTCCTCTTGCGGAACAAGAGGTGGGAGCAGGCAGGGCCGGGCGCTGCCCCGAGCGGTGCTGAGGGACGAGCCAACCCGGGGGACGAGGTTACCCTGTCCAGCGTCGGGGGACGTAACAGGAGAAGCCACCCACGTCACCGCTCTGCCCCTCTGCGCCGACGGCAGCGGGTTCCCGCACGCCGGGGGGCAGTTCTGGGGCTACGACCACTGCCAACGCGCGCGTGGTATGCATGAGAGAGTAATTTTTTGTGTAATTTCTTTGAGATTTCAGTTTTGGATTAAAAAAGATGGACTTTATTTCTAATACTTAAATCCTCTTCGCCACTGGATGTCTGAGCAGCGATGCATAATTAGAAAGCAGGGGTCACGGCTCCCCGCTAAACGTGAGATGAGCAAAACAGAGACCGAGATCCGCTGCAGCTCTCGCGAACTCCCGCGCGCTCATCCTGCCGTGGAGGACGCCACGCTGTGCTGGACAGGGAAGGAAACGCTTCTGTTACGACGTGATTAAGTCTGCGACTCTCTTTTCTTTGTCGCTACCAAAGAAATCACCTCCCGCTCCTTGGAAAAACGCACTGCTTCACAGGCAATTATTTCTGGTCTTTACCGAGAGCCGGGCTCCCAGGCGAGGAGAGGGGAAAGCAGCCGTGTAGCCAAACGGTGAGAAGAAAGGAAGGCTGAGGACCCCAGCTCGCAAACCAGCTGTCCCTCCCACCTATTTTGTTAATATTGCTTCATCGTAAAAAGGCCTTTGGATTCAAAGTGAATTCAGTGCTTTTCCATCAAAAAGATACATAGATCTGTTCCCTGACCGAGATGCAGTATGGCCCCCCCGCCCCGAACAGCGACAACATGGGACTGGACGTGGTTAGTGAACGCGATGCTCTTCGTTGCGCAAGAGGAGTAACACAGAGATCCTGGATGTGACGCGGGTGTGTTGCAATTCGTCAAAATGCGGGTGGGCGTGTGCTTCGCTAGCCAGCCTGTCGTCAACTCCTCTTGTTGAGAACAGAGTACCTTTTGTAACTGCTTTAATTCGGATTAATCGAAATGAATGAATGCACGAACAGCGAGGATGAGCGTCACTAGCTGCGTCCTGCCGTCAGGAACGAGGGGTGCGGTGCAGCCCCCCTGCCCCAGCCCCCCCGCCCGTCTTCCCCAGCCCCAACACAACCCCGGACCTCAACTGAGCAAAATCCAAGCTGAGCCAAGCCTGATTTGGTATTTATAACACAAAGAGACACCCACAGCGGGCTAATGGTGAGGCCCAACAAGACACTTGTTCTCCTTTCCCTACACTTAGCTAAATATAAAATCTTCTATAGAAATTAGACACATCTGACTATCGTGGAGGTTTGAGTGAGCACAGTAAGCTTCCTAGGAAACAGCAGGACCGAGGGTGACACCTAGTGCACTTCGCTTGCGTCATGTGCCGTAACGGCCGATGGCGCGTGACTGCGGGCTGGCGCTTTCCCGCTCACTCAAAAAGCCTCAGAAAAAAAAGCAAGTTTCTGCCGAGTCCTGACAGTCCAGAAACAAAATGCGGTTCGGCGCATATTTGTGACCTCTGCTTTAAATGGTTCCTGGGATTACCGATAATCACGGTTACTGAGTTGCTTTAGTGATTTAAATTCTTGAATCCTATGGTTAGTACAGTTGCCTTTTCCTGTATTCACCAGTAGCAAATCGAGACACTACCTTCCTTAAAACAAGGTTACTGCAACTGAGTCCTCCTTGAAGAGGAGAGGATATGCAAATCAAAAACGCCAGCCAATATTGCACAACCCAGTATGCCTTCTGGAGACTGCCAGGTCACGAGTGAAAGGCAATTGCTTGGAAGGCCGGAACGACGTTAATTAATGCCTTCCCATTCTGAAAAAAAACTGAACTAAAATTCAGAGCAGCAAAGCGAGCCCCGTTCCGGGGTTCCCGCTTCGGTGCTCCGTGATCAGTCAGTACAAACGCTTAGTTTCTTGATTATCCAGTTCTTCTCTTTGTCCAGAGAAGACCAACAGGCTATGGTTTTGCGGGGGGTTCGTTCCCCCATCTAGAGCAGAGCTCAGCAAACATGCTGGAGAGCAGGCTGGGGTTAATGAAAATGCAGTACAAGTCAAACACTATCTCCTAAAAGATTGAAAAAATATTTTTAAACAAAATAATGTGACATATTTACATAATTCCTTAAGTGCAAACTCTTGTCACAATTCACGTAGTTGAGCTCAATTTCGACTCACTGTACAAGAAGGTGCTCTTTCTTTAATGAAAGAAGGACTCTACTCTGTATTCCTGATTCAGTAACGTGTCTCTTGTGCAAGGCAGTAAATTTCCTGTTTCTTCCCAACATACTTCCGAAAGCTAAACCGAACCCGAGCCATCCTCTTCCCCGCTTCCCCTCCCGGTTACCGCACGACGAGGCAGGAGACACAGAGCTTAGAGGGGCCAATGCAATCATCATGGCAGAAGGCGCCGCAGCCCTTGCACATGATCATGGCTTTCAACCTGCAGTAACATTTGGAAGGGGAATCCTCCATGCTGTTGTCTTCAGCGAAGGCTTGAACGGGGATGGTCTGAGCGTGGGTGCCAGCGCTCATGGCCTGGCTGGTGGGAATGGTGGTTACCGTCACAGAAAAGGACATGACATTCCCCATGCTGCTGGACAACTGGTTGCATTCAGAGAGCCCGCTCATAAGGGACCCTTGGTTCACGTCCGGGGAGGTGGAGACGTTTATCGTCCCGCTGTAACTGGGCCCAAGGAGCTGCGCTGCGGTGTTTCCAGACAGCTTTGGAGCGTGCGAAGGAGAAAGCAGCGGAGGCTGCTGCTGCACAGAGTCCAAGGACGGTACGGAAGTACTGAAGAGCTCTGGACCGCTGTGCATTTTCCCCCTCATTGCATGTGCCATTTGCTCTTGAGCGGCTTGAATGAAATCTCGCGCTAGTGTAGTGCCGTCAAATGGCTGAACGCTCTCCTTGCTGCCTGCCGCTTGCTGAGACGCGGCTGCTTCCGTCTGCACGGCCTTTTTAGCAAGGGTGCTGTAATCCAAAGAATTTGCGCCGTGTGACACCCGTTCTTTCTCATACTGAGCAGGAACCTGGGCAGCCTGGGGCTCCTCTTTTACGCTGACACGCTCCCGTTCGTCGCCAGTACTCTCGTCATCCACATCTCCTTCATCGCTGCTGCTGCCGTGGCCGGCTACCTCCTCATATTCCCCAAACTCTGTTTTGGGAGCGTCAGCAGGACTGTTCAGACATAAGCGGTTTTCAGGGTTCAGGGAGAAGCCTCTCCTCAAGCTCTCTGAACCACGACCGTAGGTGGAAATGTTGAGCAGATAATGACCAGACATAGCAGGCTTGGATGTCCTTCTGCCCGTGAAACCCAGCATAAATCTCTGGCTGGTGGAGCTGTTTTCTAACTGGAAACCTGAGTGAGTGAGGTTCAGTTGTGAAGGCTGAAGTACTGGCAACAAATTCTGCCTCTGGACCCTCTTGATGAGGGTCTGAAGGATCTGCTCCTGGGTTGTTTTGCTGAGCGCCTCGTGGCACTGGTGCTGGTCAAGACCAGGGTCCTTTCCCGAGGGGAGCGGAAAGGTCCTTGGAATGTGAGGCAGAGGCCTGTTCTGGGAAAAGATCTTCCCAAGCTGTTGTGTGGGTAAACTTGATTGTCTTTCGGCACCCTCGGCCCCAGTGCCGTTCCCCGCTACGCTTGTAGCGCTGGGCGCCGCTGCTGCCCCTTTTTCTTCATGAGAAGCTAACGGGACCGTTTTCATCTCCGCTTTGGTGAGAGGCTTCGGCAGGATTTGCTCCAGAGGGACGCTCTTGCCTTGAAGAAGCTGAGTGACCAGAGGGTTGTTAGCAGGAATACTGGAGCTTGGTTTTGGGAGGGCCCCACTTGAGCTCAAACTTGCATGAGTTTTAAGGCTAGGCGCGACTGACGAAGTGTGGGAGGGGGGGACAGACGTAGCAGATGGGACCACACCTCCAGCCTGGGCTTCCGAGCGTGAGGACGTTAGCGAGGGCGTCAGAGGGGAAGGAGATTTGCCTTTAGGAACATCTAAGCTGGTCCCACCTAAGGTCGTAGGTGCTACCTTAGTTACGTTTGTGTTGGTATCTGCTGCCGACACCGTGACACAGACTGTTCCATCCCTGACGGCTGGTGCCCCGCAGGCCTGGCTTGGACCTGCCGGAGCAGAAGGTGCTTTCTCTTGTTTGTCACTGCTACCAGCATGTTGGGGGCCAGCGGCCTGACCGACCGTCACACCCGGGGGGCTCTGTTTTATTCTGTTGGTTTTCTCTAATGCCGATAGCGCGGAGGAGGAGGAGGAGGAGCTGGTGCCTGTACTGCTGGCTGGAGTTCTGGACGTCAGCGTGGAAGTTTGCTGTAGTTGTGCTCTAGAAGGACTGTGAGGTGGGGCCTGGTCCGCGGCCTGGGTCTCCATTTGGGTAGGGGCCCCTGGGCAATGGGGAAGGAACCTTCTCGAACTTCCCCCGCTTCCAGTTCCTGCCAGTTCCAGTGCGTTCCCTCGAATTCCAGTTTCGTTGGTTCCGCCTGTTGCTGCGTTACCCTTCTCTCCTCCCCCGCCCGGCGGGCCCCCACCACCGCCCGGGCCCGGCCCGGGGACGGCCCCCCCCGCCGAGGCGGCAGCGGCAGCGGCTGCGGCGGCGGCGGCTGCCCTCTGAGCCTTGGCCTGCTGGGCTTTTGCCTTGATGTCTGCCAAAGTTCTGGCCCCGGTTCTTCCCGGACTGGTGAGTGAGAGTGGGAAACGTGCCCTGGGAGAGACCTGGCCCGCAGGAAATGGCATCGGGGAGATTCTGGAAACAGGAATCTGGAAGAGAGGAGGAGAAAAGCACAACTGAGGTGTGGGGAACACTTAACACACGTACAGGTGTAGTCCTAGAGAAACAGTCATCGTTCTGGAGAAACCCCTCGCCTCCCTCACTTGAGATAAGTACTGCAAGACGCGTACGATCTCTCGATGTCCGACACACCTATTTTAAGTCTGTTACAGCCTCAGTGCTGCAGGCGGGAAGCTCATCCCCTGCAGCCGCAGGCCGGTACATCGCACGCCATTACTCAAAATCCAATCAAGCTCCCTCGGAAAAAGCTGCGAGGTGCTTCAGAACTCAACACCTAGCATCCCTTATCTAAGCTTCATACTTTATTCATGTCATTTATACCCTTTTCAAGATTTGTATTAACATTCTGCTTGATTTTGTGTTGCTTTCCCCCCCTGCGTATTTACACTTGTCTCCTCAGTGCAATAATACTCTCTCCACTGTGTCTCTGTAGATGAAAGGCCAATATTTCAGTCCTTTCTTCTGAAACAGGTTCTCCACTCCCCTCCTCACGCCACTTTACTTTCTGTGAGTTTGTTCTCTCTAGAATGTAAGCGATGAGAACGGGGCACTAACGTCAGTGCTCTTCGCTCTCCATCGCCAAGATTCAAGGTATTTCGGGGTGACATCTGTTTGCACAATACCTCGCTGCCTCCCACTCATCCTCCATTAGCCAGCGCAACACTTCTTTCTTTTCTGAGGAATGGCGTGTCTTCTACCTTACAGGGGAAACTATTTTTGATCACCCTTAAATCCACCCTATTATTAAATCAAATCCCATGTTTTTGACACCAGAAGGCCAACCATTCTTCCTGTGTGATACCTCAGGTCTCCTATATTGACAGTTTTCCCCCAGTTTTGTGTCACTAACCAATTTTATTAACGCTTTCCTACCTTTGGGCTACACTTGTTAACTCAGGGAGAATAATGAGCCTTTTTTGAAACACTGTGTTCGTACACTTCCTAGGGTAAAGGAATCTTCATAGGAGAGGAGGATTCTTGGGACATACAGAAATACAGAAATGAAGCTGTTTCCTTTTACAGCTTCTGCTGAAGGTCCTGAACCAGGGAGCTGAACTTCAGCCAGAGCAAATTCTGGCAGAAGAAGCCCAGGCCCTGTTCTATGGAAACCAAACTTCTCTATTCATACAGTCACACACGGTGGTAAAAAATGTTCCTGTGCTGGTGCATCCGCTTGTATCTACTGCCGAGCCCAGCATCACTGAAGAAAGGCTCAGTGTTACCTGCATGCTCGTTACTTACCAGCGGGGCAGCTCTGGCAGCCTCGCAGCTGGTGTGCGCTCCTGGCACCTGGACCTCAAGCGCCCGAGGGCTGCGCTGTCCAGGCCAAAGTGCAGCATCTCTTTGGTGCGTCCTCTCCACCTGCCCTACCCCCGTGGGGATGTACCCTGCTTCCTCTCCTGGGCACGTTCTCGCTAAGACCCAGCAGCCAAAGGGCGTTTGGAGTTGAGATGCTCCCTGGAATAGCCTTTCCCTGCTACCTAGTCTGGCACTGCACCGCATTCAGCGGGTACGAACGAGCGCTGCAGTACTTCTACACGTTTTTTTTTTTTAACACAGGTAAATAATTTAGCTTCTAGATGTGATATAACAGAGGAAGCAGCTGGTAGCATTCTTTCTGGAGCTGTTACCGTACTGCTGGGGATACTCTCACAAAGTTCTGTGTGCTCCTGGGCTACAAACTTGCTCTGTTGTTACAGTCCCGCAGTTCCTCCGCAGCTCTCCCCACCATGAACTACAGCACTCCCTGGTACACCCGGGCTTGGGCTTCCACACAAGTGTTTGAGCCCAGGAGACCTTTTAACAGACGCATGCATACGAGAGATATCTAACTGGAGTTACCTTGATTGGCCAGCCAGCAGGTCCTCTCTAGCAAACAGCTGAGCTTTTACCGTTTTGGATCAAATATTTCCACGCTATAAGGAGGAGGCAACACGATTTACATGCACAACTAGAACTGACAAAGCGTTTCTGTGAGAGCCACCAGCTGCACTGACCCGTGTAAGGCCACGCTGCGGATCTGCCTTCGTTTCTCTTTACCTTGAGTGGGGGTACCCGTGGCACCGGCGTCCCCGCGGCGGGAAAGGACTGCGGCTGGGCCCGAAACGCCTGGTGGTGCTGACAGTTCTCCACCATCCGTGGCTTTTTCTCAGGAGTGGTTAGAGCTTCCTCGCGACTCTCCAACTTCCTCTTATGGGCTTCCACGCTGATTTCCATTTCCTCATTTACAGGAGGCTTCTTTCCTGGTGCCTCTGGAGTCGTCGCTGGACTCTTCACGTTTGCTACCACTTCCCCTGCCTCGGGGCTCTTTGGTTTACTCGGGGCCGAAACTGAGGTACTGACAGTCTCTTTCACTAGCGCTTCCTTTGACGCGGCGTGCTTTCTCTCGTCTTCTGGCTTTTGACTAACAGCAGTTTGTGGTTTCTCGTGAACAGATTCTCCTTGGACTCTCTCTTTCACAGGGGGAGAACGGTCACCAGGTTTCTCTGCGCACCCGCCTGGGGAAACCGAGGCCTCTGCAGGGTTGGCTGGTCTCGGCTGCACATCCTCTCTTCTCTCCTCTCCCCCTTTTTTCATCGCTGGTGCTTCCTGGACTGCTTGTGCTTTAGGCTCTAACGGAGGAGTAATCTCCTCTTTGAGTGGTGCCAGAGCCGCTGGCGTGCATTTTGGCTGTTCGGCTGCTGGATTTTCAGTCTCCGTCTCGGCAGGGCTGGTGTTCGCTGTCAGTCTCTTGGACTCTTCAGGACTTAGTCCAGAGCTATCAATAAAACAAAAATTTTTATGTTGTAAAGCATTTGTGCAAAAACATACCATCCTTATGAAAACAGAAGATTCTTTACACACCGCACCCTAAATAAATCTCTCTCACACACCTAATTCTATGCCGCGATCTTTGAAAACCTCCCGTACCGTTAATACTTCCACATGAAACAGAACTTAATAGTAAAGTTTAAAACCAGCTAAATGAAAACCACGGAACACAGGTTAGATCTAGTCCTTTAGCTGGATGTTAATTTTCTAGGCTGCAAATCAAATTAATTTGGCCAACAGTAAATATTCCCTTCATTGGCCATGGCAGGCATCCCTCTGCGGCCTGAACCACCCCCGCAGGCTCCATCCGACTTCAGCTCAAACAGTGACGCATGCGGGAAGGCACCCTGAAGCGCCCCACCATTTTTTGCGGAGGCACAGCCAGTGCGAGCACCACTGCCCCAGCCCGAGCTGAGAACTGATGCCGCTGCCCTCCTCCGTCAGCAGAGAGCCAGGGCTATTTCCCCTGTGTTATTCATCCACCTTTATTTGTGAAAGAAATGAATGAGCTGGGAATCTAATTCCCAGCAGGACATCTGATTTAGGATTGGCTTCACCCATCCCTCGTAACGAAATACCAAATTTGGGATTTTTGCCCATACACATACCCACAGAGTCTGCTGAAGCCAGCCTGAGGAATCTACGGGATTGATTTCTGCCAGCCAAGTTCTTGGGAGCTAGAGGGAACTCAAGTCCTGCTGTTGTGTATGTCACCCCCACGCTGTCCTGCTGCCCCCCTAAAGCTTCAGGAATACGGCTGCCACCTCTTCTCCTCCAGCGCAGAGCTCTATGCGCGTTTACATCCTGGATTTCAGCGCTGGGAGGATGGGGTGCGTTACCTGCGCAAAGCTCTCTGCCGGCACCACTAGGTCACCTGCATCCCCAGCCCGGCCTATCCCTTTGCAGGGTACTGCAGCCCGCCGTAGGCCTGTGCCCACACCCCGGCCCCCTCCTCACCCCTGAAACCCCAACCTGTCAGACCCTGGAATGATAAAAATAGAGCTTGCAATAAGCCAAGTGCTCTAGAGGGGTAAAACACCAGAGACAAATGGGAGGGACTGGCTGACGGTGTGACGACAAGCATAAAGGCTGACTGTCAGAATGCAGGATAACAAATTCCTTGTTAGTTATTTATATGCATCTGTTCCTTTCCAAGTTTCTTAGTACAGTCATTTGCACAGAAACCTGACATCCTCTCCAGGGCCCAAAAGGACGGGAAAATCTTGAAGCAAAAAGAAACACAGAGCAAAAGACTTGCAGACTTGGGAGTTTTACCAAACACGTGTCTGAGCAGACATGGGGGGAAACACAAGATTTCACGTCGCAGGTGGCTACTGCAAGGCAGAGTTCACTGCAGCGCCACGTACCCGCGGCTCTCCGAATCCTGACACTAGAAGAAGCCTAAGAGGGGAACGTCTCAAAGTATTGTAGCAAGCAGTGGGAACAGTTAAGATGTGAAGTCTAAAGGAGATCCCCGCCTAAGGAAAACAGCACTGCACTGGTCAAAGCGTCAGAAATCACAAGAGCAAACGCTCTGGCCCCGGTCACTCAGGCATCGCCTCAGCTCGGCGCAGTGAGGTGGAGCCAGCGGCCTTCTCCAGGCAGCAGGACTAATGAAAAGCCCCGTTTATCAACGGACAGCGCGCTACAAATGCAGCAGCAGGTACATCTGGGCAGGCGATGTGGGATTAAAAACAGACAGTTCAATGTCTTACCTCTGGCCATAGTAGCTCTCAAAAAAATGTTCCTTCCACAGCTCGACCTTCTTTTCCTTTTCTATTTCTTGACGTATTCTCAGCTGCATTTCTGGGGTAAACTCACCTGCAAAACACGATAAAGGGTATCGTCAAAAAGAGCTACGGAGAGACTGACTCAGCATAACCACAGGAGCCTTCACGCTTGCAGGCGAGCGCGCTATCGCACACGAGCCCCCTTCGCGGCTGGCGACACTGCAGCCGTGCCTGCGGCACCGCAGCCTTTCTCTCGAGCTGCAACGTGCTTCCCTGCTGCCGGTGCCTTGCAGGGGAGGGCAACAGCTCTATGCCTGACAGTCCCAGCTCCTTTCCCTGTCCGCGTCCACCCTGGCTGCCGATATGAAACGAAATCTATACACGAGCGTACGTTGTACGTATGCTGGCACTGCGTAACTGCTATTTTTTGAAGGACCTGAAGACATTGCCTATGCAGATGGCAAAGCAATATGGCACCTTGAAACGACAGCCGCGGGTGGCTGCGGTGAAATATGCACGCGAGAACATCAGAGGCTTCTTGCCCAGCACAAATGACAGAAAATATTCCTGGCAGCGGATGCTGCTCTGTCAGAGGCAGGTGGGAAACAACAGAACCCCCCCCCTCGCACAGATCTGAAGCGCACATTTCACATGCACACGTACTGTGGTTTGTAAGAACTGCTTCCTAATGTTGGGTCTGAACCCTCCCGACGCGGCTTTGAACGACGAAGGCTTGTCAGACCATATGTTCATGTTTTAGGAGTTCATCACTAGGCAACAAGACAGCTTGGGGTTTTGTGCTCTGACGACAGGTACGTGACCCTCAGCCCTCAGCCCTCATTCATTCTCCAGGTTTATTCTAGTTCGTGCAGCATTTTGTTTGTGCTCTTTAGCACCAGAGCAAACAGTCACTAGAATCGGACCTTTTCCAAACTGCAGTTACCAAGGAGAGGAGGTTCCTTAAAGAGATGAGCAGAAATTGGGTACTTCCATCACTGCACAGTTTGTTTCTCAACAATTCTCTCCCCTCAAATAAGGGGATCGTAACAAATTCTTGCCGAGTTTGTTCTCCGTACAGATATCAAAGTTTGTCCAAAGGAAACTATGAGTGCGTCCCTTTTTAGCCCACTGTTAATTCTCAGTACTAAACGGCGACAGCTTTTTGTTGCAGCGAGTACAGAGAGCCCAAACCATCTCTGGTGCTTCAACTTTCTTCTCTATTTTTGTATAAACTTTGTCAGGTAAATAACAACAGAAAGTCTGCTGCATCGAAAACACCTGAATGCCTGCCTTTACTTAAGAGTCATTTAGCAACAAGGTATAAATTCTGACTTCTCCAAGGCCTTTGATAGTCCCCCACACCCTCCTCCTGGAGAAATTAATGCGTTATGGCCTAGACAAGGGGTCTGTGCAGTGTGTGGGGAACTGGCTGACAGGCTGCACCCACAGGGTGGTGGTAAACAGCTCCTTTTCCAAGTGGCACCCTGTCACTAGTGGGGTCCCCCAGGGATCGATATTGGGCCCAATGTTATTCAACATCTTCGTAAGTGATCTGCATAACGGGATCAAGTGTAGCCTGATGAAGTTTCCAGATGACACCAAGTTGAGTGGGGAAGCAGACACTCCAGAAGGGAGAGCTGCTCTGCAGGAAGATCTGGATAGGCTGGAAGAGTGGGCTAACAAGAACCTTAAGAAGTTCAGCAAGGACAAGTGTAAGGTCTTGCACCTGGGAAAACATAATCCGGGAGTGCAGCACAGACTGGGCTCCACCTGGCTGGGGAGCAGCTCTGTCAAAAGGGACCTGGGGGTCCTGGTGGACAGGAAGCTCAACATGAGCGAACAGTGGCTCCTGCGGCCAAGAAGGCCAACAGGATGCTGGGTTGCATCAAAAAGGACATCGCCAGCAGAGAGAAAGAAGTCACCATCCCGCTCTACTCAACGCTGGCCAGGCCACACCTGGGGTCCTGTGTCCAGTTCTGGTCCCCGCTGTACAAAAAGGTTGTGGACAGGCTGGAAGGGGTCCAGAGAAGGGCCACCAAGATGACCAAAGGACTGGGAAGCTGCCGTATGAGGATAGGCTGGGAGAGCTGGGTTTGTTCAGCCTTGAGAAAAGGAGGCTCAGAGGGGACCTCATCCCCATGTACCAGTACTTAAGGGGCAGCTACAAAGAAGACGGAGACTCCCTTTTTACATGGAGTCCCATGGAGAGGACAAGGGGGATGGACACAAGTTGCTCTTGGGGAGATTCCG
The DNA here is from genome assembly GCF_949628215.1 of Phalacrocorax aristotelis. Taxonomy (NCBI): domain Eukaryota; kingdom Metazoa; phylum Chordata; class Aves; order Suliformes; family Phalacrocoracidae; genus Phalacrocorax; species Phalacrocorax aristotelis. The sequence goes on from NC_134278.1 coordinate 834,609, forward strand.
ATTGGACACCAGAGGGAAATTTTTCACAGTGAGGACAGTCACCACTGGAATAATCTCCCCAGGGAAGGGGTTGACTCGGCCACGTTGGACACCTTCAAGAGCCGTCTGGACAGGGCGCTGGGCCACCTTGTCTAGGCTGGGCTCTTCCTAGAGAGGTTGGACTAGATGATCCCTGAGGTCCCTTCGCACCTGGGATTCTGGGATTCAGTGATTCTGTGAAATTAACTGAATTTTTGGATTTCCATTGCTGTGGTTATGCCACCTTGGCCTCCCAGTTGGGAGATTTCATCAGTCTGCATCAGCCTAGGCCGGCACTGAGCGCAAGGCGCAGTGAAAACCTATGCAGTCGCTCGCAGTCAAGTGGAAGTAATTTACTTGTGAGCATCTACCTGAAGGCTGATGGGGACCCCGGCAGGTCTCCAGTGCGACGCCCAGCTCCAAGCAGGGGCAGCCTGGCCTCCAGCATTCACCCAGGGCTCTGGCCAGCCAGGTCTCGCAAACCTCCAAGGATGAGGTGGCACCACATGCCTGGGCCCCTGCTCCATTGCAGACTGTCCTCATGGGGAGAAAAGCTTCTCCAAGTATCCCATCTGTCTCATGCCTGTTTTCTCCCTTCCTGCCTTGCGCCACTGTGACAAGCCTGGCTCCATCCTCCTGATGCCTCCCTGGGCGTACAAGGGGGCTGCCCTCAGGGCCCCCCTCCCCAGCCCGTAACGCTGCCAGGGCGGGATCCGGCCTGTCTCCGGCCTGCCTCGGTCCTGCTGGACAGCAGCCCTGCCCTCTGCGTAACAACTGGTCCCCCAGTTTGGTGTCCTCCACAAGCTCCCCCAGGGTCTCTGATCAAAAAGGCAAACAGGACAGTTGTGGAGAGGCCCCTGCAGCACCCGTTTGGCGCCAGCCTCCAGCCACGAACTGTGACTCCAGGCTTGACCGTCTAAGCAGCTCGTCGCCCATCTGGTTGTCCACCTGTCTAGACCCAGCCTCCCACTCGGGCACAAGAGCACTGTGGGAGAGGCTTATCAAAAGCTTTGCTTAGGCTGAGGTAACTGATGCACACTGCTTACCCCTTGTTCACAAATTCAGTAATTTTTAATGCAGCCAAGCTCTTCAGGTACAATTTACCCTTGGTAAAACCACGCTGACTGTTTCTAATCACCTTCTTCAGGTGCCCAGAGGTGTGCTCCAGGAGGGCTTGCTCCATGATGTCCCCAGCGACGACACTGAGGCCAACCAGGCATGTTAAATACCATTGTGGGTGACCCCAAACAGCACTGTAGGCATTGTCAGTACCCTGAGGAGCAGCTGAAGAAAGCCTGTGAACTGCTCCGCCCACAGGGGCATCGTGCTTTATCACCTGAGCAGGGGTACGGTGCTCAGTGAGGATGCCAGCGGAGATTGGCAGGCTTCACCCTCGTCGCTGCAAGCTTTATCACTGCAGCGGGTTCTGCGGCAGTTTTCCTCTGGTGAGAAAGTCTTTGTGTACAGGTAGCTGCACCCGCTGGACGTGAGGGCATGAATGAACAGAAGGTCTTCCAAGAAACATTAAAGGCAAAGCACTAATGATGGTGGCTAAAACCGGGGGTGGTTTTAACAATTGAAGGGATTGGACCACTGAGTTCTACACCTTCCTGCTTACTGGCACAGATACGCCTGTTATTCATATGGAATTGGATACATTTTCTATCGAAAAGCCTCATAAAAGTCAATCATCCAGGCATGAGTAAATGATATTCCCATCTTCTTAAAGCGAGCCATGACTGGGGCTATACCCTTCACAAAAGCTCCGTGGCAGGCTGCGAGGTTCAATTCTGCCGAGCAACGAGCGAGCGCACTTCTGGCGACATGACCTCATCAAATCGCGGAACTAAGCACCTCTAAGCTCACGGTGTCGATGACTGCTGAAGGTGCTGGAGCCCTCTAGATTAGTAAATGGCTGACTTTATGTTATATAAAAGGTTGTGGCTCAAAGGCCTGACCACACCGACCGTGGCCAGACAACTTCGCTGATGACACCAAAGTGCATTACCCTGGGAATATAATTTACCTTCTCTGCTCAGCGTGGCTGTGGCCTATATTCAGCTACCACAACTTGAGAATTACAGAGCTCTACTGCCATTGCAATGAGATTTTAAACACAGTTCTCCTTATTTTCTTATCTTTTCCAGAGACTTGCTCGTTTTTCCACATGTCAAGTTCAAAAGCGAACTCACTGCAGCCCCGCCGTGACCTTGAGGCTACATAGCCCTAGGCTTGCACTTGCTCTCGCGGGCTGTACTGACTACAGCTGTCTCCACCCAGGAAGTCACTCCAGTGCTTCAACTTCTCCATAAAATATCTTTTCTCTATCCCCAGCGCATTCACTAGCTGAAAGCCGCCCAGAGTTTTGCTCCATTGTCTGGGGAAGTTTTACCTTCTGACAACCTCTCCTTCCAGCCTTGGGCAGCCGAAGTGAAGAACTCGTTGTTGAGCGCAGAGCCACTGAGCTTCATCAAGCCATCAGCCCCAACCTGCAACACAGGACAAAGCAAACAGCATTAACTAGCCGGAGAGACAAATGTCACATGTTGTCACATGGGGTCTGAAAACAGAGCAAGAGCCCCTGGAAAAGTCTCTCTGGAATTCACCTTCCACTCACTCACAAGAAAATAAACAGCCTTCTTAAGGCTGCGCCTAGCCAAGCCTGGGATCTAGGAGTGGTATATTTTCCTCATTTATATGTGGTATATTTTCCTCATCCTTGCTTCAGCCCAATCCTCTGTAGTCCTGCTGCTGCACAAACACACAGGAGCAGCAGATGGTGCAGGTGGCGAGGAGGAGGGCAAGGAAACAAACAGCGTAGCCTCTGAAAAGCTTCTGCAGATGCCTTTTGCCCTGCAAAATGGAGGCAAGATATCGCCTGACCTACCGTCCAAAGCAACAGCTTGGTCTTCTGCAAAGATAAGAAAGTGCACAAAGGAAAAGCGAGGACATAAAAGGTATCACATAAAAGTAACTTTGAAATTTGCGTAATGGTAATGATGGACGCTTCAGGAAAGAGGGATAAATGAAGCTCAAAACTCATTCCGCCTTTGAAATATGGTTAACCAAATTGGGCAGTCATGCTAATGAGTGGGATGTAAATGAGAAAGCACAGGGCTAAGGCTGGAACACACCACAGTGGGGAATTATAACCAGGGTCATAAAACATCTACGAGGTTTGCTTTTGCTCTTTATCCCGCCGAAGTAAACGTGGAATTTCTCTACCAGGAACACAAAAACGCCTGTATCATTCGGTGAGTCGCAAGAACTTGCAGCGGGCAAAACTGACGTGCTTCCATTTCTTGCATAAGTAATAAATCAGAAATCCAAGCAAAATCCAAGCGTCCAAACGGAGGATACATCGCTGACGCCGGGAGATCTGCGCAGCAGCCCTTCAACGAGCACGGTTTGATAAAGGGAAATGCTGCTGTTCCTGTGGCAGCATTTGCGACGCAGGTAATTAAAATGATGGAAGCGACCTGACAGAAGGCTTTGTGGGTGAGATTTAGTTAGCTTGAAGTTAGGAGCAGCCTTTACAGTGATGACAAAAGCAGAGGTTTATTTGCGAGTCCAAATCTTTGCTGACTGACTACGGGGAGCAGGGTTCACAAGCATTCCCCGCTGCACCGACGGCACTGCCGGCTCCCTGTGCTGTAGGACGGGCAGCTACGCAGGGCTGACGGGGCCGTGCCTCGAAGTGCCACTTTCTCTTCTACAGAAGCACCGGCTGCAACAGCTCGGACTGAGACATTGCCACACAGAACACACAGAAACGTGACCTTTCACAACTGGCGTGCCCAACGCCGCCACCTCTTCTCCTCTTTTCTACAGCAAAGCCTGGCATTTCTTAAAGCACGCATCACCACTCGACATGGTGGGCTGCTCTAGGAGATTTACCACAGTGAAGTGCAGAACTTGGCCTCTCAGCGGCCAAGTGATGTTATTTAGTTAGTCAAAACTTGTTCTCAGTCAAATTCTCATTCAATTTAAGGACAATTAAACTTAAAAATGGGACAGAAATGTCTTACCATCTGCTGTGAGGTTCTTGCCAGTAAACTCCAGCTGCAAACTCCATCACATCATATTCTGACACATACCTAATTATTACAAAGGCCACAGGACTTATAAAACAATTCCTTCAAATATTTATTGGATCAGCCTTGGACTAACGTGTCCCCGATGAATGCTGATTGAAGATGAGAATTTATGAGACAACACAGAGCGTTAGAAGCCCTCCTAACTCCAAACGACCCCCTGTAAGGCAGGCCACAGCGCAGGTGCCAGACCCGCAGGCGTTATTAACATTCTGTGAGAACCAAACGAGCAGCACAGCTGTGAAGATGGATGTAACTTCACTAAACACGGATGGAACTGGCCGAGATGCGGACTCCTGGGGGGTGACCAAGGTGTGCAAACACAGGTGTCCAGTGCTGCTCTGGCCACCCAGAAGAGTACCCTCAAGGGGCTGGCAGACCTGAGACAGGACACAGAGGAGATGTCCCTCTGGAGTGGCGCCCTGAAGCCAGCTTTGGTATCCAAAGAACATTTAAAATGGCTCGAGGCACATACGTTAAGGCATCTGAATGAACAGCCCTACAGCTGAAGGGGAAGCATAGCGCAGAATCCCACTTTGCCCTGAAGCTCCCAGCCAGCAGGGTAGGAATGCTGAAGACAAACATGAGACAGAAGGTAAAAGGAAGGAAGCCTCCATGTTCTGTCTACAACTTTTCTGCCTTTGAGCATGAACAGACCAAACTTCACTTCCTCAACTCATTGTTTTTTTCCTCATTTTACATACAAGTGCAACATTTGTTCTTTTCTGGTCTCTCAGTATCACCTCTGCCTTCCGCAAGCTGCTGCAGAAAACTGCTATAATGCTGAGATTGCTTCAGGCGGTTCTTTCACGTACCCCTTTGGATGAAATCTGTCAGATCCAGCTGAGATAAGATAACTATCTTATCAAAAGATTCTCTGAGCTGCTCTTTCAATCCCGAAGGCTGAGTTCTGACCCCCTTGTCACTCACGTTAATTGTTCCAGTTATCACCAACTGTTCAGTGCTCAGTGAAAACCTTCACCTTTCTCCTGCGCCACTCCCAGAGCAAATAAACCCGTTCCTTCCCACCGAGTACTTTCCTGCTTCTCCAAATTCCTCTCTTCACGCACAAAGAGATCTTAGACGAGCCACTAAAATAAACTGCCTTCAAAGCCAACTCGTGCTGCAGGCTTGGCACCGTTAGCCCATGCGTGTTTCGGGTCAGGACACAAGCTCTGGAGCAGGTCAGGTCCACTCTGCAATCTGGACAGTGTGAATATGCGACAGAAAACTCATTCGGTTTTCACTTCACCGCATTCAGAATTTGACAGCGGTGACACAAGGTCATCAGAAGCCGAAGAGGCTGGAACTAGTTTATGGCAGGATCTCCTTCGGTGCTCTGTCTAAAAGGCTGCGGGGTTAATCCTGTACTGAAGAGTCTGGGAGAGGACAGGAGAGAGGAAGATGCTGGAACCGCTGCATTCCCATCGCTCCTGGCCCTCTTCAAGGCCAATGTACCAGACACATTGCTCTCGCTGCCGCTGGGAACATGGAGTTGATTAAACAAAATTAAGCCACTCTTTTATCAGCCCTGAATTCTTTTTTCTGGTAGCAACAGAGACCCAAACGCATCCCTGAAGAATTTTCCTTTTTTTTTTTTCCCGCACTGTGCACAGAAGGAAAAGCCTACCCCATCAGACATAACAACAGCAGCTGGATGTCTGGCCTGAACGGCTTCTGGAGATGCTCCCCACTGACGCCGAGGAGCCTGGCTTCTCTCCAGAACAGAAATCACGACCTACCTGCCTGTCCACCTCTGGCAGCAGCAGCAGCAGGCGCTGCTGGCATTCTGTCGGCAGGACAGAGAACGTGTGCTTGTTGATCAGCGCCCGCAGGTTCGTGTTCACAAGGATGGAGTCGGGAGTTTCCACATCGATTTCGGCGCACTTTGTTCTCTTCAGCTGTCCTGCAATGAACCACAAAGACGTAAGCACCACCTCGCCCCAGAGAGGGCGAACTGCTCCTCGGGACTTCACTCCACCTGAGATTTTCCAAATGCCAGCTTAGCGATCCATTTCAAACCCTGACTTGAAATATACGTTCTACCTTTGCACAGTCAGTTAAAAACAAAATGTGGGAGATCCTTTCCAGCACGGAAAACATCCATACCTAACATACTGTGGCCTGCATCAGCTCACCTGACTTTTGTCAGAATCCCGGCTATCTGGGGACTGGCAAGGAGTCGTTTTCAGGAGGTTTCTAGAACTGCTTTTAGCCACATCAATTTTCTATTTTAAGCCTCTAGTTGAGGTCAGTCTGCTCCCCGGCATTTCTTGTTGGACTTTCCTACTTTGCTCTCAGCAAAAGCATTTCAGAAAAATTCATCAGCTCGTTGTGCTTGCGTGGAAACCTCTACAGAGAACGCAGTGGAAATGCGCAACTGTTCTTCTGTGTTTGAAAGCCAGCAAGCCCAGCGTTAACCCTTGTGCTGCAGCCAGCTTCACGGGCGTGCTGCAGATTCAGGGCAGAATACTGAAGATGGCATTTGTGCTGCCTACTCTATTGCCTTTGGATTCATCCACTGCCTAGTAACAGCGAAACACCATGCGGTTCAGATTGAAAGTGGGTTATTAGCAAAATGGGTCATATTCAGAGAGACGCTGCTCCCCCGGACTCCAGGGGTGACAGCCGCTATTTTTAGGGTAACAGCACCTAACGGAATCAACACCACGGAGGCTCGTTGCATTAGGGGAAGTTGGCTCTATTAGAAGTCATTTGGAAAATGGCTCTGCAGGTTTATAAGCTACATAAGTTGCAGAATTTCCTAATTACAGGGGACAAATGAAACGTGCCCTGGAAAGTGCTTCTTTTCACCAGTGATAACAGAAATCTAGGATGATTAGCATAGAGAGAGGCCTCGGAGCACTCCTAAGTTCACCGAGGTCAATTCCACCGTCGGTGTATGTGAAAGAAGCCACAAAAGGTCAGGAGGACTGGGAAAGTCCTAACCTCAGTGAATGGGAAGGAAGCCAAGTAACAGTGGGGTCTGAGGCACGGAGGTCTGGGAAGGGATGAGTCTGGGTCTGGGAATGGATAATGGATCTGGGAATGGATAATGGAGGGTCTGGGAATGGATAAGTCCATTACAAAGACTGCTAAATAATGCAAGCCCATTTTTGCTTCGCAAACAGCAAGCTGCAAATTCACAGGTAGAAACCGCTGACGCTAAGGAATGAGAAAAGGCTTATTTGCAGGTGTCAGGTTTGAGTTATTTTTCCCAATTCGCACAGCGCACTAGCAGTACCTTCCAGGGTTGTCCAGAAGTCACTTTAGCAATGGAATTAATTACACATTTTATTCAATTTTGCTATTTAGGCTTTTATTCTGTCATCAGAGCAACCAAATCTCTGTAAGCAGAAAAATAAGTCTCTTACTTGCATGGAGCCTGTCAGATCTCTGGAACGGTTTCTTCCCCAAGCCTGGCAAGGAGTTATCAAGCTTAACAGAGGGAGAGGAACTGGAGGTGGAGTTCTGAGGGCTGCTCGACTGTCCGTCTGACTGCTTTCCTTCCCAAGCTGCACAGGAAATTGAAACATTTAAACACAGAGATGTACAAAGAAATATTACACAAGACATCTGTTTGGCCTGAAATAAAGATTCTTTAACGTGCATACCCTAATCCCAGCAGCCCTGGGGCAAGCACTTCTAGGATACTTATAGTCCTTTATTCTTGCAGCACTTACTTCCCAACAGGGCGAAAGTAGAAGCCCCCTGCGTAGGTATCGGACTATCACAAAATAAAGGGACAGAAGGACAGCCGTTTCATTATGGTTTGAGTCTATTTCCCAGTTAGTCCCATCGCATATATCCAATCCAGTGACGATCTTGTTAAAATTCCTTCCAGAGGCAGCTTTAGTTTCTGTTAGGATTCACTGTGAGGGAAAGTACCCTCATGCTTTATGTGTACGTTCTAGATTGTAACCTACTCCTGTAGCTTTTGTTCTTTTAGATGACCCTCAGAAATTCCTCCTCCTCTTCCACATACTCACGAGATATTTTCATGTCCCCCTCCAAAATCACCGCTTAGCCACACGAGGAAGATTTCACCACTACAATTTCTCCTTACAAATCACTGCCACCCACATGCTCTTTTGTATAGCAGCATTTTTTTCTGCCAGTGGGAAGAGCTTCTTCCCTAGATTCTTCCTGCCTCCCTTTCCCTCCTCGTTTTGACTGAGGTGAATTAGGAACAGGAGCTGGTCTTCCCTCTGCTCTCTTTAGGTCTGTGTGTGATAACAGGTACTCACTCAAGGGAAGTCCCACACCTCGAAACTCCACGACACAAGTGATCAAGTCACAGACTAAACGAATGCTGGCTCTGATTAATGACTTGCACTAATCAATTCCTTCATCCCATCTGCGCCAGCTTTGTTCCCCATCTGCCTCTCTTACTCGCCTCTCTGCCTGGTTCCTTTCCCCTTCCCTCTCTTCCTTACACCAGCTGTTCCAGTTCTGACTAAATACATCCCTGAAACTGTGGAATCGGTGTGTTGCTTTCTCTGAGAATATCGCTCCCTCTCCACTTGTACGTTTAAGTTACTTCTCCACCTCAATATCTCCCACTGCCCCGGCCGTGGGCTATTTCTGCGTACTCCCACACGGATAGGAGGGGAGAAAAGGACTCCACAGATGCTGATGAAAAACCTACAAAAGCCACTCGTGTTGCAGTAACATTCAAAGGCTTTTACAGTGCTCATTCTAACTGGGGGCTGCAAAAACACACACTCTTCCTACACTAAATCAGTCAAATAAGGCCACAGCAAAAGCCGAGGAATGCAGCTTTCCTGAGACCACATGGGAAATGAGTTCGATCCTTGACCTCTTCCTGTCCCTCACAGTCTTTCAGGCAGGAAGGCTCTCATGGCTGGATGCTGGCATGGATAGATATAACCCTTCAGGAAAGACGGGCAGGGAAGATGCATCAAGAAGGTTGTCTCTACCCACACAAGCCTGTGGGACAACAGGAGTTGAGTCCAAAGGTCCTGTGGGAGCCCACCAGTGCCCTTACAGGGCTTCTCTCTACCATCTTTGAAAAGAAGTGAAGATCGTGGGAGACCCCCCCCCAACTAAGAAAGGCAAATGTCGCACCCACCTTCAGAAAAGGCCCAAAAGGCAATCTGAGAAAACACAGACTGGTCAGCCTCACGCTTCTCCCTGGGAAAATCGTGGAGCAACTCCTCTGGGAGCACGTTTCTGGTCACACAAAGGAGGCAATGATGACTGGAAGCAGTCAGCACGGATCTACCATGGGTAAATCGTGCCTGACCAGCCTGATGGCCTTCTGTCATCAAACGGAAGAGAGGTGGGTGCCATTCACCTTGAGTTCAGTGAGGCATTCAACACTGTGTCCCGCAATACCGTACGCGAGCTGGGACATGTGGGTCTGGATGGGTGGGCATCCAGGTAAGCAGCGGGTGAGGTGGCCAGGCGTGGAGAGTCACGCTCCGTACTCTGCCTGGAGCCTGGTAAGGCGCGAGTGTCTCAGGGCTCCCATCCTGGTTCACGTTTTTGTTTGGGGAAGGCGGTGGAGCACTTGCTCAGGTTTGCAGGTAACGCCAGACCCGCGAGGAGCAGAGGCTCTGCTCGGGGGCAGAAGTGCCGGCAGCGGGACCGAGCCGGGCTGGAGGAAGGGGCCAGCAGGAACCGCACAGGGGCAAAGGCAAAGTCCTGCTCTGGGCAGGCGGAGCCCCGGCAGCGACAGGGGCTGGGGGAGGCTCTGCGGGAAGGGCGAGTGCTGGAGGCCAGGCTGCCCCTGCTCGGAGCTGGGCGTCACGCTGGAGACCTCCCGAGATCCCTGCCAACACCAATGGTCCTGTGAGCCTAACTTACTTTCAGAGCAGTACTAGATAGGCTGGAGAAGTTGACACGCAGAAGCTTGCAACCATAATGTAGCAGCAAAATATGGGGAAGTCGGAGGAAAAAAAAGGGTAACAAAAATTAAAGAGATGCTGGAAGAAAATAGTTCACCCGTGACTGAGCAGATGTAGCAATAGTTTGGGAAGCGTGAAGCCAAAGTAAGGAGAGAAACTGATATGCCATGAGCTCCTGCCACGGCCGGACACACAGTGCCTGGGAAGGCCAGACGGCAGGCCGCCAGCGGCAGGATCCTACCCAGGGAAGGCAAAAGCTCATTAGATTCACAAAAAATGAAGACACCAAACAGTACTTCAAGTACTCTAAGTAACACATGTTTGGAATACTTACTGCACTAGTCTATTTTAATAATTACTCCATGCTAGCTAATAATCTGACAAAATATCCTACCTATTTCAGTCCCTCTTAGGTCTCCCCTGCTCCTACTTCCCAAGTGAAGATGTGATTCCTCCTGGGGCGGGACAGGGTCCTCCAGGAACAGCATCTGCCTGTTGTGCTAATGAACCACTCAGGCTTAATCCTAGGCAGCAGAGGAATTGCAAATGGCTTTTAAACTCTCCTTTTACGCTAAAGACTTCATATCCCCCCCCCCCCCCCCCCCCCCCGCATTTTCTTAATACTGTCGCGGGAAATGGGTCATTTTCTGCTGGATTAGTTGTGGCTTCCTTCCTAGACCACACCAGCCCAGGTGTAAAGGGCACAGGCACGGCTTAGGGCTGAATTTCAAACAAGATGATATTAACCTTCTTCCCCTCAACCTTTTTGAAAGGGTCTGAACTATAAAGCTGCCTGGGAACAACAGGCAACCTCATCAACTATCAAATACTTACTCTGCTATTAAATGATGCATGAAGTACAGCTGATGAATATGCCTGTTCAATTGGATGTATGGCCCAGAGGTGCAACCTTGCATATGTCTGAACAGATGTTACAAGAAACATTCCAGTGGTATATAACCAGCAAGCCAGGACAGATTGGTCTGGTTTTTGGTTTGGATTTGTTTAGAGCTGTTTGGAAAGGGAGAGTAAACAAACACGCTAAAACACAGAAAGAAGTTTATACTAAAAGAAAATCAGCATGAGACAAGATGACGTCTCCAGTAATGTAAAAGGTGGTAGGGAGAAGAAATCAAACAACCTGCACAGTGTGTCCATGGTGGATAGGACTGGAAATCTTGGGTTTAAACCCAAGGAAGCATGAAAACATCCTGATTAGAGGCCAAGAAAAATAGTTTAAGGATAAAGTTAACAAGAAAGGTCTTGGGTTTTTGGTCTCTGCATGAATGGCATCCCTCAGAACAGACTGAAGAGAACATCTATCAGAAATGCATCACAGCTCCTGCTCTGAGGAAAGGCTACGGACTTGATGAGCTCTCAGGGGTATTCCTAGGCCTAGTTTCTGATGGCTCTGTGAATTTTCTTAACATGACCAGTGAATTTCAGGTAAACATTCACATAATTACAGCAAGAATATCCAAGAGCAAAAAGCTTTGCAAGCTAATACTGTCTTACTGGTCTTGTATGACCCTCTCTGGCTACTTCCACACCAGTAAACAGGCTGGTGATGTTGGGAATTCCCCTGGCCCCGAGAACAACTGGCACAAACTGGCTGTGGTCGCGTCCCTATGCCTTCTGTCCCCCCAGGCGGGGCTGGTGCGTTCAGACTGCCTGCAGGGAACGATGTTTGGCCTGTGCTGAACACCAAGCTGTGCCAAGGACTGCCCAGGAGACTGCTGGTTTGCCCTGGGCCAAAGCTACGTCAGGGAATGCAGCAGAATGGATTGGCTGAGTTCCAGCTCTTGTGCCCAGCACTTTGGCAGGGATCAATTCAGTAGCAGAGACGCAGCTTCGTTCTCCACATACAGTTGTTTCTTGTTCTAAGCAGAGGCTTGTTGGCTGAAGGACTGACTGTTTGGAAGGGGAAGGAGTTTTGGGACTGGAATCAGGTTAACAGATGCTATAAGGATAATGAAGGTGCACCTTCTTTCTGTAAGGCAACGGTTTGGTATTATCCACATTATCAGGCTTTACCAAAAAGTCGTTTTAAGAAGACTGCAAATAGCTTAGGATTTGGGATTGGAGATGTAATTTTGTTGTGATCTCATTGCTTTCTCTCCCTTTTTTTGGGCAAGCCTCATGAGTGCCAGACTGAGCCAGTCTATCTGTGAGAGGACACCTGACAGAAGCCTTTCAGAGTGAGTGTTCGTGCTGCATCTTCCTCAACGGCTACGTTTTAACGATCACCATCTTTCTGAGATGAATCAGGACCAGTCAAGTAAATCAAGGGTGAAGGATGGAAAAACAGAGTAATTATTGAGGGGGAGGGAATTTCCATCTCATAGAAGTGTCTGAGTTTGACAGACAGCACGGCATTTTACGCACGATAATCAGCCTGGCAGATGGAGTATAAGGGCAGGGACTTCAGAGGCGCACACCACTTAGGGACTGCGCATGCGCTACAGAAGATGGCGAAGCAGGCTCAGAACCAGCAGGACTGTGAAGCAGAGGAGATCGTTGTTTTTCGGAAGAGATCTCAGCCTCAAAAAGCCAGCCCTCTTTTCTTCTTGTACACGCACTGCCTTTCCCTGCTCCGTACTAACACTGTGTACATAAACTCTCTCTATTTCTTAGGTCCCAACACCCCCCTCGCCGTTACGGCTGCACAAGGACTTAATGATAACAAATGGCTGAGTGATACAAGAACAGACACGATTCACTGTACAGAAACATGAAGTGATGTACAAAAAGAACTCCTGTAACCCTACACACATGCTGTTGGGCCCTAAAATAGAAAATGACAACTCAGGAAAGAGTCTCAGAATCTCTACAGTTCTGGGAAAATGCCTGCTCTTGGCTGGGTCAAAAAAAAAAGCAAACTGAATGCTAGGAATCATTAAGAAAAGATGAACAAAATAGAGAGTACCAAAATGATGCTGTGCAGATTCAGAATGCTTCTATGCCCTGAATACTGGGCGCAGTTCTCATTCTCTACAGCAAAAAGCATATGGCTTTCCATACGAGGAATGAGAAAATACAGTAGGACTCTTCAGACTGAAAAAGAGGTGCCTACAGAAGTCATGAGTGGCAAGAAGTTGTTGAATAAACAATAGTTGTTCACTGCCCCTTTGATAATTAGAATGAATCCAATAAAGGTATAAGGAGCCTGTCTCAAAACGAACAAAAATGAGCAGTTTTTACCGTGCGCTGTTTGCCACCAGGCATTTGCAGAGTCAACATTCCCACCCTCCAGGTTAGGAAGGAAATCCCACTTGAGCCCATGAAATAAAGACACCTCCTCTTGCTTTGGAGGTCCCTGAGCACAACACGCCTCGCTCTGGGAGAGCACAGCCACACGCCTGCCCTGCTGGTACACACTTCTTCATGTACGTGCTTTCAGCAGTCATGGACATGGGTCACCAGGCCAAACGGTTTTGATTTGATTTGATTTGAGAGCCCCCCCGCTCCAATTTCTGCCCTAAGCACAGGCAGGAGCAGAGTGGTGCTCAGTGGTCGGGGAGAAGGTACAGAGCCACCACCGGTGAGGTTTACAGATGACAAGCTGTGGATGGATGAAATAACGACGGTGTTAGTCTACAAAGCTATTTACTTGTACAACATGAAAATCAGTCTGTAAAAACACAGAGGCATTTCTTGCATCTACAGGAAAACAACTCGAGTCACGCTCACAGAACCAGGAGCTTGTACTGGAAATCAGTTACCCTGAAAAGAATTTAGAGAAAACTAGAAGTAACTACCAAGAATTCACGATAACTCGCCAAATGCTGCTGCCGGTAAGGGAGCTAACGCATCGTTGAATGAACAAGAGAAGAGCAGTGATCTCATTAATTTCTAATGCAGCCTAAACGCTGGAAACCTCCTGGGGATGTTTCAGGTCAGAAGGTACGTCTTTGGAACAAGACATGAAAGCCACACTACAGAGTGAGAAGCTGCTTTGGAAAAAAAATAAATGCTAAGAGAAACACCACCTAATTTGCTCAGCCATGAGAAGGACGTGACCAGCGCACAGGCAACTATAGGGGAAGACATTTATCACAGAAAGCAGCTTTTCAACCAGACAATGGCACAATAAGATCTATTCAAGATCTATTCTTAACTGAATGCATTCCTAATAAAATCAAACCCAGGAAAATAGAAGCTAGACTATTTCAGAAACAAAAAGAATGCCATATGAAAACAGCATTTTCTTCTCTCATCCCCCAAGAACAATACAAGGCAAGTTAAAGAGACACGACAGCAAAAGAACACGCAGGAGCATCGCTGCCACGTACCAGACTTTGCAGGTGCGGAGTCACTGGCTGCCTTGACGGCCTTCAGAAGGACGTGCTGGTTCGACGACACGGGCATGCCTGCTCTGCATTGCTGCTGCTGTTGCTTTTGCTGCTGCTGTTTCAAGGCCTGGGGAAGAGGACAGAAGAACATGACAGATGAGAAATTAAAAATATTCTCAGAAATTCTTAGCACACAGCACAAACCACTCGTTTTACAGCAACCGACTGGTGGGTTCGTGATTCTAACTACGTCAAAAGTCCAAAATTACTTCTGCGGCACCTGCAGCTCGCACCGGACATTGACACTGTCTATTTAAATGCACTGCTACAAGTAGGAGGGTTTTCTGCCTTGCATCTAAAGCAAAAAGTTAATGGCTGCAGAGCACCTTAAGTTGTGTTGTTTCATGAAGAATGATCTCTAGAGAACACAAAGAGAAAGGATTCCAAATCTGGAGTTGCTTCAAGAAGTAGTTATATAAATGACTTCAAAGTAGAAGTACCATAATGTAATTCATTTCCGTCTCCTGGAGAAGCACGAAGCAACTCACTAAAACCCTTCAACAGAGGCGCTACCCATTCAGAAAGACTTTTTCAATTAGGAGAGTAACAAAGATTAAAACACTGAAGGGAAGCAAATGAAAACCTTTGTTTCAGAAAAGACTGTTAAAGCAACCCTAACACAGCCAAAAAGGCATGAATGACTAAGACGAGGAAGCAAACGGGCAATTTGGTGAAACTGCAGCATTTGTCCAAACCAAAGCATCTGTCCTCAAAAGAAGAAAGCCAAACCCAAATAGACTGAACGGCAGAATAAACTATGACAGATCGGGTGTATGGTGGAACTGCAAAATAGGAAGTAATGGGAAGTGTTATGCTGCACGTATACAAATGAGTGGGACTGTTAGCTAGAGATCACCACTATCTTTAATAATAATAATAATTAATAATGATGATGATGATAGAACTAGGAGAGAGAATCTGCAGGATTCTGCAGAGTCTGCCACATGAGAAAAACAGAACACAGACTGACGTTTAGTCTGTAAAGACACACGAAGGAGACTGACAACAAAAGGATACAGATAATGAACAGACATGTTAAATTCCTATTTTCCAATTTATTAAATAGTTCCTATTTAGCTGCTTCTACCACAGGTTAAAAAAAAAAGACATTCAGCCTAACTGAAACACATCGAAGTTGGAAATCAGTAAGAGGAAGTATCCCCTGCAACGCACAATTAACATCCTGTTATTCAGGTCAACAACTTTTGAGAAAAAGAAAGGTAAAAAGAGAGACCTGGCATTCATACGAGTAGCAAAAAACCATGAACAAGTTCAAGATAGCGTTTTTAAGTTCTTTGGTTGGAGATGAGCTGCAAGCCAACAGCAAACGTCAAGAAAGTACTACGCTATGAAGACCACTAGTACGTTCAGGGAGTTGTGCGAATCCCATACTTCCATTATGCAAATGGATTTCAAATATCTAAGGGTTTGTATCTTCACCTATTCTGTATGCCAGTTAATTGCTGCATTTCTCTTGGCTTAGGTAAAACAATTCTGCTTTTGTTCATCGTGTCACCTCAGTTCTCCGCCATGCAGCGCCTGAGGGGCCCACGCCAACGGTGGCGGAGGCATGTGTGGGAAGAGGAGGAAACAATTATTCATCAGATACCTCTTTTTGCATTCCATGTCAACTTCATGCTCTGTTATAAACATTTGGGGGTTTCTTTAATGTATCTGCATTTATACTGAGTCCTGCCACAATCACAGGATAATTCTGGTGGGAAAGGAC
The DNA here is from genome assembly GCF_949628215.1 of Phalacrocorax aristotelis. NCBI lineage: Eukaryota > Metazoa > Chordata > Aves > Suliformes > Phalacrocoracidae > Phalacrocorax > Phalacrocorax aristotelis. The sequence goes on from NC_134278.1 coordinate 850,672, forward strand.
CTCGGGAGGTCTCCAGTGTGACGCCCAGCTCTGAGCAGAGGCAGCCTGGCCTCCAGCACTCGCTCAGGGCTCTGGCCAGCCGGGTCTCGCAAACCTCCAAGGACTGAGGAGGCAGAACCAGCCTGAGCCAGGGGCACCACTGCTGGACTCTCCTCCTGGGGAAATGCTCTTCTTTATGTCCTGTTTTTCCTTATACCATTCAACTTTGCTTTTGCTCCTCACCATCCCGCTTCCCTCACCGTACTGTGGCGAGCCTGGCTCTGCCTTCTCAATTACCTCCGTGTATGTACTGGGGGGGGGAAGAAGGGGAGAGGCCCAGAGGCCCAGCCCCCCACAACACCCCACAGCATGCAGAGCTCTCCCACAACACCCCACACCAGGCCCAGCTCCCCACAACACCCCAAACCCGGCCCGGCTCCCCACAACACCCCACACCCGGCCCGGCTCCCCACAACACCCCACACCCGGCCCGGCTCCCCACAACACCCCACACCAGGCCCGGCTCCCCACAACAGCCCACACCCGGCCCGGCTCCCCACAACAGCCCCACACCCGGCCCGGCTCCCCACAACACCCCACACCAAGCCCGGCTCCCCACAACACCCCACACGAGGCCCAGCTCCCCACAACACCCCACACCAAGCCCGGCTCCCCACAACACCCCACACCAGGCCCAGCTCCCCACAACACCCCACACCAAGCCCGGCTCCCCACAACACCCCACACCAGGCCCAGCTCCCCACAACACCCCACACCAGGCCCAGCTCCCCACAACACCCCACACCAAGCCCGGCTCCCCACAACACCCCACACCAGGCCCGGCTCCCCACAACACCCCACACCCGGCCCGGCTCTCCACAACACCCCACACCAAGCCCGGCTCCCCACAACACCCCACACCAGGCCCGGCTCCCCACAACACCCCACACCAGGCCCGGCTCCCCACAACACCCCACACCAGGCCCGGCTCCCCACAACACCCCACACCAAGCCCGGCTCCCCACAACACCCCACACCAAGCCCGGCTCCCCACAACACCCCACACCAAGCCCGGCTCCCCACAACACCCCACACCAGGCCCGGCTCCCCACAACACCCCACACCAAGCCCAGCTCCCCTCAGCTCCAGCCATGCGTGCCCCCCCTCTCAGGAACCAGCCAATCAGGAAAGCGCTAACTGCCCCACGCCCACCAATCAGGAGGCAGCCTTCAGGCTGCAGCGGCAGCGGGTCTCTCAGGGCCTCCCCACAGCGACGCCCTCGCCAGCACCAGCCCGCCCGCTCTCCCCCGACCTCCCAGCCTCCCTCCCACACGTTCTTCGGGCTTCGTTTGCCTTCAGGCTGTCCATTGCTCTCCCCAGGGCGCTGTGCCGCCCTCCACGGAGGGCAGATGTTCCTCAGCGCAAGCAGGTGCGTTTGCACACAGGGCAGCTCTGAGGTAAACCCTGCCGTCGAGGGCAGAAACCACCCCTTTATTCTAGAAAATCGAAAAAGAGCGTAATTCAAAATGGCGCCAATCAGTCGGGATTATCAGTACCTCCTTTAATCGCAATTTAAACGAAGACCTTGTGTCAGCAGCACACTCCTGTCAGCTCCGCTGCGGATGACAGCGGTGATGGCAGCAGGACCAGGAGCTGCTCCTAAGGACCCGCTCCTTGCTCTGGACCTGCCTACGGTCACTGGTTAAAAACCCACGGGGACGCACCTAATGGGGGAAAAGCCTGTATTGTACGGCTCCCTCCTTCACACAAAAGGTGACAAAGCGACTGTTCCCTGACAGGAGAGCTTTTGTAGGGTGTAGCCCAACCCAGCCCCTGGCCTTATTCATTCTGTATACATGGCAACGAATAAAGGATAAAGATGAAAGCCAACGGTATAAACCTTATCAGAGCAGAGGGTGTAACTTCTAATCTTAAAACACCACAATGAGATCTGGATCGAGGGAGGGGACCCTTCCCCTCTGCTCAGCGCTGGTGAGGCCATACTGGGAGTGCTGGGTCCGGTGCTGGGCTCCCCAGTACAGGAGGGGCATGGACAGGCTGGGGAGAGCCCAGCGAGGGGCCACCAAGATGGGGAGGGACTGGAGCATCTGTGCTGTGGGGAGAGGCCGAGGGAGCTGGGGATGCTCAGCCTGGCGCAGGGAGGGCTCAGGGGGATCGAACCCGTGTCAAGGGGACAGAGCCAGGCTCTCCCAGTGGTGCCCAGTGCCAGCACCAGAGGCCACGGGCACAAAGTAAAAAATTCCACCTGAATTCAAGATACACTTTTACTACAAGGGCGACTGAGCGCTGGCACAGGTTGCTCAGAGGAGTGGTGGAGTCTCCCTCCTTGGAGCTATTCAGAAGCCATCTGAACACCACCCCGGGCAACCGGCTCTGGGTGACCCTGCTCGAGCAGGGGGCTGGAGCAGAGGGGCCCCAGAGGCTCCCTCCAACCCCAACCACTCTGGGTTTCTGCGATTCTGTGAATTCTGATGGCGCTGGGGTGGCCGCCCAAGCTAGGCAAGAATGAGATGCGGGTCACTGGATTGGAGAGGATCAGAGGACAGAACTAGAGGAGTACCTGCATTTTCCAGCGACAGGTGAAAACCCACCCATCTTTCTAGATCTGTATTATAAACTTCAGAGTCTCAACGTGGTGGTTTTTCGTATCAGCACACACTCACAGTAACAAAGGGGGTTTCTCCCCATGATCGCTTCATTTTTCCAGCGAGATGAGCACTGACATGTCTCTGCCAAATTAGACTCAGATATTGCAGACCTCCAACTCAGGACTTTTCTGAATGGTTGTAAAGAATGCAGCCACCTGTGTGCTTATGCCACACCAGTGCACACGATATTATTTGGCTGTATTTTACAGTTTTAACTCTATATGTTTATGAATGAAATCCTGACCCATATTTCTTAAAGGACCTGATCCTTATTTTCAGGATAGCGGCAGCGTGGTGTTCCGAGGTTGAAAGTTCTCCCTTAGAAATCTGCTCTTTTTTCCCTCAGTGATATTATAACTACTTAGCAGTTAAGAGAGGAGGGCTGAATGCAGCCAGCTGTCCTCCTCAGTGCACGTGGTTGAATAATGTGGGTCACAGACATAATTAAAAATATGAAAGCTTTCTTTAATTCTTGTTTCCCTCAATATCTTATCTTTTTTCCTACCACTCTACTCATAGCACCGCTGTCTCCTTCCTGCTATCTGGATTTGCTCCTTTTACCTACTTTTTATAACTTTTTCTGACCACAGTGGCAACCGTGTTTAGGAAGAGGTGGAAGATGCAATATTGGGTCAAAATGGCAGAATTCTAGTGGAACTAAAATTAAGTGAAGGATTAGACGTGCAATGTTCTTAATTTTACCCAAAGCTAGAGCAAACCTCGGACAGGTAAAATAGAGCGACTCAACGGTTATGGTGTTCTTTAGGCACACTTTTTTTGTCCTGTGTGCCTACAAGGCGAGTTATCTGCTAAGCTACGATTTGATGCTCTACTCGGGGCCATGAGAGCTGAGTTCAGGGAGAAGAGTTGTTGTGGGGGAAGGGGATGACCATCAGGAGCAGCTTTTTGCCTTGCAGAGAGCTGCAGAACCGTCATGTACAAACAGGGACGCTACACGGGCATCGAGGCCTCCATGCAGTTCCCCTTTTCCCTTTCAGGGTTTCTGACTTTTTTCCCCCAAACCCATGAGATTAACCCTGAAACTGAGAACACTGTCTCAGTCTTGGAACTCACTGGCTCTGACATATTTCATTACATTTGGCGACAGTGCTGTCCCAAGGATGCTCGGGAAGTAGTCACCTCGGAATAAGGAAGCTGGGGGGTGTAAGAGGGAGAGAGCAGAGACAGAGGGGAATGTATTTACAGGTGGGGGAAGGCTGGTGGGAGCAGGAGCATGGGAAATACAGAGATGAAAAGTAGAAAATTATTAGGTGTGTAAGGACAGAGGCTGGGGAGAGAGGAGAAAAGTAGATGGGGCATAGGTTTGGAAATGGTGTAATGTTTGGAAGTGGAGTGTGGGTTTGCCCAGAGGTCCCTTCCAACCTGTGATTCTGTGAAACTGACCTAGAGACCCGAGAGAGTGCTGAGCACGAGAGGGGAAAGAGGGCTGTTTATAACAAACCCTGAGTCTGTTTGAGCACTCCCTTAAAAGAGAAAAGCCTTTGAGGATGTTGGAGAAATGATTGCCAACCAGGCTTAAAGAGGGATGACGAAGGGAAGGCAAAGAGTAAAATTAATATCTTGCCGAATTAGTGAGAAGCAATTTTCTGAGGATTCACATGAAAGTGGAAGCTTGACTCTGAACTGCGGAAGAAAATCTACCTGAAGTGACAACACAATCTCACTTCTTTATTGCGGCTGTCAGCAGTGAGCAACATCACAGTAACACTGATGCTTCTGTCGAGAACCAGCCAAGTGGGAAAAGAAAGCAGAGAGAAGATTTCCTTAAGCTGCCATCTCATTCTGACACCAACTCTTGCTGGAAATAAAGCTCTGGTTTATCCAGTTGCCTCATCTTCCCCCATAATATACTCCTCAATAATATGCCCTAATTAGGCCCTTGGATCTCACTGCAGATCCTCTCCCAGGGCCACAGGCTCTCTCTCAGCTGAATGCCATCCTGAGCGCTGCTTCTCAGCTGGAAACAGTCAGGAAAGCAGGCTGGGCTGGAAAAGGTAAATCCTATCTGCAACACATCATGACTTCATCCGTCTGTGCCAAGCTTCCGTAATCCCTGGACTAGCACCTCCTCTGCAACCTGATTCCTAAATCCTTACAGATTTTTACTTTACTAAGGAGTAAATCTAACACTGATAAAGCATTTCCTTTCTAAGGATCATGGGAAAATGAAACAATGCAGTTGGGGAAACACCTGCAAAGACGACGCTCAGAGGAGTAATTCATCTTGCGTTTTTCATTAGGACAAACAAATCATTTGAAGTACAAACACTCACCCGTTCCATCCTGTGTGCACACAATTAACACTTGACACAACTGTCACTCCCCAAGCATGGAAAATCATCAGCCCTCCTCCTTCTCTCGTAACACCCGGCAGAGGTGCAACGCAAAGTCAGTGTGCTCGCCTTCCTCTCGTTCCCTCCAGACACACATACACCCTGCACCCACAGGACTCCTTGGAAGGGAAAGTACGCCGCTAACTAGGGGAAGAAGGCAGTGGATTTGTTTCTTTTCCCCAAAAGGCCTTCCATTTACTAAAACAGCCTGTAGAACACTCATCAAAAGGTTGGGAGAAAAGAAATAACATCTTATACCCGTGCTCTAACAACAATAATTTAAAAAAAAAATCCAGATGCTTCTTTAGGGAAAAAGCAAAGAAGTAAATGGCACAATATTTGGAACCACCTTTAAGAGAGGGATGTTTTAGCAAAACCCTGTTTGCTATGAGACGGCCAGGAAGTCCTGACTGACTCCCCTGCAGAGCACAGTTTCACTGAGAAAGACGATTTACCAGAGAAACACAATTACTGCCGTGATCCCTGCACTAAAGTGGGTTTTGAACTAGGCTGCTTACCTGTTTGAGCGCCTTCTTGCTGTGCTTCTGGGATGAGGAGATGACTTTGCCTGTCTGGATGGAAGGTGATGGGCAGCCTGACTGAGGGGAGGACGTCTGTGACAGTCTAGATGACACTACAAGACAAAAAAAACCCATGACATATACATAACCCGACCTTTACACATTTGCCTGCAGCACGTTAGCCAGACCTCGCCATTTCAGATCATCTCATGAGGCTCATGAAAACTGCACCTCCTGCAAATGCTAGTTTTTGCATGAAGAATCATTTCTATTTCCTCCCCACCACCCAGGCAGCTGTTTTCCTCTGAAAGCCAACAGCAGTTCCTGTGACCAGCTTCAGATTTCTCATCTCTTGTCCATCTCTGCTATTAATCTTATAAATAGCTGCTATCAAACAACACTGCAGCTTGAGAAAACCTTCAGGTTCACGCAGGTTTAGCCAATTCAAATCTAACTGGAAATACAGACGCAGGCAACAGTTTTCTTCATGTGGAGTGCCCTGCGGTCAGACACCTAATTGATCAGTTTCTGATCAGATTAAATCTGAATCCCACACAAGAGCGGGAAGATAAATGACGTGCAAAGGAAGCGAAACATCGCTTGCTCCTTTCTAAAAAGAAATATGGGAATATACAGGATATCCCAGTAAATGAGCACATATTCTCAGCGGATGAGCCTAGACGCTGAAGGGAATCTAGGCCTAGCTATGTGGAGTCTAAAGCAAGGCTTAGAGTTTCAGATGATTCAGACTTTTAAATGGCCTCATTATAACTAACAAACCGGGACTGGGAATTAAACGACAGCTGGTCACATAGCTCAAATATACCTGTTTGGCACAGGATACTCAAGCTACTCTGCTCCGGCAGCAGTGGGGGGATGGATACGTGGCCGGCCAGGGAACGCATTCAGTTCCAGTCTCTCAGAATCACAGTTCTGCCTCTGTTATCTCAGCAAATATATAGTCTAGGGGCCAGCAGCCAAGGTTAACCCACCACACGTACTGATATAAAAGCCAACCATCAGCACACCAGGGCTAGTCAAAGCTGTTTAGCTGCTGAGACCAAAATAGTACAACAAAAAAAAACAGAGAAAAGCAAAATGCCGTTAACTGGGAAGCCTTATATTGCATGATGGCAGTAACTAAACAAACACCGTGCAGGCACAGCCGAGAACGCCAATGAGATACGGCCGCACCCGCAACGAACTCCGAAGGTAAATGGCTGAGACTGGCCATGGAGGCAGGCAGTTAAAAAGAAAACAAGGTGAGTTAGGAAATGCATGGTCTGCGCCTATATCTGCACGTTGGCTTGTACAGACGGTCATGCCCACTGTCAGATCAAGGCAACAAAACGAAGGGTAAGAGAACCCTGGCCGTAAAGGATAATAAACAGACTCACAGGTAAACTATTTAAATTATTGCTTCCTGAGGCAATTAGTTTTAGAATCTGTGAGGCTGGTCCTTCTGCAACTGTAAGGAGTTAAGCGATAACGACAACAGCCCTTCATTAACAATAGCACTGCGTGATCCCGCTCGGTGCCCAGAGAGAAGGGAAGCTCCCGAAAACATCGCAGCGACAGTAAGCATCAGAAAGCAACATTTCAATAAAACACAGAGAATTAGAGCAACAAATTATAAAAAAGTAAAATTTGCACACGTGGCGTGGATGTTAAATGAAAGGAGCGAGTTTTTTAGAAGGCGCACGCAACGGAGATGAGGTAATACCAGATTCTGAAATGTCACTAAACCAGCAACAATGAAAGGGAATGGTAAGAAACTGGCAATTTAAAAGTCACTGGCCGGACAACCGTACCCAGATGATACATGCACATGATAAAAGATGATACGGTCGCACAGCAAGCACAACTACTACTTCAAAGGCAAAAAACCCCACCAATGTTATACCAAGAGCTGGAAAGCAAAGGTTATATCTGTACTTTGAAAGAGCAGTAAGAATGTTTGCAAACTTGCATTTGTCTCTCAGAGTGGTTGAAATTGCAGTTCAAGAGGAATAAGATGATGCTGGAAAGGTCATAGTCTGGATCAGCACCTGGAGCGGAAAAGCGGATCTCACAAACCCATCAGAATTCTTTGAACGCATCGATAAAGAGAAGTGGAAGAAAATAAGAGTTCACTCGCATTTCCAGAGATTTTCAACAAACAGCTTCTAAAAATCATTTGGCTATTGTTTAAAAAACAAAGAATTGGCTTAACTCTGATGCTGGATGGGAGAGAAGGCAAAGAACAGAATCAAATGGTAATCAGGCAAGAAATTAGCAAAAATCCTGCAAGGTCACCTACTAAGTAGGGAGCATTTTAGTGCTTAGTGCTAGACTGGAAGGCAGGAGATGGTAAAATATTAAATATTCAGTTCAGTTAAGATCAGAGGGAATTGGGTGGAAACTCAGAGAACTATAATCCAGAGAACAAAAGACCAAAAATATCAAGTAAAACATCAAAAAAGGAGTAAGCAAATTTTTGGAGGAGAAAAAAAAAAACCCCAAGAGACTCATAGAACCTGTAATAATCTAAATGAGCTATGTCATCTCGGGACAGGGATCCACTATGGCTGCCGGGTGTATGAGGACGGCCAGCAAGATGATGCAGTGTGTAAAGATGGGAAGGCGGCGTAGCTGCGATTCTTACAGCGCATTCTTCCCCTTGACTGTCTCACATACTGTAGTGCTGATCACACACTGCCAGCAAAATTTGATGGGATTCAGGGAAGTCAAGAAAATGGTTAACGACGCAACAAAAACTAGGGATATTGAGGGATTTGATATTATTCTCAAAGGAAGGGCCATGAGCGAAGCTTACAAAACGAGACAATGCAGCTTCGCGCCGGGGCACCCCGTTTCTGCGGGGAAAGCACCGTGCTCGCCGCCAGCCGGCCACTGTCGTCACCCGCGGAGCCTGGGCTCGGCAGAGCCGTCAGCCTCACTCTCACACTAAGCAGGCAGGCGCCCAGTCCACCACCGCCGCAAACGCAACCCTCGGCCGGCCAAACGCTGCGCCCCCGTCCTCGTAACTAATCCTTGCTCGTAGTTGTTAAATACAAAGAAAACACAAGTTTGGTTTAACATTTAAAACCCAGGCAGAGAAACAGATTGACTGTTACTGGGGTTTTGAGACATCTGAATAGCACGAACATAAACCACATCCTCTTTGAAGCCTATCGCTGCTGAAACTACAAGTTCTGTGTGAAGTAGAAACATTAAGCCAAATACAGGCTACCCTTCTCCAGCCTCATATTCTATTCACATTTTCATTTTTATGCTGTCTTGGAACAAAAACTAATCTTTTCAAACCAGGAATGGCAGCACAGGCTAAAACCCACACCTGGGAAGACAACTCATCCCCGGAGCAGATAAAATAAAGCCGCATGATGATATTCCGCACATCCTCTGGCTGTAAAAGCCCTCGGTGCCACAACGGCTGCTGTGCTGGACTGACAGCTGTAACCACAACAGATTCTCAAGAACAAACAGGAGAACTTGAGAAAGCCGACCAAGGCGCAGCTGCTGAGCTCAGCTTTGAGCCCCCCAAGTGAAGGGGGATGGATGGGAGCATAGACCTGTGGGAACACAGCCCTGGGTCCTCGGGCCCTGGAGCTCTCAGAAAGGTTACATCCTTTTAAACCCTTTTCACGCTGCCAAGCAGAGGGATAACACAGAGACACGCACATGTAGGGAAATATTCAGGCTCCTGTAAGGCTTGACAAGCTGAGTTTGTTTCCTTTAGATTCGAAGAGAATGTCAGTAAAATTAGTTCTGTCTTCACTTCAGGCTTTCTTATAATTTGAGCAATACGTGGAGCTGAGATTATACTTCTCAATGCTCTTAAATCCTAAGAGCTGCAGAAATAATTACAGAATGTGAAGCAACACCTGGGAAAGCAGTGCATCCAGTAGGGCGCTCCAATTTTAAAATGCTCAGTAAGTTGCTTTGCGCTGTTTTTCGGTAAATAAGGATTTCCTTGCTCAGCTGAAGGTTAGGGAGGACTGTGGGCCAGGATCTGACAGAAACAAATTTCAGCAGATTTTGGAAATTAGAAACAGCAAACAGGATCCCCTCATCTCAAAGAGGCATACGAGGGAGGGGATGGAGATGTCACCTTGGTACTAAGTGGTAAGGACAGAAACGGGACTAAAGGGCAGTGACAAAACACCCTCGGGTATTTGAGCGTGCTGGCTTGGAGAAGCAATCGAACACACGCATCCGTAGCCAGGAGAGCTGCAAACAAACAGCTCTGCACGCCTGGCCCGAAGTCACCGCGCCAGCTGGTTCATTCACGAGGTTTTTGCTTCCTGCTGTTGGTTTGGCTGGGAGGGGAGTTTGCCAGGTGAAATGTTAACAGTTCTCTGAGATTAAAGTAGATGAGATAAAGCGGAACCTGTGTCAGCCAAACCTCACAACCCCTGATTCGCTAGATAAACTAAGAATGGATCCAATAGAGTCCCATGTTCTAGCTGCAAGAATAAACACCGGGGGACGACCCGTCTGCCGTCAATTACAGCTGTAACGCGGGGGGCAGAGACTCCTTTACGCTTCAGACTTGCCTGAAATGTCATTGACACAAGAGCATTTCTTCTAAGAAATGAAATTATAACAGAACTTTGATTATGTTGAAGATCAATTCAATTAGAAGTTTCAGTCTGGTGCGATCTGATGACATGTTACAAGGCGTTGGGTTCCCTTAAGATTTGCAAACCCTAAACCATCGGTCAATCAATTCTCTTTCGTACATCTATAAAGAAACTGCGCTAACAGCAGCAAAGAGACGTAGTAAGACTTTTTTAACAAGAATTTATTGAAGATGAGTGGTTAATTCTTTTAGAAAAATTGCAGTAAATTGCTGCAAACATTACACACAGGATGCAGACCAGGGATCCCTTCTAACAGAAACAGTAAGACAGTTTCATCAGGATGCTGCTTCGTGCCTTTCCTTTTAGAGCCCCGACCTCAGCTAACACCAAGGACTTTCTGCTTCACCCTCATGGATAAAGGAATGTGATTAACCACAGCCTCAAAGTGCACAACGAGGTACGATGTGACCACACGTCCGTTGTAAAAGCGTGCCACGCCACGTGTTTTCCCCGTGTTTCCAAAGGCAATGGTGGAAGCCTCCTGGCACCCTGGTACTTTGATCCCACCACGTGCTCTCCGCTGTCACCACCCAGCGTGAGACTGGCCCACTGAAACCAGCTGAAGTCCATCCTACCACCAAAGACGCACTAAGACTCATAATTCCCACCCGGTGTTAGGTACCAGCACAGCTCTGTGCACTACATGAGACTGAAAATAACAGGAAGGTGAAGATGCTCAAAGTAGTCTAACTTTTTAAATTTTTCTTGGATGTCTCATCTTGCACAGGTCATTTACCTTTTAGGGTGTGAAAGTAGCGGGATATTTGTTTGAGATCCCGCTGGCTTCCAGTACTCATCTTCTGACTTGCCTAAGATTATATTTAATAATAATATTCTGGCTAATGTTTGTTTTTCACAAACAGCATCAGACAAACAACAATGAGAAAATACGTGGACATAGCTGATCCTGCTCTGGGGCAGCAAAACTGGCTGTACAACTGGAACGTCCCTTTAAGCTCAACATGGCTATTAGACAGAACTACAGAGATCTTGGCTCACTCAGCCAATAATTTACTTTTTGATTTATTGCCTTATCCTGCCTTGTCAGCACACCGAGCGTGGCCAGCTGCAGGACGGGGCTGCTCAGAGCAGAGTGGTTCAAGCCAGTGCAGGACAACACCTGGAGCGGTCCTGAGCCACAACGCAGAGGGAGGTCTTACAGCGAAACAACGGGGATGATGACAGAATGCATACTTCTTTGGCAGGCACTCAGGCAATTCCTAAATCAAGATTAAGATTTTCTTAAACTGATGTACCAGAAATGACTGCTGGGTTTCTCGGGCTTGTTTCAGAAGAGCTGCAGAGGACAAGCGAGCAAGCATGAAGAATGACCTTGCATTTATACAACCGTTTTATTTCAGTGGCTCCAAAAGAAAATTACTCTTGGGGTCATTCGGCTTAAGGTCAACCTCGGCAGTTCACTCCACCAGCTACTGGCATAGGGATACCTGGACTAACATGCTGCCTGTTAAACAGCGTGAAACAAAATAAAACCATTAAAAAAAGCACTAGAAGTAAAGGAAAAATACGTCTGCAGTTGTCGGGAGAATTTGGGAGTGATACTGCTTTCAAATCAGAAGGAAAAAAGGTACAACAATTTGCAAAACCAAAATTAACCTGACAAGAAAAGTCCTTTGTTCGAGCTACAGCCAAAGGCAACCAAAACCATCCTGCCCAAATACTGCTAGCATAAAACCACTGCAGGGACCCTGTATTTGGACACTGCAACAGGCTCGGTGATGTAAGCAAAGGGCATGGCCTTCTGACCCGCTCACTCAACGGTTCCAGGAACGGTGGGGTTTTACGGGATCTCTCAGCCTTTATCTTTTAAAGATCAGGGCTAATTATAGTTTCAGGTATACTATGCAACAGAAGAAACTCTCATCTTTTGGTAAGTAAATCAAACTACTTTGGAGCAACGAAATTGCTCTGCTAAATTAATACTCAGAGCATTAGATTTAAAAAATCTACCGGGAATAAAAAGCCTTTTGCTGGACAACCGCTCGTGAGCATCACCTAACAAACTGCTCTGGCTGCAAGCGCTGCAGAAACCAATGCCATCTCATGAAAGGGTAACACACCCTGGTAATTCGTTCCACCCATTAGGAGTCTGAAATCTGTAATCCCGCTGCTGGTGTAAATTTGATTTATCACCTGGCACAGAAGCAGCGCTCTTCTGTACACTCTTTGGGCATGAGATATTTACTCTTTGCCTTTAAAAGGACCAAAATGCAGCATGCCCCAGACACAAGACGTGTCCCACGGGCAGGTGCTGCTGCCAGCCCTGCGCCTGCTCTCGTCCCTCTTGCAGCAGAGCTCAGTGCAAAGCCACGTGGGCTCACGGACTAGGTACTCACCTCTGCGTCCCGGCCCAAGCTTAGGAGGAGGAGCTCTACTGGGGTTTTGTCTCTGGTTTTGTTTGGGCTTGGGAGAGTGTAATATGAAAAGAAGTTAAAATAGTAGATCCAGAGTTCCTGCTTGAGGGTTTTGCATGCATTTCCACGGGGTTGTCTGCCTCGAAATCTACCCATTCAGAAAGAAAAGGCTGCACTTTACTCATTTGGAAAGAAAGTACAGTCAAGCTGAACTAAAAATACAATACCCCCCCTTCAACTATGTGCAGTCATAAGCTTAAAATAACCCAATTTTAAACAGCTAACGGGATCCAGATGTATTACATGAAAAACTTCTAGTGAAAGCCGTTAAAACACAGTTTGAGAAGCACAGAAATGACTCTGGTTAATCCAATGCTCTTCTTTTCTACAGGTAAGCAGTTTATCAGAATGAGGATGGGAACTCGACCTTGAATTCATATCAAAACAGTATCATACTTACAAGCGAGACAACCATTTTAGTAGAGTTCTCCCCTACATGACTGTTCCGTGCTAAAATGAAGGAAGAAATAATGCCCAAGAATACTGTCCAACTGCAACTTCCCACAACTCCCCCTCCTGCACTTACCCGGGTAAAGATGAAACTTGTACTGCCCTGACGGGGACTACTCGTTCCTGTTACCAGACTGCGCTTTTATAAACATTAAAAAAGATCAACTCTTTGCTTCGTATAGAGAGACTGGAGTGTATCTTGCACTGACAGCTCTGAGAAAACAAGCTGAAGTACTGAACAAGCCTGCGTCTGATCACTCATACGCCTCCATGCTCTGGGGAGCCCACCTAAGCTCTCTGCCTTCTTTCTCTCCCAATTTAGAGCTTTCTTAAGAGTAAATTTATTCATATACCTGCTTTCTTGGTTACCCTGGGCAATTCCTCCGCTCTAGGAAAGGACATCAATTCAATACTAACACACCCACAAGAAAGAGGCGGAAAGAGAAAAGGAAAGATACAGATCTCTGCTCTAGGGAAGAAATAAAGTTGGCGCCAGGCAGCTCTCCCTATGTAGCTTGACACCACGAAGAGAATATTGGATCACTTAGAAAGGTCTGACAACCTGAGCCACCAACAGTGGCCAAACATTCTGCATCAAACACTGGACAGACTGCCACCAAACCCTGCTCCGTGTGTCCATGGCGGCTCTTCACCAGAGGGACGGGTCAATGCAGAGCTCTTTGGGATGCAGGACCGACCAAGCACGGCTCTTCAGGCTAGCCATGGTACTCTGAAGCCCGGGCACGGGAACATCCATCAGCATTATAAACGTTTCAGACATCATCTCTGTCATAAAGCCTTATCAGCTATGGAGATCTCCCAGTTAGCAAACCCCAGGCTTACCCAAATGACCTAAAAGGTTTCACCCCAGGCATGGGGAGGGCACACGGTTACATCTATTACTCACAGCATGCAGCACATCTAGGAACAGCAGCCACCGACTAGAAGACCCTGCTGCAGACAGTAGGTGTGCAAAAGGAATGAGAAGTCCCCAACGCAGCATGTGCAGAATGTCATTATAAACCAAATTAAACTAACAGAAACAGTAAGAAGAAATGCTCAGTAATTTCTACCCCTACCACTTCCTAAGCTTAAGCATTTTCAGGTTTTCTTGAGGACACACGGTGATGACAAAGGCAGGAAAGATGCAGCTCCCTGGGTGTTCAAGAAGTCAAGCACAACCATCAAAACATTCTGAATTTAGAGAGATTTCACTGATCCAAACAACATTTTTCCAGCTGTCATACTGGAAGGAAGAAGAGAAATAAAGGATTGTACATAAGCTCATTAAAAAATGACAGCTATAAGTGCTAATTACCTCAGATGACATCAAATTAGCCAACATCAATGAGGAGTTCTGTTGTTTGGTGGGCCTTTTTGTTTAAAAAAAACATTAGAGCAAATGTGTGCCTTTAGGAAAAAGCCAAGACTGTAAGGGTGAGTGACGAATCTGAGTTACTCGCGATACGCGCTATGGAGGCCCAGGTGGTTGGCTGAAGCAATCGTTCATTCCCCTCGTTGATAAACACCCAACACTCGCTGAAAGCCATTTGACAACTGACCTTGGCAACTGCCGCTGCCTGGTCTCAGTACGTAACTGCAATGATTTCAGTGTTTGCTTTTTACTTTCCCTGAAATACAAGTTTCCATGTCAAGAACAATTCCCTCTTCCCTAAAAAAATACCTTTGGGGCTCAAGGAACTTGGCAGTTCATCTAAACTTCTTTCCTCTTAGACTCTGAGAAGCAGAAGTGAAATAATTCAGGTCAAGGCCAGTTGTGTAAAACCAAGAATTGAATCTCACGGTCCATCCCATCAACACTGCTACAGAAAAGTCAGGTGTTTGTGTTTTTGGTGACAGCACCCATGTACTTCAGGCCTGTCCCTGCAGCTCACCACAAAGGCAGCAGAGACAACCCATCCCAAATTCGTAAAAAATACCTGTAGCGCTTCATGGTAAGACCAAAAGAGAGAAATCAGGCTGCAAATAACAGCACTGATGAAGAACAGAGTTACCCTGGCATGGTGGAAGCACTGCCTTCTTCACAGCCACCCATCTGATGACAAAAGGCAGCCAAGTGGCTCCTGCCGTGAGGTTGGTGCACAGACAGATCACAGAGAGACTTAGAAACATAGCACCATTTAGGTTGGAAAAGACCTCCAGGATCACCAAGCCCAACCCCCAACCCAACACCCCCAGGCCTCCTAAACCATGGCCCCAAGGGCCACGGCTGCACGGTGTTTGAACCCCCCCAGGGACGGTGACTCCCCAACCTCTCTGGGCAGCCTGTGCCAGGGCCTGACCGCTCTGGCAGGGAAGGCATTTTCCCTCACATCCAACCTAAACCTCCCCTGACGCAGCTTGAGGCCGGTTCCTCTCGCCCTGTCCCTGGTGACTTGGGAGCAGAGACCAGCCCCCCCCTCACTCCAGCCCCTCTCAGGCAGCTGCAGAGAGCGAGAAGGGCTCCCCTCAGCCCCCTCTTCTCCAGGCTAAACCCCCCCAGCCCCCTCAGCCGCCCCCCAGCACACTTGTGCTCCAGACCCTGCCCCAGCCCCGCTGCCCTTCTCTGGACACGCTCCAGCCCCTCAAGGGCCTTCTTGTCCCGAGGGGCCCAAACCTGAGCCCAGCATTCGAGGTGGGGCCTCCCCAGGGCCGAGCACAGGGGCCCCATCCCTGCCCGGCTCCTGCTGGACTTCTGCACTCCATCCGCGCGCTTGACACCAACAGCCGATGACAGCTTCAAAATGGAGATTGAGGAGGATGTGTTGCCCCATAAGGGAAAAATCTTGTTATGTGGGTGGTTTACATGTTGATACAAAAGTGGGGAGAACGTCTATGTTAAAGCAAGGGAAGACAGGAGAATCTTCTGTGCATACCAGTGTAATAATTATTTTGAGAAAGGCCAATATTTTACACTCTCACACCAGAAAAGCTTCTGGCACTGACATTCAACTACTACAACAGCCCGTTTTGATGTGACCAATACCCAACTGAGAGTGTCCACGTTCCTGGTATTGTTCTGTTGCTCAGTTTGAACACGGCACCTGCCCTGAGGAGCCTCTGAAATGACCCTCGTCATTCCTTGCAGGTGGTCTCTTTCCCTGGATCTCAGCTGATGTGCAGTAGCCAGAGAAATGGTGTCATTTCAATAGGCTGTTCCTTGACTTCTGTGTTCCTTAGGAGGAAAATTTACAACCTACAGAACAGGCATCGAGTTGAATAACTGCAGGACAGGCAGGACCTGGACTTTGCCATGCCAGCACCTCCTGTTGTCACGCAGGGATGCATATAAGGGCAGAAGCAGCAGCGCATCTCTTCTCCCTCACTTTTCAGGCATTTAATTAAGAAAGGAGCACGAAAAGTATTTCTGTATCGCATGTGTGAAGAAGGAGGGAGATTAATTGTGCAACAGTACACCCACTCAGCGGGTTCGCTCTGGCTGTCATGGCCTGCGAGAGGAAATGCGGGCAGGTCACGGCCACCTCTGGCACACAAAGCATTTGGCAGCTCTACAGACACAGTCACTCAAAACCCGGCATCCTGTGCACACAAGATACAGGCTTCAGTAAGACTTTTGGTACTTACTCAAAAGCAGGGATGTGAATTTAAGCACAGCGTCAATAAGGCACCATGGGAGCAGAAACCGAGGCAGATCTACCAAGAAGCACGAACGAGCACAAACGCAGCACTTGTCCTTCTAAAACGTTCACTTTGCAACACAGTTCAACAGTTTGGCTCAGCAACAGCGACACCAAATTAACACCAAGAGAACACAAACTCGTTTGTTCACACAGAACTGTACCAGTGCATTTGCTCGTCACTGCATTCCTAGGAATGCATGGTTTAAAAAAAAACAAAACAAAACCCAAAAAACCCCAAAACCCAGAAACTGCAGCACAAATGGCACCAATGGCACTTCCCATTGAGTATGTTTCTGAGCTCATCAGAACCCAAAGCTTTACCTCATGGCACCAAGCATGAGATGCCCACAAACCTCAAGAGAACTTCTGCCGACTGTCCTGACTAGTATCATTGTATTCTTAATAACAATTTATTTCTAAAAGAATCCAATCGCCACATAACTCATTCTGTATGGGAGTATTTGCTCTGAAGAAGTAACACACCTGCAACCGAAATACACCCCATACAACTTTGTTCCTTGTAAAGCCGCCCCCTTCGGGCAGCATACTGTTGTGAAAAAACACTTGTAAATTATAGTGAAGATTCTTATTATGCTTTTCACAGAATCCTCAAGCAAAATATCTTCTTTTTTGAGTATTACTTGTGCCTGCCTACTAATACCACAGCATACTGAAGGCACGGGCATTCCTGAGCCAGAACAATACAGAATCATAGAATCATTTAGGTTGGAAAAGACCTCTAGGATCATCAAGTCCAACCATCAACCCAACACCACCATGTCTCCTAAACCATGCCCTGAAGTGCCACGTCTACACGTCTTTTAAATACCTCCAGGGACGGTGACTCCCCCACCTCTCTGGGCAGCCTGTGCCAGGGCCTGACCCCTCTGGCAGTAAGGAATTTTTTCCTAATATCCAAACTAAACCTCCCCTGACATCTGGGGCACAGCAAGTTTCTTAAGGTACACGAGCAAACAAACTGATCTAATGGTTTGCTATCATCAAAAGGAGGTCTTACACCTCCCACCCCAGATGAGCAGCCCCATCCCTTCCATCAGACTATCCCGGCATGCATCAGGTCCCTGCATGAGCTGATTCAAATTGCTCCTCATCCACAAGGCTGCCAGTCTTTTTATTGATAGCCTCGCTGTCATAGGGCTACCGAGGCATGCTGGCTCACAGCAGGGTCCCCGTGGCTGCCCAAGCCCACCCAGGGTGAGTCAAGTGAGGGCACAGACCGGTGTCGTGGGCAGAAAGAGCCATCCGAGCAGCTCCGCTGACCCTCGGCACCTCTCTACTGCAGACTCTTAGAGGCCAGCGCAAGCATGACATTATGCTTCAGATGCTTTGTTTTGGGGTAACAGAACACGTTTCCAGGTTGCTGACTCAAACACAGAGCAGATTAGAGGTGGCCAAACATGAACCATATAGGAAGTTAACGTAGGCGTTCGAAGAGGGGAAGATGTGGTCACATTTCTCTGAACTCCCCTCCGGGCTCCTGCAACACATATCGCCTCTGCGTGACTGCATCGGGGGCAGCACGGCTGCTCTCCTCCTCCAGTCTGAAGAGCTACTTACAACGAACTCATTAGCTCTCAGGTCTCTTTGATCATTGTTGCTGCAGCTTGACTCTGCCAATATACATCTTAAGAGAAGAAAATAAGCCGTTTAAAAATCCCGTATCCTGATCATGGAGGATCTCCAACCCAGCCATGCAGCTGGAACCTGCGGAGGTTTGCACATCGCTCTCCCAGCTACTGCCTCACCTGTGCCTGCAAAGTGTCTCACCGACTACTCCGCTTAGCGAGGGTTTGTTGCCAAGATACATGTGCCCGAAAACAAGCCTCCAAGGATAGCCAAGGGCCTGCGAGAGGATGATTTGAGTATAGAATCACAGAATCAGAGAGTGGTTGGAAGTTGGGTGGGAAGGGACCGCTAAAGGCCACCCAGCCCAACCCCCTGCCATGAGCAGGGACACCTTCAACCAGAGCAGGTTGCTCAGAGCCCCGTCCAGCCTGGCCTTGGGTGTTCCCAGGGATGGGGCATCGACCACCTCTCGGGGCAGCCTGGGCCAGGCTTTCACCACCCTCAGCGTGAACAATTCCTTCCTTCTCTCTAGTCTGAATCTCCCCTCCTTTAGTTTAAACCCATCACCCCTTGTCCTGTCGCTGCAGGCCCTGTTAAAACATCTGTCCCACCTTTCTTATCAGCCCCTTCAAGCCCTGAGAGGCCGCAATAAGGTCTCCCCGCAGCCTCCCCTTCTCCGGCTGCACAACCCCAGCTCTCCCAGCCCGGCCTTGCAGCAGAGGGGCTCCAGCCCTCGGAGCATTTTGGTGGCCCTATTGTGTGTTTCAGGAGCACACGAGAGCAACAAGCAGTTATGCCCGGACTGGAACAGCGGTGATGCCAACGCATTTACTGCTGAGATGGCACTAGCGCAAGGGTTTCATTCTTTTGAGAACTGTGAGTCACCCACGGCACTGAAACTTCCTGATTTTCACCTCGTGAAGAAGCATTTTTCTTCCTTGGTGAAATCACACAGTTGACCTGGAAACAGTTAATTCAGACAATTTAGGAATTCACCAAATAACTTTTCTGCAGAGAAACTGATGAAGATAATATGATCACATTTAATATCAGCTATAGGGCACTTAGCTGAGATGTAGGCCTGTGGCTTGGAGTCCTAAATTAGGGGTCAAAGTATAGCCAGTAGAGATGAACTGAACTGTTCCCCTGCATTCCCTTCTCTGCTTTCACCTACTGTCCCTTCAGTGGCGTGACTGCAAGCTCCCCGGGGCAGGAATCCTGCCTACAGCACCCAGCACGACAGCGTTCTGATCCAGGAGCCGTGCTAAAACAGAGCTGTAACGCGTCCAGCTAAAGCTTTGCTGTCGGAGAGCAGGAAACGCAGCTAAGATTAAATTCAGTTTCTTCTCTACTGTTGAGAGACCAGTTTCGAGAGACCACTGTCAAAAAATATCAAAACGAAGCTATTACGGCTCTTCCTCACACAGTTGTTTGTGATTAACTCTTCCTGATTCACTCCATATGGGAACAATCGCTCAGGAACAGCGAGGTCCGCATGCGGAGTTAATTGTCAGCAGCACTTCCAACTCACACCCCAGACTAATTTTCATTAATTTGCAAACGTACATTAAAAATAACTGAGAAACATTAAATCTTGTCAGCTGCAGCCCAAGCGTGCATCGGGCCCGTCGGCAGCTGGAGCCACCCAAGGGCCGCTGTGGCGGGGCCAGCCAAAAAAGCAACTCCCGCTTTTTGACAATGGATTCCACAACCCTGAACCAAAAACAGAGGAAGAGCCAAGCTCAGATACTTACAGTTCTGGTGAAAAACGAACAGCGCTTGAAAACTTGCCTCTCTGTCGACCCCAGGACCGCACTCCCTGTTCCTGTTGTTCTGACCTGTGCCCTCACCCGCTGCCACAAACCGGCTAAACCGAGAGTCTCGGACGCTCAGAAATGCAGGCGCAATGTCGTGGAAACAAAAAATTGTTGGGTTGTTTTGTTTTCAGCAAGAAACTACGCAGTCAGATTTAAAGTCCTGGGCTGAGGCACTGCCATGGCAGTGTATTACACTGGCTTTTAATTGGACCAAAAAAAAAAAAAAAATCTATTTCCCTACACTTTATTCTCAGCAGCAGTTGAAGAGATCCTGCTGATGTTAAAAGACACTCCCCCTTCCCCAGACAGACAGACAACCAAGCCCCAAAATTAAAGTTTGGCAAGCGAAAAAGGTGTTTTAAAGATTGCTGGGCAGCCTTAGCTACAGGCACTCCCTCTCCCACTGCCTCCCAACGGCACCGAGGAGATCCTGCTGCTTGCCAAGGGAAGGGGCAAGTCTCCCTGCGCCTGTCGGCTGCCACCAGCACTGCTAGGACCAGCGCCAGGAGGACGGAATGGAGAGGCAGAGCAAGCAGCCCTCTGCCTCGCATGCACCGAGACCCGAGGGATCAGCTGCTTGGGAATCGATGCGGTAACCAGAGGGTAAACCTCATACATCTGCCTATAATATACGGAAAGAAACTGCAAAGTCTTAAAGACATCACCTTGTGCAGCCTTATGGGACCCTAGGCAAAAGCTTTAACGCTTCCAAAAATTAGGAGGCGGGCCGTGTTTGGAGGGGAGAATTAATACTGAACCAGAAGACAGCAAACTGCTGAGGGCGCAGGGAGCGTGGCCGTGTTGTCGGTAAGGACAGAGACAAGTCTGAAGCGCTAAGATACGTACTTCGTTTTAAAAGATCTGATTTCCCACAAGTGAGAAAAGCACGAGCGAATCCAACCGGTAAGAAAAACATTGCCAAGAAAGTGCAACTGAAAACTGGAGATCCTTACAGAGACATTCATTGCCAAGTCACAGGTAATGGCATTACTCAGTGGAAATACGGAATAGGAAAATTCTTCTCCTAGAAGAGAGGTGAAGGAAGCAATTAAAACCAAAAATGTACTCTATATTGCTACGAGTCCTTCGCAGTTGAAGATGACTACCAAGCTGCTAGTAATCACTGCCAGTTGGAACGTTGCTACTACTAATGCTGAAAACACGAAGAGGCAATCCTGTGGCCAATACTTATTTGAAAAGCAAAGCGCAGGAGCAATGACAGCTCCCCCGCGGTGAGCACAGGGCAGTGCTACCCAGCTGGGACTTTTAGAGTACATGTTATCCATTTCTTAAAAACTAAATTTCATTATTTTCATTTTCAGTAATTTCATTTTTATCCCCTATTGGACGTTTTCAGGGCAAACACTGTACGATACCCATGTTATGAAGACTCCTCACATCCCTACTTTTCAACAGTGTGTGTATATACATACAGTTTATACATGGTTGGACAGGAAATTCAACCAAATTCAGTGCGCTCATGACAAACACCGTAGCACTGTCAAGTCCCATTAGAGACGCATGATTTGCATGGAGCTGGCGCTGCTACCGAAGCTTGACGTGCTAGTGGCAGCGCGCTTCCCAGCTGCGACGCCTAGCTGAAATACAAACGCTCTCGGCTGCCTAAAATACACCTCGTGCTATGTAAATAAACAGAGCTCTCAAAGGGTGGCGAGGTCTGCCCCAAACACAAGACAGCGCGACTGCTCTGTCAACATGGTTTTCATTGGCACGGGCAACTCTTTTGCGTGAGACTGTTCATCTTGAAAGACTGACCTGAGAAAGTGACGCTACACTCGGTCCTCTAATCACCAACGTGTCGTTTCACCTGGTTTCGCTCCAGCATTTCTGAGTTACGCCGTGGTACGTGTCATTAGCATGACTCTCTGGAAACTTTTTTTGTTCCTAATGGTTTCTGCAATAGTGAAAGAAGGAAGCAGAGTCTGAAGATGTCACGGTCAGCCTGCCTGGCCGAGTGCCACCAGACCCAACTGCTGCATGCCGCGTGCTCCAGCTGCTCCCCATGAGACCTATTCGGCAGCCAGGTATTACACAGGTAGAGCAAAAATGTGTCTGACAGCAAAGAAGAGCAGAAGATTGCCATGATATCCAAGCATCATATTCATAAATTCAATGGAAAAGTAAGCGAACAGTGAAGTTGCAAAGTTTGCTGATGACATCAAGTTATTCAGGAAAAAACACACGGGCTGATGGACAACTTGTAGGAGCGGGAACAATGGCCACAGAGAAATGTTATCTTAGTATTGTAACAAATACTTGTACAAAGGCCTCAGGCCACCAGTGGTCAAAGCAAGCAGAGTGCTAGGAATTACCAGGAAAGAAATACGGAAAGAAACAAAACATACACGCGCCTACTTCTTGAAGACTGGTTGCCGTGTTCATATTGGCTCTAAACACACCCAGATGAGCTCAAAAAGCCCAACGAGGACGGAACAGCCCTTAAACGAGGAATGGTGAGGGCCATTCAGCCTGGAAGAGATAGCTGACCAGTGATACAATGAGGGTCTGTAAAATCCTGAATGGCACAGTAAAGCGAACGGACCAACGGTTCAGGTTCAAATACAAGAGCTGGAGACTCCTGGATGACGTGGAAGAAAAAAAACCCAACCCATCCTAGCAAGGTTTCTTCTGCATGCAGACATGGAAGACACGCAACCTCAGTACCGCAGTACACATAGTTGGAAAAAACCCCAGCACTGATTTGTTACAGAACAAGTTTAAGATTAAAGAGAATAAGGAAAAAAATAGATGTAGAGAGGTCAAAGGAGGATCCCATCATACTGGTGAAACAAGAAATTCAGGCTTTACTCAGAAATGGCCTCACACGCAGAGAGATCAAACATCTCCGGATCATGTGTTTTGCTTTGAAGAGCGAAGCGGCTCCTTGGCTGGCAGGACGGGCACCGACCGGGGTGCCAACCACACAAGCGCCGTGGGCTGGGAGGCCAGGACCCCTCAGCCCCTCACTCTCAAAGCAGGAATTCCTGCTGCGTTTTTCCAGCGCGCGGCCCACGAGCCTCTCCAATGACGTGACAGCAAAGGGCGCGCCTGCAGCACGCAGATGCCTGGCTCCCGCACCGCTTTCCCGTGACCCGCAGAAACGCCCACGTTGGCTGGGGCCTCGAAAGATCATCCGGTCCAACCTTTCGTGGGTGAGGAAGGACAGATGAGATTATCTGGCACCTTGTTCAACCGCATCTTGAAAACCTCCAGCAATGGGGACTCCACCACGTCCCTGGGGACGTTGTTCCAGTGAATGATCACTCTTACTGTAAAAGATTTCTTACGTCAGGATGAAACCTCTCCCAGTGCAATTTGGACCCGATACCCCTCGTCTTCTCCACGTAGCTCCTTGCACAGAGAAGTTTGTATTCTCAAGTTTGTCTTCCCTTTCTCCTGTGACACAGAGCTCAGAGGAGCCGCAGGTCACAGGCAACCTTTCTTCTAAGGAGGAAAAGCCCCTGGCATACATTTTTGTGGGTAAAAATTGAACATGACGCGGTATGCGAGGCTGAAAGGCAAAGCCACCGAGGTTTTGTTTGACGTGGAACGACAGAATGAACTGACAAAATCTCAAAAGCAAGTCAGAGACGCTGAAGTAACAAAGGAAAAAAAAAAAAACCCAGATGAGAAAGTCCACTGACAAAGCAGCCCCTTCCCTCAGACAGGGTTGCTTCGTGTACCCACGTACCGCTGGTGACACAAGCCGGGATGTGAGCCTGTCTTCTGCAGGTACCACATGGCAAAACCTTCCCTCCTCCACATGAAAGCTTGCACGACCAACTTCTGTATGTCCTCAGACTGTCACTGAGAGTAGACGTTATCACCTCGAACGACAGCATTTCCATCGCGTCAGGGCTCCAGAGGCCGGAGCGGGCTGCGCCTCAAAGCCTGCCAGCGTTCAGCTCCTGTCAGCTGGAGACCTACAGCGTGCAGAGAAACGCTCGGGCGCGTTCCTGCCCCGTCCCTCGCTGCAGAGCCTGCTGTCAGGCTTGGCAAAAAAACTTCTAATTGTAATGCAATATAATTGGAAAGTCTGAATTAAATGGAACAATACATCGATACTTGGTGACTCTTCACAAACATGCGTGCACTGGGTTTTCCTAAGCCTCCAGCTCAGAGAAGCATCTGAGAAACCCGCTGAATGCAATCAGAAAGCTTTAGGACAGTAAAGTTCAGGACTGAGAAGCAGTTTTACTGCTCCTCTGCTCGCCCTGCGCAGCTGCAGCCACACGTAACGGCTTTCAGTTCCTCTTTGCTCTCCAGCTCTTCGGCCGAATCCTTGCAGCTCCTCACGCCTCCAGTGCAAGTGGATGTCCCCGAGGGCACGAGGACGGCGCTGAGCATGGGGGACCACGCACCCTCCCAGATACCGCATGCACGTGGAGCCCCAAGCGGCACCTTTGGGGGCCAAACAGCATCTGCCTGGGGCGACGAGAATCCCTGAGAAAACCGGCTTTGTCTGAAAAATGCTTGCTGTAGGAAATGGCTGCCCACTCCTCAGTTTGCTGCAAAACCAATTAGGGACTTACAAATCACATTTCCCTGCATTTCAGTGGAAGTATTTTGGGGCCATACAGTACCTTAGAAATACTGCGCTTGTGGCATAACCACCCCAAAACGGCCGCGCTCCCCACATCGGTCGGGGACGCAGGGCGGGAGTGATGCTCAAGGCTTCTCCGGTTCACGCACCGAACAGCAGCACGATGCCGCCGACCCAGGTGTCACAACAGTAGCTACAGCCTCTGGCCGGCTCCCCTCCTCACAGAGAGGCCGGGGAGCTGGGATGAGCTCCGCAGCGAGGCAGCGCAGGGGGCGAGCAGCAGGCTGGCGTGTAAAACGGGCTCTGAGCGCGGCTCGGTCGGGCCAAGACCATAAGCTGAGAGTTTGTTCCAGGGCTGGGAAAGGATCGCAAAAGTTCACTTGGTAGAAGCACAGATTGAAGGTGTCCTGCGGAAAACTGGTCTGTTATTCCTTCAGTAGGGCTTCAGTAAGGATTAATTCAGTAAGCATTTTTGGTTGCTGAGGAAAATTCATGCAAAAAATCATCTACTGCAGTTTTTAACTTTATAACCCATTTTTCTACATGTCTAAAATTCCTGTCAAACGCAGAGCCGCGTGTAAGTGCCCGTGACCACAGCCTACTGACTGCTGCTCATGCAACTTAAAAAAAATACGGTACTTGCTGTGAAGTCTAATGGAAATACAACTTCTTGACTGCTCGAGAGTAAGCCCTCAGAGGCTGTATAGCCCGTTATGAAAACCTACAGCTCGCTCAGAACCTGGATACTGTGATAAACTAGCTGAAATAGAAGATACACTCACTTAAGTAAAAGAAAGAGGAACATTTTTTGGGTTCATATCTGCAGATTCCTTGGTAAGTTGCATAATGTGATATTTGGGAACCAGCTTCCTCATGAGTCACGAGCACAAGCAGGAATTGGCTGTATTTAGAAAAGCTGATATTTCTACCAAATCTTCAGCAGGAAGAAACAAAAATGACATAACCCAAACAGAATTCTTTTTTTAAATTTTTTTTTGGCAGCTATTATGGGCACGCAGGAGCAAAGCGCGCCCCGAAGGCAGTGCTGTGATCAGGCCACGGGTGTTAACGAAGGAAGCTGAGGGCCACCGCCACAGCAAAGCTCTTCTAGTGAAGGCAGGTCATGCCCTCCAGCTGTGAACTCGTGTTTCTGTGCGTCCTGACTCCCAAGGTTTTCCTCTACACTAAAAAATAATGCAGACATAGAAATTTCATTAAAAAATTTCATAAAAAGACATAAAAAATTTCAGACATAGAACATTATACCCATTTTCCTAAGCCATTGGCATTGAACATAGTGTAAAAGTTTAATTACTCCAGATATTTTCCCTTCACTGCCCTATTTAAGAAGAGTTTACGGTGACATCCTATTTTAACCTTACTAAAATCATTTAATCTGTTTTAGTAAGCGACATTTTGCCAAACACGGTTACTTTTCACTTTGAACACTGATCTGGTCGAACAAAATTCTGACTGCCTGGGGGCCACGAGGGACCCACCAGTACGTGTTTGTGGTATAAAAATGCAAGACAAGCTGATCACGAGCTAATGGAGAAGGATTCCCGGTAACTCTGCCCAGTTTGTTTGCCCCTTTTCTCTTAAAGTTCACTTTACCATCCAATTTCCCCCCCAGCCACACACACACACACACCCCTTTTTATTTTTCCTTTTAATAGAGCAAACTTAGGTTGGGTTTTGCTGGAGGAGAGACCTGTTACTGCAGTGGCTCTCATAGAAGGGCTCGGTTATAGAACCTAAACCAGACCCTTCTCTTTCAGGACGACTCTGATTAGAAAGGGTACACCAGGGACATGGCAGAAATTGCAGGAAAACCCAATTTTGACAGCCATTTTCATTGTCAGAAGCCAGGAAAGCCTGAGCAGCTCTACACTGGAACCAAATGCCTTTCATTTGTTTGTACCAGCTTGCAAAGCCAGGTGTAGGCACCGATCGAAGTTCCACTCCAGTCAGCTGAAGCGTTGCAGCCGACCACAGAAACAGGGCAAAAGTTACGGGGTTTATTTCCAGACGCCACGAGGACAGACTGTATCAGTACCCTTGAGCTCAGAAACGACCCTAGGCGCGCCAACAGGCACTGACACCGAGCAGCTGCATTTCACGCCCGCCGGGCGCATTACGACAAACCACTTGCAAGTTGTCCCACAAAACCCAGCGCAGCGAAATGGTGAGAAAAGCAGGCGCAACTGAGGCTTTTACCCTTTACGTTTCAGGATGACTTAAAACAACACAGAACCCAAGGAGCCTTGGCAGTATCCTTTTACAAGGACCGCATCCAAGACAAGCTTTGTTTTTATCATCAAACTCCAAAGATGAGAGCCGAGTAGCTGCCTCGAAGCCGACGAAAGGTGTCTGCCTCACCTCTGATCGGCACAGAGGGGGCCCGGCCAGAAAAGCACCCGCTCCGTTCCCAAAAGTGAAAACCCTCCGCGGCTGCCTGCTGAAACACCCGCACCTTACCTTCGACGGGAATTGCATAAAGCTGCTCCATGAACATTGCTGCTGCTTCTCAGGCTCCGAAAATCAACGCTGCTCCCGGCTTCCTCCCGCCTTCTGCTCACGCACAGATGTACAGGCACTAATGCACGGGGCTTGTTTTTAAACTTCTTCCCCTGTGCTCCTGATTGGTCCCGTGTAATGCCCATGTGGCTCTACAAATGCACAAAGGTTTCTATCCTTTCTAAAATCAAAGTGTCAGTTTTGCTGCTGTCAGAGCACTTTATTTTTGTACATATAAGGAAGTGGCTGTTGATGTTATCTGAATGCGCTTCCTGTTTTATATGTATATGAGCAAAAATAATGTCACATTAAGCTAAACTGCAGGCTCAAAGAGCTCAAGTCAAAGCCTCTGAGCAAGATAATATGAGCACAGCTCATCTGTTTGCCGTCCACCCCGGTTTGCATTCACTGCACTGATTTTTATTAGAATTCCGTATTCTCACAATAAAAACTATCCTCCCCAGTCCTTGCAAAGAAAAAAACACACAAAAAAAGAATCCGTACCCTGTACTAGCGCCACTTCCTCCCGAGACCCTCGGGATCAGCCGAGTTACGCAGGGCTCGGTGCATGCTGACAACCCTATCTCAAACGTCGCGCAGGTGGTAACGTGGCCAGCGGCCGAGCAATGCCACCAGACGATTCTAGCTCAAATCTGGGCTGTTCTTCAATTTGAGCGAGGCGATTTTTCTTCTTTTTTTTAACCGAGGAAGGAGGCTTTTGTGTTTCACGCACGCACGGACACTCCAGGAAGAGGCCGTGTAGGAGTGCTGCATTCCAGAGCTGATGCTACACAGCTCAAGGCTGAAGGAATCTTTCTAATTGGAATTCAGTGCCTTTCTGGTTATTTTGAAGAGCAGCAAACAAATGTAGCAACTAAAAATAAAACTCATCGTGAAGCAGAAGCTCTACGACGGTTGCAGAAGAGAAGAGCAGTAAAAGGCACGGAGGCACCAAGGAGGAGGGCTGCCAGCATCAGCGCCACGTCCTCTTATCCCCCGAAGTCAGAGCTGCCGCTGCCGGGAGGTCCCGCGAGGCGCAGATTCATTCACTTCCACTTTCAAACGTTCCTGGTTGCAGAACTCGGAGACGAACCGCGGCTGGGAGGGAGCCGAGGCCGTTTGCACTTTCTACTTTCATTATGCTTTTCACGGCGGCTCCTCGGACGTTAAATGCGAGTTAGTTTTTGTACGCAGCAAGATTACGAAACTTCGGGTTTTGCTGGAGGAAACCAAAAGAATCTTTTCTGATGTATAAAGTAAATGCAATACTAAAAGTGAAAGAAAATTTTCTTCCCCGTGGACTTCGTGGCCCAACTCTTTTTATACACATCCCTGAGACTCTCAGCTCTCCAAGTACAGCTGGTCTGCGCTTTGGGAAACTTAAACTGAGGAGTGTGGGCTCCACTTCGTGAAAATCACTGTCTCTAACATAACAGAGAGTTACAGCATGTGACCTAGGAAAGATGCCTTACAAACTTTAGAATTTAAAAATGTCTCATGTAAAGATTTTTTAACCACTTACCATCGTAGTACCTTATTTTACCTCATTAAACAGCTTTAGATCATTTAATCTGGGGGCAAAGCTATGTTACAGCCAAGAAACGGAGCCGGGAAGATAAAGCAGGCGTCTTATGTGGTGACAGAAGACTGAGAGCGATCACAGCAAAGTTAAGTAACAAGATCTAGAACTAGCGGAGTCCAATTTGCTGCACATTTGTGTCCTGGCATCGGTTGATCTGAATGTCTGCAAACAGGCAAGCTTCAGAAGTTTCCCCTGCATCTGGGGCAGCTGCATCGCCCTCGTGTATCCTCGCACGCCTGCTACAGCACGAGTTCAGCTACAGCCTTTGCACTGCTGGAGCAGCTACGGTGCCTCTTCTCCCTTCCCAGCGCCAACTGTTGTGAAAAGCAGGAATGTAACGAGCTTTGTAACCCCTCCAGCTACTCCCTGAGGTTTGGATGAAATTAGTTTTAAAAGCTACAGTTCAGAAACAGACAAAAATCAAGAGCCAAGCCTTGTTTCCAAACGTAAATGAAGACAATATCATAGGCGCACCCAACTCTGGACACGCTACTTGACCAGCGTGGTGGAAGCACGCCAGCTTCTGCAGCCAGCGACAGAAGATGATACGATCAGCCTCACGTTCAGCCTCCTTTAACTGCCCAGAACAAATGAGCAGGTTCCCATTTGCTCTCTGATCAGGGATGGCTTTTACTCAGAATCCCTAACCGGGCTCTCGCCCGCATTTCAGGCATCCTCACAGCCCCCCACCCCACCGCATGCCACAGCTGCACCAGATATCAAACAAGCTTCCTGAGAAAGGAGGAATCAATCCAGATTATAATTATTTAAATCTGTTGTCACTAAGCATCCTTCAGGAACTATTTCCCTTCGGCAGCCTCCCAGCACCAAGCTCTGCTAGGAAAGCCTCCACCCCTGCCGTGAGCACGGGAGCCTTGACTCTGCCGGCACCTCCCCTCCCGCGGTCATACCCTGGAAGGGAAAAGGGCACCGTAAATTTGTAGGGTTTTTTGGAAGGTTAGTGTATGTTCCCTTTTTTTTGAAGACATTATTTTGCAAAGAAGTCTCTTGTTTCTGTCCTTCATTATGTATTTCTAAAATCCCTCCTGAAACACGTGGACTGACAGAGACCTGTAACGTCCAAGTGTCTCACACTGAGCGTGTTCAAAATGAACATGAGACATCTGATGGCATTTGTTTATTCGAGTGCACCAAACGTGCCTAATTCTTTCAGCTTTTGTGCTTTTGTTTTAAATCTCCAAAGAAAATCTGTGTTGTTGGGGGGGGGAAAGAAAGCAGAGGTTGAGATGCCGTTCCTCCTGCTTCTTCTGGAGTGTTTTTACGTTCAGAAAGGTGCTCGTCAGATGTGCTTTGGAGTACTGGAGCTTGATGGGCACGTGAGTGTCAGCAAGTCTGAACTACTGCACTTTAAAAAAAAAAAATTATATAAACTGCTGTCTTCTTGGGTACCAAACTGATATGGTCATCAGCAATAAGCACTGCAGGAGTCCCTGGGGGTCTCTGAAGCCCCCCGGAGCCTCCCATCGAGCAGGGTGCCGGAGGTGGCACCTGGGGACAGCCAAGGCAGCACATCACCGCTGCCCTCCAGCCTCCCCAACAGAGCGAGACGAGAAAGAGGAAAGGGAGAATAACAGAGAAAGGAAATACATGCTGCAAAACAAAAGCGCAAGAAACGGCTAGCGCAGCAAAAAGCCCGTGGGGAAAGCCCCCGGTGCGGTCGCTCCCTTCCTACAGCGAGTCCCTGACACAGCAGCATCAACAGGCACCGACAGGGCATATCTGCCGGTGCGGGTGGATTTGCCCCTGTGCAGAGGCACGAGGCACAGTCACAACGCACAAACCAGTTTTTTTCTTTTGCTGTAAGAAGGAGCTTATCAGGAAACGCCAACAGCGCACGTCTCTCGAAGCGAGCTAAGCTCCGCGGCTTCGGGGGGCTCTGCCAGCCGCGCTGGATGCCCCGGCTGCTCCTGCCTGCACCTCTGCTCCCCCCACGGGCCCTCCTGCCCGCTGGGGCAGGCTCACCCCAGTCCAGCTGGGCTCCAACCCGCAACAGGAGAGGAGGAAGGGTGCCCGGGACTGGCAGGACCGAACCTTTCCTTCATGTAATTCAGCTCATATCCCGAGCAAAATCCAAGCTCTGCATGTGTGTAATGCAAAACCAGCCATCCGCGGGTTAAGAGAAAAAAGAGATTGTATTTTAGATGAGAGCAGCCCATTTAGCTAGGAGCTATGCGAAGGGCACATATGTATTTCTGTCCTCCCCCCTGCAAAGCGAAATCTCAATATTCACCCACATCCGAAGGTCACGCCAGGATCCACGAGCAGAGTTCAGCAGGACAGCCTAACATCGTTGTCCTACAACACTGCACAAAAGCAAAAGGTTGCTCACCCCCTCTCATAATTTAATAGTACAATGTACTTATAACTTCAGTCTTTGCCAAATTGCTTAAAAAAAACCCCAAGTCCCCCATATCAAAACTTTAATGAGCAAAGTAACAGGCAACTTATTTATGCCTTTGAATGTTCTTTTGTGCAATATAGGCGAGAAACTTTTATTCTTGTGTGAAGCTTCTTGTTTCTAGCTAGACTAAGTAGTTTTGGTTTGGGGGTTTTGTTTCTTGCTTTTTTTAAATAAAGAAAACATATCTACGAGGAAATTTCTAAACGAACGTCATACGTGGTGTCACAGCAATGCTCAACGTCATCAAAAGGAGAACCACACTGAAACACAGCAACAGGTTAAAAAGAAATTAAAAGGAGCACCCGAAAGGGAGAAACACGTGCCAGTGGCCAAGGCATAATTTAAATGAACCATAACAGATTCCCAGAGAAAGTGGTTGTCACGTATCAAATATGACTCAAGAGTTAGAAATAATCTTGCCTGGTTTAGGAACAGAGTAAAGGAGACCACTCTGAGTCCCGCGGATCTTTAAATCCTGCAGGTTAATAACAAACTAAATTTAACAGGAGGCCGAACCAGCGAGGTTTCCCCATGGCAGGGGGTGCTGGTGGGGTGTCCAAGGAAGCGAGTACCCCCCATGCCATCCAACATACCCGACCCCCGATGAGACCCGGCTTGCAGGCAGGCCTAACAAGTTGTTCTGCATAACAAAAGATTAAACCGGGCTGCAGACAACTGCAACAGGAGCTCAGGATGCCACATGGAGGGGCACTCAAACAGCAGAAAGAACTCAGTGAAGATAAAAGGCAACATAACGACCAAGGGCAAGAGCAACTCTGAAACAGCTATTGCTGCTCAGGAAATATTCCTGCTATGGCCCCAAGCTGCGTCAGGGGAGGGTTAGGTTGGATGTGAGGGAAAATGCCTTCCCTGCCAGAGGGGTCAGGCCCTGGCACAGGCTGCCCAGAGAGGTGGGGCGTCACCGTCCCTGGGGGGGTTCAAACACCGTGCAGCCGTGGCACTTGGGGCCATGGTTTAGGAGGCCTGGGGGTGTTGGGTTGGGGGTTGGACTTGGTGATCTTAGAGGTCTTTTCCAACCTCAATGATTCCATGATTCTATGAAAAGGATCTCAGAGTCACCACAGATGAAAACATCAACTCGGTGCTCATCAACAGTCAAAAAAGCGAAGACTTAAAATATAGTGGAAAGGAATAAGCAAAAAACTCAAGAACTGTTAGAAGATAAACTAAAAGAGATGGCGGCATCACCCTCTGTATTCATGGAATGTGTGCTTTGAAGCGTATGGGCATTTCCACCCATCAATCTCAAAAAATATACAGTATAACTGAAAAAGATTCAGAACGTGAAATAAGGATAACCGAGATCGTCTGTGAGTCCTGGCTGTCGTCCCAAAGCCTTGCACCGACTCTCCTGCGGGGCTCCTCACGGGTCCTGCTATGCCACCTGGCTCCCCAGTGCTGTGGGAGCTGCTGCGGCCGAGCGCTGAGCACTGCTGGCACGTGCACAAAGGCAGCATTGCTCTGCAACAAGCCTCCCAATATTGTTTTCTCTAGAAAAGCACCCGTTTTCACCACAGTCACAACTGCAGCTCTTAAGAGCCATTCACGCAGCTTAAATAAGAGAAGTGTCACGGCTAGTAATGAAGTCAGGTTTGCTCTAAGATGTGAGGCACATCCTGCTCCAACCAGAGTATTTATTTTATTGTCATCTTCTAGGTAGTCTCGGGAGCCCCCAAGAGAATAGAAAAGAAAAATCAGCGTAATGCTGAAACGCAACGTGGTATATGGTACGATACAAACATCTCCTACTGTCCATCGTATTTTTCTTGTTTGGGATGGCCTCTACCTCTTAGTATTTAAAAGAAGGCACTTCCTTTTAACTAGAAACACAAGGAAAGCTGACTGCAAAGAAAAGAAGGTTCATCTCAGCTCTAGTAATCTGCATTCAAATAAATCCTGAATTTGTTCCCTCTGGATCAGCTTAGCTCGCTACTCCTAAGAGATATTACGCCAAGGAGGAGTAAGTCATTATATGCCTCTCATTAGACGTGCAAACATGGCATCTTGTCTGGAGAAGGCAACGTGGAGCAGGACACGCAGTTACAGTACATTAGTACATGAAGAAAAGTGTTAATTTTGCTTGGGAATGGTCAGCGCAAAGCAACTCATGGTTGATTTCTGTTCTGAAGCATGAAATTCATGTTTGTCATCTTTGGCAACTAAGCTTTGAGACATAAATACATCCAAAAACATCGCTTTACCTTCCCAGTGTGACGTGGGAAAGTATATTTTAACCACCCATTTCTTGATCCTCTTGTGAACCAAGACCGACGAAGGTGGATGCCGAGCCGCGCTGCGGCGGACGACCTCCGACGACGTGAGGGTAACGTCCTGCCCACAGGCACCGACTCTGCAGCACTGAGCACAACGCCTTGCTTTGTTTGTTGAAGATACATTCTGACTTCCACCACACAAGAACCATCCTTTGAGGTGCTCCAGCGTAACGTGTACCCCTGCTTTTGACCCGCTCCCCACTATAAAGGTACATTTCACTCTGGGAGAACCCTGACAGCTGGAACCTGGCACTCCGGCAGGTAGCGAGGTGAGCAGTCCTGTCATAGAATCATGGAATCATTAAGGCTGGAAAAGACCCTTCCACCACTAAACCATATCCTCAAGCACCACATCTACCCTTCTTTTTTTGGCCCCTCACTACAAGAAGGCCCTTGAGGGGCTGGAGCGTGTCCAGAGAAGGGCAGCGGGGCTGGGGCAGGGTCTGGAGCACAAGTGTGCTGGGGGGCGGCTGAGGGAGCTGGGGGGTTTAGCCTGGAGAAGAGGGGGCTGAGGGGAGCCCTTCTCGCTCTCTGCAGCTGCCTGAGAGGGGCTGGAGTGAGGGGGGGGTCGGTCTCTGCTCCCAAGTCACCAGTGACAGGACAAGAGGAACCGGCCCCAAGCTGCGTCAGGGGAGGTTTAGGCTGGGTGTGAGGGAAAATGCCTTCCCTGCCAGAGCGGTCAGGCCCTGGCACAGGCTGCCCAGAGAGGTGGGGGTATTTAAAAGAAGGGTAGACGTGGTGCTTGAGGATACAGTTTAGTGGTGGACTTGGCAGTGATAGGTTAGCAGTTGGACTTGATGATCTTAAGGGTCTTTTCCAACCTTAATGATTCTATGATTCTATGACAGGACTTTGCTTGTGTACAACCAGGCTGCTAAAATCCTGTCTCGTAACTCACCACCAGCTCACCTCTGCCAGCAGCAGCAAAGGTGACAGCTCAGGGGACAGGAGAGTTCAGAATCATAGAACAGAATCACAGAATCATTAAGGTTGGAAAAGACCTCCAGGATCATCAAGTCCAACCGCCAACGCAACACCCCCAGGCCTCCTAAGTTTAGTGCCTGGGCAGGTAAAACAACAAGGTACTGCACGTACCCTGGCATCTGCCTGTCTCACCAAGATCCACCGCAGCTACTTGCCCTCGTGTAACTGTAAGAAATGAAGCACAGGGGCAATGAAAATGCCCGGCGAGGTGGAGCAGCTCTGCTAGTGTTCACTACAGACCCCGCAGCGCCGACGTACGGGATGCGCTTCCCAGGCAGCAGCCGGTGGCACGCACGGGCTGGGGAAGGTCTACTGCTGGCCAGCTCGCCGGATTTAATCTGAGTTGTAAATACAGAAAGGACATGCTTCAGCTGCCAATCCTGTCATACCCTACTGGTACGGGTGAAATCCGGGCAGCTGAAGGCTCTGCTGAACCCCTCTTAGCCCAGAAGCAGCTCCATACATCTGCAGCTCCAAAAATTCATCGCCCAGAAACGCCATCCCTGCTTTAGCAAACAAGAGCTCTGTTTTTCACAAGTTTCTTAAAGGGAAGCTTAAGGAGAAAGCCGTTTCCCCGCACAGCCTGGTGATGCCGCGGTGTGACACCGAGCGGTACGCTCGTTAATAATTATGAGCTGCTCAGAGGAACACCATCCTCGAGGGAGGGCGTTTGAACAGGAGGAAAACAGTCAGTAACACCCCTGACCAGAATGACTTCTCTCATTTACCGACCATTTCTAATTTACTCATCACTGGAAGGTCATGACTTTAAGTGCGTTAAAACCTACGAAAACGTGACCTTTATGCTAAAGGTTGAAATGCCACTCCTAAGAAAAGTCATCAGCGCCAGACAACAAAAGAGGAGCAAAATCCCTTTTTCTGTATTTATACTGAAACCACTATCTTCACACTGCCTGCTTTTGAGTCTTGGGTACCTTCTGCAGCCCTTACGGGGTCAGATTTCCCTTCCTTGGGTTCCTAAACCACACTCGCCCTCCTGCCTTTTCAGCCCTTTGGTAACGTAGTATATAAAACCTTCCATATCAAATGCATACATGTATTTCTACATAAAGATCTCACTGAAAGATACGTGTTTCCTTTGCAGGTTCTTACATCATATCATAACTTTGGAGGTTTAGGCAAAGTAGCAAAAAAAAAAAAACCCCAAACAAACCCTTACTGACCAAATATTTGAAGAGCATTTGTTAGAAATGAAAATATTTTGGCCAGACTTTCTACAGCTTCCCTTTCAAAGGATGAATTAGGTTTTACTTCTAAGTGTTTTTCACAATTCGCTCTTTCACAGTGCTTTAAATGCTTAAAATTCTACATAATACTTCTACTCTTGTGATGTGGGGTGTGACTCCAGGGAAAGCTCCAGGCCAGGTCTGGTCCACGCAAGCCTCACGCACCTGTATGGTAAGAGCACGTTCTCGTGCAGCGACTCCCTTCCCCGCCACGGGTGGGTTTCGGCAGACCCCACCGGTTATCGCAAGTCTTTAACCACTTCAGACAACCCCCCCACGTGCTTCCGCACAGGTATCCTATTGCATTGGAAGTAAGTTTTAAATAATATTTAATTCCAGCCCAGAAATTCTGTGCGTGACTGAGGAGGAAAGGAAAAAGGAAAGGATCGGATTGAAGGGTAAAGTTACGGCATCAGCAGCTGCGCAACAGCTCTCCAGGAGCACCCGGAGCTGCACCCTGCTTCCTCTGCCTGAAGGGGAGACTTCGCGCCTCTCCACAAAGCCCCACGCTAGGAAGCATGCTTACTTTTGACAGAGAGAATAACAAGACCAGAGCGAACAGACTCTCCCCAACTCAGAGAACAACGTACGTCGCATCCTCGCATTTTATTGCGGCTTTTTTTAACTAATTCAGCTCATAGCGTCTAAGCAGATGAGCAGAGATCCGAGCAAAATCTTGAAGGAGGAAAAAATTCAGACAACGCTGGTCAAATGAACGGGTGCTGAAACTAGAGGTGGGCAAGATGGCACTTCGGTTTATTACTAATACAGGGTGTAAATATTATAACGCGTGATTTCCGCTGCTCCAGAAGGCAGTGCGATATGGCAGTATCTGACAAGATACGTTCCCTCCTCGGAGCGGCAAAGACGTCAGGATTCAAAACAGAGGGAAATCCACTATTTCCTCCGCTTG
The DNA here is from genome assembly GCF_949628215.1 of Phalacrocorax aristotelis. NCBI lineage: Eukaryota > Metazoa > Chordata > Aves > Suliformes > Phalacrocoracidae > Phalacrocorax > Phalacrocorax aristotelis. The sequence continues at coordinate 887,291 of NC_134278.1, forward strand.
GTGCTCTTGCGCTACTTCTGTTGCAAATCCAGAATCTAGAAATCCTCCGCACGTCGCTGAACCAGCCAACTTCAGCAACCACCCGGATACAGCAGCGGAGCAAAAACCAGCACTTCACTCAATTGGCTAAGGTTGTTAATTATTTAATATTCAACAGTACTGAGTAACTAAATATCGCCTGGTTTGTGAGGGAAAGGAGTCCAGGACAGGACAGAAGAAAAGAGCGCAGCGGCTCAAGTCCAAGCCCTATGGGACCCGTCAGGTCACATAACAGGCTTTAACCTCAGAGGTTCTGGGCTCATTCCTAGTTGGTGTTATATCCAAAAGCATCAAAAAAGGCCAGAAGTAAAAGGTGTGATCTCCTTGGGAAGGCTGGGGAATGGCAGAGAAAACCTGGAGGCAAGAGATGGGCCGTTCCTGGGTGTGAAACACAGCGCGCTGGGCTGTGACTTGTGTTACGGCCTTAAACATAGACGCTTTACCACAGACACCTTCTCCCCTTCGGCTCCCGCAACAGTAAACCAGCACGTGCGTCACCAGTTCAGTCCACGAGCACAAATGGTAAAGGCAGATTTTTGGCTGCCGTAACAGCCTGTCTTTATAAGGCAATGGATGTGACGGATAAAAACCTCCAAGGCCTCCACACACACAGACCATGTTAAAACCAGCACTCCTGAAAAGGAAAATTACCTTTCCTTTTCCATCTGCTTTTCTTCCCATCTTTGTTACTGCACCTGTCGCTGCTGCTGCTGCTGCTGCTGCTGTTCTCGGAGCTCTGAGAGTCGGACTGGGCATCGCTGCTCTCCTCTGAGCCGTCGGAGAGCTCCTTCAACCCGTCTGGAACATCCTTCTGCGAACAGAAGGAACAGACACAGTTACTCACTCCACAATAAACTCTCCCAATTAACAAAATTCTTAAAAGTAATGGTTTTCTATATTCAGCAAGCAGTGATTTAGGGTTTTTTTTTAATGCTTCAGAGCAACGTCAGGACTGCTACGCCACCGGCCTCAAACACGCTCGCTGCCTTCTGCCAGTCCATATAAAATACTGAACATGGCCCCAGCTGGCACGTCTTTTACACCGCCCTCACCATCCCTTCGCAGGTATGCTCTTCCTCAACTCCTTCTCCATCCCGAATCTCTAACTTCAGGAGAAATCCCGTCAATTTTTGAACCTCATGACAGAAGAGCAACGCCCTGAGGGCTCAGCGCCCCACGGCCCCAGGTAACGCTGTTTTCCAAGGGGGGCCTGCGGGCACAGGTCCTTGCAAAACCGGGCCCGGCAGGTGTTTCTGTGCGGTGAAACGCCAAAGGCCGCGGCGGTGGGTTCACGTGCCTTCGCCTCCGTGCTTTTGTGCTGGTAACAGCCAGCAGAGAAGTAGCAGCGGTTCCCACCCTGTCCACACCTAAAGCCAGAGTGCCCTCTAGTGATTATCCCACCGGGTTCAGGTTTTAACCTACACTGCAGATTAGAGCTAATTAGTGATAGCAACCTGTTTTCTGCTGATGAGGCCGGTAATGGCACCGCTGACCAACCACCCCAAACCGCTCCAGACGCCTCACGGGGCACTGAGCCGAGAAGGGCAGGGCAGCAGCCGGAGGCACCAGCCCGCCTGGCCACCCTCACCCCGCTCCTCCGCCTCTGTCCCATCACCTCGGCCGAGCCACAGGACATACCCAAAATTAGGCCATGGACCTGAATTCCTCATTAGTAACTTAAGTGAAACTGTAGAGGTTTCCTGTACAAGGCAAGCAGGACAGCGGCCGTAAGAGCTGGACAAACGAACAGGTCTGCGTGCGTCAGACGGCACAGTCCTTCGCTAATCCCCACCGGGAAGAGCGACTCAAAACACCTCTCCCTTCAACTGGAGACAATAGATTTCTTCTCCTTTGTCTGAAATTAGCTCTGTGACGATTTCCACACATAAGGCAGAAAAGTACTTCAGATGACACAAGTGTTATCGATTTAATTAATCCCAGGTTCCTTCCATCAGCCAGGTGAACTAATAGGTTCAGGTATTCAGTTGTATTTTCATCCAGGACTTCAGAAATAAAGTTTTAACTGCATGTTAAAAGCTACTTGTAAGCCACAGCGGAAGAGAAGGTATCACCAAAGCAGGGGAAAAAACCCCTTTCTATTTATACCAAGTGTCACCAAGCTGACAATGATGAAGCTCATGTACCGCTAATGCTGCCACCCTCCCTTATAGCTTAACCTCTGGAAAGATAATTTCGTCACCTGAGATGCAGTAATTACACATTTATCTATTCCAGCTTTTTCAAGATGTCTCTTTTGAAGTCTTCTGCTGTGAGACGAGGAAGCCGCGGCATGGGGAGCCTTCACCTCCTGCCAGGGGAGGGGGGACACGCGAGCAGCTGGAAAGCCTGGACTTCTTGGCTTTTCCCGACTTGGCGTTTCTGGTGGGAGAAGGCAAAGACAACGGAGCCAGAGCCTTCTCAGTGGCACCCAGAGAAAGGGCGAGAGGCAACAGGCACAAACTGAAACACAAACTCCACTTCCACAGAAGGAGACACTTTTTTCCTTTACTGCAAGAACAATGAAATGCCAGAACAGGCTCCCAGAGAAGCCGGGGAGTCTCCATTCTTGTAGGAATTCAAGACTAAACCATGACTGGACATGGTCCCGAGCTGCCTGCTCTAGTCGGTCCTGCATTAAGCAGCGGGTTGGACCAGAAACCTCCAGAGGTGCCTTCTCACCACCACCCCCCTGCGATCCCAGCCCCGCCTTGCCTCCGCAGCCAACAGCCCCGCTAGCTCACAAAGCCAACAGCTCTCCTTCCACCAGGGCCTCTTCCTGCCAGCGAGAGGTTTTCAACAGTATCTTCTGATGCCGTGTCCAGTCCGCACCGTGGATCTTGCGTTCTCTCGAAACTTCCACACAGACGTCAGTGTAAGATCTCCATGAACATCAACCTGAACGCACCTGCAGCTCACCCTATCGCAAGTTCTGCTTTCGAAGCAGAAGCGAGCTCTCAACTGCAGAATCTGCTCCACACTGTACTTGTTCTTCTTTCAGTAAGTAAACTTACTCCTTTTAGCGAACTGTACTCAACAGTCAAATAAAACTTGGTCTCTCAGCTATCAGTCCTATAAATGCACCTGGTAAGAAGGCGTGCACTGGTTTTAGCGTCTGTGGTTAAAAGCTGAACTAGTCAGACTTCTCCAAATAGCAAATAGTGAAAGATATTCCTCCAGACTGGAATCTTCCAGGCTGCTGGTGAACGGCAAATCCACCACAGAGCGTGGAAAAATGCAAAGGCAAACGCGCAAGGGCAGAACTACAACAGGGAAGGATGCCAGTTTGTATTTAACATCAGCAATGAATTTGGGACCCACAAACCTGAAGATGGCAGGCAGAAACACACCTGGAAATCACCAGCATACACACATGGTTGGGGTGAGACGTCTACGTGAAGGTCAGTGAACCGACGGCACGGCTGGTGGTGGCTGGGATAAAGGCAAACCCCAGCGCAAGCGCGGCCCGCACGGACGCTGCCGTGCCATGGGACGGGGAGCTCGTGCGCTGCTGCGAGAGCAAGCGCGGCTGGGGGACGGGGATGAGGGAGCACCTGCAGCCGCTCCACGTCCCTCCACGGGCAAAGACGCCCCCAGCATTCCCAGCGCAGTGGCAGTGGTGCAGAGGAATCCCAGAGAGAAACACGGGCACCCAGAGGCGAAAAACGTCTAAGACAAATATACACAACGTGTGCGTGCCTCGCGAACAGGTTTTGTTTAGACTTCTCTATTGTACTTTTTACTTCTTTGATCTTTTCTCTCTCAACCTCCTGCCAAAATGACTCCAGTTTCTCAGCGTCAGCATATCAATCTTCAGTCTAAGTCCTACAAGCGTACATGGAAGGTGGGAGCATCAGCTTCACTAACAGTACCCAGCCATGGGTCTTTCCAATGAAAAGTAGGTGGGGAAGCAATAAATAAAAACATAGAGACACACAAACGGGATAAGCAGGGGGTACCACAGTCAGTGCTGAAGACCGAGAGCATCAGGATGAGAGGAACCGGCCCCAAGCTGCGTCAGGGGAGGTTTAGGTTGGGTGTGAGGGAAAATGCCTTCCCTGCCAGAGCGGTCAGGCCCTGGCACAGGCTGCCCAGAGAGGTGGGGGAGTCACCGTCCCTGGGGGGGTTCAAACACCGTGCAGCCGTGGCACTTGGGGCCATGGTTCAGGAGGCCTGGGGGTGTTGGGTTGGGGGTTGGCCTTGGTGATCCTGGAGGTCTTTTCCAACCTCAGTGATTTGATGATTCTAAGAGGCTCCAGTCACTAACTGATGGGCCCCAGGACACACAAGGCAGCTCCAGAGAGGGCCAGCATGAACTTTGTGAGTACCATGACGGGGAAACAGAGGAAAATGAGGGTTTGGGATACTGGGGGGGGGAACTGAGGGATGATGCAAAGCTTATAAAGGGAAGATGAGGGGGAGGGGATAGGGGAGGATCCAAGTGGGGGAACAAAACAAAACCATCCCCCCAAAGCTCATCCCACACGCGCAGCATTCGCAAACCATGAAAAAAAACACGTTACAAGAAACTCAAATACCAGGAGTTACCAGAAGTTCAGCACTTCTGCTGCAAGTATTTAAGGGCCACAGTAATTTGTTTTATTCTGTAGTATTTAGGAGTACTGGAAGTTACTTTCCCCCTGGGACCAAGCAGACCGCTCAGGCTGCATGAGAAGCGACCAAGACATCCTCGCCAGGGCCAGAGCAGCTCGCCTTGAGATTCAGAGCTGCCCCAGCAGCGCACCGCTGCCTGACCTGGGGTGTTACACGTCCCTTCAGCAGCAGGGCCAGTCCGGAGCGGCTAAGCATTTTTATAGAGATTAAATGTTATTCTTTGCTTCCCCCTCCCCGTGCAAAGCTCGGCTATTACCTCTAGGCTGGTGAAACAGTCAGTTTGGGATTCAGCGTGCTGTTTGTATCGCTCCTGTCAAGCATGAGCGTTTCCGAAGCTGTACACCCTCCACATCCACCCTGCTTCCTGCTGCCAAAAATACACGGCGCCTAGCAAGAGAAGCCTGTGCATCAGCTCGGCTCCCGATCACACCAGTCCTTAAACTGACCTTTGCAGTCGCGTTCCTTGAGAAGCGCAAACCGCGCCCCGTGCGCTCGGCTTCGGGGGCGTACCTGTCCACCACCGTGAACAGACTCGTCGCCGAGACACGCGGCGCTCGGCGCGTTGCAAATCACTTCTGACTGCTTTAATTAGACATGGTTTGGGGGAGGGAGATGATTAGGTACTTGGAAACAAAGCGACCAAAAAGAGGAACAATAAAATCACATTAATAAAATTTAATGTGAAATTTAGCTGAATTGCTAGCTGCCACTAGGAATTTTCCTCCGGAGCATCTCCTGGCCATCGGCGTTAAGGAAACACCTCCAGAAACACCTAATCCTTTGAACATTATTTCGCAGAGCTGACGTACAGCTCGGTTATGATTCTCTGGTCTGTTTTACATATCTTTATCGTCAAGCCTAACAAAAAAAGCAACGGAAGATCCTGTGGCCTGCCAGTCTCCTTACTGCAAAGTTCAAGGATGCACAATCCAGTTCAGTGAGCGAGCGCGGCTTTGCTTCACTCACCAAATATTTTTCCTGTAAGCTTTCTCTTTAGGCAGTGTGATTTACCGGACACCTGGCTCTCCTCCTCCCCACTGCGGTGTAACAACGCATGGCTGGGGGAATGGTCAGCCCTGTTCTTCAAAGCTTTCCAGTTCTACTTGCTACCTAAGCCATCATCATGTTTTGTTAATCACGGATCCTCCAGAGGATTTCTCTCTCGGCACATCATCTTCGCAATTCCCAGGCTGCTCCTGATGCTGCGCTGGGACTAAACGTGGCAAAGGGGGCCTGGGATCGGTGCAGTGGGGCTCAACATCTCCCTCCTTCCCGGCATTCCCGGTTTCTCGCTGCTCTGTGGAAGATACCGCCTCCAGACTGCACAGCCCCAGGGAAGGCAAGCTGACAACAAAACTGCCACGGTTTTAGATGTGCAGGACACGATATGCCTTTGGAATAACTCAGCAGCTAGCCTAGCCTCCTAGTTAATACAAATCATTACCTTTAATCAACTTACTCCTACACTGCGTTAAATGATACTGGAGTTTTGCTGAAGCTTAACATTAGGAAATAGGCTCAGTCGTAACTCGCAGATCTCATGAGCAAAACAAACTGAAGGACCACAGTAACTCTGACAGTCTGTTTTGTTGTTCAAATGCATCCTTAAACTTGACTTTGCGTAGATTTAATCTCTAGGCATTGAGTTTGCCTGGGATCTACCCCACTAACAACGTGCCCACAATCTTTCAAAAGGACTTTTTTGGGTTTTTTACCCTTGAATTGTATTGTTCTTCTGTGAAACTCCTCAGCACAGCTTTGCCATGCCATGACACAGAATTCACCAACAATGACTCAATTACTTGTCTAGTACCAGATCTAAACTTTTTCCTGAGTCACAATGTTCTGACAAAACACTGCTTTCCCAGCCTGGACTTAGGCTCTGCATTCTTTATTCCTAAGATGTAGAACTTCACACTTCTCCGTAGCGACACAAAAGGTGCAAGAACAAGTCCGGTTTACCAGCAGAAGACAACTACCTTGCCTTCGTTGCTGGTTAGATCTCCGACAGCCCCTACCTTAAACGCACACGTTATCAGAACGGTGGTTTATGTACTTCCACTTAGATGCGCTGAAATCAGGTCAGCCTGTGCTCGGTACGACGACGTTCGAAGAAGTTTACCGGATGTCCTGCAGCGGCATTTTTGGAAGCTCCGACGCCGTCTCGCTCTGACGGGGCGGCGGCGCCGATGCCCTGCTCCCAGAGCGACGTCCTCCCTCGTCACGTTCCATGCAAGGACTCAGGAAACAACGTGCTTTCCCAGTGTGACGGGAGGAGACAGCGAGAATGGGATTCGGTTCAGCTAGATTTTTGACCGTGAGGACATCTTTTTCTGGGCAATTCTTAGTTGATTCCCTTGGTAAACTAACCGGCCCTTTTAAAGCAGTTCCTCATATACCTGGACTATTTTAGGATGAAACGAGTGTCACCTTAGCAGTTATTTCCCTCTATCGAGCGTGGAGTGAGACGAGGAAAGCGGTCCCAGCACAGACTCCTGCACTGGAGAGGTCTATGTGCAGGGAGAGGAATCCTGTCTTACGGCACAATCTTCAGAGTCAAATTTACAGAAAATGAAGAACAGCGTGAGCGGGCTTCATTCTAGCAGTTTAACCAGCGGAAAAGGTTTCCAATAAACATTGTTTTTAAATACGCCAATCAGATAAATCAAGGAATCTACACGTCTTCCCTAGAAGTGCTCTCCGCCTACTAGTCACAGACTGAGGATAAGGGAATTTTTCACTTCTAGATACAAGCTGAGATCAGTGAAGATGAAGTTAACCTTTTAGGGCTAAAATTTCATTACAATTTTAATTGCTCTTTCATTTCTGCGATAGAAATGTGAATAAAGGCCAGCACCTTCAGTCATACTTTAAGCACACAGGTTAGCTAGCACGAAGGCTTAGGGTCTGCATTTGGAGGGAAAGTTTACGCTACGTTCATGCTATTGAGGACCGGTTCCCTCTTCAGGATTATCCCAATCCAACCTATTTTTAAATGGCTAAAAATCACCTGAGCGTTCAAACAAGATTCCCCAGCCGAGCCACTTACCTTCAGCGTGTACACTCCCATGCGCCCCGGGACCTTATAGAAAATGCCCTCTTCCCCTCGGGAGTTTGTATGTAACATAGCATTCAGGCATGCAAGAGGAGAAGTCCCACTGAAAACAAAAACACAAGGTTAATGTTCAAATGTGTTCAGTCCGTGTTCATCTTCTACTGGGAGACCATCACGGCCCCTCGCCTGACCGTCACGCGTGCAGAGGCAGAAAGATTTCAGATCCAACTTCTATTCCCAAGGAGAATACAAGCTGAAGCTGCCGTAATGAGCAACAGCAAAACCAGCCCATGCACCCGCGCTCCAGTTCCAGAAAAGGAAGGGGGAAAAAAAAAAAAGCAAACAAAGCAGCCCCCAAGTTCAGGCTCCCCGATGCTTCTCTGCCGAACATCAAAACGTCGTTAAAGCTCTGGATATTCAGCGTTGCTCATCTGAACCTCAGAGCAGGTTTGCTGTGAGCTAACTACCGAATGCAGAGGTATTTCAATTTGGGGTTGGTTGTTTTTTTTTTTTAATGAAAACCCACAGCCCACTGAAATGAGAGCTGTGGGATACAGAACGGAAGCCAAATATGCAATTTCCCCTGAAAGGAGAGGAGATCTTCGATCCCAGCCAGGGGAACCGAGACAGAAGATCCATCTTTTCACCGGTGCTGGTGGGGGTTTCTTTGTTTGTTTTTTTTTAAACCCATCCCGCTGTAGACAAGAAGGAAAATCAGGTGGACACGGCAAGACAGGCGACTTTTGTTCCCACTGCAGAGTCAAGGTGATCACACCCTCTCCTAAACAGGTGTCCTTGCTCAGAAAGCGTATTGATATCGAGCACAACCCCTGAACATAAATTAAGGGAGAGGTTTTCATTTCCTTGCCAGAAAGACTGGAACGAGAACCATCAAATTGACTGAAATCCTAAATGTGTGTCTGACTAACTGAAATCCCCGAGCAGGAGACAGAGCTGTTTGTCTGCGCTGTTTTGCCTTGAACGTTCAAACAAGCCTGCATCAAACGCAGTGAAGTAAGCCCTGGGAGGAAAGGGAAATAAAGGCAAGGACGAGCACGGCCCCCCAAGGATTCAGGCAGGGCATGTGCACCCCAAGTTCTGCCTAAGAGCATCAAAACAGCTCAGCCGAGTTACTGATGTACAGGGAGAAACCAACACCCTGAGATAGGTCCGGTCTCCTGGGCCCCGGTGCGTATGAGCTAACGGGGAGGAGACCCCACGAGGGGTACTGGGCAGACATGGTGGCATGCAGTCGTCCCCCACCGGCAGAGATCTCCGTGGGGTTGCAGCCCATGGTCAGACCAGATGACCTCCCTCAAACCTACGTTACTCCATGCGAAGGGTCAGAACACAGCCTCTACAGCATCTCTGCTCTGCAGGATCTTGTGCTTTCTGAGTTTTTGCCAGCGTTATTTGTTAATAAATACTAGTGAAAATGGCGATGAGGAGGGAATTTTCGAAACCCCAGCCCAAAGCTCATCTGACCGCCTTGGCAGATGGCTCAGCCTGATGCTCAAGCACAAACCAGCGGCGCTGGAGGCAGCAGCTGAGCCTCAGGCGTGCCAGGGACGACCGCTCCTCCTGCTTGGGTTCTTACATGGCGAAACTCAGTTTCTTTCAGATACTCCTACTCTGACCCAGCAATGCCTCTGGCTAGCGCATGCCCTTCAGAGAGACAGCCTACCACGGTGCAACAGAGAAATACGTAACGTGAGCATCTCGCTTCGACCCCTGCCGAGAGCTCATGCCCACCTTCAGACGTGGCGTGTCTAGGTTGACGTTCCAGCCACAATCCCTTCTGCTGAATATAAGCTTCTCCTAAATACGTTTGCCCACAGCAGGCAACCCCTCCTCATCACCTCCTCAGCTCCCCCCACCAAAACCAGCCTCAGCTCATCACTCCCTGCCGCTCCCACGGCTTTTGTGTGCCCTCGCCAGTGGTGCAGCAGCTCCCACGGACGTGAGCACCACGACTGGGAGCAACTCTCCTCACACGAGCTTCACCAAGGCTCTCTGCTGACTTCACAAGGCTCATCCTCATCTCCAGAAAGCCACACGGTCTCCCTGGAAGCTGTAACTTGGTGTGATTTCCTACAGCAACCCCAAATTCCTTCCAAAGGCATTGCTCCCCGGGGTATACCCTTCCTCTCTCTGCTCCCGGATGCGATTTCCGCACGCAAGTACCATGCAAGAACTGCATGCCAGCATATTTTATACAGGCCCAGTTCTATCTGGCAGCATAAACAATGTCCTTCTCCCATCAACGTTCATAATCACCCCTCCTATCACTGCATCTCGAAAACTGCCATTTTTATACTTCTTTCCAGGTCACTACTAGCATGTTGCATCGCACTGAAGACAGCAAAGTACTCCCGTGTTCATGTTCAGGAAGCTCTAGGGCAGCGAGGAGAGCTCTGCCACGTACCTGACCTTTAGCTCACGGAGTACATTCTTTTTAAAAGCTGTATCAGAGCAGAATACCAATGTTAAGCCAAGCGTCTAACAAAGTCTAGGCAGAGCTGCACTTTGGAAGCTCACCAAGGAATGAAGCTTTGGCAGGACCTATCTTTACAAAAGCTGCACTGGTCTGGCATCTACGCTGCTCCTTCTGACGTGGTTCCATTGTGTAACCGCTTATCCACCATTTTTGCTGTATTTTTTTCTCATGTTTACCCATCTATAGTTACATGCCTTCCTCTACAGGCTCTTCTAGAAAGCTGGCACAAATGTGACACTATTCTAGCCTTTCATACAGCTTATTGTGAAAATTTTAGAAGCTAAAAATCAGTTGACAAGTGACAAGTTTCCCCCCCTACTTTCAAAAACAAGACAAAAAAACCTGGGGGTGGTTTGATTTGGGTATGAGATGCACGGTCTTCGCGTCATATTACATCCCTTCTGCCTCTACGATTCAGTACTCAGGCCAACCCTTCCTACCTTCGTGACCACCCTGGTTTCAGACGAGGCCACCAGGCGGGTACAGGGGGACAGGCCATGCCTCTGAGCAGGCTCCCCCGGCGCAGCTGCAGGACGGGAGAGCAGCGGCTGCGGCTGCAGGGTTACGCGAGCCGCCTGACCAGCAGCCTCCAGCTCCACCAACCCAGATCTTGGGTCGACATAAACACATCCAAAGTGAGAAAAAATAAAAACATATCCAAAAAAAGAGATCTGAAAACAAGCGGGGAGGCTCACCCCGGAATTCGGATGACGCCCGACCTGCCTGCATCCTACGGGAAAGCGCGTCGATGAAGGGTGCTGCTGCGTTACTGCAACCCCCGGCCCACAGCTCTGACGCTCTGCTGACAAACACGCAGGGAGGCTGGGGTTACGTTTATTTTTGGAGGTGAAAACTTGCCCCCCTCTGAGTGGGAAGATTGCACCCCTCGCTTGTTCTTTGCTGCCCCTGTGCTCAGAATCCCCCAATAGCCACTTAATTTTTCCAACTACCTGTTTTGCATCCAGCCTACCTTTTGTTATTTTAAATGCAATTACTGCCTAAAAATAGCCTTAGGAACCAGATGCTATAATGCCATTTATTTTATCGCTGCTTTTGTTTGGGGTTTTGTTTGTTTGGGGTTTTTTTTGCTAATAACGAAGGCCATCTCCATTTGCCAGGAACACACACTGGCTCATCAGCCACGCCTGACAGTTCCTGTCATTCCTCCTCAAAACCAGTACTTCGAGAAGCAGGTGAAGCAAGGGATGAGTTCCTGCCCACTCCAGATTCATCGTTACCCCCCGTTTCAGCACAATCCCTCCCCTCCCACCCAACTCCCTACTGCTCTGCAGGCAGGGCCACGGCCAGCCTGCGGCACTGCCGACCACCAGCTTCCACGAACGTGACTGCTAACGGGCCCGTCCTTCTGGAGGATTTTGGAGGAATCGAATCAGGATTCATCCTTCAGAAACGATTAAATGGAGCTCAGCAAGACTACAACATGACTAGCTCGTAATTGCCATGCTCCTTCACGTCCCCTCTAGTGGATCTGTCAGACGTCAAGCCCCTGCCTCGATTTCTAAAACCTCCGAAGAGAAACACCCTCCAGCTTTGTGATCATGGTCATCACCCGCCCCGGGCTCTGTGTAAGCTCAGGTTGTGGTTCTTGGCTCAGAGACGAGGGGTTTGAGGTGCGGATGCACAAACCTCCTCGGTTCGCAGGGGCAGGAATTGCTCCTCTCTTTGAGGAGAGCCTGGCAGCAACCCAGCTCACCAGCTTGCTGCAGGACGGACAGACAGCACGGGCACGGTTATGGTGGAAGGAAGAAGGGACATCCATGCTCATTAACTTCTCATTCTCCCAAAGAAACCTGAACAAACACCATCCCTCCACAGCGGCTGCTTTGCCCCTCCTGCCCCCTCTCCATGTAGGGCTATTTTCACTGAATTGTGTAATTAAGGATCTTCAAAATTAGCTAAATCCTATTATTATTTCCCTCCTTGTGTTAAATTCCTGTACTCCCTTGTTCTCACAGGCTGCCCCGCTTTCACCCAACACTAACAGCTCCAGAGGGGCGGTGGGCAGCAACGGGCTCCCACCCCCACAGCTGAAGGCGAGGGCAGAAGCCTTGTCCAGACGCTGCCGATTTGGTGCAGATGACCACTAAAAGCACAGCTATTTCATCCGCGGCAGTTCAGGAACAGAGGTTCCCTTTGGATGCAGGCAGCGCGGCACCCTACCACCCCACCAGGGCTTCCTTCGGTGCTACGCGTAGGGTGCAGGTTTGGGGCTTTTGTTTGGATTTGGAAACCGGGGAAAGCTTCCGAATCAAAGCTGCCTTTTCTTCTGCTAACTGGGCTCGCGACGCTCCTCTCGGGGACACGCTGCCTGACAACGCAGCGGGTGAACTCCAAACGCAGTTTTACGGCGCCCACCTAGAAGTTTTCTGTATAAACCACTGCACTTACGATGTTTTCTCTAGGTAAGGCACATAGGATTTTACTGGACTGCCAGGGTTTCCCCCCAAAAACTAGCTTCTGGATGAAGAGTTAGACGTGATGTTTTATTAAAATTAAAACATTGTGTCACACCCTGTATTTTTACAGCTAATTAAAGAGAGTTCCAGTGCTCATTCCAGCCAGTTTTTCAACCCAGGTAAATATTTTTTTACATCACACCTACTAACAAATAGTGTGGAAAAACCCATTATCTGCAGAATTGAGAGGCAGGATAAGAATTACTGAGGTGGCAGGTTTTGTGAAGAGCTGGTGGGGGGTTCACAGCTCTGTCTCTGCCCAGGGAAAGCGCCGGCGTGAGCCGGTCTGTGCTCATGCTGCTCCCGCCGCCGGAGAGCTGGGGTGGCTGCTTTCAGCTCCCGCTTTATTCTGTGCTTCAGTGAGGGGAAAAGCAAAATTTAAGTTTTCCAGACCCTGCCTCCCTTGTAACTCGGCTCGTGCCAACAGCAGAGGGACTCCACCTGCACGAGCTCGATCTGCCTGGACTGTTTTCACCCTGAATCTCATTTATGCACTGAAAATAGATCACATAATCAAGATACTGTAACTTTATCCAGCTGTCAAGTAATGCAAGCCCTTTTCAAAGGTATTTGGATATTTCGGTAGCTTATGTCAGTAATGGAATTCTGTTTCGTCAGGCCGCTTTGCTGACCACAGCAGCGTTTTCCTGGTAAAACCAGGATAAATTCCCGATATAGGAAATAACTGATTCTGACATCCTCCACCTCCAGAGCGTTACTGGGGCCTCTAATGCTTCTAACAGTCATTTCTGACAACAGCTCCGGCAGGCGCGTTCCTGCTGCAGTTCGTCATGACGGCACGAACGCCGGCCCAAGTACAGCGGGGGGCAACGACTGGGGCTAAGGTGCTCGGCCTCTCATGGAGGCAGCGCGCTGCTGCCTTCCCCATGCAAATATTTTCCAGAATTTTACATTTTAGGTGCACTGCACGCATGAGCTCCATTTGTGCCTCTGTGAGCGGAACGGATTTTTAGTTGTATTTTCGTTTACGCACTCACAGCGATGTATTACCTCAGCTCCTTATTCCGACAGGGAATAGCACGTTAGCCGAGAGCTACAGCAAACAGGCAAACCTATAGGGACTGTTGTGATAACGAACGGGATGCCCACCTCCACCAGTTACCCGGTGCCAGCCCAGACAAGTAAACAGCACCCCTGGGAGCTGGACGGCCCTGTGGTTACACCGGCTCGCGCCTCAGCCTCTTGGGGCGGCTCACATCGGAACAGCGACTCAGGCTGATAAATTCACCTGACGCTAACAGTTAACTCTAGGCTTTGTTCATTGAAATGAGCTTGCCTTAAAGTAAAAAATATGCTTTTGCAACAGTTTAGAAGATGCAACGGTAACTACAACAACATTTGCCAGGATTCATTTGGTTTCCACAGCATCACAAGTCCGTACTGAAACTTCCTAGTTTTCAGTTCTCGAAAAGCTAAAAACAGCACAGCCTTTCTGTAAATCTGCCAAAATCTGGGCAGCAAGCTCAGCACAAACTGGACTCCTGCTGCTGGTGCAAGGGTCACAATCCAAGCTCTCGTGCCCAGACTTAGGACCTGCTTCATTAAAACCGGGAAGCACCGATTTGTTCACTGTTCCAAGTTTTAGATCATTTTACTTCGCCATACCTTATGCTTTATCCTCGCTCACGGTATGTTTCGGCTTGAGAAAAAAACCTAGGGAGTAACACATCCACCCATTCAAAGCTGCCTTTATCAAAAGCAAAAGAAATGGTTTAAGTGCTGACACAGGTTTCAAACTGCAGCACCAAGAACATTTTCATTTACAGGTGCTGTTTAAGAGAGGTCGGACATAAATACCCATCAGTACTTACCAGGGGACACCCAGCGAACGGGCTGAGCAAAGACACATTCTCAAACTCCGATATGAGCAGAGCAGGCACCAACTTTTTAGCCACGCAGCACCTTCGGCAACAGGGTCTTAACTCTACTTATTTTGTCGGCCAAAAGCGTGGTACCTTGTGAGCCTCCGCCTGAAGCATTTCAAGCGTGCTGCGCTGGGGCAAGTATTAAGTGCCTGTGAAGTGGCTGCTCCGGTTACGAGTTCAGCTCCCAGACGCTCTGCTGCTACTGCTGCCTTCCGCTGAAAGTGGGGTTGGGGCAATCACCCCCTTCTGGCACGGGCTTCCCAGTTAAAAACAAGCAAGATTTACTGGAACTTACAAACCTGTTCATACTTACAAACCTATGACCGCTACATAAACTCAATATTTTTTTTTTGTTACACTGTTGACCAAACAAGGGGGTTTGGTAGCTTCTAAATATCTATTCTAGTTTTAAAATGAATATTTTTCACCTCTGCACTTCCATTTCATTAACGCATCAGAGTATCAACCTCAAAGTGATCAACAGCAAGCGACACCCCTCCGCCTGCGGAAGGGGCACGCTCTTTACCTGTTTTATCGGACTGGTGAAAGGGCAACACAGCGTAGCACTGGTTTTTGTAGTTAAAAGGCAGTTGTAAAGCCAGTCAGTGGCGTCAGAAAAAAAATATGTATTCTGAGCTCTGGCCCCCCCGAGAATGTCTCTAAGCTACTTGACATTTCAGACACTTACATACCAAATTTTCCTTCTGAGAATTGCCAAATTTAAGCCATCCTTAAATCCTGGCATTTTAAACTCCCCATTAAATTCAAAGCTTCTTCAGACTGAGCAGGAAAAAAAGGGGTTTGAGAGTGGTAAATGTACACAAGGTTAAGGTGAGGACTCTACTCCGAGCAGCTGCCTGTCGAAGGGGAGGAAGAAGGGGGAGCGTTTCTTCCCACAATTTTTCAATTTTCCCCCCCATTTTCAATCCCCCTGCAGCATCCCTTCCTTCCCATCAGCCCGGCTCCCGAGACCTCAGGGACCGAGCTGACTTACTCTGATTTGAAAACAAACCTTGACCAAAACATTTTTGTTCAGTCGCTGGACTGAAATTTTTCAATTGTGCAGTATTTGAACTTAAAAACCTTGCCCTCATAGCATGAGGCAAGGTGTATTTACCTCTCAAAAGGCTACTTTATATTAAAGCTCCATTTTTAATTTGGTTCACAGGGTGTAGAGTGTTTCTGCACGCGTGCACAAGAGCACGGGCTGCAGCGTGGCGGAGCCGGCAGAGCCCCTGCCGCAGGACCACCGCCTCCGGGCTCCAGCGGGTCCTGCAGACAGAGGAGCACCTGCTGACGCTGCCGGGCACAGAAACACCTCTCGGAATCCACTGGTTTCACACCAGGTAGGTGCCGTAGCGCTCAGCACCCTCAACACCAGGGAAGAGTTAATTATTGCCTTCTACCCTCAATGGAAGCTTAATATAAAGCGCATCTGACAGCGTCTTCATTTCACATCCTCGCTGCACATGCACATAAGTGGATAAGGACGCCCAGAGGGACTGGGCTGTGCTTAAGGGTGAGGGTTTTTCCCCATATTTTTTAGTTTGAGCATCCCCTTCTTCCCCACTTCCCATTTGAATCAGACATTTGCACAAATAGCTTTTTGTTTATTAGTATATTAAAATATGACTTTTTAAAAAAAACAATTGTTTTAGATCTACGGAAGCATCAGAGCAGAGGTATCGTAAGCAGAAACCACTGTACCAACTTCAAGCTTGTTAAACAAATTTATGATTTAGAAAAGCAGCTCATTTCACATGTTAACCTTTGCTTAACCCAATACGCAGTGCCAAACGTCCCCGAGACAAAAGATGCACAAAAAACACATCATGCGGATCAAGCAACCCCCTCCCCAAATTCAGGTTTGCAGGCAGCAGGGTTAATCTGTGAGACACCAAGCATTCACGTGCTATTAGCCCGACATTTTGCACAGACTATACACACGGTGAGATTTCAAGTTTGCATCGCACAGAAGCGCTAATGCAAACGGCATGCAGGAAAGGTAGATTAAGGTAACAGAAGCATTGACACCAGATAAACTGCCATTACTTGGTTTCTAAGTCTGTGTGAAACAAGCAGTTGCTTTTATAATTAAGGCTTTTGCAGCTTGCGTTAATAGAGAAGAGTAGCTTTAGAACAATCAGCAGTGGTTCTTACCTTCTGGAATTGGAGTGCAACCCAAAAAAAGGAGAGAAACACCCCTTTAAAAACTTGAGCAAAACAATTTTCTAATCATTAATATGAACACTCCCTCCCCCCCATCCACCAGAACCAAATTTAAAAGCTTTCGGGCAGATCTGCAATAATGCTCAGACTGGGTCATACCAGACATGGGGGGAAGGGGTAGACCTGTCAGATTTTTTCAGTCTATTTTCAAAGAAGCTGGCTTACAGCTGCCAGCCTCAGGCAACTCCCAGATGCGTTATTTTCAACTTCCATCAGTTAATGAACTTTTTAGAGAAGTCAGGTGGACCCTTTGAAAATCTCACATGCAGGCAGACAGCGGTACAGGAATTTACTTAGTCTTTCACACCCCGCCAGCGCTACCCACAGCTCACAATGCTGGGTAAAACAGCAGCCCCCTGCAACCCAGGGGAGCAGGATAGACAACCAGCAGCTTAGTGAAGCCAATAGTTATGGTGCGGGAATGAGCACGTACCGCTTTGTCACCTCCATGGGTCACCCATGGTATCTCCAAGTCATTAATGCAAACTAATACACCACTGGCCTCATTTAAATATTTCCACAGTAGTGGGGCTGGGGGCAGGTAAAACGTTTCATGTTAGCACAGCGTAACGAGGGCACGGGAGGCACTTGTGGATGAGGATCTGCCTGGAGGACACTATAAAGCTCTCAGGCACACACTGAGGTTGGACTTTGGTTATAGCTTTAATTAATGGTTTATCATGACAAGTGAATCCGACCTGTGGGAACATCAGTGGACCCTGATACCATACGCTGAGTCCTGGATAAGACTAAGAACCGTTGTAGAAGTCATCTGACTTTCTTAGACATTGTTTCCAGGCCTAAGCAATGCCTTCGGGTTTGCAGCACTGGATTAGTTCCACCTTAACAGAGTGTCCACAGGTAGGATATCTATTCATGTGCTGTTCACATCCTTGAGGGACCATGCAGAACTACCATTTTCTGATTTTTAGGAAGGAATCCAGACAGAAGTACCTTCCTCTACGACTTCTGGGACACAGAGTTAAAATTTCAATGTTTTTGGGTTCCCCCCACTTTGTATCTCTGCTACAGAACCACCAGCCAGTTCATACTGAAGATAAACCCTAAATCTAGGCATTTTTTGAGACCTCAGCTCTAGCGTTTCCTAGAAGGGAGTCAACCTTTTAGATTCCTGCAGCGTTCATCGGTCACCCCACGTTTCTCCTTGCAACAGGGAATGTAGTCTCTCCCACGATGAAAGCCGATATGCAATTGCATTTTGAGGAGCCAGCAAAAGCTGCTACTCCCGCAGCCTCAGTAAAGATTAGAAAAGCGGAGTATTTTGTTAGTTATGGATTCGATACCTTTATATAAGGGATATGGGAAGAGTCACCTTGCCAGAGTTTCTCCTACATATAATGAATATATTTAACACCCCCTGATCATGGTAATGACAAGATCTTTATCATTTTTCAAACCAACATTTTCCACTGTGTATTATTTATGGCATCCACTAACTTATGCCCATGCTTTTGCAGCCACCGAGTGGCACAGAAACCTGGGGCTACTTCAACTTTTAGCTGAATTAATGCTAATTAAGGGGAAAAAAAATATGCCCTGTGAGGGTTTGCTGTATCCCTCAAGATCAGCTTTTCATTCTGTGGTCTACAGGGAAGCAAAGCAGGCTCCCGATGAAGTCTGGGCGCTATCTGCAGACAAAGGCCTGTGATACAGGACCACAGGCGAGGCGGCCCGGAGCTGGCGGTGTTCAAAGGGCAGAAGTGGCCTCTGCCTGGTTCAGAGCAGAAAATCCTGAACAACGGGATAGTCGTGAGCGCCCAGCAGAGGCACTCACCGAACATACCACTAAACTCATTAAATATTAATCTGTAACCGCCACTATGTAACTGTCACATAACTATGACTAATACTCGACAGCCGTTTGACCAAAAATAGCTTTAACCTGTACTTTACACACAAATTCCACTTAGATATAAAGACATCCTGAAGGTCTCAAAGAGAGCACCGTGTCCTCGAGGTCTTCAGTTAGAAATGTAAATTGATAACTCTTTATCTTCTCCAGAAAATGCCAAATCCAACTTTTAGCCGCCTAAGGGGAAAAAATTGCAAGAACTTGCTGCTGCAGCCTTTATCGGCCTTTGGTGTTGCCGGCCCCTTCTCCTGAAGGCTTCCAGTGATCAAAGCAAAGCTGTAGAGTCTTGCAATTAAAGTGTGCATGCCTGGAAGGCTGGCCCTAAGGCACCTGCTCCCAACAAATTCCCCTTTCCCAGCGGTAGAACATCGGGAAAAAGCCCCAGAATCCCAGCTGTGAGGAACAAGTCCTGCATGTGACAACCTCAAGAGGTTTGTAATACTTATATGGGCATCTTCCATATAACACCCATCAATACTCATCTTCCAGCAGAATGAAAAAAAAAAATCTAACTAGATGGAACGATTTGAGGTAACCCAACCCTGGTGGTTCTTCAATAAGAGGTGCGGGTGCCCCTGTCCTACCACACACACACTCAACCCGATCAATATCAGATCCAACAGACTTGACCTCAAGGTGTTCCAGCTCATTTGAAGACTACCTTTACAGAAGCTGCGGATTAAAGAATATGTAAAGTTATTTAAATGTTTGTCAGCTGACGGCTTCAGCGAGCAACGGCACCTTCCAAGCCAGCTCATAATTCGCAACTTCACACCCTGAGAGGGGAGAAAACCAAAGCCGGTTTGTACTAACAGGGCATGACCCGTGTGACATACTGTACCCCAGCTGCACACACTAGAAGCAGCCCTTTCGCTGTACGCCCTTTCCCACGGATAAGCCTATTAAGGCTTCAAGGTACTGCAGTAACTCGCAATCTTACAAAAGGCGCTGCAGCCAAAAGGCCACTTCGCCAAGGAACATGAGGCTGGGATCCATGGCTCAGTCATTTAGGTGGGGATGAACCCCAGAAGGTCACCAGTCCAACCTCCAGCTCAAGGCAGGAGCAACTACACCAGGTATCTCAAGGCTTTGTCCAGGCCAACTCTGAATATCTCTGTTATCGCCCTTATGGCGAAAAAAATTCTCCCCTCATACCTCATCAGGATTTCCCACCTTGCAGTCTCCTTTCATTGCCTCTCAGGCTAGCACTGTGTACCGCCACCAGGAGCCTGGCTGTTCTATAGAAGCTATTCATAGAAGTGAATGCTCACCAGAAACGCCAGCCACCAGGCTATGACAAGCAGTTTTGGATAGAGCAGCTTTTAGATGTACTGTTGTACAAAGAGCTTGAGCAGGAGGGCTCTACTGGGCAAGATAAAGAATTCACGGGATCAATCACTGGGGTGATTTCTGCAACTGCCTGAGAGGGGCTGGAGTGAGGGGGGGGTCGGTCTCTGCTCCCAAGTCACCAGTGACAGGGCGAGAGGAACCGGCCCCAGGCTGCGTCAGGGGAGGTTTAGGTTGGGTATGAGGGAAAATGCCTTCCCTGCCAGAGGGGTCAGGCCCTGGCACAGGCTGCCCAGAGAGGTGGGGGCGTCACCGTCCCTGGGGGGGTTCAAACACCGTGCAGCCGTGGCACTTGGGGCCATGGTTCAGGAGGCCTGGGGGTGTTGGGTTGGGGGTTGGAGTTGATGATCCCAGAGGTCTTTTCCCACCTTAATGATTCTATGTTTTTAAGTTTCCTAGAGCGGTTAACTAAGGACAGCCAGAGCAATGAGTAGTTTCAAAGACTCTAGACCAGTCTACACAGAAAGATGGTTTTTTGGCAAAAATTGTGTTACCTGACCTCCTCACTGTGGGACGTCACAGCTTGCACCAGGCATATTTGATCATACATATCTTCAGAAGTTCTGAGAAGCTTTATTTGAATAAATTAACACTGTAAACAAACCAAGACTGTCAACTGTGCTGCCTGCCAGCCCTCGACGGCTGCAAGGACAACTCCTTCCAGCATCCCCTCCTGCCAGGGTCCTGCAGCACAGGGCAGGGACCGCAATGCCTAGGTGTCAGCTGCTGTCACCATAATAATTCATCTTGCCCTCAGTGAAGACAGAGGCCTTTAGGGAAGACTGTACGGGTACAGGGGACAAGCTGAAAGGAGTCCCTGGCAGAGTTTTCCCTGCAGTTCCCTTGAGGACAAGCCCCACAGCGTAGAGCGCTCGCTGCCCACACCTCCAAACACCTCCTGTACAGAACGCGTGTGCAGAAAAGCCTGCTTATTGACACAAGGATGCTACATATCAGTCTTTGCCACTAGAAGAGAGTTAGTGTCCTGCTTGACTGGTATTCAAGAAGCTACGTGGTTAGCCAAGGTCAGAGAACACTACAGGATCCCAAGCGTCCTCTCGAGGATGCTTTGCTGTAGGGCCATGCTGAAGCACCTCTAGCAGGTCCTTCTAGCTGTTCCCACCTCCTCCACCCCACTCCTGCCAGGGTCCCAACACAGCAGTGCCAGCAAAAGAAGCTTCAAATTAGCTTTCTTTCTTCAGCACATTATTTCCCAGCCCCCTGCTGTCACGAGGAATCAGGTCCTGCCTGACTCGGGATTTTTCAGCCACAAGCTGAGATGATCAGAGGACACTGAGGAAACACTAAAGATGAGCTCATCAGCATGTCAGGTGGCCTGAAAGCACTTTAAGAGCAGTACCATAAAGGTTGCTCTGACCTGTGCCAGCCTCCTCCGTCAAAATTTGGGCTCTCAGTAACACTTAGCTCAGCAGTAAAAATACATCTTGTTCAATATATAGACAATTTCAAGCTGCCAATGCACAAATACTCGCTAAAAGGAGACAGCAAGCAGGCTGCACAGCAAGAAGTTGTTTCCTCAGCATTTTGACTGCCAGCATCACGGGTTAAGGCAAAAGTCTGGACACGCTTACGCCACAAGAAATTGTCAAGCGGACCATCAAATATTCTATCAGGATAATTCTGTGTATTAGTCAAGTACACCTAAAAGGTAGGCAGTGGCCTATGTGTGCCCCTCAAGTATAAAGTCATAACCAGGATCAGATCGAGCTGATGAAAATTCCTCCATTTCTCAAAAGCAAATAACAGTGTCCAGAGCCATTATGGAGTTTGCTGAAGGGTTCAGCCTACACTCAGTAGCCTCTGGACTTGTGAAAACACCAAAGAGCTGGAGCATTGACAGAGGAAGTAAGTTAGAAGATCTACTTTGGGGGAGGTAAAACTACGCTAGCAGACTCAAATCCAAGATTTGCAGCCTCACAGTAGACTCAGACCAGCAAATCTTCCGGCTGTGTTTTGTACGGCTGCCTTTCCAGGCAGGGGGAAGAACACGGCTCGGACTCCACGTGCAACACAGCCAGCCAGCAGCAAGAGGCTTGCCTGCTACCTGCCCGACACAGGGTGCATGTCTCTTCCATTGTTGGAGGGTGTCAGTTTTCCCTTTTTCCTAATATTTTTTAAGACAGAGAAATGAGAAATCTTTTCCCCCCCGGAAGAGCCTTTTATTGTAAGCTCACCATGGCTTTAAAGAGCAGGTTTTACAGAGAATCTAACAGTTTTGATACAGGCAGCTTTTCAAAGGGAGGGAAAACTTTTTTAAGAGATCATCTATCTCCATGCCCAGAGTCAGTGGCATCCATCAGGAACACCATCCTCTTCAAAATAATTTAAGATCCCTGCACCCTTTTGAAAGCCCCCCCTTCCACCCCTGCCCTGTGGAGGGTGTTGGGTTCGTTCTGCTTTTGGAGGGGAGTTATGCTGGAGGAAGAATTTTCTATATCAATTTGAAGAAACAACCGCCCTGAGGATCACGGCACAGAGGAGCATGCAACTTAGCTCCCCCGACCCTGTCTTATTACCTTGCTCTGCAGCAGAAGATAAGGAAATCGAAGTACTGAAGAACAGCTGGGAGGTATTTTAAAGGCAAAGCCTTCTGCCAGGAGTGAGGAGAGATCACTTTGTTGCTCCGTAACTCAGACTGAGATGCAAGAACACCCTCCAGCAGCAAGCAGCTTCCCTCTTCCTACAGTTCACACCTAAGCCTGTCCTTTGCTTGTATTTCTGAGGCAAGTCAACGACAGACCTGTTTGCCTTTTACGTTCATCCTCTCTCCTCTTGCAAGGGAGTGACCAAGTACAGAGCTTTTCCCCGGCTCAGGCAAATTCCTCCTTCCACAGCACACGAGCTACTGGAGAGTAATATACATGCAATGCTGCTCTGAACCACACAGAAGCTAAAAGCCCTGGGTTTTCTTTCCAGATGAGGGCCATCAGTATCGCTGTAGTTCCTCATCGCTCAGGAAGACAGGCTGTTCACATTACCAGGCTCACAGAGGACAAGCTAAGCACAGAAATACAGCAGGCTTCTCATTTTCAGCCAGCAAAGTGAGAAGAAATATAGGAAACCAGTTAAGAATCCTTATGGGAGCCTGAAGTTGCTGTGCTGGCAGCTCATTTATATGAGCATCAGAGCGAGCAGCTCCAGCCCTGATCACATAACCATCTCCTTGCCTGGAAGCAAGTCACCTCCTCGAGGAAGCTCTGAGCTCGATTTGCAGAGCATCTTGCAAGGAATTTGGAAGGACCAACTTGCCAGTGAGAAGCAGAAATTCACTGCTGCCTGAGGGGCAGCTAAAACTTGAAACCATCATCTCTAGCCCAAATATGGCTAGTGAAAAGGGGACTTTGGCTTCTATACTCACACACACCCCCAAAGTGGTTTAAGAGTTTGTTTTGGTTTATGATAGAAATTCCATGAATACCTGAAACAAAAGTAGCCAGAGCATCGTGTCTGTTTTCATTTTGATTGAGATTGAGCTACTGCTTAGATGTATTTTCTTTCTTAATTAGCATTTGGGCAAAAAAGTCACTGTGTTCAGACAGAGGTTCACAAGCTCATATTTTACACAGTGTCGCCTACAAAAATCCAAGAAAGAAAACATTCGTGGCTATGAAAGGTATCTTTCAAAGATGCTAGCTCTTCAGATACCGATTTTAGCATACCGAAGGAGATTAGTGAACTCAAATGACAGGTTAACAGTTTTGGTTTTAAAACCTACGTGTCATCAAACAAATGGGATCCTCTGTGGCTAACTCTTGATGCCCGTCTATCCCACACGTTCCGGTTTAGGGAACTTTCACGCCTGGTGTTCTTGGGTTAACGCCATTATCCCGGGCATCTCCAAAGCCTTGTCTGAAAGCGTAAGTGTTACAACACGCTCAGACTTCGCCAAGCTGCGCTGCCAGAGATTAGGCAATACAGGACACCGGACAAATCTTAGAGCCAGACACGTTTACGCTGCCAATGCGCCAAATCTTTTACCCACGCGTATTTTCATTTTGCAGTTTAGAGGCAATGACCTGTAGGTAGGAAAGGATCGCATAGGATTAGTGCAGCCTGTCAAAACAGGCAAATCAATAAAATTAGGATGACAGATCACTCAAGAAGTATGGTTCTGGCTTCAGGATGCCTTAGGTCTCCAAAACTGACACCTCAGAGTACTGGTCCCAGGTTGACCTTTAAAAATCTCATGATTGAAATTGCTTATTTGAGTACTAGGATAAAATTATAAACACAGATAAGATAATCAGCCAATATCACCCAAGGTTTCTGTGTTGCTACAAAAAAATGCCCGTCTTATGAAAGACGCAGCCTTGTCCAAAAAAATAGCTTGTCCCGCACATTGCGGAAATCACTGCTCAACTGCCACCCTTCTTCCCTGCAACTCCAAATCCTCTACAGCAGTGCCAGGCCTTCCAGCCCTCAACTCTTTAATCGCACCCTCAAGCTTCCCCCAAGCAGCTGGCCAAGCGGCAGCACGGGCCAGGGCTCACGAGAGCAAGAGGGAGACGGACTGGCTGTGCGGCCAGAGAAGCGACCGCTGGAGGCTAGCTGGCCTCCCCAGCCTCTGCCTCATTTCAGCACATCTGTAGGAAAGTCGTTTGTCACTTCTAAAACTATTTTCTTTCTAGAAATCAGGTATTTTTAAAGAGTTACAGATGTATCTAAGGGTTTGAGGCAATAGGTGCTGAATTGAAAGAAAAAACAAAACACTGCAGTCAAAACTGACAGAGTTTAAAGATTCTGTGGTTTTGTTTACTACCAAAGAGATTTGCATTTTTGTTTATTAAAAGCAAATCCTATCGAGAAACAACTCAGAACGAATGCCCTGATGCACACGCTAACAGGAGAGCCCATGTCCTGCCTGCAGACGCAGGCACATTTTACCAAGCCGGGAGTCTCGCAGCCACCGGCTGCCTCAAGGCAACCAAGTACAGGGAAACTGCTGTAATCTGCTGTCAAAGGCTTCGCCGTGGTTTCCTGCCAAAACCTCCACATAAGAGGACTCAGAATGTGGTGAGCTCAACGTGCTCATCCAACAGCTTTTATACCTTCTCTAACATGATTTTTCCTATAATAAATGCTGGTTTGTGTTAAACCCATCTTGTCACAGGCTATGACTGATCAGAACCCAACCCAGCCGCAACACGTTACTGGCGCTAACCAGAATTGAATTCCTGAAGAACTGACCGCGTTCTAGGTCTCAACCTAAATAAAGCTTTATTACATCAACCTAACATTTAAGGGGAAAGACCACCACGCAGCATCCAAGGGTGCCTAAGTCAGGAAGGTGAACAGTTGAACCGGAGATACTGAGTTTCACATCTAACTGCTCCTACAGACATCTGCTGGGATTTAAGATACCAAGGAGTTTGTGCTGTCCTGAAGCTCAGCAGCAGCTCCTTCAGAGAGGAAAACAACGTACTCATCAGCTCAGGCTAAATCCCCAAATCAGCTCTAAAAGAAGGACTTGAGGCTGAGGATTATATGGCTCCATGGCATTTCTGTCCTGCTTTTTTTTGGCTGTTTGGTCCAAAGATTGGCCTGGCCAGCCAGAGACTGCATCTTTCATGCCACAGCTGAGGCCCTGCCTAAGGCTCTGCCCCAAAAAGAGCACTCTGAATTGCTAAAAAGGTTCACTGTCCAAGTGCCTGGATGTTTGCTGGACTTGTGCTTTGCCATCAGCGATCCCACCAGTACAGACATCTGCATTCCTGCCCTCGGGGCGCTGTTGCTGTTTGCAGACATGCAGCTGAGAGATTAACAGTATTTAACACAATACTGAAGCTGCCCTAAGGCTGGTACACCTTTGATCTGACTGAACGTACTGCCCCAAAGCAAAGCCTGGGGTCAGGGCAGGAACTAAGCCCCATTCTTGACACCTCCCTAAATGAGTATATTTGGTTTCCTTACTTTTAGATAAACAGACACTTCCAAAAAGCAAACCACCTTTGTGCCATCCACAACTGCAGTGGAAGATCTTGTTATCAACAGAATTTCTGCACTCAGGCCCTTGAATATATTTCTGGCAAAGCAGATGGATTGCTGTACTCAGCTGGCAAAGCGGAGTAGGGAACAGAGTTAAGCCAAATTTAGGATGGCTATTTCATTCCAAGATAGATGAACTGGCACATCCCATCATCTCCCCCGCCTTTTTCTTTGCTCTTAGAAAACAGAAGTATAAATACTTTTACTTCATGTGGACAGTTGTTCCCTATCTCAGCAACTAAAGCTGCCCATCTCTGGGAAATGGCTGAGAATTTGCCTATGCTAACAGCAGCTCAGGAGCCGACACCCAAGCTGCTCTGTTTTTCTACAGCAGATCCGTATCACCTGAGCTGGTGCCCTCCTTCACCCAGCACACTGAACACTCCGCCTGCTCCCTGGGGGGGGAAGGGAAGATCCCTAAAGCAGAACCACACACCACCCCAGATAATAATAAAGAAAATAGCATGAGGCATAAAGTTTTCTAAATAAGGACTTGTAAGTGAGGCTGCTTTTTTACTTCCTGGTGAGCTTTAACTTTTGTTTCAGGTCATTTCAATTAAGCTTTTTTTTTTTTTTAAGATTGAACAAAAAATAGTTAAGTTCACTTCAGTACCTGGAGTCTGAACTACCGGGTCAGGTCCAGCCTACCTCATACAGCAGCTGCAGACCAGAGTCATGCATACCTGGAAATTAAGGACAACCCTTGCTTCTCGGTGAAAAGTGCCAGTGACTTGAGAGCTCGTTTGCCAATGGGACCTAGACTCCAATTGTGCAGGCATTTAACATTCCAGTCCCCAAAATACTTATCAGATAGGGGTTAACAGTAAACTAAGCTAAACTGGAACCCAAGTATGAATGTGTGATGTGTTTTACTGTTACGGGTACTTAACTCACCTGATTTCTTTAAGTCCTTCTTTCTGGATAACTTGAAGGATCTCTTTATGGCTCATAGGGGTATTAGGATATTTCTCCAGGACCTGGCAAGCAAAAGTAGATGGAGAGGAAGTTACTCATTTGCATTTTCACTTTAACTGCACAGAAAACCACATTTAATGGTTTGAACATCCCCAAAGATACAACCGAGGAAGAACTGCTGGCCTGCTCGCATCTCATTACCACCCATTCCGTCAGAAGAAGATAAGGAGCAAAGAGGCTCCAGAAGAGTGGGTGGAGGAGTTATTTTAGTGCAATTCCCAAATTTTATTTCAAACGCGGTGCCCGCAGATAACTCTCCTTGGAGAATTAAATGCTCCACAGTAACAGGGTGGCTTCACAGCCATCAGCTTCACTTGGGAGCGCTTCAGGAACTGTCGAGGTCCCTCAGGTATAAAACTTCCAAAACCCAAATCCTTAATGCTTTCTAAGCTGAAACAACTACTGGTCAGTTTGGTAAGCATTAAAGAAGCAAAAGGAAATTTGGGGTTTAACACTCTTAGGGTTCTTTGAAAATCTCTGCGTACGGTCTAGGAAAACCCTTCCTGCGTGAGGCTGTCCAACACCCTCGCTGCCCTCCCCGTGCACGCTCCAGCGCCTACGGCCCCTCAGCTCCCTTTCAGGGGGGCTAAGATGCAAAAGACTAATTCAAAACAGCGACAGAGAGATGCTGAAGACTTCTGAAGGGAGATGACTGTTACTGCAAGTCATTTGGATATTTTAAGCAACATTTGTGCTGGGGGGATGGGCAGGAAATGCCTCGTTTCCTTCTTAGTCATCTGCTTTTGACCCATGCCCGGCACATCAGCCTATCAGTCCGTCCTCAACCAGAAAATAAACCAGCAGTATGTGAAGTATAAGAACCTACAAGTGACTCTGCAGAAGGAAATTACCAGTTTTAATTACATTTCTCTGCTCAACAGCTGTGCCGAATACATGGCTTCACCTAAAGCCCCGCACCCGGTTCCCTCCAGGGCCACTGAAGTTCTCCTGACGGCTCCTTAGCTCTCTTTGGAAAGGACTTTGAAAAGACCTCCCCGAACTGCAGCATCCCCCTGCTTAGGGAAACAAAGACCGACGTTTAGCACCGCCTTTAGCGTTGGAAGCCCTAGCTGATGCCCTCATCGTGTTCAAGTCTCTTGTTAAGTTATGTTAAAGCCTGACTTTCACAGCAAGTCCAGCCATTTCCAAAGCCGGTGCGAGACTTTTGCCGGGGCTGGCGGCTGCGGCGACGCCTACTCCGAAGCACAGCTCCGAACACCAGCACAGCATTCCGGCGTTAGCGGCTCCATGAACAGCAGAGTGGCACATATATAGAAAAAAAAAAACCCCGAGTTTAAACCACATTTAAGTGGGATTTGTTTACACTCACTCTCGTATCAGCCTCTGACTCATTCCATTTCACTTCTAGCTGCATTATAACTAAGGATGCCCACAGCAAAAGTATACGAAATTAAGGTCGTTGAAGAGTGATTTAAGTCAGAGCACTGCAGCTTATAGATTTCTATCAGCTCCCAGATCGTGTCTTCTCAGCATCACCAAGGAGTCGGTATACTTCTATACCATCAACTTGGAACAAAATCTGAAAGCTTGCTCTGCACAGCATGCTAAAAGCCCGTGGAGGGCAAGAAGAGTTAAGGTTATCTCAATTTCCATCTGTGGTATCAACTTTTTCACTGCAGCTAGCAAAACAGATTAGGAGAAAAATACAGTAGTGCTATGATTGCGTTACCAAGGAACTTCAGGGCATTTGCCATCCCTCACGCACAAAAAATTAAAGGTGCATTTCTCCTCTTGGGCACTGTATTTCCCCCTCGACTTTTGCTACACGGGTGTGCTCTTGGCAAGTCCCCTCTCACTCACACAGAGAGAGGCAACACCACTTTTCATTAATATTTCACTAGGCACAGCCGCAACGCAAGCTAACACCGTCTTCGACCAGAATATCTCAACATTAAGAGCAGAAAGGAAGAAAAGCTTTTCTAATTATATCCTTGCGTGCCCACGGGATGCTTCTACGCATTTCTCCAAGGTAACCTGTCCCCATGTCTTCCTTCCATAGGGCTTTTTCCTGTAGTTGCGCTCAGCAAGATGATCAGTCTGGCCTCCTGCCACACCTGCTCGGCTTCCTGCAAATCGTGATGGACCACTCTTGTGCTCCGAGAAGCTTGTTCTTGAGGATCAACCAGCTCTCCTGGGCTTCTCTGCTCTACAGGAGACATTCCTGTAGGATCCCATGTACCAGTTCTCTGAACAAGCTGGTATTTTTATCCTTCTACTCACTTTCTTCATTTCCCACAGGATCTTAAACTCTCATTTCCCAGTCACTGAAACCAAAGGTGCCCCTGTGCACCACTGTATTCCTGTCAGCTTTCTTCACTCTGCTAGATCTCCTCTATCCAGTTTGTCCAGCACCTGGCTCAAGAAGTTGTCCTCAAGCAATTCCAGAAGTCTCCTTGGCTGGTTGTGCCCTGTATCACCTTGTGCTTCCAGCAGATGCCAGGTCAGAGTCAGAACCAACTCTCCATTCGTAAAGCTTATTCCAGTGGTCAAGAGGGTTCATCATCTTCTCGGTCAGCTGGTCTGCAGCAATCACCCACCGTGATGTCCCTGTGTCACCCTCCCCTCTGAACTCAACTAAGATAAGCTCCCAACTGCGTCATCACCGGTTCCACAGCACGGCTCTGCACATTTCTAAAGCCGTTCCTTAGCACAGCAGGCAAACCCATCTTCATTTTCCATGTCTCTCTCTCCACCTAAAGCACTCCAGTCATCCATCCACCCCTCCACGAGTTTAATCTCACCAATATCCAGGCTCTGCACGTGATGAGAGCTGATCAAGAGGGAACTAAGCTACTGGTATCAAAACTGCACACAGGCCTTTAACTCCTTACGGCCTGTGCTGAGCACATTTACATACCAGCACCTCGGGCTGGCCCAAGGGTGTGCTGGGGAGGTGCAAGAGATTCTCTGGAGAAGCAGAAGAGACTCCCTTGTCACAGACACCCAAGTGCCTCTCTTCATCCTATACTTCTCTTCTGGTTTTCAGTCTCCGTCCCACAACAAGCCTAGTTTAAAGCCCTCCACACTGTTAGCAACTGTGTTGGCAAAGATGCTTTTGCCCAACTTTATCAGATGGATCCCACCTCTTGCCATGAGTCCTCATTCTTTAATGAGTCCCATGGTCACAAAAAACCCACCCCGTCTATACTCACTGTGCAGGCAGAAGCTGATGCTCATACATCATCTGCCTCCCCTCCACGCCTTTCCCATTCACCAGCAGCACCTAGGAGACCACCTGAATGCCCAGGCCTCTGAGACTTGCTCCCAAGGCCTGGCATTGACCTTTTATCTGCTCAAGGTCTCCCTTGGGAGATCTTATTCCGTTTCCAATATAGGGATGATGCTGATGAATCGGGGCGAGAGGAAGGATATTAGCAGCAGGCCCCAAGATGCTCAGGGGGCTAGACCACTTCCCCTGGAAAACAAAGGACTAGAGAGCTCCTGAGGCCTCTTCCAACCAGATTATCCTATGATCCTACCAGTGCCCACATGCATGAGTGGCAAGGGGCAGCAGTCCACGGACCAGAAGAACGTGAACCAGAAGAACTTCTCCACAACATCCTGGATCCAGTCTCCTGGCAAGCAAAAAACTTCCTGAGACAGCAAATCTGCTCAGTGGATGGGCACCTCAACCCTTCATTGAAGGAAGTCTCCAGCCATTATCACCAGCTGCTTCCTCTCAGTGGCACCGAGTCATACCCACAGACCAGGCACAACCAGCCCAAAATGTGCCAGTCTGTCAGAACTGACTGCTCCTCTTGTGTTGCCAGAACCTTGTATTTGTTCTCCATCCAAACATCTGCATGTAGAGGAAGGCTTTTTGCTGCTGACAGTAATAAAAACTTCCATTTTCAACACTGCCCCTGACAAGGTAATGCAACTTTATCATCTCCTGAGTAGAGCCTGGACCGTCACACTGCAGTATCTCTCAAATGAAAGCTACATCTGCAAATAACCAGTTAATCTCCCATTTGTGCCCCCTAGTGCTGCACAGTCTGCTCACCTCTTCCTACAAGTGAGTCACTCAGGAGCTCAAGCAGAGCCCACACTCCACTGGTGAATCATAGAGTCACAGAGTATCTCAAGTTGGAAGGGTCCCATGAGGAGCACAAGTCCAACTCCCTGCTCCTCGCAGGACTACCTAAAACTAAACCATATGACTAAGAGCATCATCCAGCGGCTCCTTCAACTCTGACAGGCTTGGTGCCATGATCACTTCCCTGGGGAGCCTGTTCCAGGGACGGACCACCCTCCCAGTGAAGAACCTTTTCCTAATGTCCAATCTGACCTTCCCCTCACGCACCTTCACTCCATTTTCTCCTCTCCTATCGCTGGTCACCAGGAGATCAGCACCTCCCGCTCTGCTGTCACCTTGAGGACGTTGTAGGCAGCAATGAGGTCACCCCTCAGCGATGAGGTCTCCCCTCAGCCTTCTCTTCTCCAGGCTGAACAAGCCAAGTGACCTCAGCTCCCAACAGCTAGACCCTTCGTTGACCCTTGACCCCAGACAGTCAACAGAAGGAGGAGAAACTTTACTTTGCCGCTCTCCCCACCCCACAATACACCAATAAAGAGAAACCGCATGAAATTGATGCTGCTAACAATGCAGTTTGAGACCTTTAAGGTGTTGCTTTGCTTACAAAAAAAACAAACACACAACTTTGGCCACCTGTACTGAGGACAGACATTTAAATAGCCTTCAAAGGCATGATCGCCTGCTATCAGATTATATGCTACTTGGCAATTAGTAGTTAAAAAAACCATTAGGGTTGGTATTGGGTCCAAGACTGTTTGCCCAGGACAGAGAGCACCCTCAACAAGCCCACGAACAGTACAACAGCAGGAGGAATGGCTGATGCACAAGGTGGCTGTGCAGCTGTTCAGAGGGACCTTGACGGGACGGACAAACAGGCAGACAGAACCTCACCTCAAGTCCACAGGGAAATGCCCAGTCCTGCACCCGGGGAGGAACAACCCCTCGCTGACCATGAGCCTGCAGTGTACCCTTGAGGCGAGGAAGGCCGCCAGCACCCTGGGCTGTGTGAGGCAGAGAGCTGACGGCAGGTCCACGGAGGTGACCCTTCCCCTCCACTCAGCACTGGTAAGGCACTACCTGAAGTGCTGTGTCCACTCCTGGGCTCCTCGGCTCAAGACAGACTCAGACAGACTCAAGAAGTCCAGCAAATAGCAACAAAGACCATTTTAAGGGACTGGAGTATCTTGTTGGGGGGGGGGGGGGGGGGGGGGGGGCGGGCAGGGGCTGAGAGATGAGTTTGGGGATGCTTGGGGCTTTTTCTGTTGGTGTTTTTTTTTTAATTAATATTCTGACAGTGGTCAAACACTGTCAAAAGGTGCATATGGTAGCAGTGGAGTCTCCACCCTTGGACTGGACAATGTCCTAGGAACCTCGCTTTCAGCAGAGTTTGGACTAGACAATCTCCAGAGCTCCCTTTCAACCTCAATTATCCTGTGATTCTATGATATAGACCTTCCTCAAGTGATCAAAAGAAGCTGATTTACTCACTAAAGGACTGAGGTTGAGTACCACCACATAATTCCACATTCCCCATGCTTTCTAGCTGACCAGGGTAAGCCCACAGGAGGCATTTCACAAGCCAAGCGGCGAACTGCTTTCCACGGGCTACGTGAGCGCTGAACAATGCACGGCAAGCTACGGGAACCTCACAGAGGATGTTAATACAAAGTCAACACCTTTGGTTTAGGAACTTCACCCAAAGACAGCTGGGAGAGTATTTTAAGGGGAAAAAAACCCAAACCAAAACCATGAATCAATCCACTTGCCTTTTTTTTTTTTAAAAAGAATTTTCCTTGGCTATCTGTTATTATCTATAATCAAACTCACCACAATAGTCTTGACAAGACAATACAGCCAGTCTTAAAATGATACAAACAGCTTTCAGAAAGTATCTATGGAAGTAGTGATCCATGTAATCTGGCCAGCTACACAGCAAGAAGGGATCTCAGACTCTCACGATAACTAGTAACATGGGAAGGAGGATGCAAAAGGGGAAAAATATGCCAAAAGCTTAGCATTCTCATTCTTCAACTCAAAAGACTGGAAAAACTAGCACATGAAGTTGCAAGTCTAACAAAATAAAGTAAGTTATGGTCAGGAAGAGAAGTAGAGATTCGAAGCTTCATGGTTTTTAGTCTGAATGGCTACCTGTAACTTCGACATGTGAGGCGTAACTGCAAGAAAAGCTCCTCAGGTGGACTATTCCTATCCCATAAAATGGGCATTGAAAACCCTTTCATCATCTGCAAGTTCAAGAAGACATCTAACAAGTAAAAATAAACACGGCCATTACTGCAGGAGCATGAACAGGTCATTGTCTAAAGGATTCTGGGTCACTGAAAACATTTTATCTGGTGAATACTAAGCAATTAGGAATGGTTTAAATAGAACAAAATCATGGGAAAGGTCCAAGATTTGGGAAACACGCACAATACTTAAACTCAGTCTAGACAAGCTCATCTGGAAAAACAACTCTTCTGGCTGAGCAGCCATGGCTGCTTCTAACAGCAGAAAGTTTGCACAAGAATTGAGAGACTTGTTTACAGTGGTCAGATGCTTCCCTGAAACCTCAAAGCAGACACATCCTCCTGCACAACACGATCCCGACCACATCTAAGGGCAAACCAGAAGAGGTCGGACAACCCACCCCGAGAGTGGTCAGGGGACTCTGAGTCACCAGTCCCATCTTTTCCGAAGGCATGCAGCCCCCCCGTCAGATACCTTCAAGCAGCACACCAGGCTCCGCAAGTATCCCAGAGAGGGGTAAGGAACATTTCAATCCGCACGAGCCACAGCACCGCAGGACTGCTGCACATACCGAAACATGGCTGGCACGCTTTTACCCATGACCGCCTTTCAGGCAGGCGTGCAGACACCAACAGCCCAGCGGCGTTAACCCAGAGCGTTCGATCCGCGGCCATTTTGGCTCACGGTGGCTAATCCTGCACTGCAGGATCAAAGTTTCTTGTGTTGGGCAACCACCGCCACAGGTAAAACCGATAAAACTACTAGCTTTGGCTACACAGGACCAGGATTAATTTGCACTATCCTGATCACAGATGTCATCTCAAGCTTTTTAAGAACCTTGTTTAATACCAACTCTCAGCCTACTTAGATAAGCAAAGCAGCTCACACCTTCAGATGCAGTAATAACTCGGTGCTGCTCTACAAGCTGAGCCAGAAGAACCAGGTACAAGATTAAAAAAATAAATACACCTTAAGTACCTTCTCCTCTCTCTTCTGCCCTTTTAATCCCATATCAGATCTTTCAGTTGAGTCCTTTTTTAGTTACTGTGTGTAAATAAACAAACACTACTGTCTGCAACAGAGCTGGATTTGAGGGGCATTTTAAAATTAGGAGTCAGGATTTATAAGCTGCCTTCGTACTATGCTCAGCATTAGCCAAGACGGATCCAAAGAACAAACCAGCAAGTGCCAAACCTGGGTGCTGAAAAAGCCTCACTACTCCAGCCTAGCTATTAATACCGAACAGCGGCAGTGTTCGATATAGCTGAAGCCATCTACCTGAGATGGTGTCGCTGATGCTCAAACTATGCTGCCTTAACTGTTGAAATACTCCAGCTGGCTCGTTGTTCACAAAAGCCATTAAGAGAGTTATCTATTTTCTAGAACGCATTGCTTTGTGCCCTGAACCTGTCCTGCTTTCTGCAAAGTTTTCTAAGAAAAGAGGATCATCAGAAGAAAAGGTACTTACTAATTTCACATCTTGGAAGAAAGGCAGCTTTCTTACTCTTACAGTATTTACAGTGTGAGAAATTTATTCACACCACCGGCAATTAAATTTAAAGCATTACATTTCAGAAGCGAGGCAGGCAGCTACATCGAGCAGACCCAGAAAAGCGAGTCCCCTGCAAGCACCAGCCTACCACACTGGAACAAAGCCTCCGACAACACGTATCAAAATCCTCTGCTCTTCGAAGCAGCTCACTTTTTCCAGGTTTCCCAGATACCACTGATTTACAGGCATTGGCAAGAGGGGAAGGTCGTGTCGCACCTCAAATCCACTGCAGAATAAGCAAAACCACGTTTTACCCGAGTTGTTTACAGAACAAGGAAACGAGAGGCAATTGCAGCCGAGCTGTGGAAGCAGATATCCGACGTGTTTCTTTAGCTAAGGGGAGAGAACTG
Source organism: Phalacrocorax aristotelis (assembly GCF_949628215.1). Classification (NCBI taxonomy): domain Eukaryota; kingdom Metazoa; phylum Chordata; class Aves; order Suliformes; family Phalacrocoracidae; genus Phalacrocorax; species Phalacrocorax aristotelis. The sequence continues at coordinate 922,492 of NC_134278.1, forward strand.
CAGGGCGGTTTAGGTGTGACACACAAACACAACGCAAGAGAATCATAAGAGTTGGGGCTCTCGCTGCACGAAATCCTTGTCATTACAGTATCGCTTTAAAATAGAGGGGCAATTCTGGAACATGTGATAAAAACAGGGAAACACCCGAGTGGAAGATGGTTCAAGGCAAGAGATACTATAAAAGAAACGCAGATCTGACAGTACAGTAACCTCAAGGCTCGTATCTCTTATTATGGTTTTGCTGAACTCAGGCTCAAAGTCCACATTCTGGTTCCAGGTTGAGCTATTGCAACATGACCCAGAGGAACCCTCCGCTCTGCCCGTGCTGCCTACCAGCGGTCCTGACTTCGAGAACAAAAAGCAAAGACTCAAGGATTCCCAGCACGGAAAGCTGCATTTCCAGCATCTCTCTGGACAACAAGAATTCGCCCATAAGCCAGGGTCCTCTTAACCTTAAAGGAAAAATATTTCTACTATGAATCTGAACTTGCTGCTCGAGTCAGTGGTGAGAACATCCAGGTCCCACCCAACAGGACAGAGAAGAAAGAAGGATGGGGGTGAGGAGGAGGATGGGGTTGGAAGCACAGATGAAGGGGGGCTCAGAATCAGAATCGTTAAGGTTGGAAAAGACCCTTAAGATCGAGTCCAACCGCTAACCTGTCACTGCCAAGCCCACCACTAAACCGTATCCTCAAGCACCACATCTACCCTTCTTTTAAACACCTCCACGGATGGAGACTCCACCACCTCCTCGGGCAGCCTGTTCCCATGCCTGACAGCCCTTTCAGTGAAGAAGTTTTTCCTAATATCCAACCTAAACTTCCCCTGGTGCAGCTTGAGGCCATTTCCTCTCATCCTTTCGCTTGTTACTAGGGAGAAGAGACCGACCCCTTTCCTTCTTTCAGGCAGTTGCAGAGAGCGATAAGGTCTCCCCTCAGCCCTCTCTTCTCCAGACTAAACAACCCAATGCCCTGAACCAACATGCATCTTCTCACAGGTGGCCCAGCCCACGGTTGAGAGCAGGCCCCACCTCGGATGCCAGACCTCAGAGAGGGCCTGCGGTGAGCAGCAGCGATGCCTTCGGTAAGGCTGGCATCCCCAGCGCAAGGCACAGAGCTGCAGGACAGAAACTATCAAAATCAAAAGGCTCACGTAATAAAAGTTTACAAGAATCCGTGTGCCAATGCATCAGCGTTAAGTGCAAATAGGAGGGGTTTAAAAGTTAAACACAAACCAAGCAGCCTCTAAACATGATTATTCAGGGTTGGCTGCTTTGGGAGTAGCTTGGCATGTGTTTTCTAGCATTGTTAACCCCAAAACCAAAAGAATCTCATCTCTACATCAAAGCTTTCACCTCATTTTTAGAAATCTTTTTAAAGGAAATCAACAACCCTTCTCGCTCTAAGCCCCATGTAACAGCAGTCTGTTCTCTGCGGGAACGCCCCAAAGCTGCGGCGATTCCCCGGCGCTGCACTGCCCGAGCTGCAAGATAACAGACACCTCTGACCGACGCACAGGCTGAACAAGAGGGGTGACTGTCCACACCATTAAATTTTTGGTACCGGACATTGCTAAAGCCAAGGTTTTGCTCTGAAAATACACCAAACACTGACCCGCACGTCACAGACAAACTGAGCAGTGTTACCAATGCTATTTAAATCACCACAGTAAAGAGAAATCTAAGTGTCCTGAGCCACTACGTCTGCAAAAAGCGGGACATGTGTCGCCTCTGAACTGCACCTCAAGTCTCTCTGCTGAGTAGAAACCCTTGGTTACACAGTTAAAACTGTTACAGTATCTTCTCATACAACACTAGACCAACCAAATAATCTCATTTTGGATTTCATGCCTTTCTTCAACCCTTTGACAGAAGAGGAGGGAAACCACAGGAAGATAATCTTAAAGCACAAGAACAAGACAAAGGGCCAGGATTATATTGATCAACTGATGATTAACTGAAAACAGCTTAGGAAGAAAGCAGTGAGAACCCCAGCTCTTACAACTTTGTGTTTAGTCTGCAGTTGCCAAAACCAGTAAGAGCAAGGGTGCTAACCTGGAGCTGTAGTTTGAAGCTGAAGACCCAATCTTAGCTTTGGAGGGATTTCCACATCTACAATTTCATCGAGATTCTTTCTAAAGAGATGCTGACTAGGTTTACGGTTCCTTACATTAGTCATTCTTCTATAGCTTCTTACTAGGAAAAGTAAAATTACTCTTCCTTTAGAGCTCATAAAGACACTGCATTGAAGCCCCTTGTGCTAACAACAGATGAGAATTAACTAAGCCCACCCTGGTCTTCCCCTGCCCAGTTCCACCCGCTGCCAGCTCTAACTGCTCGACGCGAACAAAGCTCTGATTAGCGGGGATTTCCACCCAGAAAGCTGGACCATCACATAGCTACTAACACTCTGCTCTCCTGATGTTTCAATACACCACAATAACCCGAATAGGACCAAGTTGTTGGGAATCAGACACTTCTTCCCAGTGAAATACTGGAATACGTCACGTGACTTTAGCATTACTGCCAAAGGTGCTTCTCAAACATTTATCCCCAGCCTGACTATCAAAAGAAAGCCCACCGACAAAGACGCACCTGCTTACGAGAGCAGCTAAGCACCCTTCTGCAGGCACTCCTTGCGGAACACCACATTTGCAGAAAGAAGCTTTATGCGAGCTCGCCACGGGAAGCCTGACAAGCGAAACGCCCCGGGAGCTCCCGCCCGCTGCTGCCCCTCGCTCAGCTGAACCCCGCTCACTGAGGGCTGGCGTCAGCGTCTTGATGATCCTGGAGGTCTTTTCCAGCCTTAATGATTTTATGTTTCCAAGTGCAAGTGAGCCCGGGCGACTCGGAGCAAATCCATGGAGTATGGCCTGCCTTTTCCTGAAGCAAGATTAGTGGGGAGGGAAGGACAGAAGAAGTAGTTTAACTTTTAAGAATTAAGAGAAATCGTTCTGACTGAATTTAAGAAAAACTCAACTGTGATAAAGTGACCGGCTTTACCACCTGGGCGCTGGTCAGAAAGGCAGTGTTACTGCCGCATCGGCCTGTGCTTGACAAGCTTGCCAAACACCCAAGCGAGGACCTTAGCACCTTCACAGCACAAGGAGCTTCTACTGTTCCCTTGCCTGGCACGCACGACGTTTTGTGGCTCACTCCGTAGCGCAAACGCGGATGCAGACAACGCAATACCGGCTGGCTTTCATCCTACCAGCGTGCCTGACGGGAATTGAAGGGCAGAAAATGCAGTTTCTAGGAACACCCCACCTATGTTCACGTCACCTCTTCTTTGCGTAAGGGAAAGCTCAACAAAATCAGAGAGTACCTTAGGGACGCCCGTGGGGGGAGTCGCTCACCTTATGCATTAACCAATTCTTAGGCCTGTGGTGCGTCATTTGCAGAAAGTTCTGCCAAGTAGAGTATCGACGTGGGAGGAGGGCTTTCATTATTAGTATTTCCAACAGTTAAGTGAAGCTTCCTGAAGAAAAGGTATCTGTATCACTCAACTCCACCTAAAAGGTCTGTGCTCCAGCAAAGTGCCACAGCACCGCTGCTCCCCTGTCACGGCACAGGGAACTTGCCCAAGCCAAGCTTTCCTGATGCCGACTGCCCATTCACTCCTCCCTAAAGCCGCTGGATTGGAATTAGGCTAAACCTGATGCAGAAGCAATCTACGATTCCTAATTATCTGTTTCACATCGCAAGACCTAGAATTTTACTGAGAATTAAACTGTAGCATGTGGGAACCTGACCATCTACTAAGCAGGAATAGCAGAGCAAAAAAAAGCAGTTCTGGCAAAGCCACTTCAATCCCATCTGTCAGCAAGTCTTCCCCCTTGCTTTTTAATATCCTTGCCGCCTTGCCTAGCTATTTGTGGCTCCCGAAAGTTGGAAGAATAGGATCTTCTCAATTCAGCTCAGCTTTCAACACTCTTCCGTATGAAGAATTTCTCCCGTTCTCGTTATGGTTTGGAATTTTACTGACAAAACAGAAACATGACGTTTCAGAAGTACTAACAGCACCCATATTCAGTTTTGTCGAAGCAGCACACGGCCATTGCCCCCACCCCAGAAGTGTCACACCACCAAGTTATCCGCCTGTCTCCATTACATACATCGCTATCCTTCCATCTCCAAATATGCAAATGAAAAAAAGCTAGACAGAAAACTAAAATACTACTGTTCAGAAGTACAAGCTGGAAGCAAGGCTGTGAACGCTTCCACTGCTGTGTCTTTCCCAGCAGATTACATCAGGAACGAGACCTTTCCAGTTTCAACACCAGGTCTTCAGGAAATTTAGCAACCGCTGAACAAAACCAACTCAGCCCTGATTACTAGGCAGAGAAGGATGAACACCATGACAGGGAACCCACTCCATTTATCACATGAAATGAATCAACACCTCCATTCATACATACCCAGGTTCCAGGCTAGTTAATAGCTTCGGAGCATTCTCAGGGCACCAAATTAGCATGCACCTCACTGAAATGCAGTTACACCACAGGCTCCTTAGAAGGCTGCAATGAATCATTCATGAATACCGGCGCTGAAACCCTTGTTATGGGAATTAAAAAAAAAAAAGACGTCCCCTCCCCCAGACCTGTCCAGCACAAAATGACTCTTTCTGGGTGATACTGCTTGGTTTTCCTTTATAGCTCAGCCTTTGCCAGAAGTCAGAGCTGGCCGTACTTCTCAATTTAAGAAAGCTCCAAGTGATCAGAGTAAGTTCTGTCCACGTAACTCTGGCAGCATATCACGCCAGGATTCAGAATCACCTAGGATAAAAGCCTCATGGAAACTCATGTTTGAAGTGGTTGGGCTTTTCTGTTTGTTTTTTGTTGTGGGTTTTTGTTTGGGTTGGTTTTTTTGTTTGCTTGTTTATGTTTTGGGTTTTTTACTGCGATATGTTCATCAAGGTTTAAGCAAGAGATTCTCCGATACTGGATACGAAAGAGCACCGTAGTCCATTAATGTTTTCAGCAAGCTTTGGTAAAAATACACTTTGGCATTCTTACTATTCCCTTATGTAAAGGAGGAACTAAAATTGTGCAACCTAATGCTGTAAACGTAATCATCACTTACACTTGGGCTTCTTCCTGGAAATAGAATTTAAACTTCATAAAAGCCACGAATCCACAGCAACCTGAAGCGTTATTAGCTCCAACCCCTGCATGCTCTGGAGGGCCAGGCAGCGATGCCTGCTCATTCGGTTACATCTCAGCCTGATATCTAACGGGGACCTCTCTCCTCCTAGAAAGGAACGGCCAGGAGGTGAATTCCAGCTGCAGCTACTGAAGCCAGCAGTATCTGCAAATTTCCTTATACGCTCCTTCAGCAAGAAATAATTTTTATGCAATGCAAACCTTTTACAGAGAAGTGGGTCAGCTATAAAAAACATCCCAGAGTGTACATGGAATTCCTTTTCAGCCAGTCACTACAGGACTGAGGGCTGGGCAGAGGCAGCAACCAAAGCACCCTTCTGCTCTGGCAGTGGCGAGTGGAGCGGAGAGGGGGGCTGAAGGACTTGACCTAGATTGCAGTGTCTTTTCTACTCATCCAATTAGCCAAATGCTATTCAAGGTTTTAACCAGAAATGAGGTCAAGAAGGAAGGGACAATTCCATGTTACTGGAAACCAAGTGCCATTAAATGCCAGCACATGTTATCATTTTATGCCGCATTGGAGACTGTTGTGTGCCACTCCATTTTTCAATGTGTCCGAACAGCAGCGTGAAGAGTTGAGATCCACGAGCCACGTTTCGCCTCGAGGACACGGTGAGGCAAGCGCACAACTCTGAGCTCAACAGGAACTTTGGGGAGGGCACAGGGGGACACCAGGCTACGCTGCCGCAGCAGCTCCATGGAAGCTCACTGCTTGTTTCTGCTAAGATACGCAACTGGAGAGGCGAGGCGGAATAGGGACGCAGGTCTAAGAAGTTGTACACCACTTCTCAGCAGAGACAGGAACCTGGCTCCAAAACTGCCCGTATTTTTGAACATTTCGTTATGAGGATACAGCCAAGGGGAAACTGAAGTGCTGCTTCAAATAAACCATTTCTGGATGTGTGAAAAGCTTGTCTAAGGAAAGACATGGCCATTCTGCAGATATCCCGTGCTCCCACCAGACTCCTAAACTCCCACCCAGATGCTCGATAAGCTCAGCTTTAAGTGGAGAAAGAACAGTTTGAAAGAAGCTCAACAGGATTGTATCAACCTCAACTCCTGGTAGAAGTTTGACATCTAGAATGGGCAAAACCCAGAAGTGACCATCCCTACAAAACATTCTGGACTTAGAGCTTGCATCGCTGAATTTAGAAAACCACAGAGTGGAATCGCACCTCTGCGGTGCTGTCGGCAGTAACAAGCGTACGAGACGGGAGAGGGGCAGAAGTCCCTCAGTGGGGACCCTTTTCCAAAAAGAAAAAAAACCCAACCCCAAGCCCCTCTGCATTATCTCTCAAGGTTTGGGAAGGCTGAGGAGTTATACGGTAGTAATCTGAAAGCGATATGAGGTGGTCACAATTAGCAAGAGGCTATTATTAAGCAAAACTTGCCGAACTGCTCCTGGATGGGCATTTTGGCTCCCCCATTCAGCGCAAGAGCTCAGAATTCGGCTGCAAAATACTACAGGGTTGTCATCTTTGCACATATACGCTTTTTTCAAGCGTAAGTGGTCTTAAGCTCCCAATCAGTATTTGCGGAAGCAAAATTAACAAGTTTAAGCCCTGTAGTTGTGCCTACATTTAGCTATGCGAGGAGAGCATGGGACAGGCAGCAAGGTGGTACAGGTCACCAGTTCCCAACAAGAAAATAAATGGCAACGCAACTGGAGAGCAAACACTGAAGAGGTCAGAGTCCCAGAGCCCGTGGCGTGGCAGCCCAACAAGGAAGTCTCAAAAACAAACAGTCCTCGGACACCCACCCTGTGCGGGGCAAAGAGCTAAACCGAAGCCAGCTCTTGCTTGAATAAGGCAGCACACCAGGGCTACAAGGAGGAGTTTTCAGTATTTGTACATGAAAGCATGGGCATGTTATAGCCAACACGACCAGCTACTAAACTTAGACAAGTTATTTCACTTAACTTACTGCCAAGAAACCTCATTTGTCTCAAATGACTGAATGTCCTATTAAAACCCCAAACTTCTGCAAGCTGAAGCGTCCACACTGATGCTGAAAGATGGGCCTGCACCTTTGGCACGTCTCCCTTCCTCCAGGCTGCACAACCACGCGTGCTGGCAAGGCGGTAAACAAGATCAGGGATCTAATCCGAGCTAAAAATAATTTTACCTTTAAAAAAACAAACCCACCCAGACTAGTTTTACAATTCGGTTTGCCCAGCAGCTTCACACACTCACGGGACACTAGAAAAAGAGGCCAGTGCAAGGGCAGAGCTGGCACACACCTCCCGCCTGGCAGTGGCGGCAGCTCAAACAGTTTGTAACCCGGCCTTGGACTTGCAAATATCACATGGGCCCTGCAGGAAGCAGGTAAGTGCATCTCCTGTGGGCGCCAGCCTGGGATTCTGCCCAGGTTCATCCTTCTACTAAGGTAAGGAGAGTCCAAAAAGGAAAATGAGAAACAAACATTCACGATGGGACGCGGCACAGACAAAATCGTCAAGGTTCCTGGTGCACTTTTATGCCTTTGTTAACCTTTACTTCGAACGCTACTTCGCTGTAGGTTTTACCATTTGATGCAATAACCTTTGAGCACAAGATCACTATGCAACGCCTCACGCAGACGTTTGCAGGCTGGTTTTCAAACGCGAGGAGCACGCTGCGAGCCAAAGCCACTGCAGCTATTTTTACCCCGTGCGTTAAGCCTCGGGTGCTTGTGCTATGATGGACGGAGTCAACAAGTTCACATTAAGGATGATCTGGAAAGATCAGCCTGACCCGTGCTCCTGGTCGCCAGGGGTGAGACAGCAAGCCTTTTAGCCACACCACTGACAACAGCCGCCACAGATCGCTCCTGCTGGACAGGCATTTACGAAACGTCCAACCGAAAAGAGCCACGATCATCATTGCACTGACAATACTTAGGGTGGTTTAAAAGCACCAGCTTAACTGAAGTCACCAATTGAGCAACATTTATTACCAATGATGAGAAAAACCTTATTTAAAATATCATTTAAGAACTCCACCTTCTTCTAATTATTAAGAGTGTTTAAATAAAACAAATCCGATTACCAGAAGAATATCAAAGCTAATTCAACTTCTAAAATTTGTCCTCCAATAATTAAAGCCAGGATAGGATTATCAACCTTTCTTCCGGCAGTAAAGCAGTTACCATTTTTTATGTTCCTTTACCCTTGCTGGAAGAAGGGTTCTCTCTCTCATTTTGGCTTTCACATCAGTCAGGAAGCTGAAGCAGAGACACTCTGGGAAATTAGTCGCCTACTGACCTGACGTGAGAACTAACGCTAAGGACCTTCACTCGAATGTGGAGTTGATGATGAAGCTATTCATCTAGCTCATCGTCTCTTCTGAAGAGAAATCCCTCAGAACCAAGGCTCCCACAGCTGCTCACAATCTCAGTCTAATGCAGTTTGGCAGACCTTGAAATGCAGGAGTCTCTCTTGTTCCCCTAAGAGAGAGTTGTTGAGTGCTGGCAAGATATTCACGCTGCCTGGCAGCAAACCTCAGTGGCGGCTCTGAAGTCAGTGCTCAGGCATGTCTAGCTTACCCCAAAACCGCTGCTGCGTACCTTCCCACCCGGCTGCCAGAGCCAGCAACGCGAGAGGTAAAGTTGCTGAGCTACGCCGGGGTTTTTTGGTTTGTTTTAAACACTGCAACCAAGGCTTTGCGTTTCATTTCATCCATGTTGCCGCTGGTAGAGAAGGCAGGCAGCAGAAATGCTTCTCGCCAAATCCTGCGTGACAGCACTGGTGACACAGAGTGGGGAGCACTCTGAAACAGAGCAGAGGTTTAAATACAGCTTTAAAAAAAAAGGGAGATGCATAGCAGGTAGCAGCAAACTTCTGAATCTGTCAGCACAGGAGGCAGCTTCTTCCCATCCAATAACTCCCAGTTCCAACAAGCCATGAACATAGTTTTGTAAGTCGCTACTCCAAGCTTCCAAACGAAGCGATGTTTTATACCAAGGAAATTGATCTCTCCCACCTTTCCATTCTTCTGTATTCCTGTACGAGTAGCACATAGACACCCATGCTCTCCACGTGTGTTGGCACAAGTCTTTCACATTTTTAACCCCTCCCCAGCACCTGGTGCAGAACTAGCAGACCACCCAGGACCCCACGTGTCCTATTCACACGTGTTTTAGGTCAGCATCAGCACAAAAACCAGACAGCTACAAGGCATTATTCAGACTGCACAGCTCCACGACGTTCCTTCGGTTACACAGCAAAAAGTGTGGCAGAAGTACAGAGAAAACTCAAGACAAGGTGTACAAGAGGTTTCCTGGTGAAGGAAATGGAGGGATAAGCAGGTTTCACACCAGACACCGATCTCTCACAAGCCTTCAACCAAAAAGGCCAAGGGGTGGGAAGCCCGCAGGGACAGAAGGCAGAAGACAAGGAGCCATCACTCACTTCCACGCAGATGTAGTGGAAAACAGTAAGGTCGCTGCAGCTCCAGCTTTTGAAATACCCACAAAACAAGATGCTAAAAAGATGACCCTGAAAGGCAGGGCTAACTGGGGCCACTGGATTTCCACATTCAAGTAACCACGGGAGATACAGGTAGATAACTTGAACCAGGGCGGCTTGTTTGGAGGATATTGTTTCTCTACATTCCTTTCCCTAGAGCAGAGGGGAAACCTTAACGCTCCTTCCTTCCTTTTAAGACTAGAAAACATTCAGCTGTATACAGCTCTAGAAGAGACGTATGGTCAAAGATGGGCAGGAAGTCTCAGCGGCCCAAAACATCAAAGTAAAAGGCATTTGAAGTAGATTAGCTGCTTGGTGAAGGGAAGTACAGTATTTACAGAGAACTGTGTAAATAAAAAGTTTGTTACTGGAGTTAAGTGCTCATCTACAACTCGAGCTTTGTCAGAAAAAAAAATAACTTTTTTTTTTGCAGAATTCATATTTGCAGAGCAAGGAGGTGAAAATCCCCAGCAGAAGTAAGATAAGGTAAGGTAACCCCCTGCAAACACTTTCAGCATATGGAAATTAAGAAAAAACAACATTTTGAGCGTGTTTCAGGTGGCACTCCAAGATTTAAGACAGCCACTGATAACAGCCAGGGCTCTATGTGCACCTTGCCACGTGGTTTTTGGGTTGGTAATTCACCGTACATCCCAAAGCAAGGAGGCCAAATGCAAAGATGTGGGTGTTTTACTTCAGCTGCCCTTCCAAAACAGATGTTTACTTAGTGAAAGAAAAACCATCCAAGTTCAGGCATGAATGAAAATCTTGCCGACTAAGGGTAAGCCCATTACTGCAACAACACTGCTGATGAGACAATTTTCTTTGCCGTTTTCTGAACAGCTCTGGTGTTGGAAGGTTGAACAAGAAGGTCAGATGGAAACGGCTGCAAGGAGGCGAGCAAAGACCCTGAAGACCTTAGCTGCCTATTAAAGATTTCACGAGACAGAAGGAGACTTCTCAAGTGACGGTGTGTGTTAATACTTTAAAACAGAGATGATCTAGCTCAGCGAGACTTTAATCTTGGTTGAAACCTTTAAACCTTACTATTCTAATGGCAGACAAGTCATTCATACAACCTGCACCCAAAGTGTTTCATGTTTTCCTTCCCACTAGCTCCTGAAAGTTAAATTAAGTGATGTTATGACAGTATGACGACTTTTTCATGGCAGTAAGGATGGGATCAAACCTTCAATGCGGGTTAAGGAGAGCTGAATTAATTCTGGCTGATATCCACGCTTGGGTGAGGGCAAAGACTGTGCCATTTAATTTCCATGGCAAAGCACATCAGAAGTCATTTGCTGACCCTCTGCCACCAGAGGAGCTATGCCCACATCGCATAAAGGCTAAGCAGGCTTCAGATGCAGCATTTCCAGAAGTACACTGACATTTAGTATGACTGTATAGGAGAAAGTGGAACTACATTTATACGGCACATACTTTAAAGAAGGACAGCTGCAGGAGCCCCTCGACACTCACTCGGTCCAATGGTGGGCTGCTAACAAGAAAGAAATGCTGAAGACAGACACGAGGTAAACCCTGGCAACTGAAGCGGACGTAATCCAAATCCAAGCCTTTCAAAGTGTTTGCACCGTGCACCGAGTCCTTGGCTGGAGCCGACTCCGGAGGAACCCTGCTTAGAAGCCTGTGGACTCCCAAGACGACAGCGATGAGCCATTTTCAACCCTTCCCCTTGCTCTGTGGATTATTTCTGCAGAAGTTACTGGAAGCAGTGGTAAGACAGGGTTGTGGCAATGCCCAAATCCAGGCAGGCCTGTTCCAAGGGCAGCTCGAGAATCACAGGCTCTAGAGCTGATGCCCTGGGTGACAGAGGAGCAAAGTCCTCAGAGGTGTATGGGGACACCGTATTCCACTGGATGGACAGTGCACGAGCCCAGCTTGTGCTCGAGCTCCAGCAGGGAGACTCCATCCATCTGACGCATCATCTGCCAGCTCTGCTAAAAGCTTCATGTTTGAAATGCTTCTTTAATGAAGAAGTGACTGTCATTTTCCAACATGGCTCAGCTGAAGCGCCCACCACCTGCCAGAGGTGAACAGGATCAGCATAGTCGGTGCTCTGCGAGTATTACTGGCCATTTACTTGCTAAAGTCTTTTTTGATTGCACAAGCCACCGCTGCCAGGAACACCAGCCTACCGCAGCTTTTCAGCGGCCACAAATCGCCCAACACGAGCCGCTTGTGCATCTCGTGCCAGAAAGTGCAGGGGAAAAGAGGAGTAAAGGAGTTTTGTTGATCTCGGGGGATGCTCTGTTGGGACAGAGGCAGACCGAGCTCAGAAAAAGCTTCTGAATGGCAAAACTGCAAGTCATAAGAGATAATGTTTATTGCTGCGTCTTATAAGAGGTTTAAGAGCAAATTCGAGTTTCCCCACATGGGAAGCAGGGAAGAAAGAACTCTTCCCAGCAGAACACTAATTGCATAACTCGCCAGAAGAAGAATATGGACATTTTTACATAGTGATCTTATCAAATCAATTCTGAATCCTGAATCCAGTAAAACACAAGTCAGTGCACTCAGACTCCAGCAGAGCCAGCACAGTGATTAGAAGGAAAGACAGTGCCTAATATCCATACAGCCACTGAAAACAGTTTTAGAAGAACACTGAGCTCCCAGCCATGCCATTGCAGCACTTTGTGCTCTTGAAAATAGTTTTAATCTGCCCAAAGAGAGAAGTTCAGAAGCTCAGTTCCTGCCCCAAAGTTGCACCATTGCAATGACATCAGTAGGGTTTCCTGGTTGGAAGTGACCAGTGGTCACATCAGTTTGGCCTAGAGTGAACAAAAATGCATGTAAGCAAGGATTCCTTTTGATGTTCTTACCTGGAACTACTGCAGAACCACGTGCAATCAAATTATTGTCCTTATGCGAGGCAATGTTTATGCTCGCAAAGGTACAGCTGTGGCCCTTAGCTTGACTGAGCTCTCTTATGCTCTCAGGTTCTTACAGTTAAACTTACCTGAAGATAAAAAAAACATACTGAACCCATGGGAGAGCTGGCAAACAGACCCTAAGCCTGTTGCTACTGAATTTTTTTAATATGCTGCAGTGGGGGGGAAAAAAGGCAAATTCTTTTATTTTAAACAAAGTTCATGTAAGTACATCACCCATCTGGCTGAATAATTCCACACCCACTTCCTGAAGCTGCAGAGTCTATAGGTACATACTTGGCTTTAACCAAGCAAATAAATCCACACTAAGTTGAGAAGAATCAGGAAGTTTATTGTGCACATTTATAATCACACTGTACACTTCTTTAGAAGAGCCAACACTAAACTCTTACAAAATTAGATCACATTTCAGTGTCTAAAAGATACCCAGCTCTAAAACAACTGCCTTAGCAGGGCTGCCATTTCCCCTCTAAGGGAATATGATAGAGTCACAGCCACTTTGTAAGCATTTAAACATGTTACACTACGGCTGCAACAGGCAACACGGAAATACTTCTGCGGGAGAAGAGCAACCCAAACCACACTTTGCAACACTGGACATACAACTTTCCTGGTTCGTTCTAAAATGCGGAGGAAGGACAATAAACATGACCACCCACAGACAGTTATCTAAGACACCGAGCCCCGATGACTGGATTTGGGTTCCAGCCATTACAACAGGGACCTTTGGTACACATCCGACCACCGACATGAGGCATCAGCTCAGTATCAGCCTTGGCACCACCACCGATACGCAGCAGCCCGCGGACCTCTGCAAGGCTATTCAGACCTTGGTGCTCGGCCGTCCCGTCAGTTTAGCATCGACCTCGTCACCTGCTTATCCAGCCTGTGTCTCACCAGCTTGGTCACAAGGATATGATGGGAAAAAAAATCACACCAAAAGCCATGTTTTAACATGGCAAGACAAACACCATCCCCTGCTCTGTCCTCCACCAGAGCCAGCCACCTCACCACCTTACCTTTGGAAAGCCCACACTGGCTGTCCCAAACAAAATATTCCTCTCCTACATGCAAAAGGAGGCAGCTTCCAGGAGCATTTGTTCCATACCTTCCCAAGGACCCAAATAAGGATGACCAGGCCTATTTGCCCACATCCTCCTTCTCACCCTTTTGAATATAAGCCTTATGTTGTCCCCCTTCCACTCACAAGCTTTCCCCAGTCACCACAGCCCTTCATAGACAATAAAGAATCAACTTGCAGTCACGTTGGCCCGTTCCTTCAGCACACCAGGAAATTCTTTTGTTTACACAGAAAAGCAGGAAACTCTTCTAGCGGCCTGAAGTTGAAGTAAATACTTAACACCAATCCACACCAGGCTGTATCGGGTCTTGGTGGGCCTTCTATGCGAGTAGCTAGCATCCCAACATCCCAGGAGGCAGCTCTCCCATCCTCCATGCTGCTTGGCACTTCCAAAATAAGAGGAGTTTCCACGTATTTAGTAACCCACAACAGATTTCTGCAAGCCTTTAGCATCCACAACATGCTGCAAAAGCAAGTTCCACAGCTTACAGCTCCCGCCGCGCTCTCCGAACGTGAGGCTGGCACATGGCACTTGCCACCCCTTGGCTTCTGCACTGAAACAGAGCGAACATCGCACCACTGGAGGGTTTTCTTTAAAAAAATCCAGGTATAATCTTACTGCCATAGCTATCAAGTGATAAGCTCACATGCTTAGTCCTCCAAATCTGCATCTCTAGTCAACCCACAACAGCAGTACTGCTCTCCTTCTCTCTAAAGCAGAGTTTCATAGCGTCTGCAGGACACAAGCGGTAGGCATGACTATCCAATTTCACAAGTTTTATTTGAACAGCTATTCAGTAACAGTGAGAGTATTTTCAGTACATCCTACTGAAGCTGCCTCATTCGGCACATGAATTCAGATCAGACCTCCGAGAAGATCCCACAGCTGGTTACAGCAGAGATGTTGTAGAGGCACAGCAAGAATTAGACCTAATGTTTTGGCTTTTCTTGGCCCTCTATTTTTACTCCTCCAAAGAAACAGTTTAAGCTAGCCACATAAGCAGAAAACCTCACAACTATATTAAAAAAAAAAATCAACCCAGATATATCAAGCATCTGCTTTGGGTGTGTTTTAACACCCATTGTTGGCAATGGATGCACACGCAGAACTGAACCCAAAAGCCACAGGACGAGCTTCATTCAGCACTGGCATATTTGGGCGGTAACACCCACCTCTCGCACCCACGTTATCATAGTTTGAACTCTGCTCAGGAGAGCGCTCGCGGTGCTGGCTCTCGGGTGCCTCCGCTTGCCGTGCTCACGCTCCAGAGCAGCTAGTGGAAAAGGCAACGGATTCTCTTTGGACGAGGCCAGAGGAGCACCTTTTAGTTCAGAGCACATCCAAGTACGCGACAGGCAGTAGCTAAAGTTCAGCCCTGAGGATCAAACCAGAGCCGCCCCGATGCTGCAGCAGGCACAGCACCGGTATCAAACCCTCCTCGCCACCGATTTCCCTCCACAGGGTGATTTTATCACTCCACGCTTCTTGCTAATGAGAAGAGCGCTTGTGCACAAAAACACAGACTGTGCATCACGGGTTTTGAACACAAAGTATTTGAATTTCCCCTTTTTTGTAGAAAAAGCTTACAGGATATCCAGAATCCAACTACATTTTCGTAAAGGATTATTCTTCCATTTCTTTAGGACGCTTGACAGCGTGCTGGTAACTACACAGTGGTTAGGTTCATTTTCACCATCTTCTGCAGATGCTGCAAAGACCATATCCGGGAAACAAAACTGGCTTTTGTTCTCTAACAGTCTCATTTGGAAAAGCCTTGTACAAGAAACGCTCAAGTCGTGCTTGCACATCTATGTTTCTCAGCTGATTTGAAAGCAGACCACAACTTTTGCAGAAAAGCCATTTCAGTGCCCTTGCAGCTTTAGAGTTGAGCTCAGTCAAGGAAGCCTGCACGATACCTTTAAATCCCTCCATGCTAAAGTAATGGTAACAAGAGACCAAGCAAAAGTATATCTAAGCTGTGCAGGAGTATCAATACCTAAACTGTAGTTATTGTTCTAAATAAGAACAGAAATAAAACACATCTGAGAGCCTTCAGTAGCACTGAGTTTTTCTACTGGAACAGAGAACAAGGTGAACAGTTGCCCGAACCGCCGGTGCTGAGCGGCACTCGCGGCGGGGCCGCGATGCTCTGCAGCTGGCGGGGGTTCCCCGCCTGGCACCGCCGCTCTCCGTTTCCTCTTCTGGGTCACACGGCTGCACTGGGTGCTCACGCATCTGCCAGTGCCCTGCTTTGCAGGGGGGGAAACCACACTCCAAGATTTTACCAAGGGCTTTGATGCTTTGGGACAGACGGACTCCGCTGCCCTCAAGCCAAGAGCCAGCTCCCTCAGGTATCTTTTAAAAAAAAAAAAGTTGTACTAATACCAGTAAAATTAGCCACGCCTTAGCACAGCATTGCATCGTCAGCCCTGTGGCCCAGCTACAAGCTTGCTGAACTCCAGCCACGGCGAGCACAACTGCACATCCAAAGCAGCAGGTCTGTCTATGTGCAATAACTCGCAGGGATTTTGATGCCTTTAAGAGGTTAAAGTTCCTGGCAGGAACACAGGCTTGGAAATTAGTTTTTTAAATGGCAGGCAAATAATTGGATTACCGTGACTGGAAGAAGGGCAGATCCTGTAGTCTGCTGGTTTGCTACAGCTATTACAGTGGATTACTCTGCCACCTCATCCTTTCCAAATTCTATTGCCGTATCAGAAGAAATTTTTTAAGCCTCTGTTTGCCTCTTACAGATTCCCAAGAGGAGTTTAGGCAACTTTCAGTTCACTAGAAGTTCTAGCATCCAGAAGGGTAGATACCAAGAGGATACAACCAACGCTGGGCCAAAACTGAGTTCACAGTTGCAGAGCAATTGCTGACTTTACTGTAAAGTCCTTATTAAAAAAAAACAAACTTGAAAAAAAGCAGGAAAAATACATCCAAGTGCTGTGGTCAGTAAGAGATGTGTATAAGTAGCAAAGAAAACTGCTGCTCTCTGTTAACACACGACAACGTTTGTGCCAACTTTTGTTCAGTCTTGTGCAGCCACGAGTCTGTTTCTCTAGAAACACTGCCAAGGTATTTTCCTGGCTAGCAGGCACGTAGAGACGTCACGTGGCAGAAGGACGCCGTGCAACAGCTTGGTCACCAGAGCGGTGGCTCCCCACCGCACTACGCCTGTCCCGCAGGAGGCTCTGTGAAAGCATTCAACAGACTGACCTTAGCCACGGCTTCTTGTCCTCAGTGGGAGCAGGTCTGGTACCTGGACACAGGCTGAGAACGGGGAAGGAAGCTGTGATGATACTCCAGGGATTAAAAAACAAGAAAACCACCACCAAAAAAGCCTAACACACAGCCACAAACCACCCCCTCAAAAAAAACCAAAAAACAAGAAACCTCCCAGCTTCAGCTACCAGTTCATTTCACAAGACTTGATTAATCATTTAACCTTCTACAGCACTACCTTGCTGAAAAAAAGCCAGTTCTCAGATTCCCCAGGAAAGGCCTGCTGTGCTCCAAATCATCCTCCACATTTTTTCCAACTGAGCGCTCAGACCTCTGAAGGACTGGCGAAATGAAGAAATCTATCTCAGACATCACGTGCGGTTTTTTGTGCGCAGTCAAACCAAGCACCGCTCTTCTCTCGAAGAACACTCTGCGAGCGCACGCAGTTCAGCTCCGCCTGCGAGGGGGCACTTGAAATACATCGTAGCAAACAGTAAGAGCCGCGTCTGCTGGGCTGATCAGTCCCTCAAACTGATATTTCACTGAATCCTCTGAATTTCTGCATATTTTTGCAGCAGTCTTGGAAAGCTTGCAGATTTTCACCTTTGGGTATACGGCTGAGCAAAGGGACTCAGGGACTTGTAGGCAAGCACGCTACTTCTACAGTTTGGATCTTCCCACCCTCTTTTCTGCATCCATCTTAAACAGAAAGCAGGGAACACAGCATCCCTCAGATTCCTACTTCATCTCCCCCAGAAAACAGCACCTTAATAAAAAGCACAGTCTTAATAAAGCCAGCTTGCAAACGCATGCCGTTTGTTTCCCTAACAACCTTTCTATTTGATTTCGCCTTTTGACCCGACTACATTGTCTTCTGACACAGCAGATGGGCCTGCGAACGCCAGATCGCATCGCATGTTCTGCGCTATCAGTTTCAGAGGCAGAACATCTTTTCATTTTAATTCTTCAGTCGACAAGAGCAATGGAAACAAACCCCTGCAGCAAGAGAGAAACCGGGGTTCACATCACAAGAGCTGCACAGTAACTGCCAGCACCATGACAGGACTCATACTTGGACATCTACGCCTTCCGAGACGCCTACCACAACACGCTTAGCGTACGTCAGCTTTCCCAAGGGCGTTCTCGCACTGGATTTCCACCCTCCAAAGTCAACAAAGTCAGTTTGGCCCAACAGGAAATCAGCACACAGGAAAAACCGCGGCTGCTGCAGCTCCCTCACACGAACAGGCAGCATAAAAGATTGCATTTTGTGATCCTAGATGACGGGGCAAAGGAGCATTTACAGAGATCATCTCCAGCAGCAGCACTCAGCCCACGCTCACACGGCCCCCGTGCCTCGGTACGCAGAGGCTCTATGGCAGAAGACTCTTTTGTCAGGTCACACACGGGGATTTCCCATGAAAAACAAACACCAAATTTCTTCAAACTTGGCACATGACAGCATACATAAACAAAGCACAAAGACAGCCCGTTTGTGGCTTCTATCCAGCAACAGGACTTCTGGTCCGGATCTAAACAGGCCACTAACGCACCGCGACAGCCTGTTTGCCACAGCACTCCATCACGCAGCAGAGCGGAGGATGGCAGCAGGAAGGCGTGCAGAGCGTTGGGCTGTTCTCTGGTTCCCCCCCCGTTCTAGAAAGCTGCATCACAAGGAGCGTGTTAAACATAAGCAAGAAGAATAGCAACAACTGAGACCTCAGCAGTCAAAACAAGGCGCAGAACCTCCCCGCTGCACAACCAAAGCCCCGTTGCCGCATGCACGACAGCGCCTGCCCCCGTCAACTGCAGCATCAATTCTGTACTACAAGGGTAACGCTCACCCAAATCAGACTAAAGCAAGTGCTACCAAACATTTGTTCTCATCTGCCTGTGCCAGCTTAACAGCCATCAGCAACAGTTTTCTGATAACCACCGGACCGCCACAGCCATGCATTTAAGCTCAGCCCACTCGGGGCATTGCACAGACACCAGCCCCGCTGCCCACGCCATTCGGTTAGCGCAAGGTTCCTGGCACAGATCTGTAAGCAAGATTACGAGTTGAGCCTGGATGCCAGTTTACCATGCAGTTCAAGAGTTAGCTCAGGCCGGCCTGACAAAGGCAGCCTGAACACAGTCATCCAGCTCGGAGGAGAGAGGTTGAGCAGCAGGGACACACACAGACTCTCTGAGATGCCCTTGGGGCCAGAAAACAAGCCCTAAAACTCAAGTTTACCAGTACAGATGTAATCTGCCTGGTCTAGTCTTCAGCAGACTAGGCAAATTACGGCTTTTCTTTAGACACTGTCCCATTGGTGTGTCTCTGCAGTTTCGTTGCCCCACCACTGCATCTGAAGGTTATACACCACGTTAGGGACAAATACTGTGTATTTATCTTAAAATTCTGTACTATTATCTTAAATTCCTGTACTATATAGTAACAGCTTCTCACCTTAATGAAGCTTTTTACTTTAACTGCAGGGACACCCAGCTACTGTCCCAAGAAAAGTTACAAGTTAACAGTCATCTGCAGCTGCAAATTTACTGAATGAGCCAGGAAATAAGAAAAAGGTTGTTTATCAACAGTAACTTCCTCCCTCAACGTGCTGCCCGCAGCCCTTTCCTTACTTCACACTGCAATTCTGCTCCAATTAGCAGTCCATTTGCTTGAGTCCCAGCAAATCCACCTTATCCATATACCTACCATGGTCCTCCTATCAAACAGGAAGGCCATGCTTCTGCTGCTTATCACCCTGCTTCTAGCTAAGGCAGAACTGCTGCAAAAGATTAAGCTAACTCAAGTAGATATTACTTTGGTGCTCTCCCCTCCCCACATTCCCATCACCTCCCTTGCACTGGAGGACATCTAATCCCAAATACCTGGGTAGGAAGACGAAACTGGCATGAAGCCATATCAGCACCATAATAACAACGATGGTTTTTCGCTGGTTTAGCTCCTTGAATGACCTGCGAGCGGTCATGGGACAGAGAGAGTGAGGCGGCAGTGGGGCAGGGGGAGGGGGGATGGGTGACAAAATTGCCACAGAACCATCAGCTGCGATAACGTTACGCCACTGTTTGGGGACCGCCGCAGCGCGGTTTGCCAGGACAAGCAGGTCTACGGCCAGCTGCCGTCAAAACCTGCAACCCCGATCCCCTTCCCCTGCAGCTCTGTGCTGACCTGCAACTCTCGGGGCTCGCTCCACCACTCAGCGAGCAAACTAACTCTGCAAAAGAGCATGGAGACGCAACGCTGCGCTGAAGACAAAATGGAAGGTTTCTCAAGCCTAAGGAAAGTTTTATGTTACCTTTTGGGAGCAGAAGAACATGGTACCCGAGAGCTGCCACGTTTCTTAATGTGGTTTTATAATATACCCTACAAACTTCAACCACCGGCAGCTGAGAAGCCAATATGAGCACACAAGCTAGGACAAGAATCAAAAGACATTATTTCAAACCAAAAACGCAGGGAAACTTTCTGAAGACTGGAGTTTGGCCAGAATATTTTAACACTCCCACTGAATACACAAATAGAAAAAATTGCCAAAAGCGACGTTTTGGCAAGCATTTATTCATCTTTTCCTAGTTTTGGCTGCCTCTGCCATGAATCTAGGTGTGCAACCCAGGGGAACGTGTAACCTTCGGTTCTGATAGTTTTCAGTGCAGCTTTTCTAAATAGGTCTTTTAGCCTTTAAGTGGATTTTGGAAGAGATCAATGGATGAACAGCAGCACGCTTAGGCTGGAAAAGGCCTGGCCACACTTATACGCTACACTGGAGATTCCTCCACTCTTTCTTCAAAGGAAATTATTTTTTAAAAGGATCCACAAAAACATATAGACAAGTACTACTGTGTTCTCCTGTGGGACAGGATCTTATATTCTTAAAATGGTTAACTGCATCATATCTCTTGGAAGAGAGGCAGCTATTTTGATGCCTTTCAAACTGTAAATACACAGTCCAAATAAATTACTATTTATTAAAACAGTTCCTGCAAGTCTCAGCCGCAGATCCCTATTTACATATGCATTTCAGTCAGACTCTTCAAGTCTTGTTTTAACAGATACCTCTTTCAAAATGCTTATGATAGAACCCGAACTCCTCCCCCTCCCCATGAGGTGGATTTGAATCTGCACTGCAAACACGGATCTCTCAGAAGCACGTGCTGTACTCTCACAGCTCAACCCTCCTCTTCAGCTCCTGCAGGTTGCATTTGGCTGGCTTCCCCTCTCCCACGTTTGTCCCACTGCTCAACTTCCCTTTTCTTTTATCCACTCTCTAACAGGCCTGCCCCACAGAGAAACTATCAGTCAATAAATGTCAGATAAACATTAGCCAGTCCGACTTCAAAACAGTGGACTAACAGTCAGACTGGGAAACCAGAAGATAAAAATTCTCCTTTTAGGGTTCGCAGCTCGCTGCCCGAGCCGAGGCGATGCAGCAGCTCCTACCGCAACAAGTTCTGCTGCGTGAGAGACACCGATACACCGAGAACGGCGAAAAAACCCCCCTCTGTGCGTGCCACTTGTTTGCTAATTTACACCTTCGTTAATCAGAGCATTTCGCAAATAAGAGGTAATCCCTCCCCCACAAAGCTTCCCCTGTACAGTTGTGCCTAGAAACATTAAGAAACTGGAGAACAGGTCAAGATTTTAAAAAATATAATAATAAAAAAAACCTGCCTACGCAAGTGGGCGGCGCTGGGACAAAGTTGCGGGGAGAGACAGGGCAGCAGCTGAAAGACCGTGCGGCGCTTCGCCCCTCCGCTCCGCACCGGGCCCCCCCCGCCCCCCGGGGCCTCACCCCCCCGCCACCCCCGCCCCCATCGGGGCCGCCCCCCGCGCCGGCAGCCCCCGCCGCCCCGCAGGAGGGAACCCGCAGGGCCCGGAGCGGCCGCGAGGCCTCCGACCCGCCGCCGCGGCCTCCAGCTCCCCCCCGCCGCAGGGCCCCGCGTACCGTCCGGGCGGCCTCTGCCCAGGTCCTGCCCTTCTTCCTGCGGCCCTTCTCCCTCATGTCGGACGCGGCCGGGAGCAGCTGACTCCGAGACACCCTGGGGACTCCTCCCAGGCGGGGAGGAATAGGAGCGGCAGCGGCCCTACGTGCGGGCGGCCCCGAGCGCAGCGGCCCCTGCGCCCGCCGCCGCAGCTGCCATATTGGGCTCCTACTGTAAAGGGCCCCGGTCATGTGACCTCGCCCGCGTGACTCCACCTACTGTACGGGACGCCGGGACGGGGGAGGAGCTTCTCGGCAGAGCCACGCCCCCCTGAGCAACGCGTGCGCGCTGCCCCGTACGGCGCGCCTCTGCGCGCTGCCTGAGGCGGCGGCGGCGTTTCGTCATGGCGGTCGCGTCCAGCCGCTCCCCCGGAGGCACGGCAGTGCCTGCAGTCAGTCATGCGATCATGGACTCGCCGGGATTGGAAAGGACTTCCAGGATCACCAAGTCCAACCCCAACCCAACACCCCCAGGCCTCCTAAACCATGGCCCCAAGTGCCACGGCTGCACGGTGTTGGAACCCCCCCAGGGACGGTGACGCCCCCACCTCTCTGGGCAGCCTGTGCCAGGGCCTGACCCCTCTGGCAGGGAAGGCATTTTCCCTCACATCCAACCTAAACCTCCCCTGATGCAGCCTGGGGCCGGTTCCTCTCGTCCTGTCCCTGGTGACTTGGGAGCAGAGACCAGCCCCCCCTCACTCCAGCCCCTCTCAGGCAGCTGCAGAGAGCGAGAAGGGCTCCCCTCAGCCCCCTCTTCTCCAGGCTAAACCCCCCAGCTCCCTCAGCCGCCCCCCAGCACACTTGTGCTCCAGACCCTGCCCCAGCCCCGCTGCCCTTCTCTGGACACGCTCCAGCCCCTCAAGGGCCGTCTTGTCCCGAGGGGCCCAAACCTGAGCCCAGCATTCGAGGTGGGGCCTCCCCAGGGCCGAGCACAGGGGCCCCATCCCTGCCCGGCTCCTGCTGGCCACACTTGCCGATTCAGTTGCCATGGGGTGACCACCAGCCCACACTGTCCCCGACCTCCCTGTCCCAACAGCCACCAAGAGCCACTGGACCCCCACAGGACCTCCACGCCTGCCCCAGCTTGCCCCCAGGACTCCCAAGCTCAGTCCCTCACCGACCACTGCTTCACAGCTGCAGCACCCACCTACCCGTGCCCCTTCCCCTGCTGCTCACCACCACCCAGCCATAGACTCATAGAGTCATTAAGGTTGGAAAAGACCTCTAAGATGATCAAGTCCAACCGCCAACCATGCACCATTCTGGTGCTACCAAGTACATCTCAACTAACCACACACCTCGCAGCCAGCTGCCACCTAATTGCCATCCCCATTCCTCTCCCCAACACCGGCACCTGCAGTCAGAGCCACTGTCCCCATCCTCTGGCACCAAGCTCCCTCTGCTCACAGTTAACCAGCATCGCAGGTGCGATCTTCCTCCATCAGCACATCCACTCTGCACGCCTCCACTTGCACGGCTGCTACCCTGAGCTGCGGCTCCCCTTGCTCCCTCATCACCCAGCCTGCTGCCCACCAACTAACCTTCTCCTTCACCAACACCCTTACCAGCTCCCAGCTGCACTTCTGGCTGTCCCAGCTGACAGCCGTTCTCCCGCAATGCTGCTCCGGATGCTCCCAGTCCCCTTTTCAGCACAGCTGTCTTCCCATCCCACCTCATTGAATCATAGAATCATTAAGGTTGGAAAAAACCTCTAGGATCATCAAGTCCAACCGTAAACCATTGGGGGTCATAAACCTCGTCCTCCAGAGTTATAATCTACTCCCATCTTCTCTCAACCAAAAGCCACTTCAGCCCTTGGAAGCCCCAGGGGACGCTCCCACCCCACCCAGACTTGTGATTTTATTTCCATCTTCTCTCCTGTTAAAGGAGGGATGTCACTGACTGGATAGAAAAACCCCAAAGGATGTACGTCCATGCAGCATCTCAAATAGCTGCTCTTCCCATATCGCAGTTTCATAGAAAAATGAGCAGTTTCTCACAGTGTGCAGCATCGTATGTTTCTGTTTCTATGGGATGAGAATGTGGAAAATCGCAGTATGCGCCTGTCTGGGAAAGCCACCATCAGTGAGTACTGTGCCAGGGATAAAAGAAAGTTAAGGCTGGTGTCCTTAAAGGTGTTTGTACACCTTAATTCTCGCAGCACCTTCAGCAGGTTGCAAGGTTGTCTACGACGGCTCTACAGCCAAGCCAAGAGTCATGGGCATAAATGTACAGCATAAATGGTCGTATAGATGACATTGAACTGAGCATCGATGGAAAGGAACGAGTTCTTGTTATGTCTCTGGAGAAAAAAAAACCAGTTACCGAGGCTGTGGAAGAGGTAAGCCAGTCCAGGATCTGGAATTAAAGACCACTTCTCCACCTCCTAAGTGAATCTCAAACTGACTCGCAGAATTATAGCTTGCTTATTTTACTAAAATGCAATACGGTGCATGCTCCACCCCGTGATGGCAGAGTGGCCCTCAGGATGTACGTTGTGAGCCATAAATTCGTAGAGGCGTTGGCTGGAAGAGACATTAGGAGGTCTCTAGATCAACCTCACCTGAAGCAGCGCTGCCAGCAGCATTGGTTGGATAAAGCCGTGTCCAGAAATCATCCAAGCCTGGACATTCCCCCGCCTGCCTGGGTAATACATGCCCACCTACACCTTCTCAAGGGGTTTTTCCTGCTGCCCAACCTGAACCTCTGAACTGCGGTTTGAGCCGCTGCCCCTCGTCACACCCCCGCACCGAGAGCAGTTTGGCTTCACAGCCGTCCTTCACGCAGTAGCGGGCTGCTCCTACGGGCCCCGCTTCTCACCTGGCCAAACAAGCCCCAGCCTCTCCTCGTGCGTCACGTGCCCCAGGACCTCGAGCATCTCGGTAGCCCTGCGCTGGCTGTCTCCAGTTTGTCCCCATCCCTCTTGAACTGGGGGGATCACATATTGAAACTTTATTCAAAGCAAGGCCCCAACAGTGCCAAATACAGGAGAAACAGTAATTTCCCTCTGTCTACCAGTGATGCTTCTCCTCCCGTAGCCAGCATGCCACTTGTCTGATTTGTGGTGAGGTCGCACCATTGGCTCATGCCCAACTATCTGACCTTCTTCTCTGGGCTCCTCAAGTCCGTAACTGTGAACTTGCCGGGGAGATGAGTTAGGAGGGGGACTGTGCTAACATCGATTCAGCTGTCTATCTGTAATTCACTCTAACTTCCAGGGTTTTAAGAGAGAAAAAGTGCACATTTTGGATAAAGTAAAAACAGACGTTCATCCAGTGAGCTAAGGAAACATTTGCGGAGTAAGATAATCACCTATTAATTGATTCATCTTAAGTATGCGAGCCGCCTTGTTATTCCGCTCAGGATTTACATTAAGCCTGGAGTTCGGAACCTTCAGTTTCCATCTGAAGGTCAGTTAATTTCCAAACTGGAAGTCAGACAAGCTGGAAGATATTAATTGGTGGCTTTTTGATTGACAAATGACGTGGCCACAGCCCCAAGCAGCCCTATCTGATAGCAACTGACCGCAGGAAAGGGCAGCGTAGGAATATAAACATTTTCTGCAAAATTATACAGAAAATGCAAAGCTTTTAAGAGGATAGGTGAGGGGGGCACTTACCCCAATTATGTAAACACAACTTTAAAATCTTTATTTAAGAGGTTTTAGGTTATGACCATTTTACTCCTTCTGCAAATCAGTAGCTGGGGGCTGTCAGCAGGAACCATCTCTGTCAGTTTTAGATGTTCTGCCCTCTTGCTGTGGATTAACAACAAAAATTATTGCAAGTCCTTTAATTATTAGCAAATCACCTGGCCGTTAGAGCATACAAGTGAGGTTTGGGTACCAAAATGCCTTTAAAAACCAGAATGATTTCACAGGCCCATTTAGGGCTTTCTCTGCTCTGACAAAGAGGCCAGATTCAATTAACTCTAGTTAGAATTAGACTAAAAACTTAGGTAAAAAGTAAGTTAACTCCAGCCTCGTCTCCACGTTGCCTTGACTATAGACAACATCTTCAAGTGCAGGGCAACCTGGTCCAAGTCAGGCTCCTGTCATCCCCTCCTATCCTCCCACCTCCTGAAACCAGACCAAAGATACGAGATGAGATATGCGGCCAGTGCACAGAAACAAATACTGAGATCATAGTGTCATAAATAGTCACTCGTTACAAACAAATCAGGTACATGGTACTTCATTTACTTAGCTATGGCTGGCACACATCACTGTTTTTATGAATTGCTTTTATTTAACCTAAACAACCAGATAATTAAATAAAAAGAAAACCACAACCTGTGCATGCTTCAAAAGCTCAACACACCATTAGTTCTAACTCTTGTCTTTTGAGAGTACACCTGACGTTTCCAGTCTACAGTGAGGTTTGTGCTAAACCCCGTTCAGCTGCAGCCGTTTGGAACACTACTGAAAAGCCTTGGGCAAGAATCCTGTATCTGGCTAAAAATGCTTGAGAAATTAGTTCTAGTGACAAAGTGTCCTTTGCAACTTACCGGGTCATTGAATTCAGTATTTCTGGGGGACCGATCCCCCTACACTATCAAGTTCTTCAAGTAAAGTACGTCAGCCAGTACAGCCATCCTCTGAATGGGTTGAATCTATACGTCACGCTGGGACACAGAGCCCTGGCCCCAGTTCTCCCCTCCTCATTTGAACCCTACTTGGGGTGACCATTTACAAGTTCAAAGATGGCTTCTGAGCAGGAGAGAGTCTGTTTTGCACCTTTGCTGTCAGAACACACCGATGCAGAGACTTTATGTCAGCAGATTCTCAGCACAGCAGAACTATACCATGGGATATAGCACCTGCATCAGGAAGGTCGGTAGCGGGTGTGTAAAATATCTAATATAGCAGCTTTCCTCTCGAGCAAACAGAAATCTCATCCAGGCTGTCACATACTGTACCTCAGCATCCTTCCCCAATGCAGTCATGCCCTGATTATATCCATCCATTTTCGTTTCATCCTTTTCTAGTCCAAAATTACTCTTCCCTGTGTAGCTCTTCACTGGCTCTTCTCACATCAGAAATAAGATCCCTCTCTTCATTTTCAAAAGCTTTCACATCCTACCCTACTTATAACCCTAACATTCACGTATATTCCCAAATCCACTCGACTTCTAATGCCAGCCTCCACTGTCCACTCGACTGATTTTCAAACCAGCATATTTCTGCTCCTTAAAAGGCTGCCTCTGTCTCCTACGGCTATCTGTTTTCTTTCCTTTTAGGCTTAGATAGTCATTGCCCCCTGAACGCGTGCTGTATTTCCGAGGTCACAGGGCAACTCTGCTCTACAAACAAGAGGTCCGAGTTCTACGGCGTGAGTAGCAAATACTTATTGTTTGAGATGGAGCATTAGAAAGCCAGCCCTCAGTTCATGTTTCTTACAGCACAGAGTTGCCATATCCAGCAAATTCACGTCCTGCTTTTCAGTCAGCTGAAAGCTGGACACTGCTGAGCCAAGACTTCAGCAATTTTCTCCTGCACTAGTTCCAATGCAGGGTCTGTAAAGTTCATATGATCCTCCTCTCATCCTGATCACTTCCTGTGATGGAACAAATCTACATTTTTCAAACACCAGGACAAATGGGATCAGGCATCAAAACTCCTTTCAGAAGACTCTGTTTCTTCTTGTAAGTCATAAAAGCACAACTCCTACAGCTGTGGTCTACCACATTCCCCACATTATTCCCCATAAAGTATAAAACCAAGGCTAAGTTTGCATGTTGCCCTGTTTACATCCCCCCCATTGGCGCCTCGTGGTACGTACGAGTTGAAGCAAAGCTAGGCTTTAACATGATTCTTTAGCCTTGTATCTGAGGTGGGAATGTACCTCCAGGAAGAGAAGATACTGTAAAACTCAGTGGCCATGGCCTGTGCTGCACCCTGGAGCCTGAAAGCTCACCTCCCAAAGTAAAAATAAGTATAAACAGGCACGACTCACCAAGGCATATCTTTTATTATTATCATTATTACTACTACATCTACTGTACCACAGTTTCCTTGTTCAGAGGAGCATGTAAAGCACACACACACTGCACTGGTACAGGCTGGGGGGGACCTGCTGGAGAGCGGCTCTGCTGAGAAGGCCCTGGGGGTGCTGGGGGGCAGCGGGGTGACCCCGAGCCAGCACCGGGCCCTTGGGGCCAAGGAGGCCAGCGGTGTCCTGGGGGGCATGGAAAGGAGCATGGCCGGCAGGGCGAGGGAGGTTCTCCTCCCCCTCTGCTCTGCCCCAGTGAGGCCACACCTGCGGGGCTGCAGCCAGTTCTGGGCCCCCAGTGCAAGAAGGGCAGGGAACTGCTGGAGCAAGGCCAGCGCAGAGCTGCCAAGGGGATCAGGGGCTGGAGCATCTCCCTCGTGAGGAAAGGCTGAGAGACCTGGGTCTGCTCAGCCTGGAGAAGAGAAGGCTGAGGGGGGATCTCATCAATGCTTATAAATATCTGAAGGGCGGGTGTCAGGACGATGGGGCCGGGCTCTTTTCAGCGGTGCCCAACGCCAGGCCAAGGGGCCACGGGCACAAGCTGGAACACGGGAAGCTCCCCCTGAACATGAGGACAAACCCCTTCCCTGTGCGGGTGCCAGAGCAGGGGCACAGGCTGCCCAGAGAGGCTGTGGGGTCCCTTCCCTGGAGACATTCGCCCCCCGCCTGGACGTGGCCCTGTGCCCCTGCTCTGGGGGTGCCTGCTCCAGCAGGGGGTGGGACGGGATGAGCTCCAGAGGGCCCTTCCAGCCCCTACTGTTCTGTGATCCTGTGATTCTGTGATAAAGCCAAGGCACATAAAGCTGGTTTTAGAAGTAAAGCCGGTAGCTGTTATGAGGAGATAAAGTTAAAAAAAAACAACCAACAACCCAAAATGAAAAACCCCAGACCAACCCCTGGTCAGCAAGTAAAGAGGGGAACTTGCTGCCCAGGAAGTCTCAGCACATCGCCAGGACAGAAGAGCTCTCTGTGCTCCCCAGGGAGAATCTACAGCTGCACAGAGGAACTCCTGCTCCGCCGCCTGCGCAGAAGTGCCCGATCACAGCTGATACCGAGTGCTGTCGGGAGCAAGATGAGTCTGCCCTTTAAATGCTTCCGCTGAGGCTTGAATAAAACTACCCAAGTCTTTCCTGGGGAAAATAATTTGGTCCACTGGCTTTCTTAACTGTAAAGACTCCCCTCTCACTCTTCCCACTCAGAAGAGATTACCACAAGGATTTATGTGTTAAAAAAAAAACCCCAAGAGGGTCATTGATTCGACTCGGAGCCTGTTAGATAAAATTCTGCCCCCCAAAGTATCTTGATATTTACCATCTCCTTACGGCTTCAGTCAACAGGACAACATGTTCCTAGCATTCACCATTCCTCTGCTCTTTTGTACCTGGGTAACGTTTTGCTGTATGGGTGTGGTGAAACCCACCATTTTTAGCCCTTCCAAGAAAAATCTGCTTAGGGCATGACTGTGTCCAGCCGGGTAAAAGATTGACAGGAGCTGGGCACTGGGAGCCACAGCTGCAGCCGCAATGAGATCATCGGTTTCAGCCAGCTGAAAACTGCCTTTGCTTTAGTCTATTGCTTTAGCGTAATGCTCCAAACATGCTCAGAAACCCCAAATCTGCCAGTCGAACAAAAGCCCTTCCAAAGAATTTTGTTTCTTTGCTCCTACCCAAAGATCAGTATCACGTTTCCCTGACAGTTTATCATAGCGCTAGGCAACGCCTACAGGCTGACAGGAGCCCGGTTTGATACTGCTCGAAGATCAGAGGACTGATACCAGTTGTTCTGGCTTCTTTTACCTGAACGCCTGCACTCTGCCGGTTCGCTAGTGTGCCTTGTGTGGTATGGCCATACCTGCAGACTCTTCCAGGAGCAGGACGCTCTTCACCCACCTTGCTTTCCTTCTAATACATTGTGTGACTCCCACCTGCTTTTAATGACACGCATGCGGACGACATTAGCTAGAAAAGCCCGTTCTGATGACAGTCGTTAAGATCTTTGCATACAATGCGCTCATCTGAAAGCGTGGCTTGCCCTGGATTTGCACCTGTGCCAAGCTGAGCGTAAAACACCACCAAATCAAGAGTATGCCTTTCTAGAGGCGAATGGTGTACCAGCAGGGGCGCCGGCAAAAAGCTAACAACAGACAGACAAAAACCCCAGCAGCCTGCTAAAAATGAAACAAGGCTACAATTTATTGTTTGTGAAGTTTTAAGATGTGCTTTGGGCATTTTTCAACTCTGTTTCTGTTATTTCAAGGGGTATAAAATTATTTCCATGTAAGATAAAATATTGAAGCTCAAATTATTATCCAGCCTTATTCTTCATGACCATGGCTTTTAGCAGGGTATCTCAATGTTGCAAGACTTAGAATCAGTTCGTGATTAGCAGATTAATTTTTAGATGTCACTTTTTCACAAGTACTAGCAAAAGGCAGTAGAAATCAAGAATCTTTTTTGCTCCTTATCCATTTTTTGTTGCTTCCTCTTACTTGTTGGAGAGCCTCCAGAGATGCCGACTCGCTAGCCTTGCTTCCCTGCCGTGCGATAATGCAACAGTAAGGTGGTGGTGATCCGAAGTTCAGAAGACGTTGAGTGTGCTCTTGAAGGTACTTGCTCCCTGTAAGGGCAAAATGAGTTTGACACTAAAGCTGTCCTGCAAAGGACAGCCCTGCTCTCCACCTTCCCCCAGGGGCTGCGTGGTCAGCAGAAGTTAGACCCGATCACGACACGGCTGCACCAGCAGCGCTGGTAGCCCCGGTGCCGCCCTGTGCTGACAAGGCTACCTGGTTCCAAACCTACCAGGGCAATTGTGAGCTCAGGCAATACCGCATCACGCCTCTGTGCGCCATAGACATACCTGACAGCCTCTCAGAGACCTGAGGAGGCCTTTACCAGAGAAAAGCAGGTTTCTTTGTGCTGTTTCCAGTATTATCACCCAGTATTCTTCTTCCTGCACCTGGAGACCCCCACGCGGAGAAGTCCCTACATGGCAGATATGCTGAACGCCCAGCCAGGGGGTTTGTCTGCCGCGTGCGAGGGCTGTTCTCTAGTCCTGGCATGTCAGGAAACGGGGCAAAGCTCTAGAAGCCAAGCAGGAGCTGCACTTGACTGGATGCTTCTAAAGAGGACATACTACCCTGCACACCAGCACCTCCAGGGACCCATGCCCAGGGTCTTGCAAAAGCAGCTGCGCAAGCCACAGAACTGAACTGCTGGCATTTATTTCAAAATAATATCCCTCAATCCTCTTTCAATTCATCATGTATCTAGCTCCCAGCGTAGCAAAAATTATAATGGCTGGTACAAATTACAGCTTATTAGAGGTGTTTCGGAGCAAGTGGCTCGGCCGGCCAGCTGCTCTCACGGGTCAGTCTGCTCAGATCTAATTTTATCTCTTGAAGCTGTATAGGAGGAAGTGAAGCATAGTTCACTGCAAGGGGATCGGTTCATCCCTGACAGTAAAAGGAAGGACTGACCTTATTGTATATGAACGCAGCTCTATCCCTAAGATTTAAGCTTAAATAATTCATATTTATTAAACAGGAGTTAATGCTAAAGCAGAATTTTTGGTCGATTTAAATCCTATTTCTAAACTCAGATTCAAAACAGGCAGTGAGCTGGTTGGAGGCTGATACTTCCAGCCAGGAAAAAGAACATGCAAATGTCAGATTGCTGAGCTAAAACAACGAGCAGATGGCCTTTCTGGTGGGGGAGGGTTATGGGGCTACAGCTTTACAATAATTATTTTAAGTTCTGAAAACGATACGAAAACCAGGAACCCAAATCTTTGTGCAAATCCATGAATTCAACCTTGAATGAAAACAAGAAACATAGCACGGACACTTCACGAGAGAGCGGTGGTTTGTCTTCTTGACTCTTGTTATCCATTGGCAGGATGTCTGGGCTGCTGGGAATGTGATACCAGACCCGGGGTTACACAGAGCCAACTCGGGTCCAGCAGGACTTCTTTGGCCAGGCAAAGCATTAGCCCCATGAAATCCAAGCAGGCCTGTTGCAGAATCAGCTCAGAAATCTCTGCACGCTGCTCAACAGTTGTGTTATGAAATCTGATGTACGTGTGATTGGATGAACCACATTGCTCCAATCCATGTGCTGCTTCTGGGCTTGAGCTGGCACTTTGTATTTTCTGGAAGAATGAAATAGGAGGGAGTATGGTGCAGCGGCAATCAAGCTAAATATTTAGGAGCCAGTTTTGCTGCAGAAGAAATACCTGTATTACATATGTAGATCATAGAATCCCAGAATCCCAGGTTGGAAGGGACTCAGGAACCATCTAGTCCAACCTCTCTAGGAAGAGCCCAGCCTAGACAAGGTGGCCCAGCGCCCTGTCCAGACGGCTCTTGAAGGTGTCCAACGTGGCCGAGCCAACCCCTTCCCTGGGGAGATTATTCCAGTGGTGACTGGCCTCACTGTGAAAAATTTCCCTCTGGTGTCCAATCGGAATGTCCCCAAGAACAACTTGTGTCCATCCCCCCTTGTCCTCTCCGTGGGACTCCGTGTAAAAAGGGAGTCTCCGTCTTCTTTGTAGCTGCCCCTGAAGTACTGGTACATGGGGATGAGATCCCCTCTGAGCCTCCTTTTCTCAAGGCTGAACAAACCCAGCTCTCCCAGCCTATCCTCATATGGCAGCTTCCCAGTCCTCTGATCATCTTGGTGGCCTTTCTCTGGACCCCTTCCAGCCTGGCCACATCCTTTTTGTACAGCGGGGACCAGAACTGGACACAGCACTCCAGGTGTGGCCTGGCCAACGCTGAGTAGAGCAGGGTAATGACTTCTTTCTCTCTGCTGGCAATGCCCTTGTTGATGCAACCCAGCATCCTGTTGGCCTTCTTGGCCGCAGGAGCCACTGTTCGCTCATGTTGAGCTTTCTGCCCACCAGGACCCCCAGGTCCCTTTCGACAGAGCTGCTCCCCAGCCAGGTGGAGCCCAGTCTGTGCTGCACTCCCGGATTATGTTTTCCCAGGTGCAAGACCTTACACTTGTGGCACTTAGGGACATGGTTCAGTGGTGGAGTTGGCAGTGCTGGTTGGACTCGATGAGCTCAAAGGTCTTTTCCAACCTAAACGAATCTCTGGTTCTATGATTCTACTTTGCATTTGTCACTATTTGTTTCCTCACCTTCCATTACTTTTGGTGGTGAAGAACTGATTTTTCTTCCTAGGCTCACTGGAAGAGCTCTGGCAGCGTTTCCCTGTTGGTCCGGGATAAGAGTGCGGCTGACTTCTTGCTGACACGAGGTATGTCTGCAGAACTCCCACCCCAGACATAACTGTATCAGCCAAACCGTACTTCTTGCTTGAGAAAGCAAATGTTCCTGTGTCAGGAACTGCAGCCTGCAGGTGGTGGGGAGATTAAGTCCTCAGTTTTTCCAGTGGCCCTAGCCACTTTGAGAGAGGCTCATCAGAGCTCCAAAATACTGCTTTGAGTACAGCCCGTAGGCCATCTGTGCCAGGGCAGGGCAAAAGACAAGCTCCTGAAGCCTGGGCCTTCCTCCCCACATTTGGTCTGGTCAGTGAATCCCAGACTACTGTGCTGATACGTATGACCGGCCCCAGTGCTGCCCACAGAGCATCCCCCTTTAGGCCCACGCTCAGCCCAGTGAGGCTTTTGTAGGTCACTGTCGCCTGGCGGCATCCCTTAAGGCTCCTTTGCCACTTCTTTCCAAAAGGTTCCCCTCCTCGCTGTGAGGTGTGATGCTGGTGTCCTCAGTGCATCGTCGCTCCTGAAACCTGCGCTACCGGCAGAGTCATCAGGAAAAAGAAACACAAAACCAGGATCAGCGGCCTTGCATTTTCCACCAGTTCTACCTCGGCAGACACACAGAGAGGCACCTTCTGTCTCCCAACGGGTGCCTGTGGAAGGTATCTTCGGACCATACGCAGCCTTGTAACGCAGTTAGAGGCTTTCCTTGGCTTCAGTCCTCCCGCTTGCCTGGAGATACATAGAAAGAAAAGGAGTGTTCCCTTTGAAGGGAAGACTTTCTTTAGTGCTACTGCGGGAGAGTTTGCTAGCTCAGCTTTGAACTTGCAGGCTATCTTATGATCCTCTGGGCTCCTCCCTTTACCTTGCAGACTTCTCAGCCTATCTCCATTGTTCACAAAACCCCCTATACCTTTCCCTGCCTCTCAGCATGCACCAGGAGCTCCCAAAGGCATCGCACCATTGACAAGCGGTGTAGTGGCAAATGGGCCCATTCCTTCAGTACCTCAGCTCCTCTGAAGCAACAATGAAGTTACGCCAAGGGTGTAAACTGTTGCTTTCAGGTGAAAGTAATTTATTCCAAGAAGTTACAGAATTATTATCTCTTTATTTCAGGAGAAAAGAGTCTTGCTACAGGCCATTTCCTTATATAGCAGCGAACAGCAGTTGGAGGTGGATTCTGGCCTTAGGGACGCTGAGCTTCTTTGTTTAGAAAGTCAAGGGCAGAGCGGTGACACAACTTGGGGCACAGGAGGAGACATATGAGAAGAAATGCAAAAGGATGAAGCAAAGAAGACACATGGAAGGCAGCATTACTGGGGACACAGCTGGAGACGCACTCTTGGAAGGTGGCACTTTGTGCCAGAGGAGGACCTCTGACAGGTCTGTGTCGTGTGGATAAGCCACCCAGAGCAAGGGCACCCCCAAAGGGACTGCAGCTCCACACCAGAGCAGAGGAGGTGCGAGAAGCAAGAAGCAGCAGCAGAAAGAGTAAGAAGCAAGGAGCGGTAGGCAGAAACCAGTAAGCACTGACCCCAACCTCCTGCGCTGCCCATTGCCTCACCAAAGAGAGTGGGTGCGGTGTGCAGCGAAAAGGTGGGGAGCTGAGATTAGCAGGGAGAAAAGCTGTTGGACTGAAGTTCAGCCTGCGGCAGGGGCAGAAAAAGAATTTCCTTAAGTGTTTGTGGAATTGCTTGTTTCCTAGTTTTTCCCAATGCCTAAACCAGCAATGAAAAATCTATGTTAGTTGACAATATATTAAACAAAGTGAAATTCCCTGAGTTGAGACCGTTTTGCCGATGACAACAAATTGACATGCAAGATGTTTGTTCCCTCTGTCGGGATCTATCTTCCCTTCGGTGTGTGGCTGATACAACATCCTGCGATTTTGTCTATTCGCGGTGTCAAAGATTCCAAAACTCATGGAACTGACCACGACCTGAGAAAGGGGGATCGATGATTCCCATCGGGCAAGACAATAGATTAACAAAACACCCTCCCTAGACCGACCGCCAGGTGCTTTGGGACTCACCCGAGATCTTCTGAACGTGGTGACATCTTGGTGAGTATGCAGAAATGCCAATTTCTTCCCCCAGCTACGTCTCTGTAGCTGCTCTCCTGGATTCATCCTTGGACAGGGTTTTGCTACTGCAGAAGTTGTTCCATGTTTGTTTGGAATCATGACTCAGTCAGACGTGCACCTAGCGATGGGACTGATCAATAAACCCCTACAATGGAAGAAGGCTCAGGGGAGAAGAGTGAGGGCTCATGAAGCCCAGGGGAGGGAGGAGTGACTGAGCACAGCTGTTGCAAATAAACCCGAACTGATCTCAACACAAAGGAAACTGGAGAGTAGCCTTTGTTTTACATCAACTGGCTAGATCAGCTGAGCAGATCAAGCGGTTGTGTAAATGTTTGTCCCTGAAGTTAATCAAAAGGGTTTGAATGCCTTCCTGAGTTAGCCAGACCAGCAACGGGGGAGCGTATCCATGGCTCAGCCCCACAGAGAGTGTAAAATCTGGACAACAGGCAACAAGAGCTCTGGAGAGAGCAACGGGCCTGAGCTGGTCTCAACCTATGTATTCCTTTGCAGGGAGCAGGGATGCTCAGGGTCACGATGGTGAGCGTGTTACGGAGACTGGTAATGGGAATCGTGCTTGTGCTGCCATTCAAGGTGTACTGCAATCGCTGTTTCCTGCTGCCTGTCATTTGTACTTGTATTGTGGTTTCGGTTCATTGCTGTACCACTCTTCTTAGTCAAAATCACATGTAACATCAGATATCTTCAAATAGGTAAATTTGGTATTAAACATTAAACCCTCCGTGTGTGGAATATCTGTAAGATCCTCCTCAGAAAGTATGGGGCTCTGACAGGCTATAGGTGAAAAACATGGGAGTCCTGAGGCACTGAACTGCCTGTATCCGTATGATTCCTCAGGATAGACTTTACCTGATCACCACAAGTGTCACTGTTCAGTATAATTGTCTAAACATCATTTAGCAACCACATGCCCCTTCAGGCAATCACAACTGCCTTTGCTGAGCACAAGTCTAGAACAAGATATGCAACAGAATGACTTTCAGTGCGCTTCCACAATCCGAAATGACAGTGAAATGTGCCTTCACACTTGGGCATGAGTTCATTTCCAAGAGCATAAAAGCCCAGAGTTGGTGATCTCACCTGTCAAACAAGATGCATGAGCATCCTCGAAATCAGGGAGCGATGAGAGCAGGCCTGGCGTTTCGCTCATGCACACAGGATTGTCATACACGATAACGAACAATAAGATCACTTTGTTCTATTGCCACAAAAAGGATGCAAACTTCATTTCCCTTTCCTTGGGAAGTGATGCACTAAGCACCAGGTGCAGCCTTCCGCAGCCTGGAGTCTGGAGCATGTTAGTGGATGGGTCGTTTCGTGCAGCTGGATCGCGGGGCCTGTCTTCTGCAGCCAGAGTTTTCCTGTCCACCTTCACCACGAGCAGAAAGAGGAAGGGCAGTCGCCAGAGTCAGGCTCCACAGGCCTCCCAGGGGTGTTGTTTCTCCCTTTGTAGGGGAAGTTGATGTACTGCTTTTCTCTTCTGTTCCAAATTTAGCCAAAGGATAAGGCAGGGAGAAATGTGACTAATCGTTTTGGTCTCTGATGGCCTGACATCGTCACTGTACCAGGAACTCCACTGACTGGCTGCTCTGCTCATCTCTCATCTCGTCTCATCTCATCTCATCTCATCTCATCTCATCTCATCTCATCTCATCTCATCTCATCTCATCTCATCACTCTCGGTTCGGCTACATCTTCTGACAGCTCGCAGCAGGGTGCCACATGCTTTTTTGAGCAGAAAACATGCCAGCGGACATCTAACCAGAGGGGCTGGAATTTTTTCCCGATGAACAGCCACACCAGTGGCCTCCATTCAATTTATTCCACCTAACATTTTAAACTACTGCTGGGGCTGAAGTACTCTGAGACCTTCACTAGCCTCTTGTAATATGTTTGGTGGCTGCATCTGCCCCCACGCCCAGGAGGAACACTTCTCTCTTTTTTCCATGCTTACAAGTTTGATATTCCTTCAAAGGTTTCCCCTCATTACACACTAAATTCCTTGGCGGTCTTTGAGCCTCGGCTCGTTTCCTCAGCAGTGCTGTCATGCAAGCCTTCAGCCATCCACATCATCTTTCAATAAAGACAGGCTTTCTGGTGGCTATCACCACGGACAAGCTGAAGAGGATGACCAAAATCTGTAAGATTGACTCTTCCTCCATTGCTTTCATTTGGGACGATAGTACTGATAGAATTCAACCTCGCTTTTCATCCAAGGTTTAGTCTGAATCTCACCATGTCAGAATATCGACTATTCTTTCCCCCTAAGCCGCGTACACCCAGGTCTGATGTTTTCCCCATGTGTTACGCAGGTGTCTCTGTTCTGTAGCGGGGCCACCTCAAGCTCTGGCCACATGTTAACGGCACCTAATCCCATTCATGAGGTCTCTGGGTACGTTGCTGTTGTTGGAAGGCTGGTCCTCTGACACCTCTGATGCTCTCATCCTAATATTTTGCCGCTGAAAACTCTGCTGCTCTCTGCCAGCTCTTTGGTGGTTTTTGGGAGGTTCTGCTTGCATTCACAGTGCGAATTCAAATGGAGGTGAGTGCTCATAGGAGAAAGAAAGTTTAATTCCTGCTTCTTCTCTTCCTTTAATAGTTCTTCTGAGAATGAGGGAAACTAAGAGGGAAAGTACTTCCCGAGTACAGACAAGTGTGGAATGGCATGGAAAGCCAGCGGCTGCTGTGTGCCCCCTCCAACATTGCTCTTCAAGGATCAGTGCTTGACTGTGAGTACACCCACAACATAAATAAGCATATAGGCAACATATTTTAAGGCAGAACATGAAATAATTAATATATCCTTCTGCTGGCATAGAAGTTGGGACCGAGGAGACAAAGGACAAGTATATTTTCCAGACAGAGTCTAAATCTGGGGCAATTCACGGTGGAGGATGTCTCAAATCACCATAGTCCCGGCGGACAGATCACTTGGAACATCTGAAACCTGCTGCAGCACGGCGAGATGTGCTGTGGAGCACGCTTGGTCACGGAGAGGTCTACGTCACTCCACCATCGAATCGCAAAACAACAAATGTTAGCAAGGCAGCAATGCGCAGGACCGGTGTGTGCCAAATACCATGGGTGACATGGCTCCCTTGCTAAAAGCCATTAAAGGCTCAGTTAACAGCCTGAAGGAAAAAAGTCACTGGAGAAAAATGTAGGGAAATGGAGTAGAAGAGTCACTGAGGAGAAAATGAATGAAATTCTCGGGTCTTCGCACAGCTACAGCAGTACAGAGAAAAGTCCACAGGGTGTCATCAGAGCGTCAAGAAATAGCAAAAAAAAAAAAACAAACCCCAAAACCTCTCTGGAATAAAGGCTTCCTGCACAGCTCCTGTCCTGGGAAGTCCATGCAACATATTTATAGTGGCTGTAGTCACCTTCATGCTGAAATACTTCAAAATATACTCAGTTGTAAACACATTTAGCTCGTTTGCAGCTTTTTATAACAAGTAAATCTCAAAGTACCTTACGAAGATGATAATAAGCTTTAACACTGCTGTAGCAATGGGACAATCGGGATTCGGAGCAGCTTGCTCATCGTGGCCCAGGAGCAGGGCCAGGAGGAGAGACGAGCTCTCCTGACAGCCGGGAGTCCTGATGGTCTCTGTCTCCCCTCTGTCCGTGCTCCTGGAGCAGGCGTGCGAGAGCAGCGGAACCTCCACCACCACCATCAGGAGCGGCAGGGTAGGACTGGAAGAGAAGCAGGGCTCAGTGCCAGCAAATGATTCCAGTTTTCTGGAACGAGACAGATAGGAAGCACTTGGTAAACCTTGCTTTGAGCTACCCTAGTGTATCTTCACCGCACCTCCTCATGAGGTTTCAGAGACAAGTTGCTGTCTGGGTGGCTCATTCTTCACACACAAGAGGAGAGCAAGAAGAAGAGGAACCAAAGGCTGTATAAATTTCCCCGAACACATTCTTCTGTCTGTGGTGTGGGAGACTGAGGGGTGGCCCTGTCACTCCCGCCACCTTTCCCAGCACAGATGCTGTTGTGATGACTCTGACTCTAGCACCCAGTTCCACTTCAGCCACAGAGTCCTGAATTCACATCACTGACCACATGGACATCGTTGCTCTGAGAGTGAATCTGGTCCAGAGACTGACACGTCTATTAGCGGCTCCGCAGCCGTCCAGTTACA
The DNA here is from genome assembly GCF_949628215.1 of Phalacrocorax aristotelis. Lineage (NCBI taxonomy): Eukaryota > Metazoa > Chordata > Aves > Suliformes > Phalacrocoracidae > Phalacrocorax > Phalacrocorax aristotelis. The sequence continues at coordinate 961,758 of NC_134278.1, forward strand.
GCAGTCACGGCCCAGGAGCGACCCAACGCGTTTCTTGCAGAGTTCTCCGCTCCAAACCTCCCACCATGTCGTACTCCGCTGGGAGCAGCTATGGCTCTGCAACCAATTACCCCTGCCCGGTGGGTCTGGCCCTCATAAAACCACCTTCTAACAATTTGAACGCGGAGCTGGATGTTCTTCAGGGAGATGTAATTACCTGTAGGCTGTGGACCTTGCCTTGGTAGCCATCTGCCTTCATCCCATCACACCCACCCTCTGTTTGAGACACACAAGCTTCTTGCTGGTTCTTCGGCAGCTCTTTCAACCTGTGTCTTCAAAGGGATTTCCACCTCCAAGACAATCTGAATGCTGGGGGTTATGCCAGGATTTATTTAAGTTATAGGAGGCTACTCTACTTCTGTGGGTCCCTGATCTTCACAATGAAATGGCCACCCAAGTGTATATGGTGTATGTTGTGTCTTTGCTAGTTCAGCTTCTGCCTCTCTTGATCCTCCAGTTTGTGTCACGCTTGTGGCTCCTGGGCCCCTCACACTTGTACCTTCCTGTGTTGTACCTGGACACGGCAGCCACGGAGGGGCAAGAAGCCTCCGTGGGCATTTTTCTTCAGAGGTGGGGTGTAGGTGTTTGGCCCCTTTAAAATGTCCGCTTCGGTTCGTCATTGAAAATGTAAATATTGGCATATAGAACCACACAGATCTTGGGAATACGTTTTAGATTCATAACAGAAAAAGTCCTGTGAATTGTAGTAAGAAAGAAACCAAAATTGTTATAGTGAATTCACCCTAAATTTTGTACATTTCAATTAAAAATTATAACCTGGTTTGAACTGGCAGTAGGTGGGACATAGCTCTTTAAAGTTGAGTTTCTACAACCTGGTTCAGTACTCCCGTAAAAGCTGCAGGGTTCTGTGCAATCCTGTAGGACTGCAAGGGACAGTTGCTCCAGGGAAGCAGAGGGATCTTGAACCTGGGAAAAGACTCCCCCTCGCTGCTAAAGCCGCTCAATGTCGTCATCAAAGAAATTGCAGCCGTTTGTAAAAAGACAAACCAACGCCGACGACCGAGCGAACAAATCACAAAACCAAACCAGGCTCAGCTGGGAAACGTAGACGCTCCTGGGTATTTTCTGCATTGCCAATGTGATGAACTTGGGTCATCAATATTCATGAAATGCAGTAGCTGAGGGCACCCAAGCGCCGCGCAAAGCCTGTGCACGCTCTGCAGGTGCTCGCGCCCTCCTGCCGCTGCCTGCGCGCGGGGCGCAAAGGCGGAGGGAACGTTCGCGTTCGTTAAGCCGCACCTGCAGCTGCTCTCCTGGCTGCCGCTCCGCCGCTGCGGTGGGGAACACCAAACAGCCCCGAGACTGCAACGTCGTAAACCACCCACTGCAGACTTTGCAAGGACAGAGTATTTTTGGTGAGACGAGCGCTCCTGCCCGAAGTCACCCTGTCCTGGGGGATACACCACGTGCATCGCCAAAGCTGACGTCTCAGAATGGTTTTGGCAGTTATACTTGGCGCGGAAAAATCCTTTGCCCTTCTGTGCACCTTTCATGTGTGATTTCTGAACTCCTCTGGAGTAAGTGGCGCTCCTGATTGCATGGCAATGCTTATAACTTGACATTTCCCTCCTTTTAGTCTCTCTGCACTACCTAGGGACCTCGCTCCCTGATCTGCTCGCAGGCTGCCTTGGGTGGCAGCAGAGAGATAAACCTGACTTCCTCCCTTCCTTACCTCATCCCAGTTCTTCCAGCTCTGTCCAGGGTTTGGCTGTCCTCCCCGACACGCAGACTGCAGCCTTGCAGTAATTTCAAACCACAGAATCATAGAAACTAGGATTGGCGGAGGTGGTCAGGGGTTATCCCGTCATCCTTCGCCCTCCAGCGTGATTAAGTGCCTCTTAAACAGTTCTTGACAGCTGCCAGTCTAATCTGCTTTTAAAAGTCTCCAGTGGAAGCGATTCTGTATCACACGTGTGTGAACTATTCTAGTGCGTTATTATCCTTGGGGGCTTACAAAGGGTTTCCTAAATTCTGACCTAAATCTTTCTTGCTGTGTTTTAAGACCAGAAATTCCTGTCCTGCCTCCTTTCTGTAGCTGAAACAGGACCACCTCCTCCTTTTGCAGCAGTCTTTTCCAGTATTTGAAGATGATGATTACCTCTCTCCTCAGTCTTCTAGCCCTGGTTGGAAACAGCCCTGTTTCTTTCAATCTTTCATGTTTTCACATCATTCCCCTCGATTTCTTGCAAAGTCTTTGCAAATGGTCCCATTCTTGGCTGATCAGCGGTGCCCGGCGTGGCTCCCCCTTGGAAGGGCTGGCCTGAAGGAGAGCAAAGCACAGTTCTGTCTCTGCCTCCCTACAGCCTGTTTCTTCTGGAAAAATCTTCTTTTTTGAGCGGTAACTCCGCTTCAGCCTCCCATCAGTGACCGTGTCAGAGTTTCACCAAAACCTCTCAGTTTGTCACAGTTCGTGCCTCCTCCGTAGCGGCAAGGCCTCTTAGCAGAAGATTAGCTTGGTTTGATGTGATTCGCTTTGGACCAAACCACGCTGGCTGTTACTTCTCACCTTGTTCCCCTGTCAATACAGACGGATTTTGTTGACCCATTCAATGTCTTTTCAGGAGTTGAAGGTAGGTTGTCTATGTAATTCCCTGAGTCCTCTTTTCCCCCATTTTAAACCCATTCTTTATGTTTGTTCTGTTCCTGTTTGGACACTTTGTTCTTTATGAGTCCTCAAACCCCCTCGCTCGCAGCTCCGAGGCTGCTTTACCAACCTCCCCGCGTACATCAGTACAAATTAAATCAGACGCAGCCAATTTGGAAACAACCAGCATGTGTAAGAAATCTGTAACCTATTGTATTCTTATTTTAGCCTGAGTCCCCAACCCTTTTTCGCTGACATTTATTGCCAGCCATCTGATTGCAGCTGACCTTTTAAATGAAGACTGAAGTAAAAAAAAAAAATGATTGCATGCTTAGTTCTTTCCTCCAATATTATCACTCACTCCCCAGCACATAGTGAAGGTCCTTCTTTCATTTTACTTTTACTGCTAATGCACCTACAGATTGCCTTCTTGTTCCCTTTCCTTCTCCTCCCCGTTGTGTGCCTTGTCCCTCCCTGTGCCCACGTCCTCGCCCCTGTGCCCGCAGGCACCCAGGCTACCCGTGGGATGAGCGTAGGAGGCAGCGCACAAGGGAAGGCCGGTGTTAAAACAAGCTGGGGAGCAGAGGGAGCCGCGATGGGGCCACGAGCAACACCCAGCATGAGCTGCCTGCGCTTCTGGAGTGCCTTCTGGGTGCCAGCACAGGTCAGACTGTCGAGGACAATCCTGAAGCATGGGAGTTCGGTGCCTTTGCAGTGTTTTCTTAGTAAGAGCTTCGTTAATACGTAAGGCGTGGGAATTTTCCCCATTTCCCAATGGCATGGGAAAAATGCAGTGGCATGTGGGAGGAGAGGTGACCAGCCTCTTCCCTGCTCACTGTTGCTGCTCCCTCCTCACTGTTTCAGCTACCAAAAAACCCATTTACATCTGTGGTTCTGATTCCCTTGAATGTCCGCGGGTCCTTCCTTGCCCTCCCTGTGGGCTCTAACTGTCCCCGTTTAACCTCGTTTCCCTTATTTTGCCTTTACCCACAGGCTCTTCAGTCCTTTGCAAGAGCCAGCCTCACTGGGTGTGCGCCCTGCGGGTGCTCCCGGCCAGCCCTCCTGCCCGGCTCCAGCCTCCCCCTTTGCCTTAGTGCTGCGCCTAATGCAGGCTGTGGGCCTCGCTGGATCGATGCCGACAACCCAGACTGTGCTGGGACCCGTCCCTGGCATCAGCGCCACTAAGCTGGCAGGAACTAGGCGAGCCTCAAAATCAACTTAGCTTTTGCTGCTTAGACCTTGCCCTAGTGAAATTCCTGCAGATTACAGCTGTTTTAGTACAAATGCTCCATCTGATACGAAGCAGGAGGAATACACGGAGAAATCCAGGCGGGCAGACAGCGGTGCCCCCGCTCGCGCTGCAGCAGGAGCCCAAATCCCAGATCCTCGTCTCAAACCACACGGCCCGTGAGGCTCCCCCCGAGCTGGGTGCGCGATGTGGAGCTGCGCTTAACTCGGGTTAAGGCGCCGTGGTGCCGGCGGGTTCCGGCCGGCGGGAGCTGCGGATGAACGAGGCTGCAGACGCCCTTTGCAATGATGCTCATTCCTTTATTGGTGTCACTGCCAGTTTTCTGAAGGGTGCTGGCGCTTTCTGGTCGTTCCCAGCACTGGGTCAAAGCTACATTACAGCGTATCGAAGAGGCGTCCATCCAAAGCCAGAGGGGGTGTGAGATTAATGACCTCTCTCCATACAGTATGTATAATATATATATATTTATAATATGTCCTGTATATTCATATGTATAGAGTGACAAGGATGGGCCACCATACAGTAAACTTTTGATTTCTAAATAAATCACCAGAGCAACAGGCACAAAAATTTGGTCCTAATCAAGGCCCTCACCTTGTTAATCGATCCGAAACAGACCCAAACCCACCCCCTCGCAAAAAAAACACCATGTCCAAACCTGAAACCCAAAATAACTAAACAATTAAACAACAGAAAAAGCGCCCCAGCCCAGCCCCGTACCCCCTCTGGGAGGTGCCCCCTGTACAGTCACTCACATTGACGGTAAATAGATCCCTTGGCTACACGCGCGCGCGCGCCCACGCACACCTACACACGCTCATATGTAAATACACACGCACCAACATACAAAGACCAAAGAACATTACAAATATACATCCGAGGTTGCTGCAGCGATGCAGAGAGGCTGCGGAGGCACCCGAGGCAGAGGGGAAAAAGCTGCCGCGAGCTCGCCCGGCCTCAGCTCAAATCACCAGCATCTGCTTACAACCTTCCTCGGGGTTTGTGCTAAGGAGGTTGGGAGGTCGTCGGCAGCGGCGGAGAGAGACGGGGCGAGTCCTCGGGAGACTGCCCCGGGCCCACGCGCACGACAGATGCGATACGAGCGGCACTTGGATGTCGAAAGCGGCTCCACCCGTCCCCAGCACCGGGTGCTGGTACGCCTGTGCTGTGCTTTGCTGGAGGGGCTTCCACGCGGATCCCGCCGGACCTGGACCTGTCCTTCGCCGTGACACGGATGAGGTTCAGCGTGTGCCATGGGAGACTGGTGAGGCACAAATCCGCCCGTCAACGTGATGCTCCGTGGCCGGGGGCAAGCCAGGGGGAATGAGGGGGCACCATCAGCTCTTGAGCTGGGTAGTGAAGGGAGGGGAAAGGCTGGTTCACAGCCTCAGGGCTCCATGAGCTGCTGATCCGGCTGAAGATGAACTTGGGGCAATTAGAAAACAAGGAAGGGAGGAAAACATATTCCTGCAGGCCACCCTGCAGACAGCTTCTCCCCTTTCTGAGGCCTGTGCTTCCTGACCCTGACTCCCAGATGCCATCTGGAAAACTAAATAAAGAACTGGGTCTCTCATCCGCCCTGTTCCACGGGGCCAGAGTCAGCTTGCTCTGGGGGATGCACACGGACCAGCTCCTGGCTGCTGGTGGGACCCGCGGGCACTCGGACCTCACCCCAAGTCAGGGAAGGGACCCAGCTCTCACTCCTGAAATGCCCTTCCTCCTGCACCCTCCTCCCCAGGCTGAGCACAGACCAGACCCGGCTGCTGCTCGAAGGGGGCGAGCTCAGTCCTGGGAGCGACCTACAGCTTCCAAAACCGCCTACGAGCCAGCCGCTGGGGTGGGGGAGAAGGGGGCAACGATTTCAGAGAGGCAGAAGGTGTTATGGGGCACAGGTGGGGAAGAGAAGATGGTGGCAGAGGGCAACGATCAAGAACACGAGGCAAGACAATGTTACAGGGAATGGGGAGAAGCCACCCCGAGCAGGGGATGTGTCAGGAGGTGGGTGGGAAGCTCTGTGGATGCCCCAGCCTGGCCACAAGCAGCGTGTTGGTGGGACGTGCTCTGCTCTGAAGTTTGCTGATGCTTCTGCTCCATGTCTGCGCCTCGTTCCCTCTCCCTCCCTCACCCCGGTCCTGGGTGCAGGAGTCATCGAGGTGAGCAGTCCTCCAGCAGAAGAAACTCTCTTCATCGCCAGAAGTCAGTCCCTACCTGCAGCCTTCTCAGACCTGCCTTCCCAGGGCCTGGCCTCGGCGCACGTCCATTTGAAGACCCGAATCCTCCCACGTGAACCAGGGGGTCGCTCCCTCGTTCGTTAGGATCTCGTCAAACAACCGGATCTCCCCCATCTCCGCGCATCTGGAAGCCATCCCAGGGAGACCACAGCCGCTGGCCTGGCTCTGCCAGGAGGATCCTCAGCAAGGACCCACCTCCCCTTGACTGACTTGCTGAAAGCCAAGTCGCTCAGGAACATCGAGCGATGTCCCGGCACCCACGTGTGCTGCTGCCTGGGACGGGTTCCAGATCGCCAGAGTGGCCTCAAGGCTTGCCCCCTCGTATCCATTACCCGTTTCACGTCCACCCCTCCATGACCCACACAATCCCCAGGAAATTTCTCCCATGTGCAAGGTGATGTCCACATGGTGTCACCCAGCCCGGAGGAGAGCGATGTTGGCATCGCTCCTCCAGGCATCACCATCTCATCCTGCATTTCTTCACTGCCTTTAGTTGCCAGGACGGTGGGTGCTCTGGTGCCACCCAGGCAGCACTTCCCCCCAGCCTGTGTCTTTGGAGGGGGATGGAGATTTCCATCTCCTGTTCTTGCTGTAAGGAGTTGGTCGCCCACTTGCGCAGGGATGGGAGCAAGCTGGGTGTCAGGCAACCGAAGAGGACAGGGCCAGCCGTCGCAGAGTGTGGCACAGGAGGACAAAGTCCCGGCACCACCGGGACTGACTTGGTTTGGTTAATCTGCAAGCTCTGTCTGTGGCTGGAGCTGGCGTTCCTGAAGCGACAGCCATGCCCAGAAGTCAATGAGATGTCCTTGCTGCCACCAGTGTTGATGCAGGCTGGAGAGTCCCTCCAGGCCTCTGACAAGCCCAGTGTGAGGTGCTGCCACCACGAAGTCTCCAAATCCTTGTAGAAATCACCAAATTCCCTGGGATCCAGCAAAGCAAACCCAGCACCAGAGTCCGGGGCTGCCTCACCTTCTGCCGATGCCACCAGAGTGGGGCATGTGCCCTCTCCTGCCTGCTCCGTGGAGCAGGGTGGGGAGCAGGACGCCGGTGATGCCCGCCCCGGCAGTGCCCCCCTGCCCCAGCCCTGTGCGGGGGCTGCGGCAGCGGCGTGGGGAGGGGTGGGAGCTCAGCGTACCCGAGCAGCGGTCGGCGTGGTGCCCACTGCCAGCCTTGGGTGTCCTCCAGTCCGAACGCGCCTCCTGACTCCGTGCGTCAACCACTCCATAAATAAATACGTTAAATAAATAAAGTGACAGATCCAGATGGGGAGGGGGGACAGAAGGAAGGAGGAGGCAGCTCCCCTCGCCCCGGGGGCTGTTCGTGAGCGTCCCACACAAACACGCGCACACAAAGTAGCTGAAGACAAAGACGAACTGGGACCAGTGGAGGTGGTGCCGGCTGGGGCCCCTTCCTCGGCCGTCGGCAGGGCACAGTCCTCGCTGCGAGGCGGTGCGGGGGACGAGGGGGTCCAGGACATCACTCCTGAGCTGGCATCGTGGCGGCGCGCGGGGAGCTGGAGGTGAGGGACACATGCGTTGTGGAGGATGGCAGTGACCGCGGCGTCTGGCACCTGGACGGGGAGGCAGACTGAGAAAAACTGGTTTCTTCTCCTTCCCCTTCCCCTGCATCCCGCTGTCCCCGAAATCCAGCCATTTCCTCAGTCACTTGCAATGCAGGGAGAACCAAGGGACACCCAGAGTTGGGCAGGATGATACCTTGTGTCTTATCATCCGGGATATACGCGTATCACAGAGTCATAGAACGGTTTGGGTGGGAAGGGACCGCTAAAGGCCACCCAGCCCAACCCCCTGCCATGAGCAGGGACACCTTCAACCAGAGCAGGTTGCTCAGAGCCCCGTCCAGCCTGGCCTTGGGTGTTCCCAGGGATGGGGCATCGACCACCTCTCGGGGCAGCCTGGGCCAGGCTTTCACCGCCCTCACAGTAAAGAATTTCTTCTTAATATCTAACCTAAACCTACCAGCTTTCAGTTTAAAACCATCACCCCTCATCCCATCCCTACACTCCCTGAAAAAGGGTGCATCCTCATCCTTCCTACAGTCCCCCTTCAAGCCCCGAAAGGCCGCAATAAGGTCTCCCTGCAGCCTCCCCTTCCCCGGCTGCACAACCCCAGCTCTCCCAGCCCGGCCTCGCAGCAGGGGGGCTCCAGCCCTCGGAGCATTTCTGTGCCCCCTCTGGCCCCGCTCCAACAGCCCCGTGTCTGTCCCGTGCTGAGATGTATATGACGATATACGACATCATCACCCTATTTTTAATACTTATCCAACAATCGTTACCAAAGCAATGTCACCCATATTTTAGAATCTGCTCACACCCCAACAACTCAAGGCCAGTTTCAACCCCAAAAGGAACGGGGGGGGCTCGCAGCTCTGCTGAGACTCCTCCGTCTGCCCCACACGGAGCATCCCGGCCGCGCCGCAGCCCCCACGCATCCCCCCCACACGCCGGCGCTTACCAGGAGCGGGACTTCCTCACCCGGGAGGCTGCCGGCCTCTCCAGGAGGCTGTCCAGGTGCATCAGCCTCTCCAGGTGCAGAGCCCGAGGGTCCTGCTCTGCCAGGTCCCTGCTACGCTCGAACTCGAAGATGGCCGGAGGGGAGAGGTCCAGCTCCAAGAACATGATGTTCTCAGCCTGCAGCAAGAGAGGGCAAAGGGAAAACCAATGCGAGGAGTCACCGTGTGGCAAAACACAGCTACTGCTCCGGCAAGTTCACACTACCAAGAGAAGCTGACGGGGATGCCAGCGAGCAGGACCCTCCTCTGGCTGCCACAGCCACAAGGCAAGCTCAAAACTGGAGCCCAGGCTCCCTGCCCTGCTCAGGATCTTCTGGTCTTTCCTGGGGCTGAGGCCAGCAGGGAAGGCTGAAAGGCCCCGTCCCTTCAAACGGCAGCAGCTGCCGGTGAGCCAGAGCTCAAGGACCGGCTGGGACCACGGCCACCGATCCTGCCAAGTGGGAGGATAAAGCTGGGAGCCTGAACTGGCGTATCCCAAATCATCGGGAGCTTGTTTGCTCCGTCTTCTCTCCCACTGGTTATCCACCCACGCATATATCCGCTCAACCATCCACCCATCCAACAACCCCTACACCCACCCATCCACCCACCGACCCACCCACCGACCCATCCATCCATCCATCCATCCATCCGTCCATCCATCCGTCTGTCCACCCATCCGTCTGTCCATCCATCTGTCCATCCATCTGTCCATCCGTCCATCCATCTATCCATCCATCCATCCATCCATCCATCCATCCGTCCGTCCGTCCGTCCATCCATCCATCCATCCATCCATCCGTCCATCCATCCATCCATCCATCCATCCGTCCATCCATCCATCCGTCCATCCATCTGTCCGTCCATCTGTCTGTCCATCTGTCTGTCCATCTGTCCATCCATCCATCTGTCCATCCATCTGTCCATCCGTCCATCCATCTGTCCATCCATCCATCCATCCCTCCAACCCTCCGTCCATCCATCCATCCGTCTGTCCATCCATCCGTCTGTCCATCCACCCGTCTGTCCATTCCTCCATCCCTCCATCCTTCCATCCCTCCGTCCATCCATCCATCCATCCATCCATCCATCCATCCATCCATCCATCCGTCCATCCATCCGTCCATCCATCCGCCCATCCATCCATCCATCCCTCCCTCCATCCATCCATCCATCCACCCATCCATCTGTCCATCCACCCGTCTGTCGATCCACCCGTCTGTCCATCCCTCCATTCACCCATCCCTCCCTCCATCCATCCATCCATCCACCCGTCAACCCATCTGTCCTTCCACCCATCCCTCCCTCCGTCCCTCCATCCATCCGTCTGTCCGTCTGTCCACCCACCCACCCCATTTATCCAGTGACTTCTTGTCCCCCCAGCAGGCACCAGTGCCCTCTGGCTTACCCGGTACCGAGGATGAGACCCCATGGCCATGGCCACGCGGGCGTACTGGCTGATGGGTCTCTTGTACCCCACCGCAGAGGTAGGCCGCTTCTTCATTTGGCTGCTGTTTCTAAAAATAGAGAGGCAAGTTCATTAGAGAACATAAATTCCTACTGAAAATGCATCCAAAGAGTGACCGGTCGAGCTTGTCTACAGTGCGTGAAGGGTGGCCCTTCCTGCTGGGGCTTGGCTTGGAGAGGATTTCCACCTGTAGGCACCTGTAAGCGTCCCGGGGTCCCTGCTACCCCCCAGCCCGGGGACATCCCTGCCCTGCAAGCACAGGCTTCGTGCCTGCGGGCCGGCAGCGCTGGGGCAGAGCGTGGGTCGGGGCCGGGGACGTACCCTCCGGTGGGCACCAGCGGCTGGAACTTCCACTGGTCCTCCTCACCATCGAAGTACAGCCGGTTCATGATCTTGTTCTTCTCTTCTGGTGGGATGAAGTTCTCGATGATCAAGTACCTGAGCAAATGACCAGCCGAGAGAGACGGAGTGGGAGCAAGGGGGTGGGAAGGAGTAGGAGGGGAAGGAGTTAATGTGACAAGTGACAGAAAACAGGTCGGAAACAGAGAGGAAAGGGATGCCAGGAAGCGGGGGAGACACAAGGAAATGGGAAAACATCCAGAAGATGGAAACACGATGGAGATGGCGAGGTTGAAGCAATAGATGCGGCCAGTGGAGAGGCGATAGAGGCAGGAGAGGGAGGGCAGAGGAAGACAGTGGTCAAAGAGGAGCAAAGACACTGGGGCAGCTCTGCAAGCTTCCTCCAGGCAGGAGCCCCCACCTCCCCTCCGCTCCCGCCCGCTCCCCCGGCTGCCTGACCAGAAAATAAAACAAAGCTCAATGATGCAAAATAGACCCCAAAGGGAATCTTTTTTTCCCACATTTTTGGGGTCAAATTGAGCGGCTGCAGGAAATTATCTCAGGTCAATGAGTTGCTTCATCGAGTCCCCGGCTTTTAAAAGGTCTGAATCACTTTCGAAGGGAAAGGTAGCAAAATTTGAGATTAATTTCTGTTTCTAGTAAAAGTATAAATACCTTGAAAATGCTAAAGTACTTATATACGTTGGGGTGTGTGTTTTTTAAAGATACTGAATAAGATTGTTGCTTGAAGTGAAAACAAACCCACCAGAGGTGGTGGACCAGCAGCCGCATCTCCTGCTGGGAGGTTCCTGGAGGGAAAATGCTGCCCGGCCTCACCGGGTGCCACTGTCGTGCCGGGGGCTGCCACGGGGCTGGGGCTCACGCCGAGTCCCCCCAAGGCTCTCTCCCTCCGAGGGCTGCGCTGGGGCTGCAGCAGGTCTCCCGCTGCCCTCAGGGGACACTTACCGCCGGCTCCCACCGTCCACAGCCCGCACTGCTGCTGCGCCGTCCTTTCTGCTTGTGTGTTTTCTGGTTTTTCACCTTTCCCAGCAACTTTTTAATACTCTCGTGTGCAACTCACCCGGCTCAAGAGGTTTAATATGTTTTACACCTTCTGCCACCGCTGACAGGGCAGGAAGCGCTCCGTTGTCCCTGTCAGCAGGTGTATCGCTGCCTCCAGCTGAGCACCCCGGCTTTGCTCTGACACCCCAGCTCTGCTCTGGCACCCCAGCTTTGCTCTGGGCACCCCAACTTTGCTCTGCACACCCCAGCTCTGCTCTGGGCACCCCAACTTTGCTCTGCGCACCCCAGCTCTGCTCTGGGCACCCCAGCTCTGCTCTGGGCACCCCAACTTTGCTCTGTGCACCCTAGCTCTGCTCTGGCACCCCAGCTCTGCTCTGGGCACCCCAACTTTGCTCTGCGCACCCCAGCTCTGCTCTGCACACCCCACCTCTGCTCTGGGCCCCCCAGCTCTCCTGTCTGCACACCCCAGCTCTGCCCTACACGCCCGATGGGGCTGCGCCCGGGCGCAAGGGACGCACGACCACCTACTTGAGCTTCAGCTCCCGCGTCTGCTCGTTCTGCGCCTCCTCCAGGTCCTGGCGCACGCGGATGTACTCGTCGTGCTGGTCCTGGATCTCCGCCTTCACGGCCTGCAGCTTGGCGTACAGCTGGGGGAGAGGAGCAGCCCCTCAGCCCCACGGCTCAGGGGCTGCGGCGAGCCCCGGGGCTCCGGCGGCCGGAGGGACGGCCGTCCCTGCCTGCCACGCTCTCACCTTCTTCAGCTTCTTGGTTTTGATCTCCACCTCCTGCTGCAGGGAGGTGTAAGTCTCCCGCAGCTCCATGGTCTCCTCGTCCCGCAGCAACATCTCCTGCTGCATCTCCCGCTCCCGGCGTTTCTGCAGCGCAGGGGGAAACGCTCAGAGCCGGGAGGGGGATCCGGCCCCCCGCAACGGCCCCGTCACCCGCTTAGGCCGGGTCAGGCCCCCGCGCCGGTACCTGCTCGGCTATCTCCTGCCGCTTCAGCTCCAGCATCTTCTGCTGCTCGTTGGTGTGGTCCACGATGGTCCTGCCACCGATGAGCAGCTTGCTCTCCATGGCCTGGGGGGTGCAGAGCAGGCTGGGAGGTCAGGGCACGGCCCCCCCGGGTTTGCCCCAGGCCATCCTCGCCGCGTGAACACCCCGTGTCCCTGAACACCCCGTGTCCCTGGCTGCCGTCCTGGGCTCCCTGTCCTCACCCCTGGTTTCAGGGAGGTGTCAGCTTTCAGTGCAGGACATGCCTTGGTCCCCAGCTGATGGGGACCAAGGAACGAGGACATGGGCACCGAGGAGCGAGGGGCTGGTTCAGGGCAGCGGTGGGGGCTGGAGCGGGGGGTGTGAGGGACGTGCCCCCTCCGCAGGGACGTGCCGTGGGGCCCCTGGCGACGAGCCCGGGCTGGTTCGGGTCCCGCTTCCTTCCGCACAGCTGCGACCCTGCAGGATGCTGCGGACGTGCAGCAGCTGCCGGCAGCGGGACCCGGCCCCAGCCGAGCCGAGCCGGGCGGGGGGCTCTGCCCCGAGGCCCCCAGGACCTGCTGGGGGGGACGCCGCAGGGAAACCACCCGCAGCGGCACTTCCCGCAGCTCAGCCGGGAGCTGGGACTGCGCGTATGCACCCCATTGCACCCCCCAACCCCACCCCGCCACCCCCACCCCACCCCAGCTGCTCTTTGCCTCCCCGGGGAACGGGGCTCCCCCGTCCCACCGCTGCACCCCCACACATCTATCGGTGTCCGTGCACGCGTCCGTGCACGCACACGCCTGTGCGCGGTCACACCCCCGCACACAAACACACGCTCGTACACCCGCGCGTGTGCGTGTGCATTTCTACACGCGTGCTCAAGCGTGCAGCTGTTTACGCTTGCACAAGCGCACGCTCTCCTTTGCCCCCTGCACGCACACGCTTGCGTGCAGCCCCCCACGCACCCACGTTGAGTACACACACGCACCCCTGCGTGCCCATGCACGCGCATGTTGGTACACTCACGCGTGCCCACGCGTGTGCACAGGCACAGGGGTGTGCACACACGTGCCGGGTGCGTGCACCCCCGGCGGACACGCGTGCACACACGTGTCGGTGTGCGTACAAGCGCCGGGTGCCTGTGCACACCCACGCATGAGGTGGGCACGCTACGCAGCGGGTGTCTGCACGCCCGTGCAAGACGCGTGTGCACAGGGTGCGTGCACGCCCGCAGCCGTGTCACCGTGTCAGGGTGTCAGTGGGACAGCGCGGCTGGCGCCGGGGAGGGAGGGGACACCCTGCGCCCCCCATGGCTGCGGCTCAGGGCCACGAGCAGGGATGGGGCCAGACGTCCCCGTGCCACCACGCCGCCGCACACGGCTTTAAAAATTAATCACCGAGACAGCGCCAGCGCCACTCGCTGCCATCCCCGGGGTGTCCCTGCCAGACGCCGACCACCACCGCACGCCTGCCCTCGCCCGCGGGCACGCCTGCTCGGGGTCCCTCTGCACCCCCTGAATGGAGAGCCCCAAATGCAAAGCTCCCCCCCTGCTCCTTACTGTGCCTGGACCCCCGGGATCCCCCCGCCGCCACAGCCAAGGCCCTGCCAGGCAGGAGGGCCGGGACGCCACGCCGAGGGGGGACGCTGGCACTGGGGGGACACACGCGGCCTTCATCGGTGCCACCAGCACCTGCCCCTGGGCAGGGCTCTCCCAGGGGGTGCTGTGTCCCCCCAGCAGTACTGTGCCCCCCCAGCTGCACCCCAGCACCACCTTGGGCACAGAGGTGGGGGCTCAGGCAAACCGCAGACCCCTGTTCACACCGACAGCTCTTTGGGGTGATATTCTATTATTTCCCCTATTTTTCCACTACTTTTTCCCCTTCCTGGCCCTACGTGGGACAGACATGGGGGCGCGTGGCGTAGGATTTTAGGAGGAGCAAGCAGCACCCCCAGCACCCGTAGGACAACCCCTGCGTCCGTACCACCAGTTCCCACCTTCCCCCAGCCCCGTGAGACCCTCACAGCTGTTTGGTCCCACGGGTGCCCCATGCAGCCCCCCCAACCCTGCTTTACTCCCCCAGACCCCGACACTGGGGATTCCTCCTTCCTCCTGGCCCTGCCGCCTTCACTAGGGTGCCGATGGCTGGGTGCTTTGCCGGAAAGCCACCGGGTTGCCATGGTGGGGGGCTGAGACCCCCAAGGGCAGCCCCCCCTGCCCAGCCCCATGCCATCCCCTGCCAAGGTGGGCTGGGGGACTGGGGCTCTATGGGCCCCTTGCCCCTCACACCCCCTCCTCCAAAGCCAGTTCTGGGCTGGTCCCAGTTGCACCCTGTGCTGGGGAGTGTCCCCTGTGCCCTGCCAGGGCACGTCCTGCCCCAGCAGCATTGGGGGGGACCGGGTGGGTGCTGGGAAGATGCTCAGCCAGGGCAGTGTGCTGCCACCCCTCCCACGGCGCTCACCGCCGGCTCCCACCTTTGCCGTGGGATTACGGGGTTTCTTAGCGCTGCCGTTTTCTCCCTGCCAAAGCCTTTATTCCCTCTAACGAAGACGACTCCCAATCTTCTTTAGCGCATGGGACAGATTGAACGCTAAGCCTCTCATGGGAACTCATTTCCGGCACCCAAATAACTTCCCTGGTACTTTCTCACCCGCTGACCCCGACCTCAGCACCCGGCAGAGCCATCAGACGAGAGGCCCGGAGCCCTGGCCAAGCCGGGGCAGAGGCTCCGCTGCAGCCGGCTGCTGCGGCACGGCCCGTCGGCTGGGTGCCACGGTGCACATCTGGGTGCCGCGGTGCACATCTGGGTGCCACGGTGCACATCTGCTGGGCAGGCTGGCCCCTGCCTCGCCGAGCTCGATGCCACCCACGTGTCGCAGCCGGATGGTGGGGCCGGGCCCCGGCTGTGCCAGAGGTCAGACGCAGAGCCTGCCTCCATGAGTGTGACGGCAAGACGGGGTCCAGCGTGCCCAGCCCGTGTGTGTGCAGGGCACCCGACCCCCCAGTCACCGCAGCTGCCTCTGCCACGGTCACTCCGGAGGCCTGAAACACATGAGCAGGACACAGGGCTCTTTTCAGACCGGTGCCTCCGTGCCTGGCCCTGCTGCGTGCCAGAGCTGCCCACGGGTGCCGGGAAGCCACCCAGTGCCCCCTGCAATGTCCCCCCCCCGGCTCTGCCCAGCAGGGTGAGCATCGCAGCAGGCTCTGCCCCTCCATGGCTGGCACGGCGGGGGGTTTTGCCCCCTGGGGTGACACCTCTCTGCGGTGACCGTACGGTACCCCCATGGCCAGAGGATCCCGGTGTGCAGAGCAGCTCTGAAGGCCACCGAAGGGGACGCGGCGTCATCTCGCCTCCAGCCCTGCCTTGTTACTCAGCAGTTACAGGACACACGGTGGCCCCGAGCCAGCCTTGCTGCACCGTGCCGGATGAGGAGGCCGTGCGGGACGGCTGCCAGCGACAATCTGCACTCCATGGTGGCGGGGGGCACGGGCTGTGAGGCACCCACCCCTGCACCAAGCATCCCGCTCTGCCGGGCCACCCATCACGGGACATCCGTCACGCCAGCCGGGGACCGGCGTCCCCGCCATGGCTCTGTCCCGGTGGCACGTCCCAGTGTGAGCCCACGGGTCTCTGTGCAGGCATCCAGGCATGGCCATGCATCCCTGGGCATGGCCGTGCATCCCTGGGCATGGCCACACGTCCCTGGGCATGGCCGTGCATCCCTGGGGCTGCAACAAACACGGCTCTGGCCATGGAGGGGGGCCGGAGGGCATCCCCCTGCTCAGCCCCCGAATTCCCAGGCAGGGACGGACACCCCGCGCGCGTCCCCGCCTGGAGGGCTCCGTGCTCGGTCACCAGCCCGGCCACCGCATCCGGGCCACCGCGGTGATGGAGGGGCTGTGCCGGAGCGTGACGCGGCAGGGTCAGGGTGCTGGGGCTCCCTCCCTGCCGCCGTGCCTGTTTTCCCAGCCCCGCGCTCACGCCAGCCCTGCAGCAGCCGCGGGTGGGTGGGAGGGGGTCAGGACCCCCAGTCTCACCGGGAACAGAAGCAGGGCTTCCGGGGGGAACAGTGGTGCAGCCCCAGACCCCCGGCACGGCTGCCTGGGGCTGGGCTGGGGCTGCCGCGGCCCCTCTCACACTCAGCCCAGCATCCCCTAAGCCGGTGGCATGCCACGCCTGGAGGGTGCTGATAACATGCCCCCACCCACCCCGCTCCATCTCGGGGGTGCCAGGAAGGGTCTGAGGTGGGGAGGGGGGTCCCTGCAGAGCTGCCAGGCCCTGCCTGTGGGCTCACAGCCCTGCCCGTCCCCAGCAGAGCCCTGGCGGATCTGAGGCGGGAGCCATGGGGTGGGACAGGCTGGGGGAGCAGGCGGGGGGCCGGCTGAGTCGTGCCCCCAGCCTCAGCCCTGGGCGTGTTCCTGGGGCCACCGGGGATGAACGTGCAGCGTCACCCCCCCACCCCGCCCGCAGCAAGATGCTTTGTTGTGCCGAGGTGGACGAGACCCGAGCGCAGCAACCTCGTGCCTCCGGTGATCAGCTCCCTCACGGCCCTTCCCGCCCCGCGGCCCCAGGAGCTCTCACGCGAGGTCCCCACACAGGTCCGTGCCCAAGGGCAACCCCTGCCCACCACCCGCAGGAGGACGGGGCTGCCCTTGGGGACCCTGCTTGGGCACCCCACGAGGGGCTGGACCTGCCACGCGGGTCGTGCCCCAGCATGGCTTGCAACGGCGCGTGGCAACACGCACCTTGTACTTGGTGGCCAGCAGCTCCGTGGCCTCCTGCTCCTTCCGCAGATCCTCTATCATCTTTTCCTTCTCCTGCAGCAGCTTCTGCTTCTCCTCGCTCACCAGGCTGTGGTCATCCTGAATAGCAGCTTTCTCCTCTTCCAGCCTCTCCTTCTGCTCCTTCAAGTAATTCTCCATGTTCTTCTCCAGGCCGTCCTCATTGTCGTCCTCCCCTTCGTTCTCCGTGGCACTTTCTCCGTCCACGGCTTTCTTCCTCCGGCTGCTCCTTCTCCTCTTCTTCCCCAGCATGCCGCGTTTCTCCAGCTGGGCTTTCAGCCGGACAATCTCCTCCTGGAACTCCCGCAGCAAGGTGTCCTTGGGGTCCTCGTTCACCCGGGGCTTGTTCTTGATGTTCTTGGCCCTGTTGGCGAACCTGAGGGTGGAGAGGCTCTCGTCGTAGCTGTGGGAGGCCGGGCCCAAGGTGGCCACCATGATCGTCTTGGCGTTGCCCCCAAGGGAGTCCTGCAGCAGGCGGGTCAGCTTGGAGTCCCGGTAGGGGATGTGCGTGCTCTTGCCGTCCACAAGGGCGGAGATGACGTTGCCCAGGGCGGAGAGGGAGAGGTTGATCTTGGACGCTTCCTTGGGGCGCTCGCCATGGGCCCCCATTTTGCTCTGGCGCTCACTGCCGGCCAGGTCCACCAGGTTGAGCTTGCCCACGCGGATGTGCTCCTCGCCGTCCGGCCCCGTCTCGCTGCACTCGATGGTGATGAGGAAGATGGCGTGGGAGCGGGAGCTGTGCTCGTTCATGTTGGTGCTGCCCACGGACCGCGTCTGGCTCCCCAGGTTCATCACGTGCTCGATCTCCTTGACGTTCTTGGTCACGAAGGAGGAGAGGTCCTTGATGTACACCCCCGTCTCGGGGTTCTCCTTCAGCTCCAGCTTCTTGCTCTGGTCCTTGGCGAGGAGGTCCCTGATCTCCTCCTGGTAGATCTCCAGGTACGAGGCCCTCACCAGGTACTGCTGGTTCTGCGAGCGGGAGATGTGGGTGAAGATGTGCTCGAAGGAGATGGGGATGATGCCCCGCTTCTCCGGCTCCGCCCAGGCCCCCTGCATGGTGTAGGTCTTGCCGGTGCCAGTCTGGCCGTAGGCGAAGATGGTGCCGTTGAAGCCCTGCAGCACGGAGTCGATCAGCGGCCGGACCGTCTCGTCGTAGAGATCCGCTTGCTTGGAGCTGGCGTCGTAGACGGCGTCGAAGGTGAAGGTCTTGGGCAGCTCGCCGGGGGCGGCGCGGGGGTTTCGGATGCTCACCTGCCCCAGCTTCACGTCCAGCTCCAGGACGCGTTCGTAGCCCGCCGCCTCCTCTTTCCTGCTCATGGGGCGGCAGCGGGCCACCACCTTCAGCGCCTCGCAGCCGCTGCGGGACTTACCGGCCATGGCGGCGGCGGGCGGGGCCGGGCGGCGGCGGCGGCGGCGGCGGCGGCGGCGGCGGCGGCGGCGGCAGCGGCGGGGCGCGGGGGGGGGGCTCAGCCGCGCCGCCCCCGCAGCATCCCCCGGGCCGGGAGCGGGGCCGGGCGGGGGCCGCGGTCGCAGGCGGGGAGCGGGGTGCGGGGGGCCGGGGGGCGGCGGGGCGGCCCCGCCGGGCGTTCGCTCATGGCAGCGCGGCCGCTGCGCCCCGGCCGTGTGCGGGGCCGGGCGGGACGGGCAGGGCGGGCAGCGCGGCTGATTCGCTGCCGCCCCGCAGACGGGCACACGCACGGAGCCACGCACGGGCCCACGCACAGGCAGGGACGCGGGAGGGAGGGAGCGCTGCCGGCCCCGGCCCCCGCCCGGGCACGCCGGGAGCTGTAGTCCTGGCTTTGTGCTGGGCCGGGGCGGGGGGCGAGGGGAGGGAGCGGGGCGGGGGTCGGGGGCGGGGGGTGTGAGAAGGCAGGATTGGGGGGGGCGGGATGGAGGGTAGAGAATGCGGGATCAAGATGCAGGACTGGGATGGGGGATGAAGGATG
The DNA here is from genome assembly GCF_949628215.1 of Phalacrocorax aristotelis. Taxonomy (NCBI): domain Eukaryota; kingdom Metazoa; phylum Chordata; class Aves; order Suliformes; family Phalacrocoracidae; genus Phalacrocorax; species Phalacrocorax aristotelis. The sequence continues at coordinate 980,925 of NC_134278.1, forward strand.
CAGGTCTGGGATGCAGGATTGGGATGGGGGATGAAGGATGCAGGTCTGGGATGCAGAACTGGGATGGGGGATGAAGGATGCAGGTCTGGGATGCAGAACTGGGATGGGGGGTGAAGGATGCAGGACTGGGATGCAGGACTGGGATTGGGGGTGAAGGATGCAGGACTGGGATGCAGGATTGGGATGGGGGATGAAGGATGCAGGTCTGGGATGCAGGACTGGGATCGGGGATGAAGGATGCAGGACTGGGATGCAGGACTGGGATGGGGGATGAAGGATGCAGGTCTGGGATGCAGGACTGGGATGGGGGATGAAGGATGCAGGTCTGGGATGCAGAACTGGGATGGGGGATGAAGGATGCAGGTCTGGGATCAGGACTGGGATGAGCAATACAGGGTACAGGATGTGGGATATGGATTCAGGACTGGGATGCGGGATGCAGGGTACATGATGTGGGATAAGGGATGCAGGATGTGGGGTGCAGGGGGCATGATGTGGGATAAGGGACACAGGACTGGGATGCAGGGTGTGGGATGGAGGACAGCAGAGGCAGGAGAGGGCAGGGGAGGTGCCCAGCCCCAGCAGTCCAGCAGAGACAAAGCTCTTTCCTTGGGCCTGGCACTGCAACAGGGATATTCCCCTCAGCCCATCTCCTGTGGGGCCAGGGCAGCGTCACCCTCGCCAGGTGATTTATTTCAGGGTCACAGGCTGCACATGGCCCTCATGGCAGCAACCCCTGGCCTCCCAGTCCCCATCCCAGGTCCTGTCCCTCTGCCAGCCCCGGTATGGCTGGTGGGTCCCTGCACCGGCTCGCTTGCAGCCCGGCAGCAATAATCCCCGGCACCTTACGGGAGAGGCAGTGCGAGGCTTTGGTGGGAGATTAAACATTCTTGTGGTTAATCGAGTCTCAGCAGCCGCCCGTTCTCCGGAACCAGAGATTATCCCATAATTAATTAATTAGGGTATTCGCTGCCATACGCAGGATTGCCTGGTGCAATCCAAGTCCTCTGTCTCCAGGAGGAGCTTTTGGGGCGGACACGGCCCCCTCCCCAAAGGCACAGCCCCAGCCACGGAGGACAATGGAGGGCAGGATGGGGGGTGCGGAAGGGGGATGCAGCAGGGATGGAGGGGAGATGGAAGTGGGAAGGGGGGATAACGGAGGGTGGATGCAGCCGGGGGCGGGTGGTGAAGGCAATGGGAGGGCGGTGGAGGAGGGATGGAGGGGGATAGAAGCTTCATGGGAGGGCATGATGGAGGGGGGCGGAAGGGGGGATGCAGCAGCGATGGAGGGGGGCGGAAGGGGGATGGGAGGGACGATGCAGGGGGGTGGAGGCCGTGGTGGAGGCGGATGGGGATGACGGGGAGGGTGGGGAAACAGAGGGGCAATGGAGGGTATGGGGGGTCTGTGAAAGGGGGATAGAGAAGGGATGGAGGGGGCGATGGGAGATGGAGGGGGGAAGGAAGGCAGGCTGAGCAGGGGATGGTGGAGGCTGTGGAGGGGGTGACTGCTGGGGCTGGGGCTGCCCCCACCCCAGTGCTGGAGGAGGAGGACGGGGCACTGCAGGCTGGGGTTCATGCCGCGCCAGGCTGCGGAGAGGGGCCGGGCAGCACCGTACCCAACGCGTGTGTCCAGGGCAGCCGTGGCTCCACGCTCCCCCTCGCCTCGGCCTCTTGCAGCGCCCCATAGCACCACCGCAGCCTCCGGGGATGATGCAGGGCAGGATGGGGGTCTGCACAAGGGGAAGGGGCTGCCCACGGGACCCTGCAGATGCCCCATACCGTGGGCATGGCGTCAGCCCCGCCATAGGGCCAGCACAGGCCTGATTATCCCGTCCCTGCTGCAGCCCCCAAGTCCTGGCCCCCTCCCAAATCCCCGTGCCACGGGGCAGGGACCCTGGTGCTGCCCGGCTCTGCCTGTGGCACCGGCCCGGCATCCCCACAGTGGATGGGTTCAAGGGCGCTGTAGCCCCGAGCCCCCGGCAGCCCCAAGCATGGTGCCCCCGCCCCTAATGCCCCACAGGACCCTGCTGCGGTGTCGGGTAGGTGACACGTACGGAGGGGGTGACATTTAGGCAGGGCACGACATAAGGGCAAAGTGACACAGAGGGACAGGGTGACATGTCGGGAGGGGGTGACAGGTAGGGGCAGAAGGGTGCGGAGGGACACAGTGCCATGTAGGGCAGGGTGACATGTAGGGACGGTCCCTCGCCCGCAGGTGTCAGCACCGGACTGGAGCCTGCTGCTGGTGGCCAGTGGCCTCTGGCCTGACCTTGGGGCTGGCCTTTAGGGTAGCCCAGGGCTGTCCCCACGGCGGTGGGGCTGGGGGGACAGTGGACCCTCACTGTGCCTGTCCTGGGCCATCCCTGGGGTGTGAGGGCAGGGCCGCAGGGCCACCCACCCCTTAGAAGCCCCCAAAGCAGCCAGGGCAGAGCCCTGACCCCTCCCGCTGCCCCCTGCCCTCTGCTCCACAGGGGGATACAGGGCATATGGGGGGGCCACACTGTGGGTCCCCCATCACCAGCTTTATCCCACCCACGTGTGAGGAGGGGGTGTGGGCTGGGGGACCCTGGGGCAGCCCTGGCTGGGTGGGGGTCCCTGTGGACACCCCATGACTGGTGACGTCCCCTGTATGTGGGACAGCGCGTGGGTGGCCGAGCGCCCGTAAGGGTGGATTGCTGAGCCCTGAGTCACGGGGTGGGGTGCAGGGTGAGTCCTGGGGCAGAGGGAGACACACAGTGACTCATGGCCCGCTGGCCCCCCTGGTGGGTCCCTGTACAGGGTGGGGGGGGGCACTGCCCTGCTCCCACACAGACCCCAGGGTCTGAGGGCCTCTATGGCCCCCCAGGGATGCTGCACCCTCCCTCATTCACCGTGGGTACCATACTGGTGTCAGTGTCACGGTGGGGTCGAGCATCCCAGGGGTGACACTGGGCTGGCTGGGACAGGGGACATGGTCCAGGTGCCACACGGGGGTTGGGTGCTATTCAAGGCCTGACTGTGAGCCTGGGTCAGCCCCAAAACGCTACTGCCACTGCAGTGGGGCTGGGGGTGCCAGTTCCGCAGCCTTGCCTCTCCTGTTCCTCCTGATCCTATGTCCTTCTGTCCCACGGCCACCCGGGACATCGCAGCCACCCCTCGGCCTTCGTGGCTACTGTTGGGACAATGCAGACGCCCCTGAGAGACCATATCCGTCCCTTAGAAACCTGGCTGGCTTTGGGTGCCACAGCCACCCTGGGACATCACAGTCACCCCCAGGACACTGCTGCCATCCCTGGGATACTGTGGCCACCCCTGAGGCGCCACTGCCAGCACCACGATCACCTCTGGGCCTCCAAGGCTCTCCCTGGGACAGCAGAGTCACCCCTGGCACACTGTGGCTGACCCTGGGATATCATGGCCATCCCTGGGACACGACGGTCACCCCAGGTCACCACAGCCATACCTGGGACACCGTGACCATCCCTGGGACACTATGGTCACACCCGGGACACCACAGCTATCTCTGGGACATGGTGGCACCCCTGGGACACTGTGACCACCCCGGGAAATTGTGGCCATCTCTGGGACACCATGCCTGCCCGCTGTCCCTCGCTGTGCCCCATCCCAGCCATTGGTGACCCCCGGCCCCCTAGGGTGCTGAGCGGAGGGGCACTGGGCCAGGTGCCCCCTTGGGTTTCTCCCCACCCCACTGCCTCCTGGGGCCCCCTGGCCCTGCCCATACCAGGTCCCCGGCACTGCCGTGGGGCGAGGGGGGGGCTGCCCAGGTGGCCGGCGGCAGGGACCCCGGCATGGGCAGCTGTTGCCCTTGCCCTGGCTCTGCCGGCGGTTGGCACGGGATGGGATGGGAAGGGGCTATGGCCCCCTGAGCCCGCCACGCTCCCTTGGAAACACAGCCAAGCTTTGCTCCAGGGAGAGGCTCCGTGATGGAAAAAATGCTGGAAAATGCCAAATGAGCCAATTCCCAGCCCTTGCGGGTGGTCCAGGGGAGCCGGGGGGGGGCTGTGGCCCTGTGTACCCCTTGCCGTTGGGACACCCAGCACCCTCTGCCCTGGGGCAGCCCCCCCAGGGTGAGGCATCTCCCGGGGCTGGGGGGGTCCGGGGCTGCCCAGACTTGGCAAAGCCGCGGGGCTGGAGTCATTAAGGAATTCATGGGGAGCAGGAGGGAAGCCCTGCCAAGACGGGCAGGTTTCCGCCAGCGGCTCCAGCCAAATCACGCCAGCGTCACTCGTAGCGAGGCCGGAGGCTCTGCCGGTGAGCGGAGCAGTGACGGAGAGCCCTTCAGCTCGACATCCACGGCACGGCAACAGCGAGGACAGACGGACAGATGGGCAGCTGGGCGGGGTGCAGGCCACCTTGTGATGCCTTTCCCACGGTGTGCCCCAGCCTCTTGGTTTATAGGAAAAATGGGTCTCAAAAGTAGTCCATGTGTATGAAAGAGTTGGGGGAGTGTTCTAATGCTATAAAGCCAAAGCCTCGCCTGCGTATGTAAGTGAGGATGCAAAAATAATGCATTTCTACTTCATGTTAGTAACTTGTATTCGCTTGCTGCCTCCGGGCAGGGTCCTGCCATAGCTGGCGGTGTCCCAGGAGGCACCACCGTCCCCAGGGGGGACCTCATCCCTCTGCGGATACTGCTGTGGGGACACAGAGAAGCACACAGGCTGGGAGCAGGGACACAGGCTGGGAGCAGGGACAAGTGTCACTGCTGGCAGTGTTGGGTGACATTCCTCAGGCTTTTTCCTGAGATTTGACTAACTGGTATTGGCGTTGGCCAGAACAGCCCAGGAGGAAAGGGCTTTTTTCTTGCTGGAGGAAAGCGGCTCTGCTGAGAAGGCCCTGGGGGTGCTGGGGGGCAGCGGGGTGACCCTGAGCCAGCACCGGGCCCTTGGGGCCAAGGGGGCCAGCGGTGCCCTGGGGGGCATGGAAAGGAGCGTGGCCAGCAGGGCGAGGGAGGTTCTCCTCCCCCTCTGCTCTGCCCCAGTGAGGCCACACCTGCGGGGCTGCGGCCAGGTCTGGGCCCCCCAGTGCAAGAAGGGCAGGGAACTGCTGGAGCAAGGCCAGGGGAGAGCTGCCAAGGGGATCAGGGGCTGGAGCATCTCCCTCGTGAGGAAAGGCTGAGAGACCTGGGTCTGCTCAGCCTGGAGAAGAGAAGGCTGAGGGGGATCTCATCAATACCTATAAATATCTGAAGGGTGGGTGTCAGGGGGATGGGGCCGGGCTCTTTTCAGCGGTGCCCAACGCCAGGCCAAGGGGCCACGGGCACAAGCTGGAACACGGGAAGCTCCCCCTGAACATGAGGACAAACCCCTTCCCTGTGCGGGTGCCAGAGCAGGGGCACAGGCTGCCCAGAGAGGCTGTGGGGTCCCTTCCCTGGAGACATTCACCCCCCATCTGGACGCGGCCCTGTGCCCCTGCTCTGGGGGTGCCTGCTCAAGCAGGGGGTGGGACGGGATGAGCTCCAGAAGCCCCTTCCAACCCCCACCGTTCCAGGATTCTGTGATTCTCTGAAAAGCCCGTCCTCCCTGATGGGGAGAGGATACATCCCTGCATGATACCGTCCCAGCTCGGGCAGCAGCCGACAGAGTGGATCCTCTCCCTTGCCCCACACTGATGGCCCTTCTTGCTCTCAGCTTTCCTCTCTTGGCTTCTACGGTGGGAAAGGGACCCTGGGGGTCTGGCAGGCATTTGGCTACTTTCCCCGCAAACCAGCTCACCAGCATTCCCAGAGATCCACCAGGTTTATTTCCCTGTTTCCCTCCTCCGCGGCAGTTATGGGGTTCCGTTCGGCCACATCCCGTCTGCTTCAGTCAGTCCCCGCGACACACGCTCCCGGCTTCCCTCGTGCTCTCCCTCCTTCCACATGCAGGGTCACTGGCAGGGGAGCTGGTAAAGCAGCAGAGTCTCTCCGGCTGCTTCTCTGGCACTGCCGGGGCGCATGGAGGGTGCCCGAGGAGCTCCCTGTCCCAAATCCTGGGGCGAGCTGCCTCCCAGTGTCCCCATCCCACAGCTGAGCAGCCAGAGCTGGGGGATGCTCGGCCGTTTGCCAAGAGCTGCCTGGTGCTTGAACTGGCTGATGTTTGCCTGCTCTCTTCTGCTCAGGACCTGGAGCTGCTCTGGCTGCCCACCATAGCCTCTTGGAGAGCAAAGGCCATCCTGCTCTGGGGTCCCCCGGCTTCTGCTAAACCCTCCCAACCTTTGCTGCAAACACCTCCTCCTCTCCCCAGACACCCCATACCCTGCCAGCCACGTTCCCTGGACGGGGCTCAGAGGAAGAAATGCCTCCCGGTCATCATCCCCGATGGACCCTGCGGGCAGGACCGGGCTGCCTCCTCCTCCTCCTCCCAACGCCTGCAGAAAGAGGCAGCGCAAGCAGAGGCTGGCGCAGGGCCGGCTGGGGGAGCCAGGGCAAGGCAGGCTCTGCTGAGGGGGACTGCGGGGGGCTGCTGTGAGCACCCCTGCTGCTGACTGGCTGTGGCCTCAGGCTCCAGCCATCCTTTGGTCTGAAATCAGAGGTTTTCTGGCTTTTTTGGTCCACAACTGGAGCGTTCATAGAGCAGCAGAGACTGCCCAGGTGTGGCATGGGAGGGCCGGGAAAGGGGAGCTCCCACAGCCACCCGGGAAGGTGGCAAGGGAATCACTCCGGTGCAAGACTCACCTCATATTGGAATGGGTGGGGGGGGAGTTGGAGGGGCAAGCGCAACTCGTACTAAGCCTGGATTTAGGATGGATCAGTTTCCCGGCAGCTGACTCCTCTATAATTAGATGGCAGCCGTGATACGGGAGCCAGCTCGGGGCGCAGAGCTCCATCTCCCCATCCACAGGCGTGTCGTTAAAGGAAACTGCCCATTTTCCAAACGACCCCCAGACCCTTAAAGCAGCCGGGTGAGCGATGAGCTGCGTCTCCCAATGAAGAGGAGGCGAGGAATAAAAGCTACTGCAAAGTGCTGCCTCTCCTGCAGGCCCTCGGGCTGCCCTCGAGAGCTGAGAGGGGAAAAGGGACGGCTGGCAAACACGTGGGAGGCTCCAGGCTTTTATCTCGGATCCGGGTTTTCAACAGATGTGGTATGAGCAATGTCTGTAAGGCAACTAGATCAGCATCATTGCTCAGAGATTAAAGGACTTAATAATCTGCTGGCAAGATGTAATTGAAAGAGGCAGAGCTTGGGTTGTACGGCACTCAACAAACGCACCGGGGCGTTCCCACGCTCCCCCCGAGATCCCTCCAAACCCTCCCGTAAACAGGATAAATCCCCAGTGCATGTGGGGCAGGCCCTTTTCCTCACTGATCCAGGGACTAACGCGTCGTTTTCCTTTGTAGGTAACGACTTATTTATCATTAACGTGGTGCTAGGGAGCCCTTCCTTCTGTGACCTCAAGCTGCTCCACAAAGAATAAGGACTCGGAGGCGGCGCTGCCTCTGCACCAGGTACACGGTGAGTCCCCGGGAGCCGGTGGGGGAAGCTGCCGCTTGTCAGAGGTCAAAGCACCATTCAGCAGCAGTGGGGAGCCGGCAATCGCCACTTCTCAGTCCCTTGTTCTAATCGCTGCTCTGCTCCCTGGTGAAAAAAACCTTAGAAAACAAGGCAGTGACTGGCTCTGCAAAGCACTGACGACAACAATGCGGAGCTTCTTCCCCCGCTCGCCGGCAGCGTGGGATCGTGACCCAGCATAAGCAAGCGATGCTACGGCCAGAGGACAGAAACGTTTGGCAGCAGACAGAGGGGCTGAACCTCTGGGAGGGAGGCGGCAGTCCTCCGGAGGGGCAGAGGCACGGGTAGACGGAGGCACAGAGCTGGACTGGGCAGGAGCGAGGGGCAGAAAGCTCCTCAGAAGTGTCCAAGCATGCTGCCCGCAGCTGGGCAGAGCCCTGCTGAGCCGCCCGTGCTGGTGCTGCCTCGCCAGAAGCCGAGCCGAGGTGACTGTGCAGAAATAAGAGACGTGCCCGGCACACAGAGCCCTCTGCCAAAGGCGTGCTGGGCTCTGCTCGGCGTGACCTTTGCGTCCTCCCCGCGCCTGGAAGTGCTGACCAAGTCCTTCTGCTCTTGACAGGGTGGTGCCAGCTGGAACAGAAAACAGGGGAGATGGTCCCCGATTCAGGGACGGGGAGCTGCCTTTCTTGTTCCTCTTATCCTCTGGCTGTCCACTACAGCCCTGCCTGGGAGGCAGATGGGGTTAGAGGCAGGGACGTGCGATCCCAGGCAGTGAAACCCGGACCCTGCCAGCAGCGGTGGTAGGAGCTGCTCTGAAAACCGGGATCCTGCCACTGGCAAAACAGCCTTATTGGAAGCAGCTCTATCTGGCTGTGCGGATCAGCTGGAGGCAGGAGGGAGGCCAGGAAGCCTGGTGAGACCCAACACCACATATGCAAGTATTTGCAAAAGAGAAAAGCAGTGGGGGGGAACCCTCCTTGCACTGCTTTTACTTCCCCACCTCAGGAATTCATCTTTCTGATGAAGCTTATTTCTTACAGAATCCCAGACCGGTGGGGGCTGGAAGGGACCCCTGGAGCTCATCCCGTCCCACCCCCTGCTTGAGCAGGCACACCCAGAGCAGGGGCACAGGGCCGCGTCCAGATGGGGGGTGAATGTCCCCAGGGAAGGGACCCCACAGCCTCTCTGGGCAGCCTGTGCCCCTGCTCTGGCACCCGCACAGGGAAGGGGTTTGTCCTCATGTTCAGGTGGAACTTCCCGTGTTCCAGCTTGTGCCCGTTGCCCCTTGGCCTGGCGTTGGGCACCACTGAAAAGAGCCCGGCCCCATCCTCCTGACACCCGCCCTTCAGATATTTATAGGCACTGATGAAATCCCCCCTCAGTCTTCTCTTTTCCAGGCTGAACAAGCCCAGGTCTCTCAGCCTTTCCTCACAAGGCAGATGCTCCAGCCCCTGATGCCCTTGGCAGCTCTCCGCTGGACTCTCTCCAGCAGTTCCCTGCCCTTCTTGCACTGGGGGGCCCAGAACTGGCCGCAGCCCCGCAGGTGTGGCCTCACTGGGGCAGAGCAGAGGGGGAGGAGAACCTCCCTCGCCCTGCTGGCCACGCTCCTTTCCATGCCCCCCAGGGCACCGCTGGCCTTCTTGGCTTCTTTTGCTGAAGCAGTGGGAGCCGCAGGTGACCGAGGCGCTGTGCTGGAGGGCTGCATGAGAGCTCATCCCTCAAGGTGAGCAACCAGAAATGGTGGGACCAGAAGTTCCTCAGCTGGCCCGACCCATGCCTGTGGCTGAGCAGTGGAGTCCCTGTCCCTGCCTTGGCTGGGGGAGGAGCTGGAGAAAACAAAGCTGCTTTTCGCTGTGGCGGTGGGGCTGCTGATGCCTCCCGGATGACAAAGACCTTTTCCATCCCTGTGCACGCCAAGGGCTGGGCCCTGCTTTGTGAGAGGATTTGGGTAAGTAAGCAGGACACCAGTAAGCCTAGCATGTCACTGCTCCTCTCAAGCAAACCTCCCCAAACTTAAATACTGTTGCACAACTTGCTGGTGATTCACTTTTTCCCTCCCCATGGCGAGATCTGGAGGGCACTCATCTGTGGCGTGGTGTTGCAACCCCCGCGGCTCAGCTCTTCCTGGCAAGTGGGCTCGGGGAAGCCAGATAAAGCCAGGGAGAGGCTGCCGGCTCCTGCTGGCGCTCCTCTGCCACCACATTCCTCCTGATTTGGTGATTACCCCTCCTCAGATCAGATCAGTGCAGAGGGTCCTTGGGAGGATGTGTGGTAGAGAGAGCTGGGAGATGCGTTTTGCCTCTCCCTGGACATCCCCAAACCTACCAGCCCTGCAGTGATGGTTTCCTGACCGGGACTCACCGAGCAACCAAGAGCAAGGGTGTCCTTGTCCCTGGTGGGGTATCTCCTGTGGGACCCACTCCCTTAGCGGGTAACGTTTAAGATCAGGGCCAGGCTTAGACGTCAGACGGAAAATACCCCGTCTTGTTGGCAGTGGGATATGTGAAACTTTGTATTGCTTCCTCTCTAGGATCCTAAAAGATAAACTTCTTTGAAGTCCACTAACAAACTCTCCAGGACAAAAGGTTATTGTAAACACTGGAGTGAACATCCAGCGATGCGGTGCTGCTGATAAACCTTTGGAGACTGAGTGGAAGCCGCCTGCCCGCAGGTCCCCAGTCGCTATCTGGAGCAGCGCCTTCCCTGCGCAGCTCTCCACGGATGCCGGTGTTTTTCTCCTCATCTGCTCAGCCATAGACAGGAAGCGTTTCGTACGGTGCCCTTAAACTGATCTAGCAAAGCACTAAAAATAAACCTTCTTTGCGAAGCCGCAAAACTCTTGCCCCATCTGCTGTGTCAGCTCCTGGAGAGAAACTGCTGTGAGAGCTCATGGTTTCTTGAGGCAGAGGCTTATCCCCGGCTCACTGCGGGGGACTCGTGCCTGCAGGCAGGAGCTGCAAAGGCCGAGAAATCAAAACACAAAGGATAGAAACCCGAGTGTCGCTTTGGAAGAGGCCGGGTGGGAGGGATACGACTCGTATTAAACCTTTTGAGGTAACTCATCCTGCAAACAGTGGGGAATGACTGATTGCAGAATAGTTCATTACATGAGTGAGCTGCAACCGGCAGCGTGCTGGGTCGCGCCGCGGGACGGCTCGGGTTCGAACGCGTGCGAGCTGCTCGCGTGTTTGGAAAGGGCTGTTCCCCTCCACACTGAAGCGACGGGGTCTCCAGCAGCCCCCCTCTGTGACAGGGCGTTTCGGGTGGCTCTGGCGGTGACCCTGCAGCTGGGCTCTTACGGGATGGTTCGCTCTCCCGGCCGAGAAGAGCTGAGCTGCGGCCCAACGCCCCGAGAGCCGCCGGGATTATCCCCGCTCCCGCCGGCGGCGGGAGCCGGTGCTGGCTCCGCTGCGAGCGCACCATGTGTGGGACGTACCCGCCCGGGCTCCCGCCTTGGCCCAGTCCCGCGCCTGTTATCTGGGTTTTGCTCCCCGTTTCTGGCACAGCCCGCACGAAGCCGCCCGGGGATTCCTCTCAATGCGGGGCCGGGCTCCAGCTGTTCCCGGGAGCGCAGGGCCCTCGGTACGCCCTCCGGTGCCCGGCCCCAGCCGGCGCTGGGCTCAGGCGGGTTCTCGGCGGTCGCGGCAGGGCTGCGGTGACCGGCCCCTGCCTCCCCGGGGCGGCGGGGGGCGGTCTGGGGCCCAGGCCCTGCGGCCCGGGCCCGGCGGCCGCAGCCCGAGCAGTGAAGGCTCGGGGCTGGGAAGGCCGGCGGCTGCAGCAGAGGGTCCCTGAGGGGGCCGGTGGCGGCGGCGGGGGCCGGCAGAGCCCGGGGACACCGCGGAGGGGCCGCTGGGCCTGGGGAAGGAGGGGCCATAGGGCGACACCGGCGGGTCCCTGGGAGGGAGCGGAGGACCGCGCTCCCGCCGGGGCGGGAGGGCGTGACTGACAGGCGGGCGTACCCAATGGGAGCCCGGGGGAGCGAGGCGGGGAGGCGGGACTTCAGCCGGCGTCCAGTCGAGTGGAAAGGGTGGGAAGGCGGGAACCACCCTCAGGCCCCGCCCCGGCGCGCGAGCGTGGGTAGCGTCATCACGCCGGCGTTCTGCGGCGGGCCTCCCCTGTTGCTGTCTGGCGGGGGGGGGTGGGTGGGTGGGGGTGTGTGCGCGCGCGCGCGCCTGTGCGTGCTGACGTCAGGGCGTGCGCGCCCCCGCCCGTAGGCCTGCGCCGTTACCGAGCGGCGCGCGCAGCCTCGGCAGCGCCTGCGAGTAGCCGGGCCGAGCCGAGCCTAGCTGAGCAGAGCCTAGCCTAGCCGAACCGAGGGGTTATGAGGCCGGGCGCCGCCGTCTCCCCGTGAGGAGCAGCGGGCCCGTGGGGGTGCGGGGAGCAGCGCGAAGCGCCGGGGCCGCCCCGCGACAGGAAGCCATTTTGTGGGCCCCCTCCTCCTTCCTCCTCCTCCTCCTCCGCCGCCGCCTTTTTGGCGAGGCCGGTGCTGCCGGCCGGGGCGGGCGGGCGGACCCGCGGAGAGGGCGCCCGGTGAAGAGGGGCGGCGGAGGCGAGCGGGGGCCCGGAGCGGGCGGCGGCGGCCGCCGCGCCTCCCCATGGCGAAGAAAACCTACGACCTGCTCTTCAAGCTGCTCCTCATCGGGGATTCGGGGGTCGGCAAGACCTGCGTGCTCTTCCGCTTCTCCGACGATGCCTTCAACACCACCTTCATCTCCACCATCGGTCAGTGCCTCCCCTCCGGGGGTCCCCAGCCCCCCCTTTTCCGCGGGGGGGGGGGTCCTCAGCCCCTCCCGGGGGTCCTTCGGCCGGGCCCCCACAGCGGACCCCCCGCTCCCACCCCATTCCCACTGCCCTGGGCTCCTGCAGCCCCCCTCTCCGCCCAGCCTCGCAGCTTTTGGTCATCTTTTCTCCTGTGTCAGCACCCGCGCCCGAGTGTCCTCAGGGACCCCCCGTCCCCCCCTCCCCACGCCTTCCTCCTTGCTTTGGCTGTCGCCATGAAACCCTGGGAGCACCGGCCGCCCTGGTCACACCCGGCACCGGCTTCGCCTCTGCTGCAGGGAGGAATGGTTTGGTTTCTCTCCGCAGTCGGGCGCAGCAGTTTTCTCCGGTGTCGGTGACCCTGAGCGACCCTCTCTTTCCCTCCCTTGGGGGTTGTGCTGGCAGGTGTCCCCCGCACCCTCTGCCAGCTACAGCCAGAGCCCACCTGGCTCCTTCTGTCAGTGGTTAATCTCTAGCCCCCTGCACGCATGAGGGAGGTGGGGTTGCCATCCCTGCCCAGTAGCTTCCCTGCTATTGATGTGGCTTAGCAGAAATGATTACACTCGTGGGTGGGGTCTGTTTTCTCACCCAACAAAGCTGTCCTTCCCTCGCCGGTGAGCCAGCCACCGGGCTCCTGGCAAAGCTGACTTTAGCCTTTCGTTGGCATGCAGCTCCTGGCTCCTTCGGCACCATAAAGGAGAGCTGTGTGTTTTCCTAGGCTTTCCTCTTTCTGCTTAATCTGTGCTGGGAGACAGGCCTTGTACCTAACATCCTTTCTCCCTAGGTTTATCAGAGAGTTTTGTTTTCCTTCCCCTGAGCACAGCCTTGTTTTGCAGATGAAGAGTTCAGGTCAGCAGCTTCTCACCCTCTTGGTGTGACTGACTGGCAATTTAAGAGAATTCATGCTTCCGCTCTTTCTTGCAGTACCCGCTGGTGTAAAGTGTGCAGATACCCATGCACATCTGGAAAAAAGAAAGGTTTTTTTTTGGGGGGGTGGGATGGGGTGTGCTTGAATTGGATCTGGCTTTTTGTGCCTGATATAAATCCCTTAAATGACTGGCCGCACAGGTGTTCACCAAGGGCAGGAGAACACAGTATCAGTGTCAATCATAGTGCTAGGTGTAAGTGTGCGTCTGCGTACTTCCTCATCAGTGTCGAAACATCACCCTAAAAATTGCAGCTCAGACTACAAGACATAAAAAGATGCTCTTAAGCAAGGCTTGGCTAATTTCAAGTGGAAGAAAGCATATTTGGGACAACTAAGTGGCAAGGCAGAGTTGTTACCTAAAAGCTCTTAGGGCCTCAACTTGGAGTTTTGCTTAATTGTTCTGGGGGGCCTGTGCATGGCAGTCACTTTATCTTCTCTCTTAACATCACATACCTTGACTATTGAAGGCTGTATTTATTTTGCTGCTGTGGCCATAGCGTGGTTCTGCACTGCCTGGCAAATTCTTGCCTGGATCACATGGCGTTTGTTGCTTTCTGAGTTTGCTGGGAAGGTTTATTTCAATTCTCAAGGTTAAAAATAGTCAATGTCTTAGTTAAGAAGTCAGCGGATATATGGTGCCTCTTGCTCCAGAGAACTTGTGCATTATTAGTGATTCTAGTGATGAGTTCTTTGTCGATATCACTGCAGTTTTTGAGTGTTCAAGCTCTAGAACATCGTTAGATTTAGTAGCAAGTGTGCACATGTGGAGTTTGGAAGCATTTCTCAACAGTCAAAGCGATTTAAACCAGTAGGTGTTTCTGGAGTACCTAAAAGAAGCGGTACGGGAAGGCGAACGAGTTGTATTTCTTAAACTCTGAACTCAACGCCTGGGAATGGAAGCTGTGAACACCACCTGATGACTGGCCGCTCTGTCAGAACATGTCAGACTTGCATCTTCACAGTGGAATTTAGCAGATTTTGGGATACAAAGAGATTTTTTTTCTGTGTGGTGCTGGATTCCAGATGCTTAACTGCCCAAAGATGTCTTAAATGTATTGTTTCCTTAGCTGTTCTGTAAGTAATTGGTTAATGAGGAAACTTGGTGGGAGGGTGTCTGCGTAAGCAGTGTCGGTCAGAAGGGAAGCCTCTACATTAGCACCTTCTAAAAAGCAGCCCATACATGAAGGAAAAAGCTCTTAACTGGGTTAAAACACCTGTTCGCTTGGTTGTCCTCCGCATTATTACAACAAAGCGATTGAGTAATCCATCTGAAGATATGTTATGTCAAACTGCCACCAGTAACCACAGCTTTTTAGACTTTCTCAGGTCTTCCTGTGCTGCAGCAGTGGCAATCCAGGAGGGTAACGTGGAGCCTGAAGAGGTGCATTGCCTGGTGGTATCTGCTGCAATAAATCCCACCGCGGTAGCTGCACAGCTTGGGCTGGTTTTGCAGCCGGAAGAGGAGAGTTTCAGGAAAAACCTCAGATGGAGTCTTTGACCTGTAGCAACAAGGAAATATGGTTTCCAAAGCACTTGTGTACACAGCAGGTGACATTGAAGGTGACTGGCTTGTTGGCTGGATCTCCCCTTATTTTTAAAAAAAAATTACTTGGTAGGTGGTTAGCTCTTCTGTGTTTACGCTGAGCTCCACTGAGAGCGTGAGATAGTCAAGGATGTAAAATGCACGGTAGTACTGATGGCTGTAAGCAGGGACTGGTTCGGTCCTTCTCGTCTTTACAGGAGAAGATGGGTCTTGATGAATATTGAAACTAGCCGGTGTATATAAAAGACGAGTGGGGAGGAAGTGTTCTAATGCTATAAAACCAAAGGCTCGCCTGCGTATGTAAGTGAAGATGCAATAATAATGCATTTCTAGTTCACGTTAGTAACTTGTATTCACTTACTTTCATCTTCGCGCATTTTAAGGACTGATTAAGCGTGATCCATGATGGCAGTTTGGGTACAATTTACTGTACGGTTAACTCTGTATACTCTCTTTAACATTTGACTTTGAATCACTTCAATCTAATATTTCCTGCTAAAACAGCAGTTAAGCTTTTGGACGTGATGAGGTGCCTGTGTGAATGATTTCATTACCCTGTCTAGAGGTTCTATAAATAATCCAGATGGCTCTTCTGCAAGAATCCCTAAGTCATCGTAACCTCCCCGGAGAGAGCAGGGGCCTTGTCCTCAAATGCTGTGTTGCTGTTTTCAGGTAGAAAAGGAATAAATTATAGAAGACTTAGTCTGTCACAAACCCTTCTTATTTTTAATAGCTCTTCAGTAATTATCCAGTGCAAGAATAATTTTTATGGTATCTTTTTTTTTTTTTGAGAAATTGTGGTGACTTTTTGGTTGTGCTTTGTGGTTGGGTCAGGTCTGTCAGTGGTAGCTGTTCCTCTGGGCAGGAACGTACTGGAGGCTTCTCTTAAACAGACTGTTACCTGGTCTCCCCTCTCCCCAAATGCTCCTAATTTTAGTGCTTTCTCTGCTGCCACGCATGCTACCAGCAGATTGTCCTTATTTTTAGTGTTAAAAATATTAGTATAAGTAACTTCCAGTCAATGTATACCCGAGATCTTTATTTTCTTTAGTCATCTTTTATTGGCATTAAATGTGTCGATGACAGCTTGAAATGAACCATCGAAAAATGATCGGTGGGAGCTCTGCGGGTGTGCTGCCTGAAGCCGTGCAGGGTCAGCAGGTAGAGCGCAGGCCTTTGCTGCCTGGGCGTACGCAGGTAGAGAGGGCTGTTCTTGCAAGGATGCCTGCCTGAAAATTTGAATGTCAAAACTGAACTTGAGCTTGTAATTGCTATTGTTTGACGAAGTAAAAATGCAAATTAAGATGAGTCACAAAAAATGTTTTCCCATGAAATCTGCCTACCTCTGGTAATGTGCTCGAGAGAGCAAAGCGCGTGCAATCATTGTTAGATTCCCTCTAAATGCTACTGATGCAGGTAAAGCTTTCGTGGACCTTAACCTGTACCGAAGATGCAGTTGTGTTCTGTACTTCTGGTCTTTGCTCGCGCTGACTGCAGCTCCACAAATCCAGAGAGGGGGAGGAAAAGCAGTGCGATTTCTTCTGAAGTTTGTTCACCCCATATTTTATTTTGAGCACAGCAAGGTCTTGAGGCCAAAGCTGTGCTAGGAGTGTGCAAAACTGCTCTTCTAAATGCAAAGGTAGCTGAAAACTGCTTTCTGATGAAATCTTTCTTCCAGGTTTTTAAATTTCTTTGGCCTTTATTAGAAACTATTTTGAGTTGCTGAGCACTTGCTTTGGCATCGCTGCAGATTGGTACATTTAAGCAGTGAAATCTTTTAAAATCAGTCCTCAGATATCAAAAATAGTGAATATAACAGGTTTCTTTGGACATCTTATGAGGATTTGTTTGCCCATGATTGTGTGATATATTAATACTGGCAAGGAAGGAGCCCCACGTAGAGAAGGGGGAAAAACTTGGTAGATTGTGGGAAAGCAAGCTAGCTGCAAATTATGTTTTGAATTGTGAAAATGCTTTTGGCTGCATGGAAGTTGCAATGAAGTTGGAAAAACAAGTAGTTTCTGGGGTCCAAAAAGAGACTATTACTACAGCAGTTGGAAGTAGTGGCTTGCTTTTGCCTTGGAGTCCTTTTCTGTCTCACAATTATAGCTTGGCTTGCAGGAGCAGCAGCCAGCTTTGAGTCTGGCTTGTGCCCAGGCCGTGGGTTCGGTCCGTGTCTGACTCCTGGCATGGGCAGGTGAATTAGGGGAAAAAAAGCCAAACCCAAAACAAGAAGCCACCTCCCCAACAAGACCCCACCCCAACTCTTGTTCAGCCATTTCCAAGAGATGTGGTCCAGAAATCATCAGGCAGCAAGAGATGCAAAAATCATTTCTATGCATAGGTAATTGAGCTGTAAAACTTGGTGTCATGGGAAGTTTTGCAGGGGAAAATATAAATGGGTTCAGAATGAAAGTAGAAAATTGAAGTGGTACATCGGTGGCCGTTAGTCGTGATGGTCTGGATGCGGTATTGAGCTTGGGAATCCCCTCGCCTTTTGGTTGCTGGAGGTGGAACGAGTATTCTTGGGCCTGGAGAGAGTGGTTTTCTCCTCCCCCTGTCTGCTGGGGTGCCCGGGAGAAGGGTTACAGAGCGAATTGGACCTGTGGTACAGTAGAGTATGATTGAGGGTGTTTGGGTTTTTGGTTTCTTGGTTTTCTTCTTTTAATCTGGGGCCACAGGTGATGAGCAGCAGTTTTGCTGTGCCTGCCTTGCAGCGCTGATAAGTGTGTTGATAGCTGTATGAAGAGCTGAGGAACTGAGCTGGCTGGAAACTTTTTTTTTTATTTTAACATAGCTATTTTTTTTAGCTGAGCTGGATCGGTTCCCTGATCCCAGTGTCTTCTGTTACCGTATAAATCTGTGCTGGCAGAGTGCATAGGGCACCTGGGGACATGGAAACACTGGAATAGGTGGTACCTATACCGAGAGGTTACTTTTGAAAATTCACTTTAGGGCTGCTGTTCATGCCTACAAAGTGCTTGGCAGCAGCGCCAGTGGGGTGTTCCCTCCTCCCTGCCCCCAGTGTGAAACAAACCCTAAACTGGGCTTGCTTCTCTCCCTGTGCTTCTGCTGTCGCCGCCTCGGGGCAAGAGCAGTTGGCGAAGGTTGGGAACGCTGCTGAACTCCTTACTCGGGCACATACCTGTGCTGTGGCAGCGCAGGACACGTAGCCCTGCTGCTCCTTTTTCCGCTTGTCCTTGCGCTGACATGCTATTTATGTTCAACTGAAACCAACAGGCAGCTGTTACCTAAATGTGCTAAGTATGATCGGAAGATGTGGAGACGAATGGGAAGGACGGTGTGGAGGTTGGCTGCTCCAGTTAAGCCACTGCAGTGTCCGGGAGGAGGCTGAACTGTCGCTTTGACAGCAAGGGGCAAAGATAAAGAGTGGATGAAGTTGCTAACATTTTCTAGGGTGAAATGTCTCAGATTTGGAGCGCAGGCCTGTAGCTTGTGACAGGCTGTCTGAATAATCACACAGAATCCCAGACTGGTGGGGGTTGGAAGGGCCCTCTGGAGCTCATCCCGTCCCACCCCCTGCTTGAGCAGGCACCCCCAGAGCAGGGGCACAGGGCCGCGTCCAGGCGGGGGGTGAATGTCTCCAGGGAAGGGACCCCACAGCCTCTCTGGGTTGCTCTTGAATTTTACAAGACCAAGTGAAATGCCTGCTGACGTTGGTAGAAAACTTGCTTGGGAACTGATAAGCAGGGATGCAGCCTTCATTTTAGACATCAAGGACTATTTTTTAGTGCCTTGTTGAGTGATAAGCACAACTGAGGGGGGGCAGCGGCGGCGCAGAAAAGTGACGCCCTCTTGATTTCTTGATTTACCTCTTCCGAAAGAAGAATCCATTACTCCATTCTCTTTATCCTGAGAAAAGGCTTAATCTTTTCTACCCTTAAAGTTAATATTGATATTTAATTAGCAAATCGGTTGAGACTCTATTGATGAATACTTCATCAAGGGGTAGAGAAAAATTAATCCTAAGTTGAAGGGTGTTTGTTTTTTTCAGCTTGTGCTAAGCAGATGTTGCTGCCTGTAGTCCAGCGGTGCTGCGGGTGTGGGGTTTTGTCTCGGCAGGCCGCGGGAGCAGGGTGTGGGCCACCTCCACTGTCTGCGTGGCGACAGCTTGCTCTCCTCCTCCTCCTTTCTGGAGCTGTGGAAGGGCAGCGTGTTCCTGCTTGTTCTTAGCCGTGTTGTGGAGGAAGGAGCAGGAAAATCTCAGGATGGATGGCAGCTGGGGGCGGCCTGCTCCTGCCAGGATACTTCGTCCCGCCTGAGAGATGCCCAGGAAAGACCTTGGATGAGAGCAGATTGCACAGAATCTCCTGACAGCAGCAGCCGGTGCCTGTTTTGCTACGTGACCTTCCAATGAACACGGGGAAGGGTTTTGTGTAACCCTTGCAAGGGGGTAAGGTCCTTCAGAAACGCTGTGTGGAGAATGGGCTTGTCAAATTCCCAGCGCTTTGGGAATCCCCTGTCTGGCCCTGTGGAAACAGGAGAGGGACCAGAGCTGCTGCTGCTCCAAGCCTTCCCGAATGTTTAGTGTTTCCATACAACTTAACTGTGTGGGTTTTTCTTTTCTGCGTGGGTTTAACTAGAAGTCTTGTGTGGGTTTAACTAGAAATCTCTGCATGTTTTTGTTCTTTTCTGTAGATAAAACAACTCGAGGCTTTCTTCCCCATGGGGATTGTGACTGTTTTATACTGCATGACCTGGAGAAATACCCGTTTGTGTCTTGCATTTCCAAAATCTGACTCAGTGCTCCCTGAGATAGGCCTGCTTGCTTCATTGCTGTTAAGCGCAGAACACCGACACTGACATCCATACCTGTACAGCTTTTTCCTCAAGGACACTTTTCAAAATCATGTGTTTTCATATTTGGGCTAATGGTGAGCTGTACAGATACCAGATACGCTGAAGCAGTTGTTGGACTGGGGGAGTGCTGGAAACAGTCTCTTCACGATAACGTGGGTCTGGTGTGGCGTGCTGCTTTGTGTACTGGGAGTTCCTTTATACCACAGTCTGACAGGGCTGTGATCAGTGTCATTGAATCACGGAACGGTTTGGGTTAGCAGGTCCCTCTGCATGGCATCCTGTCCCTCAGGCGTGTCAGCCACATCACTCAGCTCCATGTCACCTGCAACCTAACTGAGAGCACACTTGGTCCCACTGTGCATGTTGTTGACGATATGCTCAGTAGGAGGCCGTCTTGGCCCAAGATCTGAGCTCCAGAATCCTTAAAAGATGTGGCTATGTGGACAAGTAGCACTGTGATAACTTCAGGTGTTTACCCATTTTAGGTCAGGGTTATGGTACCACTTACTTGCCTGTCCTTAGATTTACAAGCCTGTCAGAAGGTTACTTAAGGCCAGTCTTGTCAAGTTGTGTCATCTGAGGCTTGTGAGATCAAACTCCTGTGTGTCTTCTGTGACAACATTCACAGAACAGTATGTACCTGGTCCCCAATAAACAGTTACTCTGCCATCTGAAATGGTTATGTCGTGGTCTTACCAGCAGTTTAGTCTTCTAGACTAAAAGCGATTTCAAATTTTAATTCAGATGTTCAGTTATTGACTTCAGGCATATGAAATTAACATATTGATGTGCCAAGTGTCATATCTCTCCTGCCCTTCTAACCATGGGCATGTTACCTGTTGTTCCTCGCCACAGAACCTCCTGGCAGCTGACTTCTCTGTAGGTAACTAACTCGACTGCACTTCTTAAACCTTTTTACTGTTGCAGATCTACAGTAAATGACTGAACTTTGATAATTTAAAAAGCTGAAAATGTTGGTAGCAATACTTAGGTGTTTCCAGTTCCTTAGGTATCAATCTTAATTTCACACCTTCCAAGGCTTGCTCTAGTCTGTGTCTTACCCTCTTCTCTTCCTGTTCTGAAATGGGATTTCTCTAGCATACCTGGCTTGTTAAAGGCTGAGCTGTCAGCATGAGCTGGCTGTCTAGGCTCCTTCTGTAATCGGGTGAAGGAAAATAAGAAACTCCATCCATTTGAACATGGCAGTACATATACCTCTCACCTTAGAGGAAGCTTAGATGTGTAGCTTAAATATAGCTGTGTAATTGTTGGTTAAGTGAATCCCACCAGCAGTTCTGTTTCATCAAGCATACTGTGCAATGCTTTCATCTCAGCATAACTTTTTGATCTTGCCGGTAAACAACAAAATGATTTTATTTTTTGTTTTAGCTACTCAAGTTTCTGGCAAGACCAAAGATCCTTCAGGCTAGTCCTTTCAATTTTGTGCTGCATCTTGGCATGTCTGGGACAGCAGGGAACAGAAATGTGAATTCTGTGAGAAATCTGATGCTTCTTATTCCTACTGCAGCGAGCAGGACTAGTGAACCGCACCGCTGGTGGTTTGCATGGAAGGGGGCTCTGAGAACCCAGCGCTAGTGTCTGCTCAGTTGTGGTGGCTGTGTGCCATGGAGCGCGTGTCCTGGTGCTGGCTGCAGCAGCTGCCCCAGTGTGCTTGAGACCTTGACCCAGCAGGAGAAGCAGGAGGATGCGGCCACCTGACATATGCTGCGGTGCTGTCTGAGGCGGCTCCTGAGGGCAAGATGCAGTGGAGGTGTGTCGCAACAGGGAAAATTCAACCTGGGTCTTAGGAAAAAATTGTTATGAGGCTGGTCTGCGACTGGAACAGAAATGCAGAGAGCTGATGGGACTCCTGCCCTTGGGATAACGGAAGTATTTCTAGAAGAGACCCCAAGCAACCCGAGTTAACGTGGCCCTGCTGTGGGGTGTGACAAGCACGTGCTCCACAGCCTGCCTTAGTCTCGCTGTTGGTCCTGGGTGCCAGGACAGGAGCTGTATTGAGGGTCCAAATTCCCAGTGTGTGTTGGAGCTGCTGCTGGGTACGATCAAAAGCACTACAGTCTGGAGAGATTCCTGCTGGAGGCCTCCTTTTGATCTTCAGAGCATTAGATAAGGCCACCAGCTTTGAAAAGAGCTTCTGACAAAGTGGTTTTTAAGAGGGTAGGAGAAACAGCTGATAAAGAAGGCATGTGATGTCTTGCTCAGAGCAAGTTCAGGTGCTCCTGATCTAGCTTTTGCAGGAGCTTCAGTGCTGCTGCTGCCGAGCTCTGAGCAGGCACCTCCTTGGTCAGAGCTGCTGTCAGTGTTGTGCTTTCTCACCCTGTAACTTACAGTGCTGCTGGTCCAGCTATTGGGAAAACTCTTTAACCCCAGTTCTTTCCTGATGTCCTTTTTGAACATAGTCCCTTTCAATATCGTAGTGAGATGCTTAGTTGCAGAATGGATGTGGGATATGGGAAGCTGGAGCAGGACCTTTGGGGAGGCAGGGTGGCTGACTGCAACCACTCCTGGCTCCCTTCAGTGCAAAGGGAAATGGGTTTATTCCCTGAGAATTGAAACCAGGAGTCTCTCTGGTTGCCTTGCAAGTGAGCATCTATTTCCACTGTCTTGAGGCCTGATGCCTTTTCATTGGAGTTGAGAGCTGGCGAGGTGCTAGCTTGAGGCTTTTTTCTTCTGGTACGTGAGGTGTAGCCAATGTACAGCAAACTAAAGAATCCAATCAAGTCTTACGGCCTCTGGTGCTGCCTTGCAAGAGGCTGATGGTTTGGGGTATCAATAACTTCTGATTCTAGGCGTGTCGTCTGACATTATTCCAGTTATTTCCACCCTTTCAACTGTACATAATTCCTGTTTCTCAGGCTCTTTCTGTGCCTTCAATTTGAGTGTTGCAGCAATATCTAAAAGAGGTGGTAATGCTTACTGACAAGTATGATGCTTCTGGGCAGTATTGTAGCAATAGGCCTTTTTTCTTCAATCTTTTTTCTTGCTAATAGCTTGACAACACTGCTGTTTATCTCCGCACTCACTGGAGAACTCAGAGGTTGGGTGGAAACATCTGGTGGTATATGTGATCTCCAAGAGCAGGGAGATGGAGGAACCCTCATGGTCACACTGTGCCATATAGCTCTGGTGCTCGCGGTGTGGAAGTTGTCTGCAGATTCCTAGAACTTGGTGTAAACCAGAGATAAATACCTGCTGCTGTGTTCTGACTCTGTGAAGTCTCTGTGTTTCTTGATGCTGAAGGGTTCATAAATAAAGCTTTTTACTCCCATACCCAAGGTTCATATATGTTTATGTTGATACTCAGTAACCAAAAACATCCTAGATTGTATGGCAACTGCTTCAGTTAAGTATGGATTAAATAGCACAGATGTAGCGCAAGCAGTGGAGCTTCAAAACTGAACATGCTATATTTAACACTAGGCACAATGCCGGTCTTTGGAGTCTGTGTAGGAAATAGTAGGTGTGTCCTTACGCAGTGATTCTGTATTGAAAATTCTACATAGAAAAGATGGGGTCCCAGCCTATCTCCAACCCTCTTGTTAATGGGAATGATGCGGAGACAGCATCTTAGACTGCACTGCTTGGTGCTTTAGCAATGTCAGCGCGTGTCTGATGCCAACGACGACAAAACTTGCTGCTGTGGTGTTGTCTAGGTAGCTTGAGGTGGGGTACTTCCATAAATAATGGCAGTATTTTCTGTTTGTAATGAAAGAAACCTGGTTTTCCAGCAGTAAGTAGTCACTTACAAGCACATGTATTCTTTTCAGTGAGTTGTAAAATGCAGCTCGTAGTCTGTATCACTAGAGAAAACACAAGTCCAAGTGCAGTGACTACCTGGCCCTCATAAAGCTGCACTGACTTTGAGGGACTCCAGGCATAGTGTGAAGCGTGTAAAGCACTACAAGATTTCATTTCTCCAATAGTGATGGTGACTGCATCATGCAAACAAACGTCAATCTGTGTGGAAACAACTGGAGAATCAGTGACTCCGCGGTTTTGCTGTTAAAAGTCTGAAACCCTTGCGTGGTACCGGTGGGGGGGGTTCTGGTGCATTTTGTGCCTTTCATCTGCCGGCGTAGCTGAAACTAATCAAATGTAGGTCAGTGGGTTCAGCAGAAAGTGTGCGTTCCAGTGAGTCGCCTGGTCGGAAAACTAAGTGATGGTCTTTCTTCAGTAGTTCTAGCAGTAAGGAGTTTTAATTATTGAAAGAAGTAACTGATCTGAGTTTCTGCACTGCAGAAGTCCTCATTTCGGAAGTTGGGAAGGCAGAGAGCTTCTGGGCTCCTCTTGAGCTTCTGACCGTTTGTAACGGTTTGACTGGCTGACCCTTTTTAATGACCTGCCTCTTCAACAAAGAATGAATCTGCTTCCCTTCATTTATGTATTATCTGTCTTGTCAATCTGATGAGTATAAATCAGCCAGGGTAAGTGCCAACTTGAATTTTATTTTTATGCAACTTGAGGACAAAATTACTGTTACAGCAAGTAGCGACAAATTTTCTCTTTTATAAATAGAAGCAGTTTATGTGAAAGCGGGTTCAAGTACCGTAGTTACTTTTTAGCGAACAAATACAGCATAAGTAGGCTAAGACATGTATGAAAACTGATTTAACCGACTGTAATTGAACTTGAAGGTACTTCGCACACATGTTTGGTGGTTCAGGGTAGAATTCCAATTAGTGGTGAGTTTTTGTGGGGGCTGTCAGCTTGCTGGAGTCCAGACCTTTCCCTGCCATGATTTTAGGTACAGGCCCTAACGGGCTTCGCTGATGGAGGGATTCGCAGGGAGATGTGGCTGCTCCGTGTGATGCCCTCTCTCAAAACACATGCTGGTAAAGGTGGCTGGCAGAACTCTGCTAGCTGGGCCAGGAGTTTGAGTATATTAGAAAACGAAAGATGTGATGGCAGAGAATTAAATCAGCCCTTGAACCTGGAATTAACTGGCACTAAGCAGAGATGATTGCTGCATGGGAGCAACTCTGAAGTAAGTACTGTTTTTTGCTAGAGCTTAATTTCCTTTACTTCCCTTCCCCCCCACTACCTTATGAATAAAAACCTTACGGTCTCTTGTCTCTCGGTATGCATAAAACATTGCTGAAATAGTTCCTTTGTTCATTTTCTTTTTTTGTTTTGTTTGTGGGGAGCCTTGTGTAAGGTTTAACTGCTGGAATAACAATGATAAAGTTTTTTTTCTGCAAGAAGTGACTGCTTGTGCTGAAACTGCATGGTCTCACAGACCTAAGTGGCAGCGTAGGTGGTGTCAACAGGAAGCTTTGGTTTTCTTTCTGAGCAGTTTTTTTACATGTAAATTTGAACTGCACTTTCATATGACTTCTGAAAATCCTTCACTGAAAGGATTATGGTTAAGTGAAGAGAGAGCCTGTGGGTCCCTCGCTGCTCGGGCTGCTTGCTTTCTGTGGCCGCCTCAGATCTTTCCGCACAGCGTGGTGTATCGAGGACTGCCTAACCCTGAGCGTTATAGGCTGTATGTAGTTAGACTACACTAGACCAAAGTTGCACTAATGCTTATAAATGAGATGAAGGCAGCTGAGGAGGAGGAGATGAGAAGGCTTCACGACTGGTTCTGACCTGCGAAATGGCTTCTGTCCCTGTTGTAGGTGACAGCTTACGTGTGCACCGTAGTGAGACGCTCTGAACCTTCGCCATTGCCTGGGACCTCAATTTTAGTTTGCTTGGCGTGAATGGCAGGTAGACTCCCTGCACCCAGAGTTCATGGCAGCAGTGCTTTGAACACGTCTGCTGACTTGATGCTTAAGTGAAACGTGCCAGATTCCTAACCGTTGGAAACGGCTCTCGCTTGATGTCCGGAACCTGGCGTCGGCATCCATTTTATTGGGAAATGGTCCTTGCCCTGGTTATCTCCTGAACTTTGCCCAGGCCCTGATATGGAGAGTGCTAGCTCCCAAATCAAAACCATGAGATCAAAACTGCCATGAACACGTAGCCCACTGGCTGAAGTTCTTGGTCCTGGGAACATCCCTTGCCATCAGCTGACTCTCTGCTGGATGTGGCCGTAGCGTGCTCTTCGGTGCACAGTACCCTGAGGGTCTGGCGGGCCAGGATTCATAGGCTGAGCTGCAGCAGTTGATAGAATCATGGAACGGTTTGGGTGGGAAGGGACCACTAGAGGCCACCCAGCCCAACCCCCTGCCATGAGCAGGGACACCTTCAGCCAGAGCAGGTTGCTCAGAGCCCCGTCCAGCCTGGCCTTGGGTGTTCCCAGGGATGGGGCATCGACCACCTCTCGGGGCAGCCTGGGCCAGGCTTTCACCGCCCTCAGCGTGAAACAATTCCTTCCTTCTCTCTAGTCTGAATCTCCCCTCCTTTAGTTTAAACCCATCACCCCTTGTCCTGTCGCTGCAGGCCCTGCTAAAACGTCTGTCCCACCTTTCTTATCAGCCCCTTCAAGCCCTGAGAGGCCGCAATAAGGTCTCCCCGCAGCCTCCCCTTCTCCGGCTGCACAACCCCAGCTCTCCCAGCCCGGCCTCGCAGCAGGGGGGCTCCAGCCCTCGGAGCATTTCTGTGCCCCCTCTGGCCCCGCTCCAACAGCCCCGTGTCTGTCCCGTGCTGAGGAGCCCCGAGCTGGAGGCGGCGCTGCAGGGGGGTCTCACAGAGCGGGGCAGAGGGGCAGGACCCCCTCCCTTGCCTGGCTGCCTGCGCTGCTGGGGATGCAGCCTGGGGGATGGCTGGGGGTCTGGGCTGCGAGCGCACATTGCCGGCTCGTGTCCAGCTTTTCACCTCCAGCACCCCCAAGTCCTTCTGGGCAGGGCTGCTCCCCACCCCTCCATCCCCCAGACTGGACTGATCCCGGGGGCTGCCCCGACCCCTGTGCAGGGCCCTGCACTTGCCCTTGTGGAAGCTTGGGAGTTTCACATGGGCCCACCTCTCCTGCTTGTCCAGGTCCCTCAGTTAAAGAGCTCCCCCAAAGTCTGCTCCCCTGTTGCTTTGCCAGAGGTAGAAACCCGCATTGTTCTTTTCTGCTGGGGTCAATTTAAATCACCAGTGGTGCATCTGTTAACCACCCAAAAGTGTGGTTTGACTTGCTAAGGCATGAATGCATGTGCCGTTGTCACTCCCTTTGAATGAGGAGGAGGACATGATACTTCTCAAGGAAGGGTTACTAGAAGCAGTCTTGATCTGAACTCTTGTAGCTTTATCTTTAGTTCAGCAAGACACCTTTCCTTACAGACATCCAGTCAGGCACCTCTAATTAGTTCTTTTAATGTCATGTATCTTAGTTCCTCCCTTGGCAGAGTCGTCATCCTCATTTTACAGGAATGTTGTGTTTTGTACTAATCTTTGCAAATAAACTTCATTACTGGCTTTTTGTTTATGTGTCGGTTTTCATACATATGCAGCAGATGAAGTAAGGGAGCTGGAGCTTGAGATATATGGAAAATCCGTGGTAAGCCACTGTCTGTGTCATTGCTGAACAAGGCAGTGCCGTTTTAAAATGCCTTCCAAGTGGGTGCATGTGATGGCACCTCAACTCTGACCACGTCCTGAATGGTACTGGTGCCTTTCTTACCTTGTGATTATTTGGCTTTGCTGTTTTAATTCCAGGTATGGGGATGAACAGCACTTCATGTTGTAATCAATCTGTTAAACGTCTGACCAGTGCCACTCGAGGAGAAGCAGCTTCATGGAATTCTTGACTTGTTAATACTGCTTGCTTCCTTACAGCCTTGTGGCTTCTGGACCTAAATGTGTGGACATGATGTGTGGAAAAAGAATCTTGTCCTTGTGTTCCAGTTTATATAAAGGTTTATGTCTGCAGGTACCCAGTGCATAAGAGTAAAGGATTTCCATACATTGGAGGGGAGTAAAGTAGAATAAAAGAGGTGTCAAGATTTGTTTCTGAAGATGATTAATTTTTAAAATGTAGGTGACAAGAATAGTGGAGGGGTATAAGGTCACAGTTCATGGAATAGAATCATGGAATCATTAAGGTTGGAAAAGACCTCTGGGATCATCAAGTCCAACCCCCAACCCAACACCCCCAGGCCTCCTAAACCATGGCCCCAAGTGCCACGGCTGCACGGTGTTGGAACCCCCCCAGGGACGGTGACTCCCCCACCTCTCTGGGCAGCCTGTGCCAGGGCCTGACCCCTCTGGCAGGGAAGGCATTTTCCCTCACATCCAACCTAAACCTCCCCTGACGCAGCTTGGGGCCGGTTCCTCTCGTCCTGTCACTGGTGACTTGGGAGCAGAGACCAGCCCCCCCCTCACTGCAGCCCCTCTCAGGCAGCTGCAGAGAGCGAGAAGGGCTCCCCTCAGCCCCCTCTTCTCCAGGCTAAACCCCCCCAGCCCCCTCAGCCACTCAGTTCCTATGTAGGTGCAGCAACCTGGTGTACAGAGAACAGGCAATTCACAATACCTCTGTCTCCTTGGTAATTTGAGTTTTATTTATTGATTAATATTGCCCCAAGTGCTCTTAAAGAGTTTCTGGTAGCAACCTTGTCTTTTGTAATTATTTCCTCCAGAATTAACATGTAGGTGTTAATCTGTGATCTTAATATAAATCTCTGAAGAATGATCAAGTGGTTTCAAGTGAGGCTAGCAGTGAGAGAAAAATATTGGTGCACTAGAAGGCTGTAGTCTTGACCTACATTTAATATACATCCTTGAAACGATCTGATGCACAAAGGAAGCTTGCGCTCCTACAGCCTGCCTGCCGCTTTGAAGGGGAACAGGAACACTTCAAGAAGAGTTTCAGGTTGGGAAAGCGGCCTTCACTCTCGTTGTTCTGAATCTCGTAGCTCTGAACGGTGGTGTTCATCTCTGCGCTGGCCGGCGGCTGCGGGGGGGAGGCAGCAGTGCCGTGTGAGGGTCCCCCGTTTTCTGCAAGCGGGGACGTGAATGACTCGCGCTCCATGACCTTTCCCAGATAAAAGGTCAGGCTGGGTAACAATGGCCTTCTGTTGTGTGTGTGGGATTAAGCCAGATGTTTGGGGGGATATAAGGCAAAGGGCTGGATTTGTCACCAAAATGAACATTCAGCCGAGTCCCCCGTATCGGTCAGTGTTGATATCTCAAATATCCCCGCAAAGCTGAGCCCTACTGCAGTTGCTTGTTTGTTCCGTGATGTGTGACAGCATGTGAAAGCACAACAAATGCAGGCATCTAGAATGGAAGAATGTAGGTCATACCGAGAGGCTGCTGCCTCACACAATTGTCATCTGCTTCGTTAAGAATAGATTAATTGGTAGGAGATGATCTGGCCTGAGTTCTCCCTTACGTTACCAACTCTGTACTGATATGGTATTAGTGCAACTTAGTCTGTAAAGACAGTTTTATAAAGATACTGTAAAATTGTACTGAAAAAGTGAAGATTCAGGAAAGAGCCATGGCAGGTCCCTAGGAGAGGCTTGTAGGGCTTGATCAGCCTATTGAGAAGTAAATAACACTCTTATTTTTTTAAAGAATCTCTAGTTTAGCAAATTTTGTGTTAAAAGCTAAAGGTAGGTGGATTGTTTGGATTTTGAGAGTCTGCTGCGTTCCTAAAAACAGATGCTAGAATTAAACGAGTGGTTTATTGAGCTACACCCCATCACATGAGCAACTATCACTGGTTAAGAATCTTCAGCTTGTCTTTACGGAGAGAGGGGTGTGGTCGTAATTACTTTTCTTGGTACCTGCTTTACAAAAATACTGCTTTTCAGGCTACTTCAGGTACTGTGGGTCCCTCACAGTCGAAGATACAGCTGTTCCCCCGGTAGCTTCTCTGCTTGTTACTATGAATGTTACAAAGAAAACCCGCTCTGTGTAGCTGTTGCTATTGAGGTGGTATGGATTGAGGCTGCCACCTTGCCATAAAGGGGTGAGCGTTTATCCAAGTGGTAGTTTATAAGGGTACTAAAACCAAGTATGTGATGGGTTGTTTGGTGAATGGGTGACTAATAGAGCTCTTGGGGAAGATCCTTTGGGAAAGGAGAGGCCTCTGACAGATCCAGCCTGAGGGTGGGAGGGATGACACCGGCGGCTGGATGTGTGCGAAAGAGGAGCGGAAAAAATGTAACGCTGATCACGTCATCGTTTGCGGCTGGTGGAATTAAAGTAATTAAATCACTTGTTTCTGTTACCATTGTCCTCCTGTGCCCAGCTCCATCAAACCCAGGCTCTCAAACAGGACACTTCCCTTTGTGGATGTCTTCTCTTGCCCAATTGTTGCAAAACTTTTTTAGACTACTAGAATTAACTAAGTGTGCGTTTCCTGAAGTTTCATTTAAGGTACGTGTTACTTTATTTAGATGCAACTTCTGGTGCTCTGTAAAGGCTGAATTGTCACGACTTGAAACCTTGCAGAGCCGGAAGAGTGAGTTCATGTTGCTGCTCTAGTTTGCGCCCTCTGCACTAGGAAAGTCTTAGTGCAGAGAAGTTTAAACACTGAAGCATGTGAATTCATTGGATTTTATGTTTTACTACCACATAAAACCATAGTCTGCTCATATCTTGAGTACTTTGTTATGCTTCTGGTCACTGTACATCAAAAAAGCTGGAATTAAAGGCTTAGAAGAGGACAGCAAAGACAGCCAAGAGACCGTTTCAGTGTCACCTGCTCTGTGATTCCTGATACCCTCTGTGCTGGTCCTGGGGGGCTGCTGCTGGTTCTCCCCATAGCTTTCTCCAGGTGGTGGCTCTGGGAGTCCTGCGCTGCCTCGATCCATTTTCTGGGGCCCCTCTGCTCTGACTCGCCGGTCCTGGTACCAGGTTGCTGTCTGAACAAGTTACAAAGGTGCTCCTTCGCCTGCGGATATATCGAGTCCTGAGTCACTGTAACTTTGGAGACTGCAAAGAAACACTGTCGTGTAAGTTTGCATCATGAACAACTGCAGTCTTTTTTTGGTAGGTGTTCATTTCAGGTCGGACCAGTGCGGTGGTAGCCTTTAGTTAAAATGGCTGGGAATCCGCAACACGGTCTCAGGTAGCCGCTAAGTGTTGGCTGTTGTCGGGGTGCAGTGGGTGCCCCACGCTATTTTTAACGTACTTTGTTTTGCAGCAATTTACCCGTTTGCCTCCTCTGTTCTCCATCCATGCCTGGCTGTGTTGTTCACTAACCAGAACAGGCAGGTTCAGAAACATCCTGTTAGTTTTTGAAGAAAGTTCTATTAATCAATACATTTACTACTAATTTACTTTTATCTGGGTGCCTGATTTTTGCTTTCTCTTCCAGCAGTGCTTGCTTGTAGCAGTAACGTCCCTTCAGCTTTTGGAGTGGCCTGCAGGAGTTGGTGTGCTGGCAGGTTTTAGTGTGAGGTCAGGAAAAATGAGACAGAAGGGAAAGTCTTGCTGGAGAGCGTAGCTTGCTCCAAGCAGCGATCTTGAGCTGTTGTCTTAACTGCGTTTATTGAAATGAAGATAATAAAACAGACTTGAGACACATAAGTAACTTGCCCCGGTTTTTGTAAGGGGAGGAGCTGGTGCTGGGGTTGCAGTTGTCGCTCTGCTGACCAGGACATGTACGCCTGGCTGTGCAGAGCTTTGCTTCTGGCCCTGCAACTCCTTCCTTTCACCCCACTGTTCCCCAGCTCCCCACCTGCAGGTGGAGGACGCAGCACGGGCAAGCACCAGGGTGAAACCTGAGGTGCCTGGCTCCGAAAGGAGCCGCCTAAAGGTGGTCCAGACCCGAGGCCTCCATAGCCCGCGGGGGCTGTCTGACCCAATCGTGCGTCCTGCGGTAGGTTGGTGCTGTGGTGGGTGATCCATGACCGACTGTAGCTCTCTGGGAGAGCTACGAGAGGTTGGTGGGGTTGGGACACTAAGGGGGCCACGAGGACTAGCAATACTGATTTTTCTATTTCTTCAAAGAATTTGTTGCCGCACATAAGTGTTGAAAATACACAGACAGGTACTGGTATACATGCAAGTGTGTAAACATGGGGGCTGGAGATACGTCCGTGTATAAACAAAATGCACGTGAAGAGAGTTTTCTCCTGAAAGAGGAAGACTAGCTGTCTTATTTACTTAGTTACTATCTTGTTTACTCATGAGATTAAATGTATTTGAAAGCTGGAGAGGAGGGCAGGTTCAGTAGTGTAAAACCAAGAGGTGTGGAGCTGCCATGACAACTGTTTGTACATCCTCCTACGAAAGCACAAGCAAAATTAGTATTGCCCGCTAAGCGTAGACTAAGGGCACTGTGTTTGCATCTTGCCAGACTCTCAAGCATCGATGGGCTTCTCGTTCTGATTCAATCACTCATGTTTTGTTGCTGGTCATGCTGTCTTTCCCTCCTCCCACTCTGTTACTTCCCAAGTAGCTGACCATGCTACATGTGATCAGGGCTGAAGACAAGGAAGAGTTGCAAGTGCAATGTAATCCCTCTCTCCTGATGAATAAACATCTTGTTAGAGAAAGAAGTTATGACCTAAAGTATCACTTCCTTACCTGGATCTGCAGTTTCCCAATACTGCTTAAGAGAAGCCAAGTAGTCCAGGTTTTCAGGCTTCCTGGTTGTCTCTGATAATCTCATTCAGAGTTGTCTTAGTGAGGAAGAGTTTGAGAATTTGTCTAGTGACTCCTTTTATTGTTTTATTACAATTTTGTCGGGAGAAAGAAGATGCCACAGAGATCCACCTGTTAGAGAAGTATATGTGAGGCCTAAGCTACAAGCAACAGGGGAGGAAAACGTGGGTTCTGGCCCTTTTAGAGACCAGTTACTAGAGTTATCTCTCCTCTGTAGCTGAATGCCATGCTTTCCTGCCAAAGGTAGCAAATCTGTACTTCAGAAAGAATTGCCATGACTGTAGAGGCGTGTCCCAGCTGGCCTAAGGCTTCCTCCTGTTCCTTACCACGTCAGCCGAACTTTGCTCTCTCTGACAAAACTTAACGCTTTCACTCAAGCTCTTGCCAAAGGATGAGACCGTGAATAGCTTGAGTTTCTCTTCAAGAGCAGTCTGAATCTATGAAAAAGTTGTGAGTCTTACAAGTGGCACGTTGTGACGGTTGCCTATTCCTTTCGTATCTCCCGTGGACAAGCGAAAGGAGACATGCCAGGGAGCTGTAGAGGCTGCTCCTGTGGGCCCCGCAGCTGCCGCCCTGGCAGCCCTTGCTAAGGCAGAACTGCAGCCGGTCCAGCACGGGGAGAAGCCCGGCTGCAGGCGAGGGGAGAGACCGCCTGGGAAGAGCGGTCCTTGGATTTCCTTCTGAGGAATGGGAATTGGGATTAACACCGCATAACCTAATCTGTAAATTTGTCAACTGTAAATGAACTGCTTTTAAGAAGTCACAGCAGTATTGAAGTTCAGTTTAGGTTTTGCTAAGGAGCAAGTTCGGTTTTCTTGGTTTTTTTTTTTATTTGCTTTTATATATGATGTGGAGTTTAAGTCTCTTAAAACAGGTTTGTCTATGTTTGCGTAATCCATGTGTGCTGGCAGAGGTCTCTGTAGAGCTGGAATCAAGCAGTGCCAGCGAGCCTAGGCACAAAATGATCAGCTGGCATGGGGCTCCTCTGAAATAAACTCTTCTGGCTGAATCTTGTGCTTCGAACGCCTTTCACACCAAGCGCAAAGGGTTGTTTCAGCAGAGCCCCACGTGCCAGTGTTCGGTGCGACACCTGCAAAACCCAGTGCTGAGACTTTGTTCGGTGCTGAAGGTGTGAAGGAGGCAGAGACGCTTTAGAAATCTAATTTGTATAAAGCCTCTGAAAAAGAGTATTTGTACTTAAAATGTTGAGTGTGGTTGGGGATGTTGTATGTTCATACTGTGTAGGTATGATACCTTGCAGAATAAATATTATGAAAGACCTAAGTAGTAACTGAGATAACTGAGAGCTTAATTAAAACCAGAACTCTCGTCTCTTGCCTGATACGCTTGGGCTGGGCTTACTTTGGAAGGAGAAAGTGTATTTAAAACTGAAGCTGTCTCACAAAATATTTGATCTTAACTACTTCGCTGATAACAGATATTAATGGCTGTATTCTTAGTAAAACAACTCTCTGAAGTGTTCAAGCTTGTATGCGGGATGTATGTCGACTTCGGAGAGCTTGTAATTCTGGACTTGCAAACCTCGGAGATGTTGTTACGGGGAGGGGTTAGAGGAATTGCCTTTTTATTAGTGTTATGCTCTAGATGTATCTGGGTTAAGAGTTTGTTTCAGCAGTCATCATCTGCATTAAGACATTAAGCTGAAGAAAGTCTTGCAGTATTACAGATCTGTCCCGAGAATTGAGGGATCTCATAATCAGGTAGCTGTATAAAAAGACTAGGCAAAGCTCGGCACAGGTCTCTGGCCCAAAGTTAATTCTGTGGTTTTAAAAGCTTCCAGGCTTAGTTATTGCTGTATCCTCCAGCTGTTGATAAGTCTTCTTTTATTGCATTTTTGGTTTTTAAATAAAAAAGTTTTTAAAAGAAGTTTTTAATATAATATATAAAAATACAATAAATATAATTCTGTGATACATAAAATATATACATATAATAGTATTTTTAAGTAAAAACATTTAGGGCTGTTTATTGGGCCCCACTGTAAGCTGAAAACGTACCTGAAGGATGTGGATTTTCTCTGTGCTCCTGTGATGGTGTTCTTGCGCTAACTAGGTATGTTAGAGTGTTAGCTCTTTGTGTTGAAGTGCCGTATGCCGTGAGGCCACGTTCCTTCTGACTTGGTGAATTTGGAAGTTGTTAACTCAAAGAAAGACAGCAGATTTCTTTCTGCCTGGTCAGTCTCTCTCTTTACTTACGCTGGAATTTCCAAAGTCTGTAAAGGTAGGTGGTAAAGATAAGACTTACCTCCTTATTGAAGTGCTCGCAAGAGCTCCGCCTTGCCTTAGTTGTTTGAAGCGGCTTGGCGTGGGGGGTGTTCGGGCTCACCTTCCAACCCTTGGGGCAAGCGCTGTAGCCCAGGCTGCGAAGCCCTGCCGCCTCCAGGACTGCTGACCGCGGGAGGGATGCGGGCGAAAGGGGCCATCCCGCTGCTCGTCTGGAAGCGTGAGCGTGGGTCGAGTTCTGCTGCGTGAGTGGGAGCGTTGACAGCTGCGGTTTAAGTGCGCCGTTGAGAATACTGGCTGTTGCCAAAGCCTGTAGCACACAGGTGGGCAGCTTGAAGAGACGAGACTTGAGTATGAATTTATGCCCATTTGCTTTTCTTTCCTGAATTGAAAAGACATAGCGCTGTTAAAGTACATTTGCAAAGCAGTTACAAACAAATGAAATACGAAATGCGCCGATTTATACGCTGCTTACGGGTGGTGATCTGACGTGCAGGTTGACCGCCAGGCTCCCGGCGCTGCGGCGTTGCCCCTCTCTTGCCCTACATTCCGCTTCCTACCGCCCAGTGTCCTCATGGAGCTGAATAGCGTCTTTGTTTGGAAAGAATGCAAACAAAATTCGTGCTGTCTGAAAAGGGCTAGCTCATCATTTGTAGCTCTGAAATGGACTGGAAAATAGCTTTTTCTCCCTCCCTCTTGTGGCATTCTGTCTTTCACTTTTCAAGAACAGTTGGTTTGTGATTTAGCAACAGCAGAGTGATCTTTATAAAACCTTGGCAGGGGCTTGAGAAGGTGTAAAGTGATACAGAACTGTTTGGCTGCAGCGATTATGCATTTAAAACACACTGTTGGGCTGACGCAAGTCCTGGTTCTTCATTAATGTCTTTTGTCTGAGAGCAAGGGAAACTCAAAACCGTTGAGCAAATAGTTCTGTGTTCACTGAGACATTGAGATATTTACACAGACACAGCCAGAATGCTTTGTCGGGAGCCATTGACAATAACCTCTGATGTAGGGACAGAAGAGCTTGACTTCGGTGGCCTGATGCTCAAGTCTGACCTTCCAGCTTCTGAAACTCCTCTTGATCTGCATCTTCACAGTGACTAGGCAGAAGTGACTCCCAATGGTTGTGTAAGGGCAGATCTTGTTTGCACGTGCCGTGAGGTGAACTAATGGTACCTCTTAAGCCTTGATACTCAGGGACCAGTAACCTAAAGAGTCCATAAATAAAACAAGTTCTGCCTTTTTTAAAGCCGTGATTTCAGTTTTTGGGCCCGTGTATTGCTCTAAGCAACTGGCACAAGACTTGAAACTGGGAGGAACCCCACAAGTGAGCCAGAAACCAGGGACGATCTGCCTGTAAGACTTCGTTGCTGAACTGTGTGAGCCGTACTGAAGCGTAACAAACATTTCCAGATTTTTATTTGAAAGCATGGGGTTATATTAAGTGTTTAATAGGCTGGCAGTATACTTCGGTTTTTCCACGAATTCCAGTTAGTCCTATGAAGTTCGTGAATATCTTATCGACACTTAATGAGGGAGTAATTTTATGCTTGCCTTTAATTCATTGGTTCTGTCATCATCCTCCTCCGATAGCCCTACGTCCTCATGGCGTGCCATTCAATTGTTATGCCCGTTACCCTCTTAAACTCTGTCCTGAACTTAACGTTACTGGGAGCCCCCCATACCTGTAATCTCTTCTCTCCAAAGCCTTTGTGTTTCTTCCGGCATGATGTCGCTGGCGGCTTCTTTGGAAAGGCCTAGAATGGAGTGGGCATTTTAGCCATGCAGGAGTCTAGTTTGTCCAGTCTGTAACAGTGCTTTGACAGTATTTAGAGGCAAATGGTCATTGCTATTTATAACAATCTTTCTGTTACGAAGGCTGAACTAGTATTATATTGTAATTGGAATGGAAGCTGAGTATAACATGGGATTAGAGACTTATTTTATCCCCAAATACTAGAGTTAGCTAAATCCCTCTCCATGCAGAGAAGAGTTAATTTCCTTGGCTGGGTTAATAGCTTGCTTTATCTTGCATAAAACACGGCTGTCAAACATCCTGCTTTATCTGGGCAGAACCTAGAAGTAAGTGTCGCTGTATAAAATACTTTTATTTATGATCTTTTGGTAAATGCTGCGTTCGTTTGATAGCGTTGCTGTGGAGCACTACGTCACAGCAAACTACTTGGTTAAATGCTACAAAATGTAGGGGTAGTTTTGGGTGTTTGGGAGAGTTTTGTGTGTTGGCTGTTAATCATTCAGTGGGTTTATTTTTCAAACCACATGCATGTGTTACTGGCTATATTGATTCATAAATTTAACTTAACGTGAGTGAAGAAGTACTGCTTTGGCTAACTGGGGAAAAAAATGGAGCGTTGACCTGAAATTGAGGTCTGAAGGTCCCAAGCTGACGTCCTAGAATGAGTGGACAACCCTGGCCTTTAGTCGCTGTACTGCATTAAATCCTTGGAAATGGGGAATTTTGCCCCTTTACACTCTGCATGTTTATGAAATACTTGTAACCGTAAGAGGCTCTGTGGGGGGCTGCAGTTGTTATTCATTTAAGGGTTGTTCTCCGTTTTCCTTTCTGGCCGCATGTGCAGTAGGTGTCCATCTAGCAAGTGCCGTCCACTGTACGACACAGGCCTGTGGGGAGGGGGATTCTTGTCCCTGCCACCTAAAATTGTGTAGCCTTTCCCAGAGAGGCTCTGGTAGCCTGATTTTTATGTAAAAAGATTTTATTAATTTAATATTTCTACGTTAAAATGGTGTGTGCGAGATATAGAGCTAAAAGGAGTCGGACATGGCGGTGTTTACAGCAGGCTTCCCATGCAGACGTCTTACATAAGGGTGTGTTTCATAAATTCTATTTAATCTTGCTTGGTATAAAATGACCTTGTAGATTTAGGGGGAAAGTTTGTGATTGCAGCTGCTGCCTTTTAAAAAGTCTAAATATAAACAGATTTGTAGAAAGCATGAAAAATTATCAGCAGTGTTTCTCTGATTTTAATTGAAAGCCAGAACTCTGGCATCTAATCAGGGTCAGAGCAATTTGAGAAGGTGGCTTGTAGTGTTCCTGCCCTGCTGCTAGTAATTCTCGTAGGCAAGTTTGGGAAGAGAAGGTTGAAACAAGACGTGGTGCTCAAGCCTCTTCTGCTGCGGAGGAGCTGCTGGCAGGGTCCTCATCCTGGCTTGTCTCACCCGGCATCTGTTTTGGTCTGAGCCCATCTCTTCTGAGGAAGAGCGATTCGTCTGTATGCGTTGCACAAATGAGGTTTCACCATGGTCTTGCACAAGGGTGCTCGTATGGAATTTTTGCGGAAATTTCTCGCCAGGTGCCTGCAAGATCGTCTTTGCCTATTCTAGGGTTGCCTCTCCCTTGGGTTGTAGTTACTCTGTGAAAGTAAACGGTTATCTCTCAGCCTTCGGTCTGCCGCCTTTGTCGTGTGAAAACGGCTGCTGGTTCACAGGAGAAATTCTTGGGCAACAGGCATGTAATGTTGCAGTCTGTACTGCTGACATCCATCCTTGGTTTTATTCTGTCTTCAAGATTATCAGTTGCATGTTTTAATCATCCTTTGTACGGTGCCTCTCACTTTTGTGAGCAGTAGACTTCAGATAGGACAACTTATTACAGAATCCCAGAATGGCGGGGGTTGGAAGG
This sequence comes from Phalacrocorax aristotelis, assembly GCF_949628215.1. Classification (NCBI taxonomy): domain Eukaryota; kingdom Metazoa; phylum Chordata; class Aves; order Suliformes; family Phalacrocoracidae; genus Phalacrocorax; species Phalacrocorax aristotelis. The sequence goes on from NC_134278.1 coordinate 1,018,819, forward strand.
GGCCTCTGGAGATCATCTTGCCCAACCCCCTGCTTGAGCAGGCACACCCAGAGCAGAAAACCAGAATTAATAATGAAGATATTAAATACTGGTGTTGGTATTGGTCTTGGCTAAGGATCTGTCTTCGGTTTGATAGTTTCTTCTTTCCCAAGTCTTCTCAGGACAGCTCTCCTTCATCTCCTCTTCAGTCAGTCCTTGCAAATCCCATGGTTAACTAACTCCCTTGCAATACCATTTCAGCTTTGCCACAAATTAACACGTGAGTTATTTTGTATTAGTTGGTAAATTAATTAAAAACAAAAACCTCGCTCATGCTCTGTCTATTGAGTTTTGAGAGCGGCGGTTACGCACTCCCATGAAATCGTGACTTTGCTCGTACCACGCCAGAGGCTGGAGCGGGGACGGACGTGAACGCAGGGACGTGGCGGTTGGGTGCCAGCTTATGCTGAGAACTTGCCTTTTATTGCTGGCGGAAAACTTCGTGTTGCTTAAACCCTTCTGCTTACGTTATTGAAGCTTGAGGTTGGCCGCCTATAAACCGTGGGTGCCTGTGTTTAGCTCAAGAGGCAATTTAGGGCTTCTGCTGCTTGTTGCAGCAGTGTGAAAAGGGAGGTGACTGCTTTTAATCATCTGGAGTCTCGTCACGCTCTGGTGTAGGCTCTCACACTGACTGCTTTGAGTTACGTTAAACAGGTAATGAGCATTAATGTTTCTGTAGTTATTCTTACAGGTGGATTACTTGAACAAGATGAAAGGAAAGGAGAGTCTTGGGGAAAAGAGGCCTTTTTATTCCTTGAGAGGTTTCTGAAACAGTGGTATTGCAAGGATTAAGCGTAAGAGTAAAAAAAAAAAAAAATTCACCGTGATATTTCACGTAGCTTTCCAGCATGTGCAAAATATTGTGGTTTAATAATTTTTGGGGAAAGGATCTTTTTTAAAAAGAAGAGCGCTTGCTATTTTGTTTAGGGTGTTTAAATTTGTACCCAAACTCCCAAATTTCTTCTATTTGGAAGTTCCCCAGAAAAATTGCAAAAACCTGCTATTTTTCGGTCTTAAAATTAAGCAAGAAACTTAAAAGCTTCTGCAAACCAGATCGTCTTAACCATGTTACCTGAAGGCGTCCACTGGTGGATCGTAGACCCTTCGAGGCCCTGCTTGCTTCGGTAGCCGCGCTCCTCTCGCGTTCTGGCTTACTCAGATGGTCCTGGGTTTGTGTGATGGTTCAGTAAAAGAAGGAAAGAAAAAAAAAAAAAGCTGCTGTTCTGTCTGCAGCAATTCTGAGTGGATGTGGAATTGCTTTTTTTTCTGTAAATAAATACTAATTACTTATTTATGTGTTTGCTTATTTTAGGGATAGACTTCAAGATTAAAACTGTTGAATTACAAGGAAAGAAGATCAAGCTACAGATATGGTGAGTAATGGGCCCAAGAAGCTCGGGGTGGCATCCTTCTGGAAGGCTTCTTTCAGAAGCAGGTTTTCGGGAGAAGAGTTCCCTCTCTCTGAGATTCCATTCAGGTACCTAATTTTGTGTTTTCAGTAGTGGCAAAGCTCCATGTGTATTCCCCTAAATGTTTTTTTAGGAAATGGGGGAAGAGATCTGCGTGTTGTGTTTATAACCAGTCAGTGGCTGCTCCCTTGGACAGGCTGTTGGCAGATCTCCTGTTTGGGAGGACAGGATCCTCGCAGTCTGTGATTTAGTGGGAAGTGTTTTAAAACAGCAATTTTAAAATTAGGAGTTGCCTCGAATCTGTGACTATAAATTGACTGGTAGCCTTGCTTTGTCTCAGCAAGAAAGTGGAATCCACGTCCGCACTTTACATTTTTCCATGGTAAACGGGAGAGTTTCTCAGCTGGCTGAAAACATGGCTGCTTTTCTGTTGGAAAGTCTAACGTGAGGCAAACCAAACTTTTTCCTCTTAGCTTGCTGCGTGTGTCTAACTGGAGATTTTTCTCCTGTTTTAGTAGCCCTGGAACAAGTCGGGTCAGGAGACGTAGCGGCTTTTCCTAGCCTGCGTGTTTGTTTAGGCTCCCTCTACCACCACGGGTGCGTAGTGGTGGTGCCTTCTCCAGCTTTACTGAGAGTTCAGAATTTAAATTTGTTTAGAACTTGCATTTGCCGATTTCATCCCCCACGGATAAAAATCTTATATGGCTTGATAATATTAACATTTGTACATGCAGATGGATGGGTTCTGGTTAGAAGAAAGCACCGGTCTTCCTCTGTCTGAGGGAAACTGTCTGAATGATTCTCCCTCCTAAGGAATGTATTCTTGAATCCTCCTCGTTGCCATCCTTCTGAGCATCCACCTTGTGCCTCAGTTGTTTCCCAGTCCTGCAAGCAGAAGTTGGTCAATTTATTTACTTTGGTTTGTGCCCTGCAAGGGAAAGAGCTGTGGAGTTAATTTTGTTGCGTAAACTGCATAGCCGGTCGATAAAGAAGCACTCGGACGACGAAGGAACCAGCGCGCTGGAATGCTTCAGCGGGGAGCCGCAAAGGGTAACCTTATTCGTAAGGGCAATGTTTTAGTTGGAGCTGCCTGAGCAAGGATGAGTATAGCTCAGCTGGGAACCGAAAGCAGAGCGGGGGAAGGGAAGGGACTGGGAGCATTAGCTGAAGAGGCATTCAGGTGCAGTGCAGCTTCAGTGGTTGACTCACTGGGCAGGAGTTCACCAAACTGTTAACGTTCAGATTTTCAACCCAGATCAAACCGTAACTTTTCACAGTTGTTTTGTGTCTTATTTTTTACCCCAATAGAGTAGGGGCTGTGAATGACAGTGGGATAGAAGGGTAAAACAAAATGTTCTACTGGGATCAATCCAGACTGGGGGATGGAGAGATGGGGAGCAGCCCTGCCCGGAAGGACTTGGGGGTGCTGGGGGGTGAAAAGCTGGACATGAGCCGGCAACGTGCACTCGCAGCCCAGACCCCCAGCCATGCCCTGGGCTGCATCCCCAGCAGCGCGGGCAGCAGGGCGAGGGAGGGGGTCCTGCCCCTCTGCCCCGCTCTGTGAGACCCCCCTGCAGCGCCGCCTCCAGCTCGGGGCTCCTCAGCACGGGACAGACACGGGGCTGCTGGAGCGGGGCCAGAGGGGGCACAGAAATGCTCCGAGGGCTGGAGCCCCCCTGCTGCGAGGCCGGGCTGGGAGAGCTGGGGTTGTGCAGCCGGGGAAGGGGAGGCTGCGGGGAGACCTTATTGCGGCCTCTCAGGGCTTGAAGGGGCTGATGAGAAAGGCGGGACAGACGTTTTAGCAGGGCCTGCAGCGACAGGACAAGGGGTGATGGGTTTAAACTAAAGGAGGGGAGATTCAGACTAGAGAGAAGGAAGGAATTGTTCACGCTGAGGGCAGTGAAAGCCTGGCCCAGGCTGCCCCGAGAGGTGGTCGATGCCCCATCCCTGGGAACACCCAAGGCCAGGCTGGACGGGGCTCTGAGCAACCTGCTCTGGTTGAAGGTGTCCCTGCTCATGGCAGGGGGTTGGGCTGGGTGGTCTTTAAAGGTCCCTCCCACCCAAACCCTTCTGTGATTCGATGATTGGAGTGCCTTAAAGGAATTGTTAGATTAAACTTAGGGCAAAGTCATCATGAAATGTAGAAACTGAAAATACGGAGCACTGAGGACGTTTAACGTGCATATAGACAAAGAAGCAAGCCGTAACGAACGCAGCTGTATGCGCTGTGGGTTTTAGTGGCTTAGGGAAATGAAGAGGCGTTTGGGTGAGCAGAGTTTTACGAAATTGCAACTTTTAAACGTTGCGAAGTTGGGAGGTCGTTGCCTGAATTTGCTTCTTGCTCCTCCCAGTTTGAAGTGTCACGTTTGAAATGAAACTTGGAAAGCGGAAAATGAAGGTCCTACAGCATGCGCGTTTGATGAGGGAAGAAAAAATCTAGGCTTTGTAGTTGCAGCTTTTCCTGTACAAGTTTTGCCCAGCAGTGGTTTGGTGGCTAGAACAGCAGTGTCTTTTGGTGAAAATGTTTTGTGCAATGCATCTATATTTAACCACCGCTTCCTGCATTTAAACTCACCCTGTACTTCTAGGAGTTGTGTAACATATTTCCAGAGTTACTCTTTACTGCCGCTGCAGCAGTTCAGTAAGGAAGGGATGCATTTAGTGGAATGTTTCCCTTGTAAACCTGGCACTGTTCTTGTAGCTTTTCCTGCGTCCGGAGTGTGGGCTGTGCTTTCACAACCAAAGTAAACGCACAGGAGCTAACGTAGCTGCATCAACACAATGTCTCCTGAGTCGTAGGTAGCACTCCCACCGGGACACAGCTCCACACCCGACTGAGCTGATCAGAAGGTAAGGAAAGATGGGTTTTGAAGTGAAAACAGAATTTTACGACAGGGGATTTAAGAATTTTAAGGACAGGAGACGAACCCCTCGGCGCTGGCATGCTTTCAGTTAGTACTGCATTCATGGAGCACATCCGTGCTCAGCATTTAGAGGAGGAATGACCGCCGTTTCATTTACGGGTTCCCCCCATCTGAAAACTATCATCCCGTTTGTGAGGTTGCCTGTCGGCCCTGTGCCGTGCACGTGCCTCTGAGCTGCTGCTGGCCGCTTGCAGAGACGCCGGCCCAGCCCATCGGTGTAAGTCCGGCCGCAGCTCTCCAAAGTGCCACCGTATCTTTGTCCAGCCTTTCATAATGCCATTTTCTTGCTTCCTGTCAGTCCCTTTTATTGTTAGAAGCAAAGGCAGTTCTGCCTTGTCATTGTTGCAACCATTATTATTAATATTGGGGCTTATTCAGATTGAAACCTCTTTTTTTTATTTTCCAGAACAGTGACGTTCAGCTGTTTACGAAATGAGAGATGGTGACAGAATTTTGTACCTTAAAGTATGTGTTAGCCCTTTCCCAAGCATGACGGAAGCTCCTTGTAGAGTTGCTCAGCATTTAAGAAGGAGCTGTGTTCAGCGAGCCATCGTTGGCGAATGCGGTGGCTGAACAAATGTGTCACAGAATAAGGTTTCTACACCAGCGGGAGTGATTGTGTGTTTGATTATGTAGCATTTGTTATTTACATAGGTGAAAATTGTTATTTATTTTCACACAGAGAAAGCAATAGGAATAAACTGTTCCTCAGTTTAAAATTACCATATTGACCACTGCCTCTTGCTGGTCCATGTAATCCTCCATCACCCACATATTAAATCTTTCTTGTGCTGCAGTCCCGGTGTAGGAGTTGCTCTCTGGCTGCCTGCAAAGCTGTGTGGCTGCGCTTTGCTGCGGCTAGCACTGGCTTTTGTGCTCCTTGGGGTGGGCAGGCAGTCTCAGTGGGCAGTTAGCTTTACAGAAAACAGATAAAATTGGTCCTTTCTAATACAGCTCTGCTCCCTTCCTGCAGAACAGGATAGCTACCTGCCTCTTCCTGGGTATGGAAAATGAGCAGACGTGGCAGCATCTCAGTCATGCCCCGACCTCTAAATTATATATATATAAAGAGTAAAGCAAGAATACAAAGGTCAAGCTGAGTTAAACCTTGCCAGAGGTGATAAGCAACTTGATACTTCATAGCTATTAAAAACTGGGGTCGCTGTTGAGTAAGGATCAAGCTAGGATTAAAGCGTTTTGGGATTGCTTCGAATGTAAATGCGCCTGTTGCAAAACGATGTTGGAATGGGGAGAGGGGAGGCTGGGCCAAGAGGAAGCGGAGAGCGGTGGGGTTGGGCCGGGTTGCAAGCGGGACTATGTCTGTGTGCAGGGTGCTTCTGGAGAGCCTCGGCTAGGCTGGGCAAGGCCGGTGTGGGACACAGCTCCTGGGACTGGCCTTCTGAAGGAGTGAGCTTGTTGAGGGCAGATCCATCAGGGGGAGTGCTGCTATGTCAGATTCTGGGTGGAAGCACGTAGAAGAATCGAGTGTCTTCTTGGTTAGGTTATTGTGCTACTTGGCTGGTTAGAACATTCATTGATGCGACAGTACACGACACAATGCCATGTGGAAAGCCACCGGTGGTGGGCACAGGATCTGGGGGAAGGGAGTTAAAGATCTGGGAGTAGAAATATTCGTGAAGGGTGGGACCTGGGAGGGTTGATACTGATAAATGTCTTGAAAAATATTAATACAGTAATGCTGACAGCACAGAGAAGGGAGGGAGAATAAAAGAACCAAGATGAGAAGTTATTGCTCCAGGAAAAGATGGTGTTATCATTGCAAAAGCGATGAAGTGGAATAGAGTGGTAGAGCTAAAAATTCAGCTATGAAGAGTGTAATATCATACACTGCAGGAACTCGGAATTGCTTTGAAATGGAAACCAAAAGGCTTAGGCATCCTGTAATTCACTAAACTTATTAGCATAATGTAGCAACTGAAAAATTAAGTGTGATTTTTCTGCTACCGTGGGTGCCACCATTTCCCGTGGGCAGGGAAGTAAGTGTCGCAGTGGAGCGTAATACACAATTTTGCTTAGCCTGCCCTAGAAACAAAGGGGCAAGTAGGGTGATCAGAGGGATGTAACAGCTATTTTAGGAGGAACAACTGGAGAGATTAGGATCCTTCAGGATGTCGGAGAAGAGACCAAAGCGCATTTTTAAAGTCACGGGTATGCTGGAAAAGGTAGGTAGGGATTGACATGCCGCATTGCCTTTTCCAGTAGCAGGACATTAGTTGTAGCATAAGGCTAGGAGGTGGCACGTGTGAAACACAAGGCAATGAAGTTAAGCTGTGAAACTCTTCATCGTAAGATGTTGCGATAGCAGCGGACGTACGTGGGTTCACAAGGGAATTCACAAAGGAACAGTCTATTTTGAACTGTTAAATACGCAGATGTGATCTCTGGCTCCAGAAGTCCTTGAACTACAAAGAAGTGGAAGCTGGGAAACCTCTGGCCTGACCAGGTACGGCTCTTACGTGCTTATGAGAACGCACAGAAGTCAGGTCTAGGTTTTTCATCCTGGTGAAGCGAAGGCTGAAACAAAATATTCCTGTCATATGAAAAATACATAGTGGTAACAGACATGGAAGAGAAGGAAGAAGTGTTGAGGCTCAAGGACTGTGGAAATCAAAGCTGCTGGAAATCCACCAGCAGGAGTGGGAGACTCTGGGAGAAGCTCTAGTTCAGCATAACAGAAAAGAAATAGAGAAAGGGGAACGTGGAGGGGAAAAAAACCCCAGGTGGGCCAGGTGTTTCAGGCTAGAACTTGATGGCTGGACAGGGAGCTAGGCCATCTTGTCTAGACTGTGCTCTTCCTAGAAAGGTTGGACTAGATGGTCCCTGAGGTCCCTTCCAACGTGGGATTCTGTGAAATAAGAGGATCACGATGTATCCTGTTATGCTGTTGCAGAAGAACTTACCCCAGGAGCCCTCTTCCCATTTATTCAAGAATATTCTATGAAAATTGGTTGCAGAACACCCAGCCACTCTCTGGTCTCTCTGTTCACAGACTCTGCAGTCTGGGGAGACAGCTAGGAACCGTGAGAGGAGATCCTGTAGGTGGATTTACAGGATGTTGATATTGGGAGAGTGAATACAAAACAAAAAAAAACCACCCCAAACATCCTTAGGCTGACTGGAATGCTGGAGGGACGGGGTAGGGCAGAAAGACGTTCAAGAAACAACTGCAGTATTTGGGAGTAGGTTTCTAGGGACTATAAACAGAGCAGGGTTATGTGAACAGCGAGTGAGCGATTCACCTTTTCAGGAGGTCAGTATTTGCTTTTCCGGGTCAGAGCGGTAAGTAATCCCGAGTTGCCCTAAACAGCCACGAGGTGTATACGTGTCTGGTCTTAAACTAGTCTTAAACTGATCTTAAGGAGTAACCAGACTATATGGTTAGAGCTGTACAAAGAGTTAGTTTTGCCGGGGTTCGTGGGGACTGACAGTTGTTCTTTCCTGACTTGTGAATTTTCCATTTACCAGTTTTCCTGCAGATTGCTTTCCTGGCAGCGGGCAGTGCGTATTGTCAAGCCAGAGCAAGGAACGCTGATAGACTCAGGTGGATGACAGTAGCTACATGTTAGTGAAGTGCTGGATTCTTGTGCCTGGGACGGGCTTGTTTGCGGAACTGCTGCCCCAGCAGCGTCTGCGCAGGCTTGTTGCAAGGCGGTGGCTTCTCAGAATCGCCGAATAGTAGGGGTTGCATCGTTAAGGCTAGAAAGTTGAGATCTAAAACATTAGACCCTGCAGAGCTTCCAGAGCTGGGTAAGGCAAATGATCCGCTTCTCTTCAGTCGTGTATGAAATAACCACACTTGACAGGGCATTAGCATGGAAGCAGTACGATGACAAAAAATTGCTTCTGTAGTAAACTGAAAAACCCTTAATTCAGAGGACAAAGACATTTAGACTTTTTTTTTTCCTACTTAGCTACTCTGACCCTCCTGTCTCTACATGAAATTTGTGTGCCAGCCTGTGTTCCTGCAGCCTTGTTGACTGATTCCAAATTTTAGAAACAGCCTTATTTATTTCAGCGTGCAGCTCTTAACTGCACAGAAGACCACAAAGTACCATTTTTCTATCGGCGCATCTTTGCTGGGAGCGCTTTGATGTGGCCAGAAAAGCGTCCTCAGAATTTTGTTTTATTCAGCAATGAGCTTGTTGCAAAAATAATGGCCTGACCTGCAACACCTGTCCAGGCGAGAGAGATGTGCAGCAGCGTAGCTATCCAAAATAGTTACACGTGTGGGAATGCCCCGTTACGTGCAAGTTCTTGCATTTAGTAAGGATGGCGGTGGACAGCCAAGGCTGCGGACAGCACCGCTGATCAGTCTGGTTAATGATCAGTCTCACTAATTTTTGCAATTACCCTAGGAATATCTAAAAGTTAACTCTTGCTGCTGAGTCCTTTGGAGGCTTCACCATGTGCGTAGCACGAGGTGGAAGAGGCTCTTTTGGCATGTCAGTCCGACTTACTATAAAACAATTAGATACTTCACTCGTTATAGACTTTTTTTTTCCTGGATGAATCTTTTTTCAGAAAAGCTGAAATTTGCCGGTCATCTTACAGATGTGCCTTTGTGAAGGAAAGTCTTCGACCCAGTTGCTGAAGCTTCCCGCATGTGCCTGATGTCAGCAGTACCGTATTCTGCTGCGTAGCTTTAACAATATTATAAAAAGAAACAGTGGGACAGTAATAAAATTCTTAGGATTATTTTGCTAGGAATTGTTTGGTTTAATATGTGAAAGACCTTTATTTTGGACTATATGTGGACTGGAAGGATCTTCACAGATCATTAGATGCAATTTCTTCTTGTTGCATCCCTGTAAATCTTTCATAAACAAATCACAGTACATTTTAAGATGTCTTCAGTCTCTGCTAGGTCAGCCGGAAAGCTGTCCCAGAAACTCCTTTCTCTGTTGGTTAAACCTCTAACATGATATAGCTTATGCATACTTTAATGTTGGCACGAGAATAATTTAAATAGATTTTTCACTTTTCTTGTGCTTCTCCTTTACCTAATCCCACAGGACGACCTTCTTTGTCTTCATTTTGCAGCCCAACAAACCAAGTTCCCTCGGTTTCCTCCTGTGCAGTAGGGCCTCATTTTCCGTGGCTATCTTAATAGTTCTTGTCTACATTTATTTTAGCTTGGAGAGCTAGCTAGTTTCCACAAATGTTTTTGCCTACGTCAAGGATTTATTGCACGCCCAGAGCTTTGGAGCTTAGTCTTACATGCCAGAGGTTTGAACAAAAGAATGGAAAGCCAGGGCAGTAAACAAGACATGTGGTCTGTGCTTGTCTTGTGCCATTTGCTCAGGGTGGATTCATCAGTCGTAGGCAGTTTGAAAACCATAACTCATTTCCTCTGTTTGCTTCAGTCAGTTCTCTAATCTCACATCCATTAAGAGTTATCTCTGAATAATGAATGGAGAATCCATTAAGAAGGGGAAAGGGCAAATATAGTATGTACTTAAAAAAAAAAAAAAACAAACCAAAAAAAACCAACCCACTCCAGGTTCTTTGCTTTTTCCCTCCCCACCTTTCTTTCCATCCATTAGCTTAGCTTCAGCTGCCAGAAAAAACACTGGAGGAGTTAACTAAGCAAGTTAGTTGTAGGCACATAAGACGTGACAAGCAGTGAGTAACAACTCCGTGTTGCCGGTGCCAAGTTGTGTAAAATCAAGCTGAATTCTTACCATGATGGCTGCGGGCCTTGTCAGGAGGGGAGAAATCGCAGATGCCGTATGTCTTGATGGTTTTGTTGAGGCTTTTCTGACACTGTCCTGCTTCATATAAGCAAGTTAGGGGGAAATGGCTTGGGTGCAGGTGCTATCAAGTGGATGCAAAACTCATGACAAGAGAAAATAAATGACGTGTGAGAGTTCTGTTGAGATATTTTGCAGGAGCCTGTCCTGAATTTCACGATAGGCAATGTTTTCTTTAATGGTGGGGATAAAGGAATAGAGAGTATCGTTCTTATATTTAAGCTTAAGCAGGACGGGATTGTAACTCGGATTGCTTTGGACCAATTGGAGAAATGTCACTGGAAAAAGTCCTGTGAAATTCGGTAGAGACCAATACAGAGTTATCGAGGTCAATACGCGTAATCAGTTACTCGGATGTCAGAAAAATCTGCTTCGTCCAGAGGAAAGGGAGTGGGATGCGTAAACTGGCGTGCCCAGGTCTGCTGGAAAACATTCCTGCATGAGGCTGGTAGGAGTTCAGCTGGAGCAGTGTCCTGGCTTTGCTGAGGCATGGGCAGACTGGAGGGAGTCCAGAGAGTAAGCGAGGCTGCGTATCTTAGACCTTGGGCTGATGAATAAGGCCTAAACAACTTGAGGTGACTTGAGAAAATTCAGAGAAGGTCCAAGCTGTGTTTGTGCAACAAGTAGTTGTAGAAAGAAGGGAAATGAACTCCAATAGTTACCTATGAAAGGTAAGACAGGGATTGACAGCCTTAATTTCTGCTTAGGAAAACTCCAGTGTGCCATCAGGAGAAACTTTCAAATGGGACAGAAAGGAAAAGAGTGAGGGGGATTCAAGCCAGCAATCACCAGAGGTCTTCAGCAGAACATGCTTCAGGAATAATGTGGGTATCCGTCAGCAGTTGGTAGAGCCAGGGAATGGACTAGATTGCCTCTCGAGGCTGCTGCCGGCGAGCCAGACCTCTACGCGGCGTGGCCTGTTAGAGCATCTCTGAACAAAGCGGTGCTCCCATTTAGGACCTGCCCCTGTTCCTCCTCCTCCGCTCTTTGCCCTCTTCCTGGGTTCTGTCGTCTCCTAGGAGGAGATAAAGGACTGGGAGCAGTCGGCCTCTTGGGTGGCTCTGCTGTGTGCTAAAACTGATCTGAGGTCCAAAGAGAGCCAATAAGACCCTTTGAGAAGAAACCTTGTGGAGCATTTCCCCTGCGTCTCAGGAAATTTCCCTCCACGGCATCTTCAGATTTCAGGGCTTTCAATTTATTCCGCATTTGCCAGCTGGTACTTGGCCAGAAATCTGACGTGCGCGTAAACAAATTAATTTGGTGACTACAGTCAGTGTTGGTTCAACTGTAGGTGACGGGGTGGTGGGGGGAGCCGAGTTTTCCCAGGACTCAGTGCCTGGTGGTGTCCGTGTTCTGCCAAGGCGTTTGCTGTGGCCTCAGGAATGGCTGAGAGGGAGATGGGTTGAGGTAGTTCAGCTCCAGGCCATGATCTTTTCTGAGGTTCCTGGTTTGTGAGCAAGGAAATGTGGGTCCGTGGGTCGGCAGGGGGGAGCGCTGTGTCTTTCTGAAGGTCAATAGGGAATGTTTAATCTCAGTTTAGACCAATTTGAATTGGAGACACCTTTGATTCTACCTTGTGTTAATAGTGCCACTGAAAACTGAATGTGAACACATAATCTGTTAGGTTTATGTCCTTTGAAAGACACTGAAATGCACAGTTAACTCTTAATTCTCTACGTAAAGGCATGTGAGTTTGTTTAACCAAATCTCGTGCGTACCATCAAAGATCTCAAAGTTAGATGGGAAAATACACACTGTCCTTAATCTTGCATGACCAATTTTCAGCATATTGCTTGTAGAAATAGACAATTTGCATCTTCTAGATTTACTTTTCATATGCTTTGACCTAAAATTTCAGGAATATAAATTTGTATGGTCACATTTAAGCTTATAAAACTGATCTGAAAATGGAATTCTTCTCTGTTTTAATTCTGAGTTCTAGAAAATACTGAGTGATTGTCTTTGTGGCTCAGCAGCTGCTGTAATGGAGAGGGATCTTCTTGGGCATCGTGGTGGTGTTGACTGGGTCAGGTCATCGCTGGTTGCAGTTCCCGGCTCCGCTGCCTTTGACAGCGGCACTGCTAAGCAACCTACAACATTTTGGGAACTTCCTACTGAAACTTGAGTACTGAGTCAGGTGGTTTGTGCAGTGTCTAATGGGCTGGTCAGCGGTCACGGTCTGTAACTTAAAAATTGTAGATGGAGTTTTTAAAGCGGCTTATTTTTACATTCCCTTGGGTGCAAGTTTCAAGTTGTCAATTAAATTACAAAGGTTAAAATTAACACGTTTCTACCATGACTCGATACTGGGTTTATTTGTTGTGGTAAGATACCAGAAGACCTGCTGCAACTTACCACTTTGCTGTTCAACAGATAGCTTCACCTTCTGCCGCCTTAGTCGTGTACGCCCAGCGAAGCAGTCCAGTGTCTTTTGTCTCTGCCATAGTTGACTCTGCAATGTGTGTTTTAAAAAAAAAGTCCCCTTTAAAGTAAAATCCAGAAGAGAAACTTCAAGCCCAAAGTTTCTGTAGCTTCATGAGCCTGGCTTACTGAAGCTAGTCCTTCTTGAGTGTTCAGCTGTGTCTGGGAGGGAATGGGCCTTCGCCTTCCTTGAAGCTGCTGCACGCTGGAGCGTGTCCTACCGCGCTCTGAAAACATCACGCATCCCTCGGGAGCGGTGCGATGAGCACGTACCGAGCCACGCGCACCTGCCGAATAGATACGCTGTGCTGGTTTCTTCAGAGCTCGCCTCTGATGTGTACTCTTGTCTGTTTTCCGCAGGGACACAGCAGGGCAGGAGCGATTTCACACCATCACCACCTCCTATTACAGAGGTGCCATGGGGATCATGCTAGTATATGACATCACCAATGCCAAGAGCTTCGAAAACATCAGCAAGTGGCTCAGAAACATAGATGAGGTGAGTAACGTCTGTAAGGTCCCGGAATTAGAGCTGGTTTTTGCGACCCGCAGAGCCACGTGATGAGTCCCACAGAACTCAGCTTCTGCTTCCACCCTGGCAGCAGGTGTAGTGTGTGAATTAACACCGGGGTTTGGGTGCTGTTCTTAGGCTGGCCTATGTTCCGTCCCTCAACTCTCCCTCCAGCAATGGCATGAAGGATCACAACATTACACAGGGGCAAGTGGTGTCCTAAAACACCAAATTCATACACGAGCAAACTTTGTTTCTGTGCTGGTGAATACTTGGAGGTAAGGAATGCATCTCGTGGTAGCTGGGAGTTGCAGTTCTCGGGAGAAGCTGCCACCACAAGGTGGTGTGCAGAGGAGCAGCACGAAGCCATAAGCGGTAGAGTAGCTATAGAATATGTCACTTGTAGTATTGACCTATTTTATAAGGATGACCCTGTAAATCCGCAAAGATAATTAACCGTGGTCGCCTCCACTCCCTCAACATTGACATCATGAAATATTTGCAAGTTTACCATGGCTGTTAGTGTGGCAGACTGCTGTTGTTGAATGTTAGCAAGCTACTCAAACCCACATAGCTGATTTTTCTGTCGTAGTTAAAGGAGCACCAAACGAGGAGGCTGGTAAAATTTCAAGGAAGGTCAAGTGAAGCAGAAGAGACTGATGTGGAAACATTAAGTGCCTGGATCCCCAAGAGCTCATTCTCTGGGAGTCCTGAGATGTTAGAGAGCAGCACAACCATTAGTTCTTGCTGTTGTTGTGCTCTTCCTAAATGGAATAAATGTTTGGATTTTCCAGCTTCATTATTTTCCTAGAAAGCATGAAGATGGCCCTGTAGAACTGAGCGTCAGCAGACGGGTGCTGTCAGGCGTTGCTAGTTGAAGCATTGAGGCTGGTGAAAGGTTCCTACGGAGCACAAATGTGATATTGGGACTTCAATTTCCTAGCGTGAGAAATGGGAAACGGGACTGTTTATGGGAAGGTACAGAAGGGGGGCAGCAGGGGGGAGTGAGGCAGTGCAGGGAGAGACTCAGCGGCGAGCTGAATATAAAATTGAAACTAAGGCCTTTAGCTTCAGCAGTTGTGTTATTTAAAGAAATTTAGTAGTATCCAGGAAGCTGAGTAATGGATGACATTCATACCATTGTGTCTGAGAAGCGAGTGTTTTTGCTGACCTCATGTTTTCAAATCCGTGTCACACAAACCTTTGCAGCCGATTTCAGGTGCATTGTGAAGGCTGCGTGGTTACGGCAGTTTTATAAGGGATGTTTGACACCATAGGAAGCTTTTCATATTGGGGAAGAAGCTCACTAACGGAGTGCATTTGCAGAAATGATGGGTGCGGTCATCCTCTGAGGCTCCAGGTGCAGTGTTGAGGCTTCTTGCCAAAACGTGTGGCTGGGGTATCCACTCGTGTGCCGGATTATTGCAAATGAGAAACGTGAACGAACTAGCCAAATGCTTTGGTTTTACAAGGACTTAATATTGCCAAGGATATTCTCTCAATGAGGGGAATTTTCAATAAGCAAGCTGCTGTTCTGAATTGCTATTCTGTGTGAGGCTCTTCTACAGGATACTGCAGCCTTGATTTAGAAATAGCCAGGAAACCTGGAGATGTTACACCTCCATCCTTGCAAAATACTTAATTATTTAAAGGTCACACATTCTGCAGAGGTGTACTATGCCATGCGCTTCTGCTTTGGGCTGGTAGGAATTAGCTGAGTTGCTCAAGTGCACAGTTTTGTACGTTGGAGCTGGCTGTATTTGAAAGAAGTCTGTTGCTGCGTAAGCAGTTCTCTGTGTGTGCACGAAAAGTCAACATTTTCAGAGTCTTACTCTATGCGGTATCTTAATCTATCTTTGCCGTCTGATTGCTCTTCCTCCTTGTGACCTGAAAGGAAAAAACCTGGGTGTGATTCTCCTGAGGAATGTTATTAATGTAAGCAGGAGTACTGGGTACGTGGGTCTCTTGCCTCTGTAGTTCTAGTAGTAATTCTCCCGCAAAGTAGTATTAAGACTGTTAGCGTGCAAGTAAATTCAGATTAGACTTTCTCATGGGGGGTTTCAAAGTACTTTGTAGAATCGTGGAATGGTTTGGGTTGGGAGGGATCTTAAAGATCATCTGGTCCAACCCCCCGGCCATGGGCAGGCACACTCTCCACTAGACCAGGTTGCTCAAAGCCCCATCCAACCTGGCCTTGAACACTTCTAGAGATGGGGTGTCTGCAGCTTCTCTGGGCAACCTGTTTCAGTGCCTCACCACCCTCAGAGTGAAGAATTTCCTCCTTATATCTGATCTAAGTCTACCCTCTTTCAGTTTGAAAGCCATCACCCCTTGTCCTATCACTACATGCCCTTGTAAAAAGTCCTCTCCAGCCAGTAGGCCCCCTTCAGCTACTGGAGGGCTGCTGTAAGGTCTCCCTGGAGCCTCTTCTCTTATCGAAGCCGAACAACCGCAACTCTCTCAGCCTGTCTTCACAGGAGAGATGCTCCAGCCCTCTGATCATCTTCATGGCTGTCCTCTGGGCTCGCTCCAACAGGTCCATGTCCTTCTGATATTGGGGGCCCCAGAGCTGATGCAACACTCTAGGGGGGTTCTCATGAGAGAAGAGTAGAAGGGGAGAACCCCCTCCCCCACTCTGCTGCCCACGCTGCTGGGGATGCAGCCCAGGGCATGGTTGGTTTTCTGGGCTGCCAATGCACATCGCCAGATCATGTTGGCTTCTCATCAACCAACACCCCCAAGTCCTTCTCACAGCTGCCCTCAATCCATTCTCCACCCAGCCTGTGTTTGTGCTGGGGATTGCCCCGCCTCAGGTGCAGGACCTTGCACTTGGCCTTGTTGAACTTCATGACGTTTGCACAGGCTCTCAAGCCTGTCAGGGTCCCCCTGGCTGGCAGCCCTTCCCTCCAGCGTGTCGACCACACCATGCAGCTTGGTGTCGTTGGCAAACTTGCTGAGGGCGCACTCGATCCCACTGTCCATGTGGCCAGCAAAGATGTTAAACAGCGCCGGTCCCAATACCGACCCCTCAGGAACAGCCCTTGTCATTGGTCTCCACTTGGACGTCGAGCTGTTGACCGCAACTCTTTGAGTGCAACCATCCAGCCAATTCCTTATCCACCGAGTGGTCCATGCGCCAAATCCATGTCTAATTTAGAGACCAGGATGTTGTGCGGGACAGTGTCAAATGCTTTGCACGAGTCCAGGTGGATGATGTCAGTTGCTCTTCCCTTACCCACCAATGCTGTAACCCTGTTGTAGAAGGCCACCAGATTTGTCAGGCACGATTTGCCCTTAGTGAAGCCACGTTGGCTGTCACCAGTCACCTCCTTATTTTCCATGTGCCTTAACATAGTTTCCAGGAGGACCTGCTCCATGATCTTGCTGGGCACAGAGCTGAGACTGACTGGCCTGTAGTTCCCCAGGTCTTCCTTTTTGGTTGGACTTGATGATCTTTTCCAACCTTAACGATTCTACGATTAGCGCGGCGCTCACTTCAGTTTTCCCTTTGTGATGGCCTGTTTCACGTTTGCTTGGTGTATAGCCTGCGTGCCATTCCACCGCATGAGTTTCTCACCTTCTGTGTGAAGTGCTTAGCAGATCGAGCTGAAGCACAAAGGTGACATGAAGTCTTGCTCTGATGATCGTGACATGATGCTAGAGAGCTGTAATTTCCCTCTGTTAGTTAACTTGGTAACTCCTCTAAAAACAAAATGACAGGCAAAAGGGGTTTTTACTAAATTCCTGGTCATTTGGCTTTGTGGTGGCTAAAAGCTTAGCTGCAATTGGTAAGGAGACGTACCCGTCTACAAGAAAACTATGCAAAGGACCCTTTAAACACCAAAAGAGTAGTAGCGTCAGCTGGAGCCATTCCTGTGCCTGAAGCCTGGTTGTCGGCAGCTGTAGAGACGGGGTTCTTCTTGTCCTGTAATGTTCTGTAGCGTCGTATCTGTACACGCGCTTGTCTAGCACACACAAAAGCCGACGCCTCCAAGTGCCAGGCAGGAAGCTGATTCTCTTCCCACATCACTGAATGCAAACTTAGCGAAGATCTGGTAGGCTGGTGTCATTAACTAGAAGGATCTGGGCTGCAGATCCTTTTCCGAAAGGAAATCTTCACACTTAAACTACAGAAATAAAAAGGAAGGGGGATAATAATTGGCATTGGGTGGTGACAGAGCCATGTCACACCTGTAGCTGTGGTTTCATTCCACTTCCAGGTTATATGAACAGTTCAGTTCAGGCACTGGCTGAGGAATGACTTCTAGCGGTCGTTGTTGTGACTCAGGGAAACGCAGGACGCCAAGACCTCTGAACGTTAGCCTGGACTTCAGACAGCCTGGAAATACAAAAGTGAAGCAGTTATTTACTGCTTGTTGGGGGAGACGTGTAAACCTGCCTCTTGTCTCGTTTTAGCATGCCAACGAAGATGTGGAGAGGATGCTGTTAGGAAACAAGTGTGACATGGAAGACAAAAGAGTTGTCCCTAAAGCAAAAGGCGAACAGGTAAGTGCTGGATGGAAACCTCCTTGCTGACCTAAGCAAATCCGTGCCAAAGCTCCTGCCGTCTCTGGGTGGTCGAGGTGCCGCGACGGGACGTGCCAGGGAATGAACAAGGCGCTGCGCTTGCTAACGGTTTGCAAGGCATGGGAGTGTTTTCTCGGAAGCTGCGTTGGCAACAACTGCCGAGAGTGGAATGAGTTCAGCTGCAGTTTCTGCTTTCCTTGAGAACTAAAAATTTTCAGGCATCCTTTGTTAAGTTACTTACCGTGTGACAGGCTTCTAGGGGATCTGTCGTCTTCTGTTCAGACATTGACTTGTGATTTAATACACTTTAATTGCTGTTTCTGAATCGTTAAGTTCCAAATCTTTTGTGACGCCTCGCCTCGCTAGTACTTCTGATGCCTGCTACGGCTGAAAGAATATTACATGCTTATAAATGCCGCTAATCACGCACGCTAATGCCGCGTGAGTAACTACCGTAACGCTAACCACCTTCTTTCTTTTTTGGTTTAGATTGCTAGGGAGCACGGTATTAGGTTTTTCGAAACTAGTGCAAAAGCAAATATAAACATTGAGAAGGCATTCCTCACATTAGCAGAAGACATTCTTCGAAAGGTAGGTGCTTCCAGGATTCGTTTGGGAAAAAAAAAAAAAAAAGTAATCCTAAGATTTCAGCTCCTGTTGCTTTTGATGTTTACCTGAACTGTTGCAGCTTTTGGCTTCGGCGTGCTACGACAAACAAGTCCCTGGAGGAGGGGTATTGTACATCTGAAGCTTCTAAAGCTTGTTTGATGTAGAGGGAGTTGCATATATCAAAGAGCCAAGGAACGTAAACTCGTAGTTGTTTGGCCCTTAAGCTCATGCCTGTGTCGTACACATGCTTGGAGTTAAAACGTTTCAGCTGGCACGGAAGAGAATTGTCCTTTCCCTGCCACCGTCTCCATCAGTACGCCACGATGTCTAAAATCTGTTGCAAAGAGTTTAGATGTGGCTGATGGAGCAGATGAAAGCTCTGCCACGTCCTACCTTGTGTCCCAGCCCTCTCAGCCTCTGCATCTCGCTGGAGGTTTTACTGGGCGGTTTTGTCGCAGCTGAGGGAGGAAGGTGGATCACCGGTTCATCCCGATGGTTGGCTCCCCTTCCTGAAGCGTGCGGCGTACCGTAAAGGTCTTTTCCGTGGCCTGTACCCAGCTCTTTGTATGCCCAGCGCTACAGGGTGCTGCTGCGCTTGTATCCCCGGTATCTTTCATCAGTAGAAAATGCATCGGCTTCCCACAGGAGCCGCCACTTTGCTGCGGGATTGAGCTGGGCTGGGTGCGTGGGTGGCTCCGGGGCTGGTCCCAGTTAGCTGATGTACTCCCATAGCCCAGGACTTGATTCCCCCAGTGACCCCTGTGCTAGCACGTTCCTGCTTCCGATCAGGTTGTGCAGTGCTGAAACCTGTGGAGCTCAAGAAACGTGGGCTTGGCTGGCTCTAGCACGTGTGCTTTTGCTCCTAAACAAATGACCCTACATGGTTTTTCTGTGCTCCGGCTTAGCGGTAGGGCCGGCCCCGTAGTGAGGCTGCCTTCGGCCCCGTCCCCCGCCACTCTCCTGCCTGAGCGCCGTAATGTCATCCCAGTCAGTCGCTCAGAAATTGAGCGCACGGTCGGTGACGAATCTTTTCACCACCCTTTGAAATACACATCTGCCCGACGACGTCTGGCTCGCCGTGGTGGTGCCGAGTTGTTTCCTAATCGGGCTTTGACAAGCTTTATGTGAGAAACGGGGTGAAAATTTGTTGGAAAAATTGTTTGGAAAACAAAGGGGATGGCCTTTGGCGAGCGGGAGGTCAGGCTGGCCAGCCGTACCGACCCTTTTGACCTTTAAATTTTTATTTTTTGGCCTCGGTGTATTCATCTGAAGAACGGGACGGGTTGCTTTTGCAAGGCTGGGCCAAAGAGGATAATAAAAGGAACAGAGAGACGAAACTGCAGTATTATCGTGAATGTTTAGGTTCGTTTCTAAACAGATGTTTAGGAAGTAGCTGTTAGCATCTGATCAAAACCACCGCACTTTGATTTTTTTGCTTTGGTCTAACCGAGTTTACATGCCGTGACGCAGGCGAGCCCGCTTTGTCCGCTGCCTCGGAAGCTGGCGTCCTGGTTAACTGGAAGGCAGATGCTTTTGAACAACCCCTCTTTATCCATAAATTACTCTGTGGTTTTTTAAGGTCATTAGTTCACATAATTTAACTGAGCCGTACGCTCTCATTTACTTACTCCACCAAAGTCCCAGTGTCCGCTCTAAGAGCGGGATCTAGACGACAGTTTTAGTTTACTTTGGGGTGGTCCAAGTCCAAAAGATTCGGGGGTTTTTTCCCAGTTCTTGTTTATTTAAAACATAACAAACCGACCCAGAACTGGTTTTCCCTACTTCTGCTGGCAAGGGCAGGAGGGTTCCCTACGTTTCTGTGGAGCCTTTTGTCCATAATTTATTCATAATATTATTTGGTGATTAAGCCTTTGTACGCCGCTATCTCTTCGGCTCCGAACGCTTGATTTCAGAATGTCTAAGAGTCATCTAACGCCTTTTTTTTTTTTTCCCACTTGTTTCATTGCAGACCCCTGTAAAAGAGCCCAACAGTGAAAATGTAGATATCAGCAGCGGAGGTGGGGTGACAGGCTGGAAGAGCAAGTGTTGCTGAACCTTCTCCTCTATCACCAATCGGCATCCACCGCCCCTTTTTTCTCGCTGCAAAACAAACCACTCTGCCCGTTTTTAACCTTAAACCAATGTTTTGTTCCTCATCTTAACAAGCTCCCGCCTCCCCTTCTTTAGGACAGCTTGCCTATTATAATTTTCTTGACAACGTGTATAGGAAAATCATCTCCGTGACTTCATTCTTCTTTTTTTTTTTCATGCACCTGCTCAACTTACCACTACGTTTTGGTTGTATTATAGTCCCGTTCCTCCTGACATTAAAACATAGAGCAATCATACTCAACTCTATTCCGCAAATTGTATAAGAATAAAAGTTAGAATTAACAATTTATTTTGTACAACAGTGGAATCTTCTGTCATGGATAACGTGCTTTAGTCACCGTATTCTCTAGATGCATCAGCAAAAGAGCCAGGAAAACACTCATTTTCGCCTTGAGTATGTGAGTGGGGTTTATTTTGTCCTGTGCCTTATGTGGAAAGGAACTTTTGTTTTCATTCTTTTTTGTTGTTTTTGTTGATCTCTGGTGGAAGCATGTGCAGGAGACATACCATCCATACTTGACCATTTTAAAGTACTGAACTCTTTCCGTGATTGCTTTCTGTAACCGTTGGTGTAATGCATCGAGGACAAAGGGTGGTGCAAAAAAAAAAAAAAAAAAAACAAAAACAAAAACCACAAACTACATTTAATCTGCTGTGTCTCCTTTCTGGTGATCTAGCCATTCGGAACTGTTCCTGCTGCCATCCCCCCCCCCCACCCCCCCCACTTGCAGCTCTTTCCTTTTGCCTGCATGCTGCTTTTATTTGCATTTCTTCATGGTGTGACGTGTTAATTAAAAGGATGGCAACGTGGTATGTTCGCCAAAAACTTAATACAAAGCACTGATTTAGCTTTCAAGGTAAAAATGTTGAAGATACCTACTAATTTCCCTCTAGGCGATGTCAGTCCACTAGTATATCTCCTCTCCCCTCCTGCATAGCCGTTGGGTTTTATGATATGGAAGAGTTATTTGCATGCACTAGTTTTCTATGGAGGGTGATGTGGTTGTCTACTTTATGTGTATGAATAGAACATGCGATTCCCAAACTGACAGCAGTTCACGCGAACTTTTAAGTTCTCTCTTACCGTTAGCCGCTCCAACAAGCTGTTCGGTAGCCTGGCAAAAGGCTGAGCGAGACTAGATTTAAAGAAAAAAAAAAAGGAAAAAAAAAAAAAAAGGAATTAAAAAAAAAAAAAGTTGGCAGTTTAATTTATTACCTCGCTGAAAACTTTCCATTTTCCGGTGTTAAAAGCTGAGTCGCTGGCGCGTGGGTCAGCCTTGCCCCTCTCCCGCTGTGGGAAGGCGGCGGCGGGCGACCCCGGCAGGGCCGCCGAGCCCCCCCGGGCCAGGCTGCGCTGTCACCGCCACCTCCCTCGCTTCTCAAAGGCAGCGGGTTAAGGACTGCCGGGGCTGGGCTGGCTCCGTCGGCCGCTCCTGCCCAGCCCAGGCAGCCCTTCGGGCCTCGCATTCAAAACACCGCCTAGAAGAGCTGCTCCAGCCAAGGACGAAACGAGACTTTGAATAGACGCTTCTCCCCCAGGGCCTCACCTTCTCCTTTAGCGCTGGACACGCCTGTGCCCCGCTCGCCTTCCGGACTGTCTCCGGTAAATAACTAAAGTAGTAAATAACGCTGATTTAATTTTAACGAAACGGCGGTGTTCTAACACTTAACGTCTAGTTTTGAGCGGCTTCCCCCGTAGTGACGCGACCGAGGTGTCTCTCTCTTCCTCCGTATCTCGGCATTTTGTCTCGGTGTGTGTTAACCCTTCGCAGGCGAGTGGCTGTCGGGGTCGGGCAGGGCCCCGCGGCGGGCGCGTGAACCGCCCGGTCAGCGCTGTAAATAAGAGTACGGCTACCTTTTGGTTACACCTGCACTTTCTAACGTTATCAAAAAGGGAAAAAAAAAAAAAATGGAGAATTATACATCAAGGGGTTGTTTGGTTGTTTTTTTTTTTTTTTCTAAATAATCCTTGTTTTAAACATGAGCTTTTTATTTGCTGCCAGGGGCTTGGCTCCCTCTGTGTAAATCCCTCGGGATCCTTTGTAGACGCTGTGTTCGTTGCGAGCCAACAGGTAGAGGACAGGCCACTCGCTGGTACTACTAGCTACCGCCTCCGTTGCGTATTCTCCTTACCAAGTTAATAAACTGAAATATTTCTAGACGGTCTACTTCTGTTCCTATGAAAACCATGAATTTTAACCGCGTGGCTTGGCTTTGGTTTGTGTTGTGGAGCGCAAGGCCCAGCCGAGGAGGAGTGAGCAACAAGAGTCGATGCAGATGCTAAAAGGAAACAAAAAATTAATAATAATCATGTTGGAGGAATTTGCAGTAACTTTATTTCTGCCGGTATCTAAACTTCCTGCTAGCTAGCGAACTAACTGCTTGTGAAACCTCTACTTGGAAGACACCCCCCTCCCCAGCCCTGCGCGTGGAATAAAGCCTAAGGCCAGCCTAAAAAAGGGTGCGAAAGCAGCTTTGCCCGGCGCCGGCGGGAGGCTTTGGCCGACCCGGCCAGCGGAGGAAGGCTCAGCGCTACCTTTTGTCACGGCAAAAACAAAACAAAACAAAAAACCAACCAAACAAAAATACGTAAATGATTAAATTGGTCGTGATAAACCAAAACCCGAGGTTGAATCCATCCTACGAGGGCATTACCGCTTTCTGTCGGTGCCCCGGCGCTGCGGGGCGGGGGTAAGAGCGGCGCTTCGTGCTCTCGGACTCGGACGGTGGAAAAACAGCATCAACTTAAGGTCTAGGATTAATTCCCATGCCTACGATTTTTTACGTAATCTTTTAATATTTTTGCTACTCCACTCTGGCTTTTTATTTAAAACACATTCTTTTGTACCACTTACTGTATCAAATTGTATAAAAGATCACTGTCCCATTCTTGGTCGTACCAAGAGCAAATAAAAGCTTTTATAAACTTGCATTGGTTACTTCCTCGGCCCCGTTAAATTCCCTCTCGCCGAGCCCTGCCCGCGGTGCCGGGGGGAGAGGGCCGAGCTCCGGCCCCGCTGGCGGCTGCCGGTCGGAGGAGGTGGGCGCCGGGGCTGGGACCGAACCCCCCCGAGCTCGGGGCCGAAGGGAAGCTTTGCACCCAGGCTGTAGCTGCTCGTCGACCCGGCAGCTCTGCCCGCTTCCACGGCCCCGTGAAGCCTGGAAGGCGCAAGCGGGTCTCTGCCCGTAAGCGGCTCTTTGGCTGCGGGTAGAGCTGGTGCTTTCTCTCTTCTCAGCATTTTCAAGGGCAGGACGTGGGGTGTCCGAGGCTGCCGGTGTCCGCCCGCTCCAAACGCGGACTGCCATGGGTGGGGGTACACCCGGCCCTTGGGTGCGTGGCCGCAGCACCCCAGGAGTCCCCGGCTCCTTGGAGAGGACCTTTGCGAACACATTTAAGCGGCCGTTTCAGCCCTTTCTTGCTCATCCCCGCTTTCCTTTCCGGCCATCTGTATTTACAGCCGAGCCAAAGTCCTTCCCCACCGGGCAGGATCCATTCGCGCTTGCCAGCCCCCTCTCCGCAAGCTCTCACGGGGAGTGGGTGCCCCGGGGTCTCCCGTAGCGAGGGGTCTGTCCCCGTCCAGCGTGGCGTGGGACGACGGAGCGGAGACGTGCTTCTCCTTCCCTCCCGCTGCCATGGTGCCGGGAGCCGGGAGAGGGTGGCTTTGTGCTGTTGTTGGTAATAAAGCCGCCGCCGAGGCTGCGAGTGTGTGACGGCCGCGGCTGCAGCCCGGGGGTCCCCCTTGCTGAGCGACGAGGCCGTGGGGAGCAGCTCAGCGATCCCAAATCCTCCCCGTGCCTGGGGAGGGAAGCGTTCATCGCCGGCTGAGCCACCTTGGCTCAGAGCCGGGGCCTCGAGGACCATGGCAGGGCCCCGGGGGCTGGTGGCGAGGCATCTCTGCGCAGCCATCGCGGCCGTGTTTGTGCAAGGGGGTCCCGGGGGGGGGCTCGGGGACCCAGCAGGGACCTTCCCCCACGGGCACTGTCCGGCAGCTCTCAGCATCCCACTTGTTGGTGTCATCCCCGTCAGAGCCTTGAGTCCTTCCTTGTCCTGCTGCTGTGTCGTCCCTGCCCATCCCCATCTCCCCATCCCTCCTCCTTCCCCGTCCCTGCCCCATCCCCATCCCCGCTTCTTCCAGCAAGGTTTTGTGTGTCCCAACACGTTTGGGCTTTGCCCCACAGGGCCCCGCTGCTGCCCCAATGGCACTTCGAGTCCCCCCCATCCCCTCAAACCCGCACCAGGACCCCATCCTGTACCGAGTCGGGCCCTGGAGGAGGGGTTGGGGTCTCCAGCACCCGCTGCCGGGGGGCTCCGGTAGCAGCCCCCCTGCCCCGCTTTCCCTGGGGGTGCTGCCGGGGGGGGGGGTCCCTGCTCCGTGTGTCGGGGCCACTTGTGTCTCGGGGCTGCGCTGGGTCCGGGGCGGGGGGGCTCCTGGTCACCCCTCGCCCCCTTCCCGTGGTGGCCGAAGGAAGCTGAGCCCCCCGGTACCCCGGAGGGACCCGGGCCGGTTGGGGCTGAGCCCCCCGGTCCCACCGGGCGCGCAGCAGTTCCCGCAGGCGGAGCCCCCCCTCACCCCCGGGGGCCGCCCCCCCTCCCCGGGGCACCCCCGGGAGCACCCCCCCCGCCTCGGGGGTCCCCTCGGGAGAGGGGTCCCCCCGCCCGCCGCCGCCTCCCCCCGCCCCCGCCGCAGAGGGGGGGTCCCCCCGCCCGTCGGGGCGGGCGGGCAGGAGGGGCCGGGGGCGGGCGGGGGGCGGCTCCCGCTGCCCCGCTCCCCGCCGCCCCCCGCCCCCGGCCCCGCCGCTGCCCCGGCCCGGCGGCGGCGATGGAGGCGGCGGCGGCCGCCCCCCCCCGCGGCCCGGGGCCGGCCTGAGCCGCGATGCGATGGAGAAGCTGGCGGCGGGGCTGGCCCGGCTCCGCTGGAGCCCCGCGGCGCTGCCCCTCGACGCCATCGTCAGCCAGTGCCGGCTGCCCACCCTCGTCTGCCTGGGGCAGGGTGAGCGGGCGGGGGGAGCGGCGGGGGGAGGAGGGAGGGGTGGGGGGAGGAGGAGGAGGGAGGAAGGCCGGGGGGACCAGCGGGAGGGAGGGAGGGAGGGAGGCTGGAGTGATGGGGACGAGGAGGAGGAGGAGGAGGGAGGAAGGATGGAGGGACGAGGAGGAGGGAGGAAGGCTGGGGGGACCAGCGGGAGGGAGGGAGGGAGGGAGGCTGGAGTGATGGGGACGAGGAGGAGGAGGAGGAGGGAGGAAGGATGGAGGGACGAGGAGGAGGGAGGAAGGCTGGGGGGACCAGCGGGAGGGAGGGAGTGAGGCTGGAGTAATAGGGAGGAGGAGGAGGGAGGTAGGAAGGCTATGGGGACGAGGAGGGAGGAACGGGTTAAGTACACAAGGGGAGCTGAAGGCTGGAGGGATGAGGAGGAGGAGGAGGGAGGAAGGCTGCGGGGTACCAGGAGGAGGAGGGAGGGAGGCTGCAGGGACAAGCAGGAGGGAGGGAGGGAGGCTGGAGTGATGGGGAGGAGGAGGAGGGAGGGAAGAAGGATTGAGGGATGAGGAGGAGGAGGAGGGAGGGAAGAAGGATTGAGGGACGAGGAGGAGGAGGAGGGAGGAAGTCTGGAGTGATGGAGACGAGGAGGAAGAGGGAGGAAGGCTGGGGGGAGACCAGCAGAGAGGGAGGAAGGCTGGAGAGGTGAGGAGGAGGAATGAAGGCTGAAGGGATGGAGAGGAGGGAGAAAGAGTAGAGGAAGGAAGGCTAGACAGATGAGGAAGAGGAAGGAAGAAGGCTAACGGGACAAGGAGGAGGGAGAGGGGAAGACTGGAGGAGTGAGGAGGAGGAATGAAGGCTGGAGGAGTGAAGAGGAGGAAGGAAGGCTAGAGAGATCAGAAGGGAGGGAGCTGGAGTGATGAGGAGGACAGAGGAAGGAAGCTGGAGGGAGGGAGGAAGGCTGGAGGCGCAGGTGAGACAGGACCAAGCCGCTGTCCCAGGTCCAGGACTCCTCTCCGTGGGGGGGGGTCCTGGCTGTGACACACACCCCACCCCCGCACAGGCTGGGTGGGGTGCAGGGGGTACAGAAGGGGGGTGGGGGGTGTGTGTGCAGGGGTGCAGGGGAGCAGGGAATCAGAGGGGTGCAGGGGGGTTGGAGGGGAGCAGGGGATCAGAGGGGTGCAGGGGGGTTGGAGGGGAGCAGGGGATCAGAGGGGTGCGGGGGGAGTGGAGGGGAGTGGGGGGCAATGTGGGGGGGTGCAGGGGAGCAGGGGTTGTGGCGGGGTGCAAGGGTGTCAAGGGTTGCAGGGGGCAAAGGGGATCAGTGGGTGCAGGGGATCGGGGGTGCAGGGGAGGGTGGGGGGGTGCAAGGGGCACAGGGGTTGCTGGGGGTCAGGGGGTGTAAGGGATCAGAGAGTGCAGGGGAGCAGGTGGGTTCAGGGGGTGCAGGGGATTGGGGGGGGGTGCAGGGGTTGGGGGGGGTGTGTGTGCAGGGGAGCGGGGTGCTCCGTGGGGTGCACAGGCCTCAGCACAGGGTGACCCCGGCGTGGCTGTGCAGGGGCCCTCCAGCGCAGCGAGCCCCCACCCCAGGTCACGGCGCTCCCCTCCAGAGCACGACCCAGCCCCTCCGCAGCCGGGTGCTCCTGGGGGTCGGGTGGGTGCTGGGGGAGGGGGGCCATGCTGGGGGTGGGTGCCGGGGCCATGGGGTACAGTGGCAGCGGGGACCCCCGTGACGGCCCCGTCTCAATAAACTTGTTGTTTGTGGCGGCTGCAGCTTTTCAGGGGGGACAAAGAAATTGTTTCCTGGGCAACTGGCGGCTCTTGGCAGCGGGCACCTGCTCATCCCGCCGGCTGTCTGTCTGTCCGTCCATCCGTCTGTCCAGCGGCCGGCCGGCCACCCCCGGGGCGGGTGGGGGGTGTCCTGGGGATGGTGACAGCCCCGTCCCCCGGCAGGTGAGCGCGTGGAGGGGGGTGAGCGCCCAGGACGTGCTGCTGGTCCACTCGTGCCGGCAGTGGACGACGGTGACGGCCCACAGCTTGGAGGAGGGACACTACGTCATCGGCCCCAAAATCGACATCCCGCTCCAGTACCCAGGTGGGGGCCATGGGGACAAGGGTGTCAGTGTCCCCTGGGGCGTGAGGGCTGGGACCCCACCCCCCCACCCCGCCTCCGGCGGCCAAACTGGGGGTGCTCCAGTATGGCCCAGTCTGGGGGAGGAGGGAGATGTACTGGTTCGGGGGCTGCTCTCTGCGTCTCCCACCCTGCCGGCGCCCAGCCCGAAGGTGGGGTGCTGCGGGGGGGGGGGGGGAGGGATGGCAGGGGTGGGGTTTGGTGGGGATGGGATGGGGACAGGGGTGGGCTGAGGAGGAAGATGAGGATGGGAGAGGGCTGGGGACAGGGATGGGATGGGGACAGGGATGGGATAAGGAGGAAGAGGGGGACAGGAGAGGGATGGTGCTGGGGCTGGGATAAGGAAGAAGATGAGGATGGAAGAGGAATGGGGCCAGGGAGGAGAGGGGATGGGGATGAGGAGAGGGCTGGGGACAGGGATGGGATGGGGATAGGGGTTGGGGCTGGCGATGCAGACGAAGGTGCTGAGCTGCCGCCGCCGTAGCAGGAGCCTTAATGGCCACTCTAAGTGCTCGTCATGTCGGTAATGAGTCCTGCTAATAAATAAATAATGGGAAGTGGAGCGGGGGAGGGGTTACTCGCCCGTCCCGAGGGGGGAGCCGAGGAGGGGAGGGCCGGGCAATGTGTTAACCGGCTTTGGGGGGGCTCGGCCGTGCCCCAGCCGGTGCGTGGGGCTGCCCCAGGCTCAGGCACCGTGGCTCCAGCCTCGACCGACTCCCGCACCCCCGGTGCCGCAGCCCCCAGCACCGCTGGGCCCCGGGCTGGCAGCGGCAGAGCCGGCTGGCGCGGCTGCGCCGGGGGATTAATATTCCCCTCAGGTCTGTCCCCGCCAAGGCGATGCCAGTGGCGGCAGTTTTGCTATCGGCTGCAGCTCGCCGTGGCCCCCCCCCCCGCTCCTGCCATAGCCCCTGCTGCTGAGCCCCCCGCTCCCCCTCCCCAGTGGCTCTCCTGGCCGAGGCGTGGGGGGTCACAGGGGGGGCAACGGGGCTTCCTGCGATTCTGGCTGCTCCCCTGGCCCTGCTCCAGGAGGGTTCCTCTATCCATGGGGCATCTCTGCGACCGCTTTGGGGTGTTCCTGCAGCTCCGGGGGGGGTGTGCTGTGGCAGCACTTTGGGGGCCTCACAAAAGCCCCCACCCTTGATGCTCTGTGTGTGTGGGTGCTCTGGTGCCCCCTTGCAGCCCTTGGCCACACCATGTGAACCCCTCTACCCACAGAGGTGCCCCCCCACCTCTCCCCCCAAAGAAAATTGTGATGGGGACCCCAGGCATCTGGGGTGGCTGCCCCCTCCCCCCCCCCCCGAGGTGGGCGACAGCAGCCGGGCGCTGGAGGTGGGCTCACATCCCTGCCGCGGCTCTGGGCTGTCCCACGCAGGGAAGTTCAAGCTGCTGGACCAGGACCGGGACATCCGCGAGCCCGTGCAGTACTTCAACAGCGTGGAGGAGGTGGCCAGCATCTTCCCAGACCGCGTCTTCGTCATGGAGGCCATCACCTTCAGCGTGAAGGTCGGTATGGGGACAGTGGTGGGACAGCAGGTGAATGTCAGGGAGGGGTGGTGAGGCAGCAGGGGATGGTGGTGGGACACCAGGAGAGGACAGTGGGCCATCAAGGGATGGTGGCTGGACATCAGTCAAGGGTTGATGGGGGGACATTGCGGGTAGGTGGTGGGACAGCAGGGTATGGTCGTGGCACATCAGAAGAGGACAGTGGGACATCAGGAGATAGTGGTGGGACACCAAGAGGTGGTGGTGGGACGTCAGGGGATGGTGGTGGGACCTCAGGGGATGGTGACAGGGCAGCGGGTCCTATGGTGGGCCTGTCCTGGGGCAGGTGGTGTCGGGGGAGTTCAGCGAGGACAGCGAGGTGTACAACTTCACGCTGCATGCGGGGGACGAGCTGACGCTGATGGGCCAAGCGGAGATCCTCTGCGCCAAGACGGTGAAGGAGAAGTCACGCTTCAACACCATCCTGCGGAAGCTGGGCAAGGCGGCGCCGGCGGCGGGGGCCAGGCAGGTGAAGGGCAAGATGCCGTGCCTGATCTGCATGAACCACCGCACCAACGAGAGCCTCAGCCTGCCCTTCCAGTGCAAGGGCCGCTTCAGCACCCGCAGCCCCCTCGAGCTGCGGCTGCAGGAGGGCGAGCACACCATCCGCAGCATCATCGAGAAGGTGCGGCTGCCCGTCAACGTGGCCGTGCCCAGCCGCCCCGCGCGCAACCCCTACGACCTGCACGCCATCCGCGAGGGTCACTGCTACAAGCTGGTCAGCATCATCTCCAAGACGGTGGTGCTCTGCTGCATCCTCCGCCGGGACGAGCTGGTCCCCTTCCACTTCCTCCTGCTCACCGACATGCCCCGCTTCCAGCTGCCCGAGGGGCTGCTCGCCGGGGACCCCCAGCTGGAGAAGCTGCTGCGGGACAGCGCCGCGTACTGCCACGACCGATTCAACCCCGACGAGTACTCGCGGGCGGTGCGGGAGGCCAAGCCGGACTTCTCGGAGGAGTGCGCCAGCCCCCGGCGCCTGCGGCTCTGCCTGCCTGCCTGCGCCCGTGAGGAGCTCAGCCAGCCCCTCCAGCGCCTCTCCCTCTGCGCCTGCGGCACGGGGGCCCCCCGGGAGCCTGCCGCCCGCTGCCAGGGACCGCGGGGTGTCGTGGGAGGTACCCCACGCCCGCCGCTACCCGAATTCCCTGACCCCGACCGGGAATACATGATGCCCGACTGGGCCGAGCCCGAGTTCAGGACTCAGGAGCCGCTGGAGATCCCCTACGAGGAGCTCTGGAGCAACTCCAGCCCGGAGGGCTGCTGCGAGCCCGGCAGCGGCGCCGGCCGGCAGGACCTCGTCTCCTTCGGGGCCGTCACCCCGCTGGGCTCCCCGCACCGCCCCGGCGTGCCTGGGGACGAGCCCCGTGGGGACACCCCACCCCCTGTGCCACCCAAGTCGGAGGCGGTAAGAGCCGCGGTCCTGTCCCCAGGGATGGGGAGTGACACCCCTGGGGTCCCGCCTGCCGCTAGCTACCCTGGCCAGGGACGATGCGCCGGGGTAGCCGGGACGACGAGCCCCGGCATGGGCCTGCCGGACCCTGCACCCTGGGCAGCAGGGTGTGCACAGACCCGGGCCGTGATGTCAGCCCCACGGCACGGCCAGCCCGACCCTCCCCGGTGCTGGGGGGCTCTGAGCTGGCAGCCCCTGTCCACCAGCTCCGGGGTCCCTCCCTGGCTATGTTCGGTCACCCAAATCCTCAGGACAGCCTTGTCTCATGGGTTACCCAGTTCCCCAGGGCTCTCTGCATCATGGGGTACCCAAATCTCTCAGGCTTCCCAGCACCATGGAGGTACCCAAATCCCCTGGGCTCCCCCACACTGTGTCTTGTGGTGTCCTTCAGGCTCTCCTTTACCACAGGGTACCTAAATCTTTGGAGCCTCCTGCACCATGGGGTACCCAGTTCTCCGGGGCCTCCCCGCCCCATTGGTACCCTGAGCCTTGTGGCTCGATGGGGGCTGCCTGCCCCCGAGCCCCCCCAGATGGCCCCCCTCCATCCGCGGGGGTCCTTGGGGGCAGATCCCTGCCGCAACTGGGGGCCTGACGGCGCTCGCCCCCTTCCAGGTGAAGGAGGAGTGCCGGCTGCTGAACGCGCCCCCTGTGCCGCCCCGGGGCAGCCGCCCCCCGGTGCCCTGCAGCCCCCCAGCACCCCTGCACTGCCCGAAGCTGACACCCGCTCCCTCGCCCAGCCCCAGCCTCTCCTACTACTCCTCGGGGCTCCACGATGGGTGAGTGGCTCCAGTGCGGCCGCGGGCGTCGGGGTGCTGCGGTGGGGACAGGGTGGTGGGTTGGCACCCCAGGGTGGGATGGCCCCGGGGCTAAGCGGGGGGGACACAGCCCTGGGGTGATGCTCCCCTTCCTCCCGCAGGTCCGTCCCCCGGAGTGGCAGCGGCTCGCCCTCGCCCGACGCCTACTCCCTGTACTGCTACCCCTGCACCTGGGGCGACTGCAAAGCCGGGGAGGCCCCCGGGCGCCAGCTGCCCCCCACCGTGCTGCCCCCCGCCGCCCAGCCCACTCCCACCTCCTGGTCGGACCCCTGGGCCTACGCCGAGGCGGGCGCCGGGGTGGGCAGTGGCTGCTCGACCCCGCTGCCGGGGGCTGAGCCCCCCCTGAAGCCCTACCGCAGCTGCCCCCGCCTCAAGCCCCCGCATCCCCAAAAACGCTTTGCCCCCTTCGGGGCGCTCAACCCCTTTGCTGGCCCGGCCACCCCCTCCTCCTCTTCCTCGCCAGAGCCCTTCGCCCCCGTCGAGGAGCTGGCACCCCCTCCTCGCCCACCCAAGGGCTTCGAGGGGGACAGCATCGTCATCCGTGGGGCGGCCCCGCTCTCGCCTGCCGTCCTGCACGGGGCCGAGGGCGGCGTCACCCGCGTCTACCTGGCGCAGGGCGTCATCGAGGTGCCACCGGTGGCGCGGGGCGATGGGGGGGCCCCGCCGGCCGCCCCCCGTCCCAGCGGGGACGGTTCGCCCTGGCTGCCCCCCGCCGACCTCTCGGCCCTCTCGCTGGAGGAGGTCTCCAAGTGCCTGCGCTTCATCGGCCTCTCCGAGGACGTGGTCAGCTTCTTCGCCCGCGAGCGCATCGACGGCAGCATCTTCGTGCAGCTCAGCGAGGAGATCCTGGCCGATGACTTCCGCCTCACCAAGCTCCAGGTGAAGAAGATC
Source organism: Phalacrocorax aristotelis (assembly GCF_949628215.1). Classification (NCBI taxonomy): domain Eukaryota; kingdom Metazoa; phylum Chordata; class Aves; order Suliformes; family Phalacrocoracidae; genus Phalacrocorax; species Phalacrocorax aristotelis. Next base: position 1,050,941 of record NC_134278.1, read on the forward strand.
ATGCAGTTCATCAAGGGCTGGCGCCCCAAGATCTAGCCGGGGACCCCCTGGACCATGGGGGGGTCCCCCAACCATCTGCACCACAGACATGGCTCTCCCTGCTCCTGTCCCCCGCTCCGGAGCACCCCGAGGTGGCAGTGCCTCTGCCCCACCGGCCGTGGGGTTTCCTCCTCCCTGGCAGCTCACCCCTATTGCCCAGCCCTCCCTTCCTTTCCGTTTTAACACTGGACGGTAATTTTGGCCCAAAGGGGCTGGAAAATACTGGAGTTTGCATTGACCGGTTTAACTTAATCCTTGTGGATTAGCGTAATAAATGTATGGGAGAAAAACGAGCCACTGGAGAAGCTCCGTGCTCAGGGAGGAGGGGGAAAGGGGCTCTCGGTGGGGAAGCAGGCTCTGGGGCTCGTGCCGCCCCTCGCACACCCTGCCTCGCCAGGGTGGTGGGTCACAGCGGTACGGAGGTGCCCCATTATGGGGCAGGAGCCCAGGGGCCTCCACGCAAGGACCACCCTGCTCTCGGACCCACTCCCAGCACCCTAGGGTGATTTCGGGGGCCTGGAAGGAAGCTGCCCTGCCTGACAGATGTGGCTGACCCTGGGAAAGGGAGACCCCAAGGCTGCATCCGCCACCTGGAGCACCCCACTCTCAGCCCCCCGAAGCCACGGCCATGGGAGGCTCTGGGACCAGGCCTCCCCAGCCCCAGCTCCCAAGCTGGGGAAAGCAGGGCTGCCCCAGACAAGGCTCACATCCCGTGAGCACAGCTCCTGCACAGCCCTCCAACACAGGGGCAGGTCCTGGGGGCTGCTGCCTCCCCCCGGGGAGGGCTGAGGGCTGGTTACCAGCTCCGCAGGGCGCAGGGGCAGGGTGAGATGATATCTCAGCCTAATTGCGTACCGGTGGCTTTGAGAAACGAGCACAAAAATGAAACGAAAAGAGCAGCATCACACCAGCTCCCAGCCCAAGGCCTAGCAGAGGCAGGAGGCAGAGGCTAGGCCAGCTCTGAAATTAGTGACAGGTGCACAGATTTAAAGGCTTTTAGTTTAAACGGAGCTCTCCCCACAGGGGACCCTTCTGGCCTTTGGCTGCTTGATTTGCAATTAGAGGCGGGTCCATCTGCCAGGATAACCCCAGCGGCAGCACTCGGGGCCAGACAAAAGAGCCGGAGGCTCCTCACAGACCCTGATTGATGGCAGAGGTGACGGAGCTGGTCTTTGTTCTGCACTGCCGCCCTCCCCTGCCTTTTTCCCCCACCCTCCCGCAACTCCCAGCCCCCCCCCCCCCCCCTTTGTGGGTCTCTCAGCCAGCAAGCACGGAGAGGACCCCAGAGGATTGCCTGAACGCTTTATTTCCGACTCGAGCGGTTCCCTTTCTTGGTGGCGAGAGGCTGCTGCCCCAGGGAGACAGGAGGAGAAGCAGGCATGGAGTCCAACCCCAGGAGACAGGGATCGATTGTTGGAGGCTTATGGAACAGCAAGGCCTCAGCGCCAGATGGGTGCTGGATGGTGCCTGCCAGACCGGGAGCGCTGGAGGTCGTAGCATGGAGGCAAATGCAGAAGAAATTCTCTCCCCCAGCAAGGAGGCACCAGGCCCAGGCTGGCACGGGACGGACATGCCCACCACAGAGTAGCTGATAAGGCACTTGAAATGACTACAAGCCACGAGGCAATCCGCTGCCCCCCTCCTTCCTTCCCTGCCTCCCCTGGGTGCTTTGCAGATTAACCTACAGAGAATGGGGTGTTGCTGGAGAGCCGGTGGTCCCGGCTCGAGCTGTCGGCGCGTCACGGGCGGGTGGTGTCCTGCCACGCTCACTGGTGGAATTTCTTGCTTGGGCTGTTGGCGTAGTCCAGCAGCAGCTGGCACGGCGTGAACTGGCTGCCGTAGACGGCCTCGTACTTCCGCAGCTTGTCCACCAGCTGCTTGGCTCCGTAGGAGTCTGCGTACCTGAAGGGACCTGCCGAGGACAGGGGGACACATCTGGGCCAAGGAAGCGAGAATCACCAAGGTGCCTGGAAGGGTGAGAGCGCTGGATTCGGCCGATCCGTCCTTCTCCAAAAGGAGAGTCTTGGAGCAGGGCCGCGCAGGACCCTGCTCTGAGCAGAGGCAGACTGGATTGCTGGGGACGAGCTGGGGCACAGCTAACTGGGACTGCTCCCTTGGTCTGAGCTTGCCTCAAGGAGGGGATGTGCTAGGTACTCAGCAGAAACACCACCTCATGCCCAACAGCCGTTAGTATCCCTCAGTTGTGAGCCAAACCTCAGCTCATGCTTTGTCCACTGCTCAGGCCCCGGCCCCAGCCACAATGCAGGCGGTTCCAGGAGACCCTTGCCCACGGCTCTTGGCGAGTACCTTGGCCTGAAAAGTGCTGTGCACCATGGCTGAGGTTGTCAGCTCAGCTTTATCTGTGCCACATGGGGGGAACGGTGCATCTTGGGCACCGTTTCTCAGCTCTGCATGCAGCACAAGACCAGGTTTGCAGAAGTGCTGCCAGACTGCTGCCTGCCCGGCCAGGCACGTAGCAGTGGCAAGAGATGAGATACCAGAGCCTTGTTTTTCACCAAGCACCACACAGCTGCACAACAGCAAGCCAGGCGTTTCTTAAAAATGTAGGGCCTTTGCAAGTCTCGCATCCCACCCGCATCCCCATGACTATCAGGCATGGTAAAAGCTCTTCCTCTGAAGTTCTGACAGAAAGCGCTCATGAGGCGGGGGCCAGCATAGCTCTGCCTTATTATTCAAGCCCAGAGACACAGCAAACGGCCTGGTTAGACTCCCTCTCCCTTGATCCTCACCAGCCACAGCTCTGTCAAACAGCTGTACCAGCAGAGGAGCTCCACAGGGTCCTGGCAGAAACGTCTCACAGCAGCTCTCAGGCTCACTGCCACCTCTCGTGGGGTGGGAACACTGGAGCAACCTCCCTGGCTCAGGCTTTACGTGGGAGAAGGACACTCAGGCTTGTCAGATTGCAGCTCAAACCCGGCCTTAACAGCTGACTTGCCTCTGGTGGCTAGATCCCGCTAGGCAAGCCCACTACAAAGCTTTCAGCCAAGCCATGCAGCCTAGCCCAAACCCTGGCTGAAAACACTTACCTCCCAGGCACGGCGGGAAGCCCAGGCCAAACACAGCACCAATATCTCCCTCCACGGGGTTGCTGAGGATCCCTTCCTGCAGGCACATGGCTGCCTCATTCACAAACCTCGTCACCAAGCGCATCTGGATGTCCTCATCGGTACAGCTGCAAGGAAGGAGTCGGTAAGGGCTGTGCTGGTAACACGGCAGCTGGATGGGGGAGCACGTGAAGCCAGCACAGACTGCGGACAGAGCCAGGCCTGGGGTAGGCGACAGAACGGTTTCTCACTGAAACTGTCCCTATCCTCATGAGGATAGGGACTAGGTCCTGTGACGTGTCCCAAAGCAGGCATGTAAGAATGGCAAAGGCTCGATCGGGCCAGATGGGAACCGCTCCAGGAGCTGTTTCCGTGCCAGGCTGTACAACAGGTCTGATGCCAGGGCGGTCACGGCAGGGCCTGCACCAACCTGCCTGCCCGGACAAAGCTCCACCGCAGAAAAGCTTTCTGCAAAGGTGCCTGAGCAAATGCTGGTGCATTTGAGGATGCCCCATTCCTGCTAGCAGGCGTTTTCCAGAACCAAGAGCCTGCCCCGCTACACTCCAGGTGGGAACAGCCAAATGCCATTGGAGTGGCTGCACGCTCAGCGCTGCCCGGTACAGCCCTCGTGCTGCTGCTCCGAGGCAGAAGGAGCTGGGGTGACACACCACTGCTCAGGCAGGCACAGCTACTTACACTTCAGGTTTGGCTGACACTTTGAACCGCGCCAAGATCTCATCCATGCCAGAGTTCACGCTCCTGTTCTTCACCCCCTCCTGGTAAACGTAAAAGCCTTTCCCTGCCTTGCGACCTGCCGGGGATAAAAAGAGACAGTCACACCCTGCCACGTGTCCCGTTTGCTCATGACACCTTCATGACCTGATCCTCTTGTGACTCCTGCTTCTGTTAGCACGAGTACATCCTCCCAGCACAGGCAGCATCTCGGCACTTCAGAGCGAGCCTGCTCACTGCCTCACCGAGGACAGAGCCAAGGGGGCCCACGCCCAGCTGGCTCCTTGGCAAGACATTGCCACTGTGCCAGACCCTAATGCCTCCACTAAGGCCAGAGGACAGTCAAATAACCCCACTGTTTCTGTGGCTACAGCAGAAAAATGACATGGTCCTTGTCTGCCCTTGGGAGCAAGGCACAGAGGTGACAAGATCTCCTGAGTAACCCTCAATGCCAGGGGTCTGGTCACAGCAAGGGTCACTGGAAGGTGAGAGCTCTCACGGTCCATGTGCAGATCCCACTGATGGCCCCTGCTCTGCCCTGGTGTGCTTGGAGGCACAGCTGGCACCCAGGGCCGCCACGGCACAGCTTCTGCCGTGCGGAGCCATCAGCTTTCCTTGCACAGAGCTTCTAAACCTCAGCTCAGGGCTTGTTTCACTCGAGCACGTTTATTTCCAGCCATTTGCTCCCCACGTCCCAGAGTACTTGTGCAGGTTTCACAAAGGGGCCAGACAGAGGTTCAGGAGATCTTGTCTGCTGCCTTTGCTCTGGGCAGCATCTTTGGCTGCAGCCAGACCTTCCTCTGCAGAAATGGTGGCAGCAGCAGGCAAAGGCCTACCCAGGGTACAGCTGGGAGGGCTTCCTGACCCATTCCCAGGGCTGTTCTCTGACTGCTCTCACCTGAGGCAGAAGAGGGTGATGGATGCTAGTGCTTTTCCTTGAACAAGGGGGAAACGTGTTCAATTAAAACAGCCTAGAGTCTCACCTAAGAAGCCTTTTTCTACCATGAGCTTGAACAACTCCACGTTGCCTCCTCCAAAGCGCTCGCCAAAGGCCTTGCCAAGGTCCTCGGCCACGTGTGCGGCCACATCCACCCCCACCTCGTCGATCAGCGTGGCAGCACCCACAGGGAAGCCAAAGGCCGTAGAGATGGCATCTATTTTCTTTGGGTCAGTGCCCTCCTGCAGGAATAGAAGGCAAAGCAATGGTATCTCTGGGTGAGGGTCCTGGAAAACCAGCGTGGGGGCAGAAAGCCCTCGCTCACCTGGGGCCACGGACCACAACCAGCCCCATTAGCCATTTGATTATGGACAGCAGCAGTGTAATCATGCTTGCACCACTCTTGCCTCTCCCCTAGTGCCATGTGGGGGGGAAAGAGCCTCATCACTGCCTGCCCCAGGCCTCATCAGACCACAGCCCAGCCAAAAGCAGGCTGGGGACAACCACAGGCACCAGAGCTGGTTACCCACCTCCCTTCTTGGCCAGGGCTGGGGTCGGCCTGATTGGGGGGCAAGGGAGAAGCAGAGTTTACACGACTATTGGGCAGACACTTGGTAGCCAACAGGATACACACCTGGAGAACTCGGACTACTTCTGCCAGCATTGGTCCCAGGCACCTGGTGGTGTAGAAGCCAGGCCCATCCTAGGGAAGAGGAGTGGAGGATGAAGGCAGGAACACAGCCCCTCCCAGCAGCACAAGAACTGTGTTTCACAGCCCAGGCACTGACATGCAGGGCAGACACACTGAACTCCATTTTTAACGGTATGTTATCGACTGCTAGAACAGTTTTTTCCTGTAGGGCTCAGCAGCGTTTGAAGTTCCCCCTCTGAAGTTTTTATTTGCAATAGTGCCTGGAGGCCCCAAGCAGGCTGCAGAGGTCCCCTTGCTTCACCAAGTCTGACAGGGGGAAAAGGGTGCTCAGTGCAAGTGAAACAGGCATAAACCAGTTGTTTCATCTCTGATACTGCTCACAAAGCCAGGAAGCAACAGATGAGCTGCAAACTGCCATTCAGGGAAGTATCTTATGTGGGATGAGGGTTAGAGAAGCAGCACTGTGTCTCCACTGGCCTTTAGAGGTGCCTGGAGCACTTTTAGTCAAGCCAGTTTTCCCAGCACCACACGAGAGACCTGCTCAGCATCGCTGGCAACCTCACACATCAGCGAAAAGACCAATCCAAAAATAGACTCACCAAACAGCCCTGAGCCTTCTGCTGCACCTCCCACGCAGCTGAAACAGCACCACTGATGTTTTCTACCATGGAGCAGGAGACCAGCTCCATTTGGAGGGCCGCGCGTTCAACAGCAGCCTTCAGCCTAACAAGCCACGCAAAGCCCGTGGCTTTTCTGAGGCTCTGCTGCCTTTTCTTACGGACCACAGCGGTTTGTTCTAGACTCCAGTCTCCCTGTGCTGTGCTCAGTCTTCTCCCTCTGCTCGGTATAGCTCTTCCCCTACACTCGCTCGGGTATTTGTGCCCCTCTCACACAAGATTTAAATCCAGAAAGAGGAGGGTTACTGCTCACAGGCCCCTCTGCCCTTGCAGCTTGCCAGGGAGAAGAGGTGGCAAGAGTCCTGCCCAGACTCTGCTCCATCTCGGATGCCACTAGAGATTTCAGCCTCCTGGAAGCTGTGCGGATCAGGACTGCCAGCTCCTCGTGCTGGCCCATCAGACTGTAGCCTTCCACGGCCACTCCAAAGGGAGAGATCACCTGGGCACCTGCCGCCTTCTAACCTCCATTTTTACTTCTCAGAGTGAAAAGTGTATTCGGTGTATTCGCAGCTATGTTTCAGCCTCCTAGCAGTGTACAAGCCTGCCCCTTTATTTATCATCCCGGCTCATATTTTGTGCAGTGTTCCCTCACCTTTACCACGATGACAACTTTGCCCTGTTTGAGGCCAACAGCAACAGCTGAAGCAGCCGTGTCCTGGGATGTTTTGTCTGTGGTGATTATTTCCAGCAGCTGCATTTTGTCAACAGGGGAGAAGTAGTGCATCCCGATCACCTAGGGAAAAGGAAGAGCTCAGGGTTAAGCACGGTTAAGGCAGGCTTTGGCTCCCAGAGTCATCTGCTGGGCCAGCCAAGTGCCCAGCCGCAGAGGGAAGCAGGCCAGCACGGGCTGCAGGACCCGCCAGCACCGTGTGCTATCCGTTCAGCCACACGCTGCACCGTATTCCCCTCTGATAAAAGTGCTCTCCAACTCCCTTTCTCCCCTTGGCTTTCCCAAGGACACAGCACGTGCGCCACAGCCCTCGCCTCAGTGAGGATAATGCTTACTGGGCCGAGTGTGCTGCTCTGCGCTCTCTGTGCTTGTTAATAGTCCGGCAGCAAAACCTGTCTGGGAATCTTAGTCGAGCTCAGTCCCCAGGCAAATTACAGGCGCTGTGTGATCTGCAGGTACGATCTGAGCTGGCAGAGGAGCCTCACGCCTGGGTGGTGCTTCTCCTGGACATTGAGAGGGGAACAGCAGCCGCAGAGAGAGCAGAGTCCCTGTGTTCTGCTTGTGAAGGTTTTGCTTTGGGTTTTTTTTCTTTTGGGTGATGAAGTGAATTTAAGGATGAGAAGGCAAGTTTCCAGACACTAATTACAGAGGTAAGTGCAGCCTTCCTCTGGGAAAGCATTCAAGTGGAGATTATTCGGCTGTGTGCCTCACTTTCTTAACACAACCATGTAATCAGCATGTCACCTTCATGCTTCCTGGAAGCTACACTTGGCACTAAGATACGTACAAGTCAGAGGCACCTCGCAGGAGAATTGCAGACTGCAAAACTAATTAAAGAAAATACCCTAATTAGTTAACCGATTTCCTATTAGTTTCCCCATAAAGAGCCATTACACGGGCAATTTGTACAGCAAGGGGATGTTATTTTCAAGTACGAACAACTAAGACTCAGTTTGCATTTCCGATGCAACTAAGGTCCAACAGCAAACCAGGAAGAGGCTCACGAAGGTCACAGGAACCTCCAACAGAATCCCAGACCGGTGGGGGTTGGAAGGGACCCCTGGACACCACCCCGTCCCACCCCCTGCTTGAGCAGGCACCCCCAGAGCAGGGGCACAGGGCCGCGTCCAGGCGGGGGGTGAATGTCTCCAGGGAAGGGACCCCACAGCCTCTCTGGGCAGCCTGTGCTCCTGCTCTGGCACCCGCACAGGGAAGGGGTTTGTCCTCATGTTCAGGTGGAACTTCCCGTGTTCCAGCTTGTGCCCGTTGCCCCTTGGCCTGGCGTTGGGCACCGCTGAAAAGAGCCCGGTCCCATCCTCCTGACACCCACCCTTCAGATATTTATAGGCACTGATGAGATCCCCCCTCAGCCTTCTCTCCTCCAGGCTTCTCCACTGTTCCCCAACAGTGGAGACACACACTGTTACTCTACAACCTTTGCAGATGTCCACAAAACTTCTGCAGGAAGACAAGCAGCAGAGGCAACGTACTGACCAAGGCAGTACTTGAGACCCTTGTAGGAGTTCAGGGAACCAGCCAAGGGTACCTGTGCTTTAGCATTTGTGCAATACTTTCCAACTGAGCTCCAGAGCTTCTCCCTCCTTCTGGCCAAGCTGCTACTGCCTCCCCATCCCACTTCTTTTAGAGAGGGACATGGGATTATCTCACAGAAGAACTGCTTGCCCTTTCCTTCATTTTCTGCAGCCCCAGGTAGGCAAAGCAGATTCCTCAAAAGAGGGGAAAGTATTTCCCCTTTTTTATACCAAGGCTGCCCCAGACTGGCGCTTAGCCCTCAGGAGGCAACTCCACCTAGTCACGCAGTTCCCTCACTACTTCGGGCACTGCAGCATCATGTCTGGTCTCCTGAAGGGTGCGGGTCTCCTGCATCCCCGGTCAGGTCTGCCAGCCTCACGCTAGCAGGTATCACAGGTACGCTTACCAGTCGGATGGCAATGAAAACCAGCACGCGGCTGACTGCTCCCAATCCAGCACGTTCACACCCCTCAGGCAGTAACTCCATCAAGCACATCCCTCAGGGCAGGCTGCTCCACATGAAGCAGCGTTCCTACTCAGCTGGGCTTGCCTGGGCTAAGGGATGAGGGTGCAGCTATTTCATATGCATTTCAGACTTCAAGGAAAGGGATGAAGAAGTCCTACACTCCAAACCACTGCCACAAGCTGCAATGTTGCTCTTGGTATCCCGCTCACATGGATTATTTGGAGGCAGAGAGAAAACCCTACCACCCTCTCAGGAGCTGATCCCATGGCTGACCAAGGCTTCAGTTTCGGCACCTCCAAATTCAGCTTCCAGCCACTGACTTTTCTTCCCTTTTTGCTGCTTTTTCTCCTTGAGAAGGCATTTTCCCATCGTGGCAAGTCACTCCTATGTCTAGGCAGTTTATCAAAATGACTGAAGTCTTCCTGGCTGAAATTCTCTCAGCTTGAGTCCTTCCACAGCTTCTCTGCCCCCATGTGCATCAACACTTCCTGAAGCGTCCTGACCTTCCTACTGCACCCTGCCTCGCCAACATCCCGCTGGGGGCGAGTCCACCTTCATCCCCTTCCTACCTGTCCAAGGACCACAAGCTCTTTGTTCAAAGCTTGCACTGGGGGTGAAGGATGAGCTGTTTCATGTTCTGAGGAGGAAGCAGAAGATCCCAGCGCTCATCTACAGCAAAGCCAGTTTGCTGCTAACAGGCAGCCGAGCGCAGAGCAGGCTCACAGCAGGCTCATGGCACGATGTACTCACCTTCTCTGGCCTCTTGCTAACAGCAGCAATTTGGCTGATTGGGAGGGCAGATGTGTTGCTGGCAAAGATACAGTGAGCAGGGATCACCTGTGGCAGGGGGTGGAAGAGACAGTGTAAATGCACAGGCTCCAGAGCACGACGTGCAGAGCCCCGAGAGAACAGTACTGGCACCTGGTAACCCTGACAGACAAGGCAAACTTGATTCTCTGTCTGGGCAGACAGCATTAGAAACTAATTCTAAAACAGCAGCGAACTCAGCCAGACCCGACTTCCCCTGAACTCCCTGCTAGGTCTGCAATATTAGTCTCAGAGTCCCCATGTTTCTGCTGCACCATCGCGACTACGTTAGACACTGCAGGAAGGGACTTCAGAAAGGTGCACGCACTAGCTCCTACACCATACAGTTATTTCCCCCAAGTGGGCTCTTGAATGGAGACGAGCAGTGGCAGCAAGCTAGAGATAGTAAGTGAAGAACTGTAAGTTGTAGAGATACCGAAAGACATTACTGTCATATCAATGTTTCTTTGGAGCAGCTCCCAGGAGTCACGGAACGTCAGAACTGCCCCAATCAGCTCAGAACGAGCGACTCCTTATTGCACTGTGAATATCCTTAGCGAACACGAAGGCTGCCCTCGACAATCACCCAGGTACTGGCATAAACAGTTTGCACAGAGCACCAAACCGCAGCACAAAAGGAGATGTGACAAACCCAGCAGCACAGGACAAGACACCACCATACGGGGGCCGCATCTAGCACAAGCTGCTCAGAACTGATACTCACAGCCTCCACTTCCTTCAGCACCTTGTGCTTGATGTTAATGTCCTCGAACACAGCCTCGATCACCATGTCTGCCTTCTCAAAGCCCTTGTAGTCCAGCTGGCCCATCAGGTTGCTGAGAATGGAGTCCCTCTCAAACGATGTCAGACTCTTCTTCTTCACCTTGCTGTTCAGCCTAGGGAAGGACAGCTCTGTCACAGCTCCTGCGCAGGCCAGCCCAGACTGCTAGAGGTGCTCCACAACATCAAGGGCAACCCTCCCTCCTGGAGCTGGGACCCTGGGACCCAAACCACCATCTCCAATCCAGCAGGGCTGTCACTCTGCCTACTGGCCCCTCCTTCCATCTGGGAAAAGGGGAGCCATGCTCACACAACTCAGCTGGTACATTAGTCTGAAGGTCAGTCGCTGACATTCCTGACAATGCACAGCTGAGCGCTGTAACTGCTCAGCTTACAGTGGAAGAGAGCCAAGAGGACAGGGGAGAGAAATCCAGCTTTTCAGAAGTCTGACCCAATGCCTCCCCTGACATGGGCTTCTAGGCAGCCAGGATTACTCCCTCCCCCCTTAGCTCTATAAGCTACTGCTAAATCTAAAAGCTAAAGCAATCATCTGTTAGGTTGTCTACCTACCTAAGGGGCTAAGGCTGAATACACTGGGCCTATTTCGTAGCAATATCCCAGCACAGTGCATAGGGCAACCTTAAAAGAAAGCATTTCTGTGACATCTGATGGTAGAAGACTCCAGAGGAACAGAGGTGTCAGGAGGTGCTGACTGCTGGGAAGCAGAGGAGTATTTCAGCTAGAGGCAGCCCCATCCCATCCCAAGCAATTTCCTTTTAACTCACGCACCCCTTGAAGACCTGCTGCTGTCCTCTGTCCAAGCCTTGCTGTGCTGTGTCCTTCAGGATGGTCTTCAGTCCCTTATCCACTGAAACCTGTGCGATCCCAGCTCCCATGAGCCCTGCTCCCAGCACAGCCAGAGTCCTGCACAGAAAAGGACCAGGGGACACATTCAGAGCTAGAAATAGCTGAATTTCCATTGTACCATTGGATGCGCACAGAGGTGACAGTGCCCCTGTGCTCAGCACTGGTGAGGCTGCACCTCGAGTACCATGTTCAGGTTTGGGCCCCTCACTACAAGGAGGACATCGAGGTGCTGGAGCGAGTCCAGAGAAGGGTAACAAAGTTGATGAAGGGTTGAGAAAACAAGTCTTATGAGGAGCGGCTGAGGGAGCTGGGGTTGTTTAGTCTGGAAAAGGCTGAGAGGAGACTTCATCGCTCTCTACAACTGCCTGAAAGGAGGTTGTAGCAAGGTGGGGGTTGGTCTCTTCTCCCTAGTAACAAGCGATAGGACGAGAGGAAACAGCCTCAAGCTGCGCCAGGGGAGGTTTAGGTTGGATATTAGGAAAAACTTCTTCACCGAAAGGGTTGTCAGGCATGGGAACAGGCTGCCCAGGGAGGCAGTGGAGTCTCCATCCCTGGAGGTATTTAAAAGAAGGGTGGATGTGGTGCTTGAGGATATGGTTTAGTGGTGGGCTTGGCAGTGACAGGTTAGCGGTTGGACTCGATGATCTTAAGGGTCTTTTCCAACCTTAATGATTCTATGATTCTATGATTCTATTTTTAGAGAGGTCATGCAAGAAGATTTCACTCATGGGTGAGACCTCCAATCTGCAGATGATTAGCCATCTGGAGGCTGGAAATCCCTCTGCTCTGCTACACTGCTTTTCAGGACTCTAGGCCACTCAGTCCCGAGAGCCTTTTAGCAGAGGTCCTCCAACTGCTCCTCAGGCACCCCACGCTCGCACTTACTTGACCTCTCTTTGAGGTGTTCCAAACTTGTTCTTCTTGCAGCGCACCTGCCCATGGTAAAGCCCAATCAGTGCCTTGGACTCGTTAGTCACCGCAAGCTGGCCAAAGCCCTGGAAGAAAGGGAAGAGGAAAGCAAAGAGTTTGGCATTTAACAGCCGTCTCCCTTCCAGCACACACACAAAAACGTGGCAAGGGGAGAGCACAGCCACCTGTGCATCTGCATAACCAGGTGGGAGTGTTGTGGGCCTTCCGGGGAGTCAGTAACCTGGTAGAAAAGGAAGAACGGACAGGGCATACGTATCCTCTGCTGTATCTTCTGTGCTAAGCACAGCCTGCTTTGCACCACTCCCTCCCATACGGGCTGCCAGAAAGCAGGAGCAAAGTTCTTGTTCAGTGTCCTTTCCCATAAACAGTATAACTTAAGGCACCTGAAAGAGCACATACCTCTAACACTGGAGTCTGGGAGGGCAAGGGTTCTGCCAGGGAATGAGAGCAGCCGCAGTATTTCTATGTCCATCTCCTTCCTATCCACTGACTCATTCACAGCCCATTTCCACCCTCCCAGCACAGCTCTGGCAGGAGCATTCCCTGCTAGCTCACTGGTGTGATGGTACGCCAGCAGTGATCTGGCTGCCTGGGCCAGCCAGCAGCTGCGGAGTCCTACGGGATCCATACTTCCCCAGTGGCAGGGCTGTATTTCGCCGACATGGAACCCTTTCTCCCCCATGTGCATCCTGCTGGGGTCATTGCCCCAGTGGCTTGCAGATGAAAGGGCCCTGCCCTCCGGCTTTGAGAATAAATATTTAAACAGGCCAATTCTCACTGACAGCAGTAGCCTGATACTATTTTCAGAGGATCATGGACAGGCAACAAAAATCGAAGGCCTGCGTAACCTCCGAGCACTCAGCATGAAACGGGAAGACAAGAGACAGCATAAGGCAACAGAAAACTAAAGTTGCCCGAGCCAAGTCAGCTAGGGAAAGCCGCCAACGCAGCCTGGTTTAGAGCAGGCTGTATCCTCCTTCACCACTGTCCTGCGAGTTAGAGGCTTGCTAAAGTATCAGACACACAAAGCCTGGAAGAGAATCTGCAAGTCTCCTATCCCAGGGGAAAGAGGGAGGCATTAAAAAAGACATGACACTGACGCTTATTATTCTTTAGAGGGTTCTGGGAAGATCTCCATCCTGCTGCTATTCTCAGGAAAAAAACCATTCATTCTTTTCTGTAGGATCAGAGTATCCCAGGCCTTTTATTGAGCACCAGAGCAAACGTGGGTAGAATGCATAACCAGAACAGACGGGGTATGCCCAAGAGGTCACTGTTAAGGTAGGAGGCACACAGCTATGTCTCAGACCAGGACCTTGTCACCAGACAACAACAAAAAGAGCTACTAAGCACAGCAGGAAAGACTGCGGGGTGTGACAGATCGCAGCGTGAGAAGCCCGTGGAAGCTACAGACAGTACTGCGGGGGACGGATGGATTTCACCGGCAGTTAACGGGCAGCGACATGAGAGATGACCCGCACACAGAGGTAACCAGATGGGAGTGTTGTGGGTCTTCTGGGGATGCAGGCCTCGGGTAACCACAGCAGTGACGCTGCAGGAGGCCAGCATCACCATATCAGCATCAGAAATGGCAAATTTGGGTACAGACGTAGCAAAACGGGGAACCAATGGGAAAAACTAATTAGGGGCAGATAGTTTATCAAGGCAGTTTACAAGGTCAGAGAAAGGGAGGGATCAAGATGGCTGAGGATGAAAAAGCATGGGAAAACAAAGACACTGTGTGTATGTGGAATAAAAGGGTCACACAAAAGCAAGCCGCCGGTGAGTACATTTGCCTGCTCAAGCCCTGGACCTGCCCACCACAGCCCGTCCTCCCTTCATATTAAACTTTACTCCTGTTTTCCCAAGTGTGTCACTAGCAAACCTCAAGCAGGACACGATGGCGTTTAGGACACGAGGCCCACGTGCCAGCAGCTAGTCAGACTGGCCCCTGTGGCCAACTATTGACAGACAAAACACCTACAGCCAGCTACTGAAGGGGTGTGCGTGTGCACATGTGCACTCAGTGCCGCACATGAACTTCAGTTCTGGTCAGCCAACCAAGAGGAACAGTGTCAATCCTCCACATCGGCCATGCCTGTGTCACCAGTAAAGGCACTGCACTGTCTGTGCGGCCAGCCGTGCGTGTACTCTGAACATACGTGTGCGTGTACCTACACCCCTGCAATAGGATGTATCTTCTGTGATTCTAATACCTGCTCAGCCTCGCCACTGGCTGGACCTACGAAGGGGAAAAGCAACAAGCGGAACAAGAGGTGAAGTCGTCTGGGCTTTAAAGTGCAAAAGACTCGACTTCCCTTAACAGTTATTGGTGTTAAAACCGATGGATCAGGGCACTAAAGAACTGGAGGAAAAGGAGGAATGAAAATAGAGGCTCCTTTCACAGGATCACAGAACCACTGAACAGTTGAGGCTGGAAGGGACCTGTGGAAATTTTATTGTCCTACCCCACCACTTAGAGCAGGCTGCTTAGGGCTGTCCCCACTTGGGTTTTGAGTATTGCCACAGAGGGAGGCTCCACAGCCTCTCTGGGCAGCCTGTTCCAGTGTCCAATCACCTCCACAGCAAAACCATTGTTTTGCATCCTTAAGTGGATTTTCCTGTTTCATTTGTGCACATTACCTCTTATTCTTCCACTGGATACCAATGAGAAGAGTGTAGCTACGCCTTCTTTACTGTTTCCTACCTGGAATTTATACACCTAAGATCCCCCCGAGCCTTCTCTTCTCCATGCTGAAGAGCCTCCCAGCCTCCCCTTGTGTCCCAGCTGCTCCAGGCCTTTAATCATCCTTGCAGCCCTTCGCTGGACTCTCTGGTCAGCTGGCCCCCAGTCTGTACCAATGCACGGGGTTATTCCTCCCCAGGGGCAGCACTTGGCATTTCCCTTTGCTGCACTTCATGAGGTCCCTGCCTCCCCAGTTCTCCAGCCTGCTGAGGTCCCCCTGAATGGCCAGTACCAGCCAGCACAGTCATCGGAGCGGCTACTGAATAGGCAAGTTTGACCAAGGAATAAGGAGAGAAAAGTCCTGTTCTGGGTGAGAAACCCCTACTGAAAAAACCCACCTAATTGTCAAAAGTACCTGAAGTTATCAGTGGATGGAAAAGGACCAGCACAAAGTATCTGGGCTAGAAAACAGGACAAAGAGAAAAACAAGAGTAATGGAGAATCAACACCCTGAACAACGATGGTGGTGAAGAAAAGGTGACAGAGAAGAGAACATTGGTAAAAATGGAAGCTAATTCTTGGAAGAAATTAGTTGTTTGCACCAAATTGCCAGGGAAAATTGATGCAACAGAGCGCGCTCTGCGCACACCTTGGGTTACCCGTCCCGTGTGACAATCGGGAAAAACAAAGTGCTCAGACACACGGAGAAATCAAAGTCCTGTTATGTGAAACCTCCATCGGTGAACTCCGTCTGGTTATTCCCCACTCGAAAAGACAACACAGGCAGGAGTGAGAAGAGGCACAAACTGTTTGCACAGATGAAGAACCTTGACAAAGAGTTCCGTTGTTCAAGACAGGCCTTTTTCACAGCCCCGCTGCCAGAAGAGGGGGCAGGGAGCAGGACACCAGCCTGAGCAGCCTGGGACAAACGTTACCCTTTGTGCGTGGTTAAACACAAATCCCCCCAACTACTCAACTTACCAATTACCACCAGGGATCTAATCTCACCTGGGATTCAGTGAGGTATCCAGCTTCACGCCCCTGATCAAGACCAGTCTTTACAACCTAGTCAGGGGAGAATAAAGATATACTGCTGTTAAGTCATGTCTGCCAACAGCTGCACTTCAGTGACATTACTTGTTTAGCTGCACCTCCCGTTTTCACAAGTGACCCCTCCCCAATATTCAAGGCACACTTCAGACTCCCTGGGTCCTGTCCATGCTGCTCAGAGCAGAGCTATGAAGCACCTTGTTCTTCTAGCACGGAAGAGCTACGATGGCAAGGAATTTATCAGGTTAATTTTTTTTTCCCCTCACACACCTTGTGGTTTCAGTAATTGTTTTCAGTAAGACCGTGCTCCTGCAATGTCACTGCTCTCAGAGTCAGAGGGGGGCACTCACAGGTTTTAGAGAAGTCTTGGCAATAACTTAATTAGTGAAAAGTAGTTTTAAAATAAGGATTCAACCATGGACAGTGTCTAAGTAATACAATGCCTGCCCAACTCAGGGGACTAGCTTTTAAGGTACTGTGTGGTTAGTGCTATGAAAAACAACAATTTGTGTTTTCCTGGCTTCACACAGGTTAACCCATCTCTTTGGAGACAGTGTAGGAAACCTGGAAAAACTGCAGCTGAAAGCTTCATGGACAAAGTATTCCAGCTAAGCCTTTCCTCGATTGGGATTCTTGATCTTCCCCTTACTGGTACCAGTACCACATAAATCGGGGATCATACTCTGGGAAGCTAGTCTGAATTTTACCATGTGTGCCTGATATACCACACAGCTATCTCTCATCAAGATCAGGATGTGTGGCTTGACTCAGAGGAGGGAACCACCTTCCCTCTGTTGCCGTGTTATCCCACAGATCCACCTTCACCATAGTTTCTCTGGCCTTGCAGTGGGAGTTACCTCAATGATCTTTAGTGGAGCAGGGTAGAGTCCTTTGGTTTGCTTCTGAACTTTGCTCTCCACCGTTTTGTAGACTTGCTGCCTCACAAACGGAAGAGCCATAGCATAGTCCGTTATCTCTGCAAGATGGGACAAAACACGTCTCAGCACAGCGCTATATGCACAACCAGCCCTTAAATGATTAGCCTGAAAGCTAAAGGAGTATAGATGTGAATGCTGCACATCTGCAATAGAAACGTGCACCTGGAACTCCGCCACAGGTAGCACGGCCTGCTCAGAAGGGTTTCTATGGCTCGTTCCACAGACAAGTCTCACTGAGGGCTAAAGTATCCTCCTAACACAACTGGTGACAGACGGAGCTCTGCAGAGTAGAGCTCTCAGAGACGCCATCACTTCTGGGCTCTAACTGCATAAGGGTGCTGCTAAAGAGGATTAGTGCAGAGCAGACCCACGTGCTGCTTCCCACTTGATTACACAAGCTTGGGACAGAACTTGCTACTAGAACTTCGAAGATGGAGAAGCCTCTGGAGGTAGCTGCTGCTCTCTCCCCAAAGCCTGGCTCCCTTCTAGTACACTTCAGGAGCCACCGTGTGCAGCTCTGGCAACACCACTTGATCACATCTGCAGGGGAACGTTTACTCTACTGACCCACCTGAGGGTCAGTCTTGTCAAGAGACAGTTACAAGACAAAACAACACTGTTTCGAAAATGGAATGAAGCAGGAGCACGACCACGTCCCTGAGAAGCAAAGCTGGATGACGCTCGCTACAGTCCCTTGGGTTTGGCTGTGATGCCCACAGACTTACTCTGCATTAGCCCTTTTGATCTTTTGGCAGACACAGTCCTGTTGGCCAGTCCTCGGGCAAAGCCAATTGCTACCTCCTCCAAGTACTCAATCGTCCGTGCTTCTGGCGCCTTCACACCTGGCCCTGTGAACAACAGGGAAGTCTTGAGGAAATGCAGCAAGTTACCAGTGACAGATACGATGCAGGAAAGAAAGGATGAGACAGCAATGTGATATTCCTTTGAATTGCTACCGCTCTATTCCCACCCGCCCGTTTTGACTTTTCTTGATTATGAACAATGATGGAAAGGCTCAACAGGCAACTATATGAAGGCCCCAAGGCATTTAATATCCACGGCATTACACAGGAATGCCAAAATGCCAGCTCCCAATGGGAGCAGACAGCAGTATGCCACTTAAACATCAACACTACTTTCACAGAGCCATGCAAAGGCTTTGGTTGGAAGGGGACTTGGGAGGCCACCTGGTCTGACCCACTGCTCAAAGCAGGGTCAATTTCAGAGTTAAATCCAACTCTGGAATTAGATTAGGTTGCTCTGGGCCCTGTTCTGCCAGTCTCTGAACACCTCCAAGGATGGAGGTCCCATCACCTCTTTGGACCCCTGACCATCTTGTTGCAAATTGTGCCCTTTATTCCTCAACGTTTTACTTTGCATAAACCCTGAGGTACAGGGGTGCCTGCAGTTAAGTATTCTGCCTCCCATCCCTCTTGTTGCACCTCTCCTTTCTTATGCAGTACAGTAAGTCTGCACAACTAAGTTGTAGCAACACTGCTGTTATTAAACATACAGACTGCATTTATTAAGCACTGTGTCCCTGAGAATGACCTGTGCTGGAACTGATGTCAAAGGTTGAGGTTTCATTGGACCTCACGTGCAGCAAACCTCTCCCTCGCTTTAGCTCATGCCACAGACAGCAACACCTAGCCAGGCTCCAGGTGATGTGCCATCCATCTTGTGGCCCAGCTCTGCTAACTTAGAGCTGTCCCACAATGAAGCAAGCTATCACAAAACGAGTTTTAGCGATCTCCGAGGGTGGGCGGCAAAATTTGCGAGCACAGGACTTGTATCATCAGTACGGGAGGATAGAGTGCAGGGCTGAAAAGGCAGTTGTGTGAAGTTGCTGGAGGCAAATACGACGAGTCATTAATGAAAGAGCAACGCCCAGCGATTCTGCACAGGGCCGGCAGCTAAACGTGCAGCCTTGGGCTGCCTCTGAACTAGCAGAACAAACCTGAGGAGGTTACAACTCTGTATGATTACAGCTGGACAACTCATGAACTTTCACCAGAAGCTGCTCCAAACACACCCAGCTGCTGCACAGAGCCTTCAGATCTACGAAAACGCCACAGAAGAGAACTCCTCCCTGACACAGGAGACAGCTAAAGAACAAAAACAAAACAGAAAACCCCTCCTCTTTCACCTCCCACTACTCTTGCCCTCCACCAAAAGCCGAGGTCTTCAACTTTAAGGTTTCAGCCTCTCTGCTCAGGAAGACCTGAGAACACACTCCACAGAGCCTGGATGCTGCTGCTGCCTGCTGGAGGGTCCCTCAGCAAGAGGCACGTGAAGGAGCATGTACCTTTAACCACATCATGAAAGCTCACAGTTAAGAAACCTCACTCATACCCTGGCAGTATGTCAGAGCCAGTCTAGAAGAAAGCAGTCCAAACAAAACAACGTATTATACAGGCAGCTCAGAAAACTTGACCCAGAGCTGCTGCATAATCTACATTTCAGCAACATCCAGTGGATTTTAGAGAAATTACTGGAGGTTTGAGAGCATTTGGGAATTCTGAGCTCAAACCTTACCAGCTTCCAAATTCTCTTCCCACCACGTCAAGGCAACATGTCTGAGACCTTCAGCTTTAGTAACTTGATGCACTACAAGATGTGAATACCTGATTTCCCCTTTTCCACACCAACAAGTTCTGGACTTTGATACTACAGCTGAAGAAAAGAGCTGTTTATTTGTAAGCCTGGGCTGTAAGAACTATTCAGGCAAGGTGGTCAAAGCCACGTACGTGGGTTTACTTTACTTGCAGTTAGCTCTCAACATTTTGTAGTGTCCTAACCCAGGAGGAGCTCCAAGCTGTCGATTCACATCTGCTTTCTCATATAAAAGGCACACACCAGAATTAGATCTGGGCACAGTAGTAAATAGATCAAGAGAATGCTGTAGAGCTCCCTACTGAAGGAGAGCTGATTGCACCCCATGAAATTGTCTCCTGATTAATGCTGTCTCTCCCCTTCAAAGCTTTCTATAATCAGTTAAAACATCACCCCAGTTAAAGCTGCTTTTGCCCAGACATTGAGAACACTCAGCAGAAAGCCTTCTGGCACTGGCTGCTATTTGAATGAACAAGGAATGCCTCCAATGCTTGCATATAATTTGTGGTTTTTTGTGTTCCTCCTACGTGCTTATCTGGTCTGAGCTAGGATTCCAAGCAGCTCTTCAAAAAGTTCAGGTTTCCTTTAAGCGAGCCAGTGGAACCACTAGTGTGAAAAGCCACATTTCCTGGCTCTTAAAAGGCAATTCACATTTAAGCCAGTGTACAGTGGTAACGTTTACTCAGCCCATTTTAACTTGAGCCTGGGTACCAGTGGTTCATTTTGCAAGCAATAATACAGCTCAGGAGGTCTCATCCAGCTGAACACCGGCACGCGAGACAGAACAGACACAGTGCCTTCCCTTGCATTTCTCAGGGTAGGCAGCAGCACCTTTTCTTTTTGTTTATTTTCTTCAGCCTCAGGAGCTAGGGGCCACTGGGGTACTCTGGGCATGCTCTGCCTGGGGAAACGAAGCTCAGCACAGTGCAACTGCGTAGCAGCACCAGCTGGTACAGCGGTTTCCCTTCTGACTCCTGGCTGCAGCTCCTCAGACCTCTCAGGGGCAGCTGCGGAGGGTTTGCTCCTCCATTTAGTCACCTTCCAAGAAAGCCCCCCTAGCGAAGGAACAGCAGACGCAAGAAACTATTCCCTAGCCCACTCAGTGCTTGGAAGTGCAACTTGGTCTGCAGTTCGCAAGGAATTTCTGTATCCAGCTTAAAGTCAGTTGGCAATTCAGAGTGCCCAAGCCAAGCAGTTGGCTTCTTCTCAAGATCTTATCACAGAGATTAACATCTGCAGGCTGCATAAGTGTAGGCATCAGTCATCTATTCTCCTTTCATTACGGGTTGCAATCTGTCCCTCCGACATGATAAATGAGGAATGCAGGTTCTTATCTGTATAATTAGCTTGCACAAGAGAGCCAGCAGGCCTGCCCTCTACGTTAACCTTTCCCCATTCACTCAGCTTTAGCAGGAGCCTGACATTTCAGGGTCCCCGTGCGCACGCCTCTGTGGAGGGGATGGCGACTGCACTGCAGAGCATGGCACGGACATTGCAGTCCCTATGCTTTGCCCCCACTAGACGGATGGCTGCACTGATGGCTTCTCCACCCATTTAAGTGAGGTGGAGAGGTTAACTGTCAGGCAGCAGATCAAGCACCGTGTCTGACCTAGTGGGTCCACCAGCTGGTCAACCAGACCCATCTTCTTTGCTCTGTCAGCACGGATGTTCCTGCCGGTCAGCATCATATCAAAGGCAGCAGGAAGTCCCACCTGGAAGGGCACAAAGGGGATTTCAGAATGGGAGCACGCCGTGCGGCAGAAGGGGCTAGCGGGTAAAGATTTTCCTCCTACTCACCATCTTTGGCAGCCTCTGAGTACCCCCTGCCCCTGGCAGGAGACCCAGTAACACTTCAGGTGTTCCCAAGACTGTTTTCTTGTCCTTTGTTGCTATTCTGTAGTGACAGGCAATGGCAACCTTAAGAAAGGAAGAGAAAACTAAAGGTTTCCCTGTGACAGACCACAGAAGAGCTGGGCATCCATCACAAAGGTCTCATCTACACACTGCCTCAACTTTCTTCCTGACCCTACCCCAATTCCCCAATTCAGCTGCCCAAATTCCCTCTGTGCTCGCTGATTGCTTCGTCCAGGAAGAGAAGGGCATACAGGGCAGATGACAGTTTCATGCTCATCTCATAGCTGCTTGCTACCAAACTGAGCCAAGCTATTTTAAAATCTCATCTAGACTGTCAAGGGCTAAACCCCTTCACCACACTGAGCGCAGGGTCCCACTTACACTTACATGGTCCCACGATCAGCCATGACACTTGGTTTATCACTGGATCACCAAGTCCAGGTTTGTCACCACAGTGCTTGTAAAAAGCTGCGACTGCCTGAGCAATCAGCATGCAGCTGAAGAGACTCCATTCCCACAAGGTTATTCTGTTTTAGTAACAACTTTGCTCTGGGAATTACTAAAGAGTCTTTCCGTTTACAAAATCCTAAAGGGAGATTACGAAGCAAATACTGCACCCAGCCGAAATGGCAAGCGACAATGCAGAGTACGCAGGCCAGGGTGGAGCCTGGCCAGGCTCCCCACACTCATCCCTCTCACCACAAGCTTTAAAAGAACAGAAGTTGCTGGGATACAAGACTCAGTTCATCTGAAAAGCAGCAATTTCCAGCCTGGACTCTGCCAGCAGCATTTATCCAGATCCCACGCCTGCTGGAAACAGCCAGTTTTCCCCGGGACACTCATCTCAATATTAGCCTGGCCCACACAAATTCATATTTGATTAACTGTCTTCACCAGGAGCAGAAAAATGAGCACGGCAGAGCCCTGAAGCACAACCAAGCCATTAACTTGCCACAAACTCATTTGAATGGATGCAACGCACCCACGTCAGGTCTCAAATCCCTCTCACGCTAAGTAGTCCTGCAGGCATCGTTTGGATAGTTTAGAGAACCAGCGCTACCAACTCCCACTGCTGCTTGTCACAAGCAGAGTTGTTCAGTACCTCCAGTCCTCCTCCCAAGCAGGAGCCGCTGATGGCAGCAACTATGGGCTTTGGAGACTGCTCAATTTTTTCTAGCATCTTCTGTCCTTCCTGAGAGAGCTGAGTCACTTCCTGAGAAGTCTTGCAGGCTTCAATCATGCTGCAGTGAGGCAGAAAGGCTGATCAGAATTGGAAAAGCACTGAGAAAACAGCAGTAAAACGGAGACTGCTTCAAGCAGTTTGTTCCCCTTTTCCCACAAAGCTCCCATGACTGGCAGGCAGGCAGGCAAGAGCTATTTAGTTCCCCAGTCTTAGATTAACAGGCAACGCAGGAAGACTACTAAATTCAGTGGGTTAAGTCACGGCATGCTGACACTGGGCTGCGCCTGCAGGCGGTGAATGAGTTTCCTTGTTTCAGAGCTTTGAAAGCCTCTGGGGGAGAAGAGGAAGGGTCATAGGAAGCCTCAAAGCGCTTGCCAGGAAGGGCGGAGGGGAGAGCCCAGGATCACTTTTTAGAGGAGCAGATGGCCAGTGCTCTGATGTTGCACTCCGCCAATTAGAGACTCCCTGTGCCAATTACTCTCACGGAGGCTAGAGGCGTTTGCCAGGCCAGCGCAATTCAGGAGGCTCGTAGTCTTGAGACCAGCAGATACCTCTTAAACACAGCCTGTCCTTTTGCTCTGCTTACCAGCTCTAGCTACCGCCTCCGTCCCACCACAACATACATCAAGTCTCTACCTCTGAATAAAGCCAGCCGAAAAGGTAATAAGGTTTGGAAGGGCCTATTTGTAATTCACCATCTTTCACCAGAGCTTTCTGGCTTTTGATGCCTTTAAACAGCTATCCTGTCCAGCCTGATGTCAGGACTAGGAGCCAACGGCACTCCATGTCCCAGTGAGAGCATGCACACGGGTCGTCCCACACCCTGCAGACGTTAGCCACGCTGAATCGCCTGGGAGGCTGCTCAGATGCTCCATGTGGCAGAGCACCACGTCCTGCCTAATCAAGGGGCCACGATGGCAGACCGCCAGGCACTCAAACCCAGCTTAAATGAAGTCCTGCATGTAAATTATCTGCTCTTGTTGTGTCCCAAACCAAAGGACAATGCTCACCCCAGAGCCAGGAAGGGTTATTTGGCTGCACCCCAGCACGCAGGAAGGAGCGACCAAGTGTTACAGCCAAATGGGGTTTAATGACTGGCCATGTTCCTCTTCATCAAGGTCCTAACTTCACTTGAGCAAGTTAGGCATCCTGTTCTCCTGGATTTCATTCCCAGCCTCTGCCTCACCCCTGGGAAGATGTCAGTGACAAACTGCTTGGGCTTCACAGTACACCAGACGGCTGGCTCCTCAGGACAAGAAGGGCCTTGAGGTGCTGGAGTGTGTCCAGAGAAGGGCAGCGGGGCTGGGGCAGGGTCTGGAGCACAAGTGTGCTGGGGGGCGGCTGAGGGAGCTGGGGGGGTTTAGCCTGGAGAAGAGGGGGCTGAGGGGAGCCCTTCTCGCTCTCTGCAGCTGCCTGAGAGGGGCTGGAGTGAGGGGGGGGGTCGGTCTCTGCTCCCAAGTCACCAGTGACAGGACGAGAGGAACCGGCCCCAAGCTGCGTCAGGGGAGGGTTAGGTTGGGTGTGAGGGAAAATGCCTTCCCTGCCAGAGGGGTCAGGCCCTGGCACAGGCTGCCCAGAGAGGTGGGGCAGTCACCGTCCCTGGGGGGGTTCAAACACCGTGCAGCCGTGGCACTTGGGGCCATGGTTTAGGAGGCCTGGGGGTGTTGGGTTGGCGGTTGGACTTGATGATCCTGGAGCTCTTTTCTAACCTTAATGATTCCATGATTCTATAGCCCTGGATGCTGGACTTCAGAGAAAGCTCCAGCAGCACAACTTCTAAGGCCCCCATACTTACTCGATATCTGCTCCAGCAATGAAAGAGCCTGGCTTTGAAGAGATGAGGACGGCACTTTTGACAGCTTCATTGGCCCAGATCTCATTCATTACATCGGTAAACTCTGAGTTCAGCTGCCTGGATAGAGTATTCACCTGAAGGCAGCAAGTGAGCATTGTCAATAGGGAACCCAGCAGACAGCGAAGTTTAACCTCTGATTAAGCACTGGACTCAATCACCATATCATCAGAAAACTTGCACAGAAGACAGACTGACAACAAAAAGCCAAAACCAACAGCAGGTCTAAACAGATTTTCCAAGCAGCAGCTCTACGGCCTTTCAGGATTTGCCTTCTGAAACGCAAAGGACTCGACCGTTCAGGAATTTGCCTGACAGCCAGACCGTTGCTTGGCACAACTGTAACACTTCTAGGACACTCAAATTGAGCCCAGATTTGCTACAAAAATTAGTTCCTCTTCTGTCATAATACAGCAAGACAAAAACCTCCAAGATAGAACCCTGCAGCAGGTCATCAAGGAATCTGTTATTAAGAAGTTCCTCCTTAATCTCACCAACAGTGGGTTTGTGACTTCAGAGGTTTTATGAGCTTCTAAGCTGTTTTTTCTCCTGTATAACGGACACTCCCCTTAACCATCTTGGATCCAAGACTTCATAAGATTTAGTGGTATCTTGTGTCAGCGAGAGAAACAAGTTAACAAATACAAAATATTTCTACGAGGCATTTTCAGATGTCTCCTTAAACACCCAAATGCTCGTTCTCCTATTTCTACTTGGCTGGCAACTTTGAAAGGCTGCGGGTTAAGAAAGTTCTTAGTCTTAAATTAGACTTTTCAGTGCCTTCTCCATACAACTGCTATTGCTGCCATTTCCACTGCCACGCCTATTAACCACAGCCAGCTAAAACAGTACCTTTGAATTTGGTGTGTTGAAGCGTACAACAGCGACGTCTCCTTTGATATCATAGCTAACGTGGGTTCTGGCTGGAAGCAAACAGAAACGTGTTATCAGCTTATGCTCAGCGGATTTTAAGAAAATGAACTCGCATGGAAAAGTTTTACACTTACTCTGAAGAGCACTGGAGGTGGAGATGTTACGGCAAGCATAACCTAAAGAAAAGACATTGCAGATGTTAAAGGAATTCTCAGTAGTCTCGGCCTAACTCTCCTTTATTTACACATCCTCCCACCTCGCCTCATCTGCCAAGGACAGCATTTCGGAAAATCCTGAGTATGAGCCAGTTCCTTCTCTTACTGCTTGACCTGTGCCGCCACCAGAGTTCAGCAGACTCCACGCTACTGAAGTGACCTTCACAGTGCAGATTCCAACACCAGCAATGCCAAACTGAGGGCAAAAAAACCCACCCCAAAAACCTCAAAGCCTCTTTCCCCAGGAGCTGACGAGAGACGAAGCGGGTGGCACACAGGAGTGTTTTGCCTTTAGTATGCACAGTTCAACGCTTCTTCATATGCTAAACCAGAGACCTTGCTGTACTTTGGGGCATTTCAGACCTGCAAGTTAAACTTTCCTGCAAATCAAACATAACTTCCCTAGTATATTTCTGTAAAAACACACTCTTGTGCCAGTGAATGGTGCCACCCCAAGTATTACTTCACAGATATCAGGGTATATATCTGGTGAGCCACAAAAAGCGCACACAAAATACTTATTCTTGCCTCCATCTATCAACAAAATACTGATCCATCTCTACTAATTACATGTGGAAGCACCTGGACAAACTTGTTATGATGCAAAGCACTCAGAAAACTCAGACCATGCTACGAACAAGTTCTGCCCACAAGTGAAATGCCACTTTTCTGACTCATACATCCCAGATCTCTTTTTCTGCTGAGAAATTGCATTTGGCCTGATGATCCCTCTACACCCACAAATCTCAGTCCTATTCAGTTGACCTTGATCTTGACCGAGAGTATCCTCTAACACAGATCTAGGCTGAGTCCCTGCCAAAGTTGCTTTAAGTCTGAAATCTAGCAGAAGCTTTACTTCTTAAGCACAATATGCACATCTATGCACTGGAACTCAGCCATGTAGCTAGGGGAGGTTCACTGCTCAACGCTGGTGAAGCATTCAGGAAGGAAACATTCCCATTCCCAGCAGAAAGAAGGCAGAAAATCCAGTACAGGGAGAACAAACTCAAAGCCTCAGCCTGCACCTCGGCAACAGGCGCTTCCCCCTCCCCACAGCCCCGTGACACGGGCTCAGGGCTGGAGCTCCACTGCACTTTGTCCCTCTTCCCACTTCATCCCCTGTGCTGGCAGCAGGGACTGACCTTTGTGCTCCATTCCCCAAGCCCAGGATACACGGTGCGACACTGCGGGGATGGAAATTCAGTGTCAGAGTGTCCCGGCAGATGGGTTTGTGTCTGCGTGAGTGTGTCATGTGCCCACACACTATTTTATAAATAAAGAGCAAACTGGTTTGTACTCCAAAGCTACTTTAAAGTATTTTTGGACTATGACAATGGCCAGATCATGACTGCTGCAGCCAACATTCATTTCTTTAAACTTTTTGTGCGCTGAAGTCAGGTACTCCTGAAACTAAGTGCCGATGCTCATTCCCCACAAATCTGAGCATGGTCTGAGAACAATTCTTCTGCTGACAGATGCTCCTCAGCTGAATATGATGCATTTCCGACAGCAGTATTTTAACTCAATATAGGCCACGCAGCCCTGAAGGCTAGGATGTGGGAAGGTAAGCAGCACCTCGCTCTCCAATGCCCACTGAGAGCACAGTACATCACATGCAAAACACACAGTCTCAGTTAAAAATAAAAAGTGAAGGGATTCATTAACTTGTTTCTCTTTCTATGGTCTAACACGCTTTCCTCTTTTGTATCGGTTTCTGAACAGACTGCTTCCACGAAAACCTTAAGCCTTGAATTCCACTTTGCCTTTCAGTTCTAGCAAAACAAAAGATATGAAGCGGGGAAAAAAAAAAAATCAAGGGCACGACTGAACACATCTCACTACATTTTAATACAAACTCTTTTGGGGAAGGTACTGTCATTAGAGTAACAGCTGCTTAATGCTTGAGTGAGGTTTCTTTAGCCTGACAATATTCTGTTTTAGAGCCCAGAACACTTGTGGAAAACGTGTTGAAAACTAGAAGCACATTTACTTGGTCACAGCCACAGCACGTCTGCTTGAGGCGTTGATTCATTCAGCAGTACAACAGTAACATGCCAAGATAGGAGCCAGAAAAATCCTCCTTCAGAGTACTGAAGGAAGCAGCAGCCAGCCAGATGTACGCTTCTGCCATTTCACTAACATTCACTCTAGAATTAAAAGCCTTGAATATTGATTCCATTTTCACTATTTCACTCTCACTAAAAGACCGCCTAGAGACGGGGACACCAACGCTTCAGACAGTTGATCTCAGGACTTTGCTGAGAGCTCAGACGCAGCAGAGGAGGAAGAACACCCCTTTCACACAGCCTAGCCAGGACCTGTTTCTTCCCCACTTTCTCTTTTCTCTGCTGTTTCCTCGCCTGCTTCCCTGTCCAGCACTTCCCCATCCCGCCCTTCCACTCACCCAGCCGCGGCATGCCCCTTGAAGTGGGAACAGCATCCATGGGTAGTTCAGGAGAAAAGCCTTCTTGCGCTCCTGGACCAAGCCGAGCGCCAGCAGAGCGAAACAGCCAAAGCTCAGCACAACTTCCCACGCTCTCAGCCTGTACCTGCGAGCTGCCGGCACAGAGAGCTGAACTGCGAAACGGGAAACTTTTGGGAAGCTGAGCTTTCCTTTCCCCTCTGGGAACCTGCTAGCACACAGCAGGTGGCTCAGCAGGTACAGCCAGCTCTCGAGCTCACACTGGTTGCCTTCTGCACGCTTCTTGGCCTGCCTCGGCGAGGCCTGCATCCAATTTAACACACGCTTTGTTAGGGCAGAGCAATGCTATTAATTATGGCGAGCAGCAGCATCCTCACAGCCGCTCCAGGACTGTTTGCGATGAAGAATATTGCCAGTTATAACAAGTCCAACCAACAACAGCCTGAGCACCTACTGGAGTTACCACGGTTCTGCTTGTCATGGATCGCAGCGCCCTGCTCCTGCAGCGACCAGCTCACGCACACACTCGCTCCAACGCTGCACATAAGACAGGTATTAGATTTAAACGAAACGTTGCTAGACTTCAGCTCAACCTTAATACCAGACCCTGAGGCCCCTCAACGCACAGGAATATGAACCTGTTTCCAACACCTCCGAGCCTTGCCCTCCGGTCTTCCAAGGGGCACCTGGTGACTCCTTGATTTGGTGGCTCTGCAAGGAGCCACGACGCAGCTCGCCGCAGGCGCCACGGACACGCAGGAGCGCGCTGAGGCCCTGCCTGGGTTGGCAGATTGGAAGGGAGCATTAGGCAACAGCTGAAGCTGCTTGCATACCAAAGTAAAGACAGATGGCAGGCACCTGGAGACACAGACATGCCTAGGGGAGTTCTCCCCACCTACCCGGGGACACTGGGGTACCCCATCCCACAGACGCACCTGTGTGCCCGGAGGAGAGCCCCAGGATCCAGACATCCAAGGACATCAGGACACCCACCCCAGGCATACACACACAAGACACTGGGGACAGACACACACACATAAGGACACAAGGACACAGTCTTCCTGCGGATCAGTTCATGTGCAGCAGGGAGGGTCAACCGGACGGTCCCCCCAGCCCATGCAGGGTCACAGAGACCCCTCCCCAATGACTCCCAAAACGTGTCCATGTGCAAGGACATGGGTGCCGTGGCCGGGCACACGAAGGCCAGCCTGCCTCGGGGACTAGTGCCGGAGCATCTCCCCCGTGGGGGCACAAACACCCCCACGCAGGATTCCCCCCTGTAGCCCCACAGGACACGGAGACACAGCCCCCTGCTCTGGGGAAACCTTTTTTTGGGGGGGGGGGGGGGGGGGGGCTGGAGGGTGTAGGGACATGCCAGGGATCCCCCGCGCGGTTCACAGGCCGTGGGGACAACACTCTGGCACAGGACACTCAGACACGCGGGGACACCTCCACGGCAGCCCCCGCTGACACACACACTGGGAACACCTCCCCGTCCCGTTCCTCACAAGCCTTTCCCCGGCAACACCCCATTTCCTCACAGTCCCCACGCTGACACGTACGCCTGAGCATATACCACCCGGTAACACCCCCCTCAACAACACCTTCACGCGTGGGCACACCGCCCCTCACAGCTCCACAGCAGCGCCACCCTCACAGGTGCCCCCCTCCCCACATCACCTCAGCGACACCCCGTCCCTCACCGCTCACGCGTGGGCACACCGCCCAGGACACGCTCACGAGTGGATCCCCCCACCCAACCCCGACCACTCCGCCACCGCTGAGCGGGAAGCAACAGCCGCCGCCCCGGGGCTCGGGCTCACCCGCGGGCGGCGGGCGGCGGGCCGGGCCGTACTTGGCGGCGGCCGTGAAGCGCCCCAGGCTGCCGATGGCGCGGACCGCAGCCGCCATCTTTGCTGCGCGGGAGGTCGAGTGAGGGAGAAGCAGCCCAGGGGGCTTAACCCCTCCATCTCCTCCTCCTGCCCCGCCCCGCCCGCGGCTGCCCGCCACACTGCCTGTCCGTTCCGCCACAGCTAGCTGCCACCTCTATCCCTTTTCTCCGCTCGTCGTGAGATGTCGGATATTTCTAGCCCTCGCCGAGCGGGAGAGGCGGGTGGGGGAGCGGGAGGACGCGGGTAGGGATGGCGGGACGGGCGGCGTCCCACAGGCGTAACGGTGGGCAGCCCGGCGGGCGATAGCCGTAGCGGGGCCCTTCCTGAGGGGCGGCGCGGTGGGGCGGTGGCGGCGGTGGTGGTGATCCGGGGTCCGAGCGGAGGTGCGCGGCCGGTCTGCGGGGGCGGCGGGGGCCGACGGGGAGGAGGGGGCTGCTGGGGTGGGTGGTCGGTCCGTCCCGGATGGCGGAGGGGCGGCGGGTTGTGTACATGAGGGGTGCGGGGGCTGCTTAATTTTGGGGGGGGGGGGGGGGGGGGGGGGGGAGGGGGGGGAGGGGAGGGACGTGCGGCCCCTGAGTGTGTGCGTGAAGGGAGGCAGAGGCTGTGTGCGGCTGAGTGCGTGCGTAGTGGGTCTGAGCTGTGCGTGGGGTTGGGGGGTGTGTGTGTGGAGTATTGGGAGGTTGGGGGCTGAGTGGGTATGGGGCGTGGGGGCTGTAGCGTGGATCGGAAAGGTGGTGTGGTGTGCGCGAGAGTTATGGAATCATCGCAGGACTGGTGGGGGTTGGAAGGGGCCTCTGGAGACCACCCCGTCCCACCCCCTGCTGGAGCAGGCACCCCCAGAGCAGGGGCACAGGGCCGCGTCCAGGCGGGGGGTGAATGTCTCCAGGGAAGGGACCCCACAGCCTCTCTGGGCAGCCTGTGCCCCTGCTCTGGCACCCGCACAGGGAAGGGGTTTGTCCTCATGTTCAGGGGGAACTTCCCGTGTTCCAGCTTGTGCCCGTGGCCCCTTGGTCTGGCGTTGGGCACCGCTGAAAAGAGCCCAGTCCCATCCTCCTGACACCCACCCTTCAGATATTTATAAGCACTGATGAGATTCCCCCTCAGCCTTCTCTTCTCCAGGCTGAACAGACACAGGTCTCCCAGCCTTTCCTCACGAGGGAGATGTTCCAGTCCCGAGATTACCCTTGTAGCCTCTGCTGGACTCTCTCCAGTAGTTCCAGGGTCAGGGGTGTTGTGTGTGTGGGGTTGGGGCTGATGTGGAAGCAGGGCAGATGCTGCAGGCTCTGGAAGGAGCTTCACCCAGATTGATTTGCATGTGTAGGGGTGTTTTTGTGTGTAGGGGTGTCTTTCTGGGGTGCCTGGGGAGCAGCTGGGATAGTGCGTGTTGTGAGGGGCGAGGCCGGTTTGGTCTGTGGCTGCGCTGTGGGGAGAGCGGCTGTGCAGCGTGCCAGGCATGGGGCTGGCGTGGGTACTTATTTTGTCAGTTGGGCAGGGAAGATTTGGAGCAAAGCTTCAGTCAGGCACAGGAAGGGAGCTCGGCACAGATGGAGGAAAAGCACTGTTTCAGAGAGGCGATACAGAGAAAGATGCCGGCGAGGAGGAGGTCTGTTTTCTGGACCTTTCCTGACATGAGGAGCCTAGGTTTGGTTTGTGGGGTGCTGGAATAACCGGAGTGGGCTGGGGAACGAGGCACGCTGCGTGGCATGTTGGAGGTACGGAGCTGTAGGGCACGAGATGTAAACCTGGAAGGGGCTGGCTGGCAGCTTACGCTGGGTTTTGGGAAGCTGTAGGGAGCTGCAATACCCGAGTGGGCTCAGCTTGGGTCTGCAAGTGTTTCTCTCACGCTCTAGGGAAAATTGTGTGTATTTGGGAGAGAGAGTGCTGTTAGCCTGAATGCTAAAATCATGGTAGGATAAGGTGAACGGTGCTGTGAAGAGCCAAAAGGCTGGAGCTGCGAGGACCGTGTTTTTGCCCTAGGCAATAAAAAACTATAGATGAGGATTTATTTGTAGGGAAACCCTGTTTTGGAACAAGCTTTGGGGAAGCTATAGAGGAAGGTTTTGGGGAAGCTACAGAGGAAGGTTTTTGGGGTAGCGGGTGCCATCTTGTTCTGCTACCCGTGGGGATAAGCCACGGAAGTTACTGTGGTTAGCATCGACAGTTAAAACGAGGAGTAGTGGCATGAAATTGTGCCAAGGAGAGTGCATCAGGAGAGTCACACTGGCAGTGAGATTGGCTGGGCGCTGGGACAATTTTCCAGTGGGGAAGCGGTGGAGCAGTTTTTGGAAGGGGAATCGAAAACTGCACTGGCTGCTGTTTGTACAGTGCTGGGTCACTGGGGAGATGGGTATTTATTTACAGGAACGTTTGCAGGCCACAGTCAGAAGCCAGGCTCCTCGTGTGTTAGATGCTGTTTGGAAAGTGTAATAGGAAGTGATTCTCTGTGCTGCTGCCCTCGGAGTGTCTTCTGTTTCTTTGCTTTTTTGGCTCTCTGTGAAGTAGGCAGATCGCTTACCTGGAAATTGTTCCGACTAGACCAGATTGGACTAATACCAGGCTTTCTCCGCCTCTCTAGGTATCAAAATGAGTTCCATGCTGACCCATGCCATCAGAAACCTCCCTGCTTCCTCAGCATGGGCTACCAGGGTCTGTAAGTATCTTTACATTTATTAAAAGCTTGAATTGGTGGGTTGTAAAGTTCCGGTTTAAGTGCTGGGTTTGGAGTTAATGCTCGTATCTGAATCTCTGTTCGGTTGTCATTTAAAAAAGATGATAAAATTTTTTTTAAAATAACCAATTCCACTGCTGCTGCATTTGTTTCTTCCCACATCAGATGTAGGAGGAATCTCAACGGGGAATAAGAACCGTGTCGTTTTTATGAAGAGAGTAAACTAAAATATATCTCGCAGGTGTTCAGGTGCAGTTGTCTTACCATGGCATTATCTTACTTTTTAAACAGTTCTTACAGCAACTAGAAATGTTTTTAACATTTCAGGTTTCACAGACGCTATTTTTCCATTTCTTGTTTTCAGTTGCTCGATCTCTCAGCTGCTCTTCACACGTACAAGCTGCAGGTAAAGAGAAAACACCAGGAATCTCAGCGGGTCTGTGCTATTGACGACTGTTTTTGAAGCTGTCTCCCTTTTCCAGAGCCTCATTTGACACAAATCTCAGAAACGTGGTGCAGACAGCTTTAGAGTGCCCCGCAAAGGTTGCAGACCAGAGAAACTACAGGCAAACCACTGTTGGCAGCAGAGCCCTCCCCACCTCCGTGTGCCCCTCGCTCCCAGCAGCTGTGCCCAGTCCAGAGCTCACGCCCCATCGTCACCTGATAGATTGCTATTTCTAGAACCTAAATGGGGACGCTAAGCTCGGGGTTTATAAGCTGTACGGGTATAACCAGATCGCTTGCCCAGAGGGGAGGGGGTTGTCCCTGATAAGGAGAAGCTTGTGGAATTAGCTCTGAAGTCCAGTGAGACCAGTAAGAGGTTCAGGTCTCGGTAGAGCTGCTAAGCGCGCACGGTTACGTGGGTTTTTAGCTGTGGCCCTTAGTGAGTGGTCGGGGCAATCCAGTGTTCTGGGATTCATGTGGGGGGGTTGCTCGGGTGACTAATGCTTTGAGCTGCCTGGATTTTGGAAGCTGGCCTTGGCAGCAGCTCCCCCTCATCCCCTTGGCTTTGCACAGAGAGCCTTGTATAACCCAAGAACAGTGCTGGAGTTTCATACTGGTGCTCGCGCTTGCTTGAGCACGGTGTTTAGTTGGCCTTAATCTGCTTTTATGTGTCTTTGTCCTTTTCCTGCTTGTAAAAGGAGCTGCTCCATGCCACCATAAACCCTCATGAAGATTTGCAGGCCTGGTAGCATTAGGATATTCTCATTGAACTCTCTGTTAATCATCACTCTGGAAGAGCTCTGACAATGGCCTGTCGAACGATACTGTATCGTGACGTGCTTTGTCTTGAACCTGGGGTGCTCGGACACCTTACAGAGAAGCAGCGAGTTACCCACAGCAACCATAAGTGCTCTTCTCACTACTGCTTTCCTGCGGGGGTGAAAGTTAGGTGACTTATTGAACTGTATTTTGATTTACCTTGAGTTATCTCGCCTTTTCTGTGCAGTGAGAGCACATACGCAGGCAGTTACTGTGGAAGGCGGGTTGCTGTTTGCAGTCCTTGCTGCTCCCCAAGTAAGAGACCATATGAGATCCTACTCAGGCTTTTGAGTTTGCTCCACCTTATCCCTATTCTAAGCTGCACAGCAGTTTTAGAGGTGTCTCTTCCTGTAACATTCTTGTCAGTGGTGACGGAGGCTGGGAATTATGTGCCTTTATTCTCAGCTGTGCTGTTGCCTCAGTGGAGCTGTAGATGAAGCTCTGCTGGTGGGGGAAGTACTGAGTTGTTAAAGCATTTTTCACAGGTCACATAATTAACCAGGCAGAGACGAGATTACAGCCCAGGTGTCCTGCCTACTCTGGTCTTCACTTAGGCACCAAAAGGGAACAATGTCCCTAGTTTTCTAGTAGTTTTAACAGAATCTTGCTTTATGCTTGCTGGTATTCTTGTTAATAGTCACTTCTCTCTTAGCAGTCCAGCCTAAGAGTAAGAAGACCTTAGCCAAAAGTGGTGTGAAGAATATTGTGGTGGTGGAGGGCGTTCGTATTCCATTTTTGCAGTCTGGCACCTCGTAAGTATAAAATAACAAGAAAATATATGCTGGCTTGGTTAATGGTAGAATCTTTCTGAGAAAAAAATTGGCTCGCTTGTTCGTTTTAATGTAGTTATTCTAATGCCTGAAAGTACTGGCATGGCAGTGAGCGAGTCTGCTGCAGTTATTCCAGCTTACCTCATGAAAAAATGTGGTTTGAAGAAGATGGCCCTCGTACACGAGTTCTGAGAAGAACGAGGATTTGTGCTGCATGTCTAGAGGAAGCTGTTGGTGAAACTATAGCAAATAAAGCAAAGAGCTTCACAAAACTAGCAGGACAGGTGCAGAGAATCTGCTGCAGACTCTTCTTGCTAGCAGCAAATTCACAGCTGAATTAGGACCAGACCTAACTCTTAGGATGGGTAGGGGATTTCTTTATTCTGTTACTGCCGCTTTTCAGCATTTTTAGTACAGTGATTGCGTGCTGACCGATGCACGGATGGTCTTCACACGCAGGGTTATGAAATGTTTGATTATAAACGCGGTGGAGCATTTGTGGTATGTCACCAGTTCTGTGCTGCTGACATGCACTTAGATTGAGGTAGACATCTGTATCGGGTTCTGACGCTCCTAAGTTTCTGCCTCTTCTTTAAATTCCAGGTATGCGGATCTTATGCCCCATGACTTAGCAAGAGCAGCGCTGCAGTAAGTAAATCCAATACTAGAAGGGCCAGAAAACTTTCTCTTGTTGAACTGTTGGGGTCCCAGTGTTGGGGTATTGTGGCTCCAACGGGTTTGGAAGCCAAGGCTCTAGCTTTGTCTCTGAACGATACGATCCAGCTGCTTCATTTTTCATGGTCCGCCACCGCCTTAGGAGGCGGCTTAAGCAGTAGGGCTTATAATAGGCTTGTGTTAAAGTGCGTTGTTATACAAAGGTTGCGTTGTTGTCCTGCTTGACAAGTTCTGACTGTAGTTGCCTAAATACAGAGATTGTAGCTACAGCTGAGGTGTTCTTACAGTGCATGGGAAAAACGGTCTGGGCACTGAGGAGAGAACTAAGTGGCAACAAGAATAACAAGCTAATTCTGTCATCTTGCCTGTCCCTTCCATTCCCTTCCATTCCTTCCATTATCGCTCTCTGCAACTGCCTAAAAGGAGGCTGTAGTGAGGAGGGTTTGTCTCTTCTCCCAAATAAATAGCGACAGGACGGGAGGAACCGGCCCCAGGCTGCGTCAGGGGAGGGTTAGGTTGGATGTGAGGGAAAATGCCTTCCCTGCCGGAGCGGTCAGGCCCTGGCACAGGCTGCCCAGAGAGGTGGGGGAGTCACCGTCCCTGGGGGGGTTCAAACACCGTGCAGCCGTGGCACTTGGGGCCATGGTTTAGGAGGCCTGGGGGTGTTGGGTTGGGGTTGGACTTGGTGACCCTCAAGGTCTTTTCCAACCTTCATGATTCTGTGATTGTGTGATCCTGCAGCAATTTGACAAAAGCCGTAGGTCATTGACAGGGGGTTTGTTTTGTTGAGAAGCAGGGCAAAGTGCTGTTGAAAAGCGAGCGGGCTTTACCAGGGGGGAACGGAGCTTTCCAAGGCCCAAGGAAAGATTGTGAGGTTGGGTGCTGTCGCGCCAAATCTGAATGCCACGTTTAGCCAAGGCAGGCTCACTTGCTCGACAGGCAGTGTTAGTCATGTGTGAGGGCTGCGTCCTGGACATCGAGGGGGTTTTAGGGTGCTGCGGAAGAGAAGTTCGTGATAGAGGTGCCTTTAGTTTCATTTCTTTTGGTGCTTTGTAGTGTATGAAACTACATTTCAATCCCGGTGGCCTTAAACCAGTGCCTGGAATGGGATTTTCTGCGGTGGCCTGTTTGTCGAGGCGTTCTGGCAAATTGTGCAGTATGTTTTCTAATGAACTGTGAAAACGCACCGCTCGTGTTCTGCATGTCTTTATTGAAGTTTTACATGTTCCTACACCGGAGGTGATTGGCTTTGTTATCTCTTAAGGCCCTCTTCCTTTAATTTTGACGTCCGAGTACTCCAGATTGGGGAAGACACCAACAGCCGTGTTGGGGGCGGGCGTGGTGCAGAGTAGTTGCTTTTGTGAAATTATGTAACCATTTATAGTGATATTATCACCACAAATATTTGCAGTCCGTAGTCAGTTATGCTTTTTGTCAAGCACATATGCACACAAGAGGCATTCTGAACCAGGGGCGGAAGATGTGGCTCTGTTGTTGCCTTGTTCTCCAGCCAAGCTGGTGCAAAGAGGATGTTTGAGGACTGTGACAAGGTTATTGCTTACATGGTGCAAATTCTGTTTGTTTTGATCTTCTCCTCAGGGGGTTGCTGAACCGGACCAGTGTCCCGAGGGACGTTGTCGATTACATTGTTTATGGCACAGTTATCCAGGAGGTGAAAACAAGTAATGTTGCCAGAGAGGTGGGTTACGTGCAGCATTTCCCCTGCGACTCTGATTTCTGCAGCTACTAGGAGGGTGACAAACACTTGCAAAAGAAAATTATTTCCAGTATTATCGTGTATTGAAACATGATTTGAGAGTATGACCTAGTTGTGCAGTATTGCCTGTTAAATAACTGTATGAGACTCTGCCTCCTGTTGAAATCTGCCGTAGATCAAGTGCATTTTAATTCTGCAAAGCCTTTCCTTGATTCTTCCCTGAAAGGGAAGCTTTTGTTAACAATTGCTGATCACTCAGCTCTAACTACAGGTTGGATTCAAATGCTGGTTTCTCCAAAGTACTTGAGAGGACCAGAGCGTGCTGCGATAGACTGTGTTACTGTGGTATTTATTTATTTTAGTTGGCCGATCAGGTGCAGCTTTTGAATGGTTTGAAGCAGAGTAGCTTAGCAGCCCTTTTTTGTGGCAGTCAGAAAACACACTTGGTGTATTATACACAGAAAGAAGCTGCCCCACCAAAGTAACGTTGCAGAGGCAGCATGTGATTTTCTGTAACCTGGAGCTTCTGCTGCTGTTCTCTGCAACTGGGCAAAGCCATGACATAACGTGGGCTGGAAGGACTTAGCAGGTTACGAGGCTCTCCAGTTTCATCGGCCGTTTTAGCCGTGTGTACGCAAATACTTGCTTTGGTCACCTGCCAGTCATATGAGGCTGCGGCATAATTTTAACCTGGGAACAACTGCTGAACTTTAAACTAGTTGGCCGCGTCTCAAGTAGGGAAGGTCTTGCTGTGAGCAATTCTCCCATGTCAGATGAGGCGCTGCATTCTGAACTGTGGGAAATGGTTTCTGTGTAAAGGAAGTCACTGTGCCTCCTACTGAGGGGTCTAAATAATTCCTTTCGCCTACTGCCTTTGCGAATAAGGTGAAGCAAAGGTGATGTCAAGCAGTTGGAAGCTCTTTTGAAATTGTGAGGTGTGTGGTTAGTTTGTCCCTTTATTAATGGGGGACCAGAGATAGTCAGCATGATGCGACTGAGAGCCCTGGCAGCCGTCGTTTACTCCTGTTCCCCGAGCCCGGGGAGGGGAAGAGCTGTTGCAGTAATCGGCCGAACGAAAACTCGATGTACTTGTTTTCAGCTTAGTCTGCAAAGGCGTGTTGCTGGGCAGAAGGTAGCTTTGACCCTGTGGAGCAAAAGGTGTAGGTTTTAACAGTCATTTGTTGTTGCTCATAGGCTGCCTTGGGAGCGGGTTTCTCTGACAAAACTCCAGCTCACACCGTCACCATGGCTTGCATTTCTTCAAACCAGGCTATGACCACAGGTATGTTGGCTGGAAGAACGAGCTGTGGGTTTGAGAAGGAGCTTAGCAATTCCTCTACATCCCTCATCTAACTCACGCTGCTTAGTGAACATAAGTAAGCATCTTAAGAAATTCTGGAGTGGAAGGAAAGTTTTCGAACCAATGAAATATAATATTAAACCAGTGTCCGCTGTAGATCTGCCAGCAGCTGGACACCCTTTGCATTCAGTAATAGTCTCTGCTCCGTGTCCATGTTAGCTTGGGAGGTAAAGGCTGCATCTTGCTAAGGAAGTTCCTGCCTTTCAGGCTACTTTCATCTTTGACTTAGCCTAAACAGAGAGAAAAAAAAATTGAGACCCAGTTGCTGTCCTGAATCACTGCGGGTATTCTTCTCCCAGCTGCTGTGGGTGACAGAAGTGGAAGCAAAGTTACAAAACTAGTATGATTCAGAAAATGTCTGTTCAGCCTGCTCCCTCCCTGTTAAGTGTATGTTAACTCAGCCAAAGCCAGAGGCTGGAGAAGGAAATCAAATGTAGTCGTACCCAGGCACTGATGGGGTAAGTGGTGCTTCTCCCCACAGTTCTCATGAGAAACTCTTTCGTTCCACAGGCGTGGGGATGATCGCAGCTGGGCAGTGCGATGTTGTCGTAGCGGGAGGCGTGGAGTTGATGTCAGACGTTCCCATTCGTCACAGTAGGAAGATGAGGAAGACTATGCTCACTCTTAACCGAGCCAAGACCTTGGGCCAAAAGCTCTCCCTGATTTCCAAAATTCGCCCTGACTACTTTACTCCTGAGGTAATTTTTTTTTTTCAGGTGTTTAGATGCTTAAGGTAAACTGTTGTATAAGAAGGTGTAAAACAAGTTGGCTTAGGTAATTTTTTACCCTCGATGGAGAGGATTTAAAAAGGGTAAGGTTGCTGCCTGCGGCTCACTTTTATCGGGTCTTTCTCCTGTGCTTTAGGTTAAAACTGCAGTTGATTCATGCACCTCACAGCGTTCTTGTCTCTCTGCTTTGTCTTCTTACGTGTTGGCCTTCAGTAAACCTAACTTATTTCAAAACTTCCCTCCCCTGCAACTCCTAGGCAAACTGTGCTGGAGACTACAAAAATAGAAGCTTTTTCCCATAAATATAGAAATTATGCAAGAGTCCTAAAGGGCCAGAAGAATTTTTGTTTCCTTGATAATATAAGTAACATGCTTAATATCAGAAAGCAATATCCTCAGTCTATTAATGTAATGGTTGTTTGATTACCCTGTCTTAAATTTGCCTCATGATGGCTGCTCCGGCTGCATCCTGCCAGGCACCGAACGTGTTCAGCTCCCACGTCTGGGCCCTGACGAGAATCAGCGCTCTGCTGGTTACTGTCAGGCGTCTGCTGTCGGGAGAGCCACTTTTTGTCTTGGAGGTCATGAGAGAGGTGAATTATGGGTGGTGGAGGTGGGAAGGCAAAAGCACTTCCCTCCTTACCACCGCCGAGCTCTTCCCAAGAAAACTTGTGTGCGTCTGTCCCGCTGCTGGCCGCCTTCAGCGTGAGCGCAGCGAAGCACAGCGTACGTACAGCAGAGGTGAGACCCAAAGTCCAAATAAGGTGTGAAAATTGCAGGCTTAAATGCACGCAGGGATTTCCTGTGTGCTGCTGAAAGAATAAAAGCCGAGCTGAACTCACTTGCTGGCTCTGGTTTTGCTTGCGGAGGGGATTGACAAGGAGTTTTAAGGTCCCAGGATGTGCTGTTTCACCTTGGACCAAAAAGTCCAGTCCCCCTTCATAGGAGAGTCCTTGTTAAATGGACAAGGCAGCCTCTCTCTATCTGCAGGTGCAAATCCAACGCGGTTCTTGAGGCCCTGGCGTAAGCAGCAGTCTGGGTCTCATTTTTTGTATCCACTTTTTTCCAAAATCTTTGAAAGTGATGGTTCCACTAATACATTTGATCAAGTCACTTCTGCTGTTGTTACCATGTGTTGGTTGTATAGCTCTAACATTAAGTGCTTTGCTTAATGGATGGAAGGGCCTCGCTGGCTGACTGCAGGGTTAATCAGCTTCTGGACTGCACGTGACTGCCCAGGGACAGGGGTTTATGTGCGCTGACTGTATTTTTCTGTTTTGTAGCTCCCAGCTGTGGCAGAGTTCTCCACCAGCGAGACTATGGGGCACTCAGCCGATCGTTTGGCTGCTGCCTTTGCCGTTTCCCGTTTGGAGCAAGATGAGTACGCCCTCCGTTCACACACGCTAGCCAAGAAAGCCCAGGATGGAGGCTTGCTACTTGATGTGGTACCCTTCAAAGTGCCAGGTAACAGCACATGTTTCATTGCTAGCGTGCACTGGTTCAATAAAATACTTTATTTAGAAAACCAGGGGAAGTCTGGGGTCAGATTCGTAATGTTCTGCCTATCTGATACGGATTTTAACTCTGATATGCTCTGTTTCTCCCTGGAAAACTACTCACGTAGGAGCGTGTTTCTGAACACACGTGTCTAAATACATAAACATATCCTTCCATATCTAAATGTTGTCATGCCCACCTCGTGTCCGTGCTAAGGTGGCGATAGAGCAAGGAAAATCGGAATGGTTGGACCAAGAATCCCACCTGCTCTTTGGTCAGGCGAGAGCGCCTGTTTTTATACCCCAAGCTATTAACAACAAATAGAAATCCTAATAAAATCCCAGTCTGATAAATCAGGTGCTGGACAGGAAGGGTTGCATATAGTCTTTATGCTAAAATTGGTACTTTTTGTTAACTGGCTTATTTAAGGAGCCAGAAGATAGATATACCTGGTTCTTCCCAGCGCTCTTACTTCCTCAAACTTGGCACACAAGCGTGTACTGATGTAGGCTCAGTTGTACAATTTAGGCTTTGTAATCAGAATTTAAATTCTTTTATCAACTGGGTTTTCCATGCAGTAGTTTTTTCTTACAATAAATAGATTGCAGCTCTTTGGTTTTGCAGTCTTCAGAGAGAAAGTAATGTAACTTCAATTAATAAGTGCTATTTTTTAGCCAAGTTAAATATCCTGGTACCATGAATGATTTTCCCTTTTCTTCTCCTCCCACTTGTCATAAAAAGCACAGTTTTCTGATTTTTTTTTCCCCTCTGGACACCTGAGGTGTAAATTCATGTATGTTGCTGACTTTCTTAGTTTAAACATGCTTTTTTCATCAACAGGCAAAGACACTGTTACGAAAGATAACGGGATCCGTCCTTCCTCCATGGAGCAGATGGGCAAGCTGAAGCCGGCTTTTGTCAAGCCGTACGGGACGGTCACAGCTGCCAACTCCTCCTTCCTGGTAAGGCGTGCTCCCATGGCTCTGCGGGCCAGAGGGGAACGTCCCGTTTACCCTCTGCCTCCCTTCGGCACGTAGATCAAGCTGGTATAATCCGTGGGAATCAGTTGTCTCCTTGGTAACATCACCCGCTTTCAGGTTTTTCAAGGGTGACTTTGGACCGTGTTACAATTGGTGAAGTTGGGTACCAGATTGTTTCGTTTTAAAATCACTAACTAAACCCCTGAAGTTTTGGTCTGTCTCCCCTGCTTGCTTTTCTGTAGCTGCCTCGTGAGGGTTGATCATTCAGAGGCACGTGTAGAAATTCTGTCCTAGGATGGGATTCATCACACTGTAGATGTTAGTAGTTTCAGTCTCAGCTTTTCACTTTAAGGCTTGCCCTGTAACGCACAGAGGGGAAGGAGCGATTTCTCTAGCACATCTACGATGGCCTCTCTTCTGCATATGCTCCTTTGTCTCTCTCTAGTGCTTTTCAAGGAAGCTTTCATAGATGCTGAAGTCTAATGTAGTTGCGTAAATTAGGTGAGGTTTATCCGAGCCCCAGTTCCTGAGACTCAGTAGAAGGTGATTTCCCCTGAAAGTCTCCCGCGGAGGGCTCGAGGTGTCTGCCTTGTTCCTGCAGGCAGCCCTGGCAGAGTCTTGTGTGTTTAAAAGGCCGTTCCATGGGTTGTGAGGAGCACTTCAAAGGAAGCAAGTAACTACTGCTGGGGCTCTTTCAGCAGCGATGCTGTTTACTCCTTGGCATTCTTGGGGACTTACAAAAGCCCGGTAGTGGCACAGCCTCGGTGTTAGGACCAGCTGAAGCACTGTTGGTGTGCTCTAGGCCGCGGGTCTGTAGGCCAGCTTAGACTATTACCCCAGAAATGAGTGGTGATGTGCCAAGCCATGATGTTCATTTTGGCAAGGTGGTGAAGCTGTGCCTTGTGTCATCCCAGGATGATTCCCCCCAGGTTTTGGGATGGAGCTGAGCGGACAGGTGAGCGTTTGGGGAAACCAGCTTGTCCTCAGGACTGGCAGGACACTCGGGCACCCCTGCCCTGTTTGAAACCAGGGGGAACTGTGGGTCTGGACTGTAAGGAAGCGCTTCGGCGGCATGTGTGCTAACATCGTTCAGAGATCATCCATCCCTCGGCTCAGTCGTGCAGGCTTGTTCTTTGTCCCATAGCACAGGGGGGTGTCGTGGAAGCTCTGGCTCTGTTGGGGTCCTCCTTGCCAGCTGCTCTGCAGAATGGCTGTCAGGCTCGGTCTGTGCTTGCTCTTCAGGCAGCGACCTCACTGCGTGTGTCTGCCTGTTTCAGACAGATGGTGCTTCGGCAATTCTGCTCATGTCTGAGGAGAAGGCTCTGGCGATGGGGTACAAACCGAAGGCCTACCTAAGGTAAAAAGAGACCGCTCTACGTGGCCTCTGAAGTCTGCTCTCACTTCCTTCTCCTCTTCCTGGTACTAATAGCCTTTCTCCTGTGCAGGGACTTTGTGTATGTGTCACAGGATCCGAAGGACCAGCTGCTACTGGGGTAGGTGGCGATGACCAAGAGCATCCCTGACCATCCGTACTGGCACAACAGCCCTGACTTGCCATTACATGTTTGTTTTTTTGGGAAGTGTCTCATGAGATATTACATCTCCTCAGGCCTTCTCGCGAAGGTGCGAGAGCCGGTGTGCGAGGTGTGACTCAGCAGGGGGAGGTGGCTGACGTGGGAGAGCAGCTGTGGCAGAAATACTCGCCCTGATTTGCCGGGGGGGATCTCGGCGTGTTGGTACTAGCGGGAGTTACTTGCGGTTGTGTTTCAGTCGGAGTGGGACAGGCAGAGACCTGTGCCTTGCGCCCTAGAGAGGAGGACTGTAGCGTGGGTCGCTGTGAAAAAAGGGGATGATGATGGGAGGAAACATGTTCATGCCAGACTCTGTTTCTTAACCCTTCCTCAGTCCAACATATGCTACTCCCAAAGTGCTAGAGAAGGCTGGTCTGACCATGGCTGATATCGATGTGTTTGAATTCCACGAAGCTTTTGCTGTAAGTACTCTGAACACCGAGGATGCCTCTGACTGTAAAAGACCATTCTGTAGGCATCGGGTGTTGGTGAAAGCTCTTAAGACCTTCGCTACCTCCTCTCTACAACTACCTGAAAGGAGGCTGTACTGAGGAGGGGGCTGGTCTCTTCTCCCAAATAAATAGCGACAGGATGAGAGGAACCGGCCCCAGGCTGCGTCAGGGGAGGTTTAGGTTGGATGTGAGGGAAAATGCCTTCCCTGCCAGAGGGGTCAGGCCCTGGCACAGGCTGCCCAGAGAGGTGGGGGAGTCACCGTCCCTGGGGGGGTTCAAACACCGTGCAGCCGTGGCACTTGGGGCCATGGTTTAGGAGGCCTGGGGGTGTTGGGTTGGGGGTTGGCCTTGGTGATCCTGGAGGTCTTTTCCAACCTTAATGATTCTATATTTCTATAAATGTAGATAGGTGTAATTCTACATCTATGTCTAAATGTAAGTGCTGCATCTATTTTAACCAGAAAACATCTTTATGTTGACACAGTCCATGCTAAGAGTGGCTTGTGTTGACTGAAGTCACCAAAGGAATGCAGATTCTTTTAAAATAATAATAATAATAATAAATCTTACTTTCCCAAGACCCTTGTATGAAAGAAGCCACTTCCGCACATTGCCTGTTAATACATGTTACGGTGCAGAGGTCGCCTGTTAATTGGACAGCGTCTTTTTCTCGCTAGGGTCGAGCTAACGTGGATCAACAGGGCTGATCCCGTAAAGTGCTTTTTCCGGTTGGCTGTGTTGGCGTTGTGGCTGTAGCCAGTCTCAGGGCATCTCCTGTTTGCTAGCACTGTCCATAGCTTGCATCGAAGTCTGCCATCGTCCTCGCTGACATTGCCCTCCCCTCCTTTTCAGGGGCAGATACTGGCTAACCTGAAAGCGATGGATTCAGACTGGTTTGCGCAAAACTACATGGGCAGAAAGTCAAAGGTAAGGCGCGGTCAGGGTGCTTTTATCTTCAGTTTAACTTCGGGATTGACCGGATTCCACGTTGCAGCGGGGCATGCTAGTGCTGGAAAGCAGGGCTTTTGTTAGGTCCTGCGAGGAGAAGCAACGTTG
Organism: Phalacrocorax aristotelis; assembly: GCF_949628215.1. NCBI lineage: Eukaryota > Metazoa > Chordata > Aves > Suliformes > Phalacrocoracidae > Phalacrocorax > Phalacrocorax aristotelis. Next base: position 1,095,411 of record NC_134278.1, read on the forward strand.
AACTCTGGGTTAGCAAATGCCCATCTGAGCAGTTTCTTTGGGAGCAATGGCATTCCCGTTGTCAGCGGGAGGTGGAGAGCTAGAGCCATAGTTGTAATTGTTGGAGAGGAGGGAATTAAAAACAATGGGAGGGGCCCAGTCCTTCTGCATGCCTCCTGACAGCACGGGGTGTACCTGGCTGGCTGCGGGGGAAGCAGCAGAGCCTTTGGCGCGGTTTTGTGCTGTCAGCAGGCACTCGTACGGCCCAGAGAGCTCCTCCAGCGGCCCAGGCTGGCTGTGTAGGTTTAGTGTTGTGGTGAGGCCACTCTCCTTCCAGACAGGTGACTGTGTGCGTCCCTCTGTGTGTTCTTGCAGGTCGGAGCCCCCCCTCTGGAGAAGTTCAATAACTGGGGCGGCTCCCTCTCGCTGGGACACCCTTTCGGTGCCACTGGCTGCCGACTAGTAATTACTGCTGCCCACAGGCTGAAGAAGGAGGGAGGGCAGTACGGCCTGATTGCTGCCTGTGCTGCAGGAGGGCAGGTAATGATGCTGCATGGCTGGCGCTCTTCCCTCTGGAGGGGGACAGAAATTGCATTTCTGCTCCTGTTGGCGCTACACAAAACCCTGTCCAGCGACACCAGGTGCGGGGGCACCTCCGCAGTCCCGTGGCACCGGGGGTTCCTGACGCCCGCCGGCTCGGCTGGCTGCCTCCTTAGCCCAGCTCGGTTCAGCGAGACCCGCTCCGCCTCGACCACTTTCGAGACTCTCCAGCCTGCCTCAGGATCGCCCCTGGGCAGTGGCGATGGCAGCCCGTCGCTGCCCGTGTGCCACGAAAGGGAGGGGGAGATTTCTGCCACGTTCTGAGGGTTTCACTTGGTGGCTCTCAAAGACTTCCCGGGTTGTGGTTTGTGAGCACCGTTCTAATCTTGGGAAGAGCGACCTTGGCAGGGAAAGTGGGGGGGTGAGACTCTCCCTACAGCCCCTGCGGCTGCGGATGGGAGCCCTGGTTCGGGCTGCGGTGACTGGTGGCACTTCTGAGGGCACCTGGCATGGCTGGCCCTCTGTAACCTGGGGGAGCAGGTCCTGCCGCCGCCTCCTCCCTGAATTCCTGGTTTGGCCCTCAGGAGAGCCTGATGCTTGAGTCAGGGTGGGCTGTGCTGCTTTGGCCAGCCTGAAGCCCATCTGTGCTCTCCTGAAGCCGTCAAAGCCCTGCCTGCAGAATCCTCTTAGTGAATCGCCTCTGGATTTTCATCTCCCCTTTTATTTTAAGACAGTCGAGAGACGGGCACCCCCCGTTAGGTGCGTGTCTGTAACAATTAGTCCTTGTGGTGACCGTTTGCTCCCTCTTTCTCTCTCTTTTCAGGGGCACGCGATGATAGTGGAGCTTTACCCTCAGTAACGGGACAAGGGACTGCTGAGTGGGTATTCACATCTCCTGTGCCTGGCAACGCCATTTCAATGCACTAATAAAAGCGTATTTACAGTCCTTCTCGGAAAGGATTTTTGGTGGCCTTTGTAAATACCTTTTAGCTACTCAGCTGGTAATTTTCAAGCGATGAACACGCTCTAGGAAATATTCCAGGAGAATAAAAGTTAACGTGGCTCTTGTTCTCTCCAGTGTCCTTGTAACCTGTCTGATTTCTGTTGTAACTCTTCAGTAAGCAAGGTTTCTCCCCCTGGAGAAGAAGAATGATTCCAAAGCTGCGTACAAGAGATTAAGTTTGGAGATGAGGAGGACGTGAGGTACTGGCAGTCGGTGGGCTGAGATGGGAGTTAATGAGTCCTTGTAGGGAGTAACAGCCGTTGTTGGAAGCGGGTTCAGACTGAGTTGGCTGGTTTGTACGGAGGGAGTTTGCTGCGCAATGTCCAAACAGCGTTGGAAGTAGCAAATTGCTGCTGGCAAATGAGTGTCACCGTGGTAGCCACAATAAATCGGGAAAATAAAAAAAGAGTCTGGCTTTTTCCTTTCCTTCCCCTCGCCTGAAATACGCTGGGGAGGGTTTCCACGGTGTTTGTCGTGGGGGCTGTGCGCTCCGGGGCGATACTGGGTGTCTGCCCTCTGACAGGGGCGGCAGCTGCTCCGAAACTTGCCCAGAGCCCACCTTGAGCTCCAGAGCCCCAGTGCATCACCCAGAGCCACGCTTTTGAGGCTGTTTTGGTAACTCCTGCTTCTCTGTGGCTCCTTGGTTACGCACTTTCAGCATCCGGCATTTTGGAAATGCAGAAACAGGGGCAGCGTAGTGCTTACGCCGCATTAGGTCGTTGATGAACTTCAGGTGTGCAGACTCGCGATCTTTCTCCCAAGGTTTTGGGAAGATGAGATGGCTGTCCTTGCCCTTTGTGTTCGTGTTCTGGGTGATTTTCTTCAGTCGGCTCTCTGGTTTTGTTACGCTGAGGACGGCTGGTGTTATTTGCCAGGGAACAGAGATTGTTCTGAAACGCCCTGCAAAAACCTTTGAGTCCTTTGTATAAAGCAACAGCTTCTGCGACCCAGTGGCTGCTGTACAGCCCCGCGACTCGGGAGACACACCTGAGGTAAGGGACAGGTGCGACAGTGGGTGGCTCTTGTTTATTCCTGGTTGGAAATCCTGTGGGTGGGAACGCGGCGCAGGGAGGCGGGTGCGGGTGGGAGCCGCCTGGGCGAGGGGAGAAGGGCCCTGCTTGACTTTGTGCAAACAACCCCTGTGTTCCCTGCTCAAACACGGTGCTTGGTGTCCCACTTCCCCAGAGCAGGACACCGAGGCTGCACAGGGGCGCTGGGCAGGCTGGATCGATGGGCTGAGGCCAGTTGTGTGAGGTTTAACAAGGCCGAGTGCCAGGTCCTGCCCTTGGGTCGCACCAACCCCAGGCAGCGCCCCAGGCCTGGGGCAGAGGGGCTGGGAAGTGCCCGGGGGAGAAGGCCCTGGGGGTGGGGGCTGACAGCCGGCTGGGCATGAGCCAGCAGTGCCCGGGTGGCCAAGGAGGCCACCAGCCCCCGGGCTTGTGTCAGCACTGGTGTGGCCAGCAGGAGCCGGGCAGGGATGGGGCCCCTGTGCTCGGCCCTGGGGAGGCCCCACCTCGAATGCTGGGCTCAGGTTTGGGCCCCTCGGGACAAGAAGGGCCTTGAGGGGCTGGAGCGTGTCCAGAGAAGGGCAGCGGGGCTGGGGCAGGGTCTGGAGCACAAGTGTGCTGGGGGGCGGCTGAGGGGGCTGGGGGGGGTTTAGCCTGGAGAAGAGGGGGCTGAGGGGAGCCCTTCTCGCTCTCTGCAGCTGCCTGAGAGGGGCTGGAGTGAGGGGGGGGTTGGTCTCTGCTCCCAAGTCACCAGTGACAGGACGAGAGGAACCGGCCCCAAGCTGCGTCAGGGGAGGGTTAGGTTGGATGTGAGGGAAAATGCCTTCCCTGCCAGAGCGGTCAGGCCCTGGCACAGGCTGCCCAGAGAGGTGGGGGCGTCACCGTCCCTGGGGGGGTTCAAACACCGTGCAGCCGTGGCACTTGGGGCCATGGTTTAGGAGGCCTGGGGGTGTTGGGTTGGGGGTTGGACTTGATGATCATCAAGGTCTTTTCCAAGCTCAATAATTCCATGTTTCTGTGATTGCTGGCAGAGGGAAGTCCTGGAGAGCTCAGCCAACTTCTAAGTGGCACCGCTGCAATTCCCAGCGTTCCAACGTGTGCGAGAGCCCGTTCCCACGGCCCGGCCAGCCTGGAGGCTTGGTGTGATCCTCCTTTGCAGGACGTGTGGAGTTCAACAGTCTCTAATGTAGCACCACAACAAAAATGCGTAGCTGCTCGCTTTGTTGGTGAGGATCCTCATCCATACCCTCGGTGCAGGATGGTGGGGGCACAGGCACCCTGCTGCGAGCCCCCGGGCTGTTGGGGCTGTGCTGGGGCTTGCTGCTGGGACCGGAGGGAGCTGAAGCATGTACGCTGCTCGGGGCTGGCGTGCTTGCGGCTGGGAAGGTGCTGTTTGTGCCCTGGCCGGGGGGTGAGCTGTTCCACGGCTCAGGTGCAAGCGTGCTGCCGGTGTCCTGGGGCAGCCCTTGCAGCCCCGTGGCTCCGCTGGGCCGTTCTGGCCTGTCTGTTCCACGGTGGCTGATTTTCAATGTTATTTGGGGGATTTCATCGCCCGCCAGGGTGTCGGGGGAGCCGAGCAGCGCCGTGGGCTGGTGCAGGCGGTGGCTGGGTCCCTACATGCTCAGTGGGGCTGGGCTGCAGCCCTTCAGGATGTGACTCATCCTTGAGGCTCATCCCGCTCCTCCCACCTGCTCTGCCGGTGCCTCTCTGTGCCGGGACCCTCACCGGGACGTCGTCGTGGTGGGTGAAGCTGCTCCGGTGCCGGTCTGTGCGGGGAACGTGCTGGGGGCAACGGGGTGGGCTGGCCGCAGCGAACCGGGCGGGAAGACAGAGGAGGCTTTGCAGAGCTCCTTCGCCGGCTCTCGGTACGGACAGAGCCCGGCTCTGCTCTCCTCCGCCCCGGCCTGGCTCTGACCCTCGGCTCCCCGAGATGGCCGGGGTCCCCTCGCAGCCTGGCGGTGCCGTTTGCGGGGGCAAGGCGGGCTGGCGGGGCTGTGCCCGCGGTGGCGGGGCTGGGGCAAAGGTTTCTTCCGCGCTCCTGGCGTTGGGCACTGAAACAAGGTGGAGGGAGGGGAGGAAGAGGGGGGTCACACAGGGAAGGGGTCCTGGCTGGGCTGGTGGAGCTGTGCCGTGCCGGTGTCTCCCTGTAGGCTCACGGGACCCCCTCCTACTGAGGGGCTTGGGGGGCACAGACCGGGTGGCACTGGGGAGGAGAGCCAACCCTGCCTGCGTCCCACGTGCAGGGACCATGGGATGGGGTGCTTTGCCGTGCGGGGGGGCTGGGGGGGTTATTTTGGCTGGCAGGATATGAGGGGGCTGGTCTGGGGGGGCAAGGCGTGGGACCCCCGGCTGACGAAGCCCCGTTTGCAGGGCGCCTGAGCCACCGCCGTGCCTTGCCCCACATGGACACCCATGTGCAGGACGGGGCCGAGGTGCCGCCGGAGGGAAGCCCAACGGCCGAGGTGAGCGCGGGCAGGGGCCCATGGGCTGGAGACACCCCACAGACAACCGGGGCTGGGGGATCTCCATCCCTGGAGGTATTTAAAAGACATGCAGACATGGCACTTGGGGCCATGGTTTAGGAGGCCTGGGGGTGTTGGGTTAGCGGTTGGGCATGATGGTCCTAGAGGTCTTTTCCAACCTTAATGATTCTGTGATCCCCACGGGTGGAGGATGGGGGTGCGGGTGCAAGCACCAGCATCAGTGCGGGGGTGGGACCGAGGGTCCCGTGGAGGCTGGGGAGGGGGGACTGTGGCAGGGAGGAGCCGGCCTGACCCTACAGCTTCCATGGAGCTGGAGGGACAGGCTGGGGCACGAGGGGACATCCCAGCTCACCCTCTCCTCCCGGCGCAGGGGTCGGAGGGGTGCTGCCGGCGGGAGCGGCGCCCGGCGGGGCAGTGGACGGTGGCGGAGGTGGGCGCGTGGCTGGCCGCACGGAGCGGGAGCGCGGAGCTGGCGGAGCTGGCGCGTGAGCACGACGTCTCGGGCCGGGCCCTGCTGCGGCTGACGGAGGGGACCCTGCGCCGTATGGGGGTGGCCCCGCGGAACCGACGCCGGGAGCTGCTGCGGGAGCTGCTGCGCCTGCGGCTGCAGCAGGAGGTCGAGGAGCTGCTGAGCATCGTTGGGGGTGAGCGTTGCCCACGCTGGGGCCGTGGGTTGAGGGTGGGCACCGGCCATGATGACCCTGGTCCCCCAGGGTGGTCACCATCACCTCTCTCCCCAGAGTGACGATGACGTCCCTGCGGATGTCCCGGAGCCCGCTGACAGAGGACGAAGCAGCAGCTGGAATTGAGCACCTGAAGCAGGAGCACTGCCGGGGGGATCCCCAAGGTCACGTGTGCTCCCCCAAAAAGCCCAGACCTGGCAGGGAGAAATGGTCACAGGGCCCGTGGCAGCACAAGCTGAGGGTGGCTGCCCCTGGCCCCACTGCCAGCTCCCATGGAGTCCTGCAGGCTCCGGCAAGCTGGGGGAGCCCCCCTGGCCCCGCAGCCCCCCAGGATCCTGCTGGAATCCAGGGGCAGCCCAGCCCCAGGAGCGACCCTCCAGTGAGAAGGCACAGCAGTGTCTGTCTGTCTGTCCATCCACGGGGCAGGGGGGCTGGCGTGGGGAGGGGGCGCGTTCCCCAATTGCTACACTGGGGAAATCCATCGCCTCGGTGTGTGGGGCTGGCAGGAGGAGCACAGCACTGTGCAGAGCCAGTGCCCTCAATAAATACCTTCCTGGGAACGGCAGAGGGGTCCCCGCTCCCCAGTTTCAGTGAGGCTGAAGGCCCTCGCGCCGGTGCTGCCAGCACCCTGCAGCCTTCCCGGGCAGCTGAGCTGCAGGCGCCGGGTCTGTCCCCAGGACCCAGTTCCTCATGGAGAAAGGGGGGGGGGGCGAGTGCTCCCTGCCCCTGCAATACCCTCCCGTGGCACCCCGAGTCTTGCGTGGTCTGAGGGGTGCAGGGCTCTGGGCAGATCCTGTGCCCCCCCAAAAGAGGGAGGGGGTTCAGGAGGTGGGGGAGACCCTGGACAGGTGCCATCGGCTGGGCTGTGCAGAGGCAGGTTTGGGAGGCGCAGGTTCGGGGGGACCCTGGGTGCAGGGCTGTGGTTTGGGGGTGTGTGTGTGATGCCCCTGGGGTGTCTTTGGGATCCCCGTGAGGCAGCCCCAGATCGGTTCCCTGGGGTGACTCGCGGGGGTGTGGAATAATCGCTGGAGGTGACTTAGAAATTAAACATGTCTTTAGGAAAGGTACAGCATGGAAGAAGCTGTCAGGGCGACGTGCAGCTGGCATGTGAGGAACCCATTCCACGGAAGGTCCCCTGTAACCACAGATGTCAGCAATGCCAGGAGAACTTGGCGCACTGACTCTGAGAGGAGTTGTCTGGGGGGTGGAGCGGTGCGGAGGCATCGCAGCCAGGCTCTGATAAATGGGAACTCACTGTACCCTGGAGCTGGCACGCTGCACATTTGCTACCCTGGGCCAACAGGCCGTCATGCTTTTGGCAAAATGATGTCCTTCTGGTGAGCTTTGCTCATTATAATATCATTATAATACCAAAGCACCCCTCCATCCCAAAAGCTACCCGCCTCTCAGGTGCGACCACCCCTCACTGGGCACGCGTTTGGAATTCCTTCTAGTCTATGCTCTTAAAAGTAAAGCGAGGAAATTTTACACCCATCATAATAAAGGTACAAATGACCGGAGTCACTCAAGCTCCACCTGAAAGGTAAAAAATAGTACAAAATACGTGAAGAGGAGGAGGGTGTTGGGGAAGATCCCATCGCGTACCACTGTGACCTCTGGGAGCAGTCGACGGGCTCAGCCTCCCCCCCCTCCCCGCACTGGGACGCCTTTGGGTAAGATTTAAACATTTGGTTACACCAAGTATTTCCCCGGGAAAACTCAGAGATTTAAAGCTTCACTTTAAATCTTCACTTTAAATCTCCAATGCATTAGAGTCACTTCATATTTGCTTAAGGCACTTGTAGCCTTGCAGTGTTACTCATTTCCTTAGTATTTGTATGTGTCTTGTAACCAGCAGTTTTACCACCGGTAACGCACAGAACCTGTGCATCTGTTGCTTTAATAAATCGCGTCCCGGGGCCGTTTGCGTGGAGGCGCTTGTTATTCTGGGTGATTTGTGTGTTAGCTGTGGGCGTACCTGGGTTGTGCTGATGTAATTGAGGACAATGAGGGGGGAGTTGGGCTGAGACCTGGGCTGCAGCCTCATCTCGGCCTCCAGGATGCTGGATGGAGACGGTGTTTTGGGAAGCAGAGGGTCAATAGCCCGTGTCGGTCCTGGGGCCAAAGGCTGGTGCTTCGGTGATGTGAAAGCACGACACGCTGTCCCCTTGGCAAGCGGGGGCCGGCGGAGAGGGAGGGACGTTACAGAGGAGGCGCCTCGGTGGGCAGCCATGCTGTCCTGCCGCGCTGGCCTTCTGGGTGCCGCCCGAACCCCCCCAGGTCTGCCCATCCCCAGGGGAGATCAAAGGAGCACCTGTAAGGAGCAAACGAAGACTGCGGAGCTGGGAGACCGTAATTTACACATCTGCTTTTCTTGGGCTCCGTGCAGGACTCTATTAAAACCAGTCGCTTCTCTCCTGGCCCCGTCCCAGCCGCCCGGGGCAGGGGCAGGGCGGGCACAGCCGCGGGGTGCAGTGTCACGCGTGGCCGGGGACACGGCACGGCACGGCGCGGGGCTCCATCTCCCGGTGCGGGATGGCGGCGGGGAGGCGATTGGCCCCAGCTCAACGAGAGCCACCGTAACCAGGGGCTGGAAGCAACGTCCTCTGGGCCACGAAATCCCTGAGGAGATTGGGGACAAGCGTCTGTGCCTTGTCCTGGCTCGCAGAAGCCTTCCCCCTTCTCCCCAGGCTGCAGACGGGACCCTCCCAGCAGCCGCCGTGGCATTGTCAGCCCCGGAACCCCCTTGGCACCCCATGGTCCCAGAAGGGAAGCAGCCTGTCCCCAGGCGCGGGGGGGAACCGTGCCCCGGTGCGGCCCCCTGCGCTGCTCATTTCACCTCCAGGCTGCCCCGAAAAGCTCCTGCCCTGGTGGTGTTTGGTCCCCAAGCCGGGGCTGGACCCCTGGCCCCCTGCTCTGGGGTGCTGCGGGGGGAGCTGCTGCGGTGCTGGGCAGGGTGGGGGGTGCAGCGCCCACCCCCCCAAAAGCATCCGGGAGCGGAGCCCGGCTGCAGCCCACGCCGTGCTGGTGGGGGGCCCAGCCAGGGCTTTGCAGGGGTGCGTGCGTACACACGTGTGTGCCTCCGGGCGGGTGTGTGCGCGCGTGCGTGTACGCGTGTGCCCGTGTACGTATGCACGTGTATGGGTATGCCTGTGCGTGTGTGCACGTATGCACTGGGGGGGTGTGTGCGTGCATGTGTGTGCCTGCGCGTGCATGTCTGTGGGCGTTCGCGTGCACGCAGGTGTGTGCGCGTGCATTTGTGTGTACGCACGGACCTACGTGTGCATATACACGCCCGTGTGCGCGCGTGCGCATACGTGCGTGCGCATCTGCGGGTCTGGGCACGCATGCGTGTGCGCTTGCAGGTGTGTGCCTGTGCACACGTGTGCGTACATGTGCACATCTGTGTGTGTGTGTGCACACATACGCAGGTATTCGTGTGCGTGCTTGTGTGTGCACGTGTGTGCACTGCCCTGTTGCGGGCTCTGTGCTGGGCCCTCCAACCGCTCTGTGCGAGCACCCATTCCTGGGGGGATGTGAGGCACCCTCCGCCTTCCCCCTCTCTGCCCCCCTCCCCAAAACCCCTGGGGGTTTCCCTCCCGCCCCATGGCTCCCCGCAGCAGGGTGGGTCCCACAGCTGTGTCGGTCCTGAGCAGAGCAGGACGACCCCTTCCTCAGCACATCACCCTCACTCTTCTAGCCCAAAACGAGAGGCAGCTTTTCGGGAGCAGCCTTGCACCGTGGCCTGGCACCCGTGATCCGGGGTGCCGGGACCATCTGTGCCTGCTTCCCGTGCTGGAAAAGCTGCGGGAGCCGAGGCTGGCATCCCCGCCGAGCCGAGGGACAGGACACCCACCGCCGCTTGCCCATCCACACGGCCCATGAACCTCTCGGGGAAAGAAGTGAGGTTGGCGTGACTGCATTTGGTCTTGGCCAAGCTCCCTGGCTGCTTTGTCTCACCTCATTAACCCCTGGGTGCTACAAATCGAGCAGTGGAGGTTGATATCAGTCGAGGATCGTCGGACGGTTTGGTCGGGTGCCTCCGGCTGTGGAAGCTGCACCGGGGGCACTGCGAGTCCCCAGTTCCCTTCTTCCTTCTTTTTGCCCTGCTGCAGCCCAGGGGCTTTCGCCGCCCTGCATGAGCTCTCGGGGGTGATGCCTAGTGGTTTTGGAGATTGCCTCCGATGCCCCTGCCTTGAGCACAGGCGATGAGCCGCCGTCCCCATCCCTTCCCTCCCCGGCTCCATCCCTTCCCTCCCCGGCTCCATCCCCTATACCTGGGCTATAGGGCTGCCCTATACCCTTCCCCTCCAGAGACGGGAGGAGGCACCAAGACCTGCTGTCTGCTCCCTTCCCGCTCCTCGCTGCGGCCCCCAGCCCTCCTGCGTCCGCCGCCCGCTTCGGGGTGCTGACAGGGCTCCGCTCGTGCAATTGCTGCCAAATAACAAGGAGCTGGCCGGCCTCCCCCGTGCCAGAGAAAAGGGTGACGCACGTTTGCAGGCAGGCTTTGAGAGCCCCTGTCGTGATGTTAATGACCCCCCCTCACCGCTATGTGCCCACAGGGGAGCCCATGTGTTTGCAGCTGCGACCCTGGGGGCAGGTAAACAGCAGTTTTCCCTCTGCTCTCCCCAGCTGCCAGTCCTTGCACAGACTCCGAGGAGGTTCAAAGCTCATTTTGCTCTTCCCCCCTTGCTTGTGCTTGGCCCGGCTGCCTCTGTTTCTCAGCAATCACAGCCCTTTTTGGAGGGGGCGCAGGCAGCCTGTGAAACTGAAACTGCTCGTCGGGCTCACGTGGTTTCAGGCAAACTCCCTCGTTTCTCTCTTCTCAGATCAGGAATTTAATCTGCAAACCTCTCTCGAGGATGGAGGATGCCAAGGGGTGCCGGGCAGACACCAGCCGGCCGGGTGCCCCCAGTGCTCTGGCAGCCCCCGGGGACTGGCGCCTGCGGGGCTGGAGCATCTCCCGCGGGGCAGCCGGAGGGGTGCGGCGGATCAGCGGCTGGCCCCTGGGCATGACCCGTGCTTGGTAAGGCTGGAGCAGGCGCACCTTGCCGCGGGGCAGCCGGCCAGAGCCACTCTGCTGCAGGGGCACAGGGACCCCTTGCCATGCGCCGCTCCCGGATTGTTGCCCGCAGCGAGACAGATTCTGTCTGAACGCGCTTCCCTGACGAGGCGCCAGGAGGTTCACATATAGCACAAGGTTATTGTACTTTCCACTGTCCTTAAGCAAGTTATTTTAACCTATATAATAAGCCCAATACATAATAAGACAGAAATTGGCGAAGCAAAATGCATGAAGTTGGGGGAGGGGGAGCATGCCCTGCTTGGTGGTCCAGCAGTCCGCGGCAAGGTCAAAGGCGATGGGGGTCTGAGGCCAGCTGAGAGGGAGCTCCACCGAGCTACTCCCACGCTCTGATTTTACAGCCAGCATGAAGCCCCCAGTCCCCACATGTCTTCGTGCAAGGCTTAATCTCCGCAGCACGCCCCGCTACGCCTCTCGGAGCTGAACAGGGGCTGTTGGGGTGGGTAAATGAGGGGCGAGGAGGGAGGAAGACCTTGTGGGTCAGCAAAAGTGTTCATGTTTCTGTAATTTAAGGAGCCACACAACTAAACCCTCCAGCAGTTGTGCTGGCGATTAGTGTTTAGCTGCGAGTGGGTGGCAGCTGCTTGATTTGGTTTAAACACTTCCCCCAGGGGGTTTTGTTAGAAGCTGTCGACATAAGTTTAGGCCTAATTTTTGGGCAGCTGATGAGCGGTGCAGGGAGTGGCAGAGGCACGGTATCGGGGTCTGCACAGCTGGGGCTGGGGGCTGAGCAAGGGGCGACCACCAAGTCTTCACCTAGTTCCGCCCCTCACCGCGGTGCCATCGTGGCGTTCCCTCCTTCAGCGGACCCCCGGCATCAGCCCAGCTCCAGGGTCGGGACCCCACACCCGTCTCTGCTGCAGAGCCCTCGCCCTGCGGGAGCTGAGCCCCCCGGGCTGCCCCGAGCGGCTGCGGTGTAAAGCCGGCACAGGACACGTGGGGTGGAGGGGACATGGGCTGGGGGGGATGAGCATCAATAAATCCTGCAGGCATCCGGAGCGGTGGATGCAAAGGGGGGCTCTGAGGAGAGGGATGAGGAAAGGAGGCTTCCGGGTGGATTTGATGGGTGGGCTGTTCGGTGGATGAGGAACTGGCTGGATGGTTGCATCCAGAGGGTCGTGGTCAATGGCTCGAGGTCTGGATGGAGACTGGTGACGAGTGGTGTCCCTCAGGGGTCCGTACTGGGACCAGTGCCCTTTGATATCTTCATCAATGACACAGACAGTGGGCTCGAGTGCACCGTCAGCAAGGTTGCAGGTGACATGGAGCTGAGCGGTGCAGGTGACATGCCAGAAGGACAGGATGTCATCCAGAGGGACCTGGACATGCTGGAGAGGTGGGCCTGGGAGAGCCTCCTGAGGCTCAAAAAGGCCAAGTGCAGGGTCCTGCACCTGGATCGGGGCAGCCCCCGGGATCAGTCCAGGCTGGGGGATGGAGGGACGGAGAGAAACACCCAAGGCCAGGCTGGACGGGGCTCTGAGCAACCTGCTCTGGCTGAAGGTGTCCCTGCTCATGGCAGGGGGTTGGGCTGGGTGGCCTCTAAAGGACCCTGCCAACCCAAACCCTTCCGTGATTCGATGATTCAGGGGTAAGAGGAGCAGGCTGGGGAGGTTTCCAGCCAAGAGCTCCAAGCGCTGCCCCAGCGCCTGCTGCCTTTTGCCCAGATTTCAGGCAGCAGCTTCCCCAGCACTCCACAGGCGCTGGACGGGAGCACCGGGCATCCCTGTGCAGAGCCCAGGGCAGGATTTGGGAGCCTGGTGTGTGTGCCTAGGCCTGCTGCTGCCTTCTGACTTGCCAGGCTCAGCTGCAGCAGCTCCTGTGTTTCACTTTCATATTCTGCTACAGACAATGGCCTGATTTCCAGGAAGGCAGAAGTCCCCCCTGCCTCCAGGAATGCAAAAGAGCACACCCCACTAAAGAACTGGGAGCTGTATAAAGAGAGGGCTTGCACTGGGCTGACACCAGCCTGCGAGCTGCCGAGCACTGGAGAGAGACGGCAGGACCTTGCTGACGAGCTCTGGGGCTGGAAGCCGGGGATCACCACAGAGCAGAGGTGGTGTTTGTCCTTTGCTTTGTATTTTGTGTGTTTTCTCATCGCTTGAGAGACGCCAGAGAATGAAAAAAGGGGCTTTAGGGCAGCAGGTGAATGCTCTCTGCTTTGAGCGTGGGATGGAGGAAGCAGCCTTTGCTTGCCAGCCTGTTTGAGGAAGCTCAGAGGACCCGTGTGTGCTGCAAGGGTTGAATTGGGAGGGTAGGAAGGAGGCTGAGGCGTCAGAGCCGGTGGTGGCATCTGGGTGGGATTCAGGGGCAGACTGATGTCTGCAGAGGTGCAAAGCCTGGCTTCAGGAGCCAGCAGCAGGGCTGGATGGGGAGGGACCTGCTGTCTGCTCTAGGGACAGACCCCTTGCAGAGCCCCTTCCCTGCTGCGACCCCTTCCCCGGGCTGGGAAGCACTCCCCCCACCCGGGGCTGATCCTGCCCGCCCTGGGCACGACCCAGCCCCTCGGTGGGTCAGGGTGGGTGCACTCGCCTGAAGCCCAGCTGTGCCGGGGGGCTGGGGGCCGGGGGCGGGGAGCCGGGGTGGCAGCGGAGCTGTGCATGCTCCGGTACCCTGGTGCATTTGCTTTCCTGCTCTGGAGACACGGGATGGGGCTGGGGTGGGTCGGAGCGAGACCGGAAGGCAAAGGGGAGGTGGGAAGGCAGCCATACGGGCACTCCTGTGGCCTCGGAAGCTAAAAAGGTGTCGTGGTTTAGCCCCAGCCAGCAACTAAGCCCCACGCTCACTGCCCCCACCCTGGTGGGATGGGGAGAGAAAAGGAAGGGCAAAAGCAAGAAAACTCGTGGGTTGAGATAAGAACAGTTTAATAATTAAAATAAAATAGTAATAGAACAATATAAATAATAATAACAATAATATAATGAAAAGAAAAATAACAAGAGAAGTGAATCCCAGGGGAAAAAAAGGACCCCAAACAATAAGGGCTGTAACCTCTCACCACCCGCCAACCAGGGCTGCCGGTCCCCGAGCCGCAGTCACTGCTTCCCCTGGCCAACTCCTCCCAGTTAATGTGCTCGGTGTGCTGTCATATGATATGGAATATCTCTTTGGCCAGTTTGGATCAGCTGCCTCAGCTGTGTCCCCTCCCTTCCCGGCTCCTTGTGCCCCTGACAGAGCACGAGAGGCTGTAAAAGTCCGTGATTAGTACACGCACTACGTAGCAACAACTAAAACGTCGGTGTTATCGACATTATTCTCATACCAAATCCAAACTGCAGCACTGCACCAGCTACAGAGAAGAAAATTAACTCTATCCCGGCCAAAACCACGGCAGACGGATAATTTGGGGAACCCCATGGCTAATAACGTTTTCTGTGGTGTGCTCTCTGTCAGTGTGAACGGGGGTGCGGAAGCGACGGGTGCTGGGGTGCGGTCCGCGGGCTGGCGGCGTGGGCAGCTTGGGTGGTGGTGCCTGCTTCCCGCACCGCGCGTTAGGGCGTGTGGCAGCACTGGGGGTAACCAGCGGCATTCGTGGGACACCCTGCTCAGCCCCCAAGCCTACGGGGAGAGTTTTTCCTTTTCCTTTCGGTGGAACGATGGTGGGATTCACCTCTCCCAGCCTCTCCTACAGCCTGGACTTCACACCCAACGTGCTCTGGGCCCTGGTGCAGCCCCTCAAAGGCACAAGCACCTCCAGAGCTGGGTTCCCCTGGGGCAGGGCTGGGGAAAACACTCTCAAGGAGCCTGTTCCCATGAAACGGGAGTTAACGTCCTCCATCGCGGCCGAGCAGTGCTGATTTGGGCACCTGAGATGGAAATAGCGTTGGTACCGCTCCCACGGGTGAGAAGTTGGGAGGGGACAGAGCCAGGATGGGTGGCCCGAGAGGACCGCGCTGCACAGCGCCGTGCTCAGCAGTCAAAGGAGGGAAGGAGGCGGGAAGGGAGATGTTGGCGGCTGCGGCGTTTGCCTCTGCAGGCGGCCGTCACACGTGCTGAGGCTCTGCTTCCCAGGGAGCAGCTGGACGTCAGCCTGCCGATGGGGGGTAGTGAATAAAGAGCCGGCTTGGCTTTGCAAGCGCATGCAGCTTTCCTTCGCTTGCTAAGCTCTCCTTGTCTCGACCCAGGAGTTTTTCTTGCTTCTGCTTTTCCACTTCTCTCTCCCCTGTCCTGCTGGTGGGACTGCACGAGCTGCTGGTGGGTGCTTAGATCCCAGTGGAGGCCGACCCACCGTGGTGTTTCTCTCTGTCTCTTCAGGGGCTTGAGCTTCACCCACAGCAGCAGATGCATGATCTGGGCAGTGGTGGGACAGGGCGCGTGGTGCCACATCGTCAGTGCCGTTCCCCCAGGCTCTGCCACATCCAGGCTTTGCTTTGAGGCTGGCTGAGCCTCACCGGAGAGCACAGCCTGTGTAGTTGGAGCTGGGACTTTTCTGCAAGTCTCCAGGCTTCGCTCTCACAGAGCATCCTCCAGCCTGCTGTCCATCCTCCCACATCTTCTCCCCTCAAGAAAGCAGGTGTGAACCCTCCACCCTCCCTTGCTGGGGGCTGCATGGTGGTGGTGGTAGGGCCAGTATCTGGGAGGTCAGCAGGTAGTAGGGCATTGGAGGAACCTTTTTAATCAGGTTGAGCTTTGACTTCATGGACAGGCTTGGTCTACCTCCCCATGATGCTGCTGTGGCATGCGAGCATTCAGCCCTGTCATGAGTCACTCCTGGGCACCTTTTGCTGTGCACAGAAGAGACTCTGAAAGCAGGAGATCTGTACTTTGCAAACTGTCCCTGGACTAAGGTACACAATCATAGAACCATAACATCATAGAATCATTAAGGTTAGGAAAGACCTCTAGGATCATCAAGTCCAACTGCCAACCCAACGCCACCATGTCTCCTAAACCATGCCCTGAAGTGCCACGTCTACACGTCTTTTAAATACCTCCAGGGACGGTGACTCCCCCACCCCTCTGGGCAGCCTGTGCAATTGAGTATGTGGGTTGAGGTCCCAGGCAAAACCCTAGTCTGGTCATCACCCAAAAAGGCCCTGGTGGCTCTTTAGTGGCTGGGCAATCATAGAATTGTTTAGGTTGGAAGGGACCTTTAGAGGCCACCCAGCCCAACCCCCTGCCGTGAGCAGGGACACCTTCAACCAGAGCAGGTTGCTCAGAGCCCCGTCCAGCCTGGCCTTGGGTGTTCCCAGGGATGGGGCATCGACCACCTCTCGGGGCAGCCTGGGCCAGGCTTTCACCACCCTCAGCGTGAACAATTCCTTCCTTCTCTCTAGTCTGAATCTCCCCTCCTTTAGTTTAAACCCACCACCCCTTGTCCTGTCACTACAGGCCCATCACTGGTGGAGAAGGAATGGCCTCCAGCACTCACTGGAATGAATCCTCTGTATTGATGGGTTGCCGTCTCCTGACTGTCTGGTCTTCTCCTTTAGGATTTTGGGCCTTTTGTTCCCGGTGTTTCACCTCCTGAAGTGCTGACTTGATTCCCATCTTCTGCTGAACACCCCAGCCTTGTCTACCAGGCCTGCTGTGTGGTGGTGTGCTCTCTCGGTTGAGCTGGGGACCTTGGCTACCTGTGTCCTCTGGAAAGTCAAGTGTCTGACCAGAAGGAGTATCTGCTGTGAGGTGAGATGAATTAGAGCCCATATTGCCTAAATCTTCACTGACTTTAAAGGAAAATCTGACACTAAAGGCTCTGAAAGGGTCCAAGAGCCCAGTCACAAGCGCCTCAGGTCAGTACATGTGTTGGTAAGAGTCTTGTGTCATTGGTGGGATGAAAGCTTTTGTGCACTGCCTAAACCCCTTCAGTATCCAGCTGAGACAATGATCGGGTTTGTATGATAGTGTTAGGAAAAAAAAAAGGTGTAAAAGCACGTGTACAGTGAGAGCGTCACCTCTGTTAAGGTTAGCTGTCAAGGACCTTCCCAATGCACATGGGATAATAAGTGAAGGGGGAAATGGTAAACAAAGCCACACAGGGACACAAACTGGATAGATGGGGGGCCTGGAAACAATGCCAGGGACCCAAAGTCTCCAGTCACTAATGACGGCCAACAAGATCATAGAATCACTGAGGTTGGAAAAGACCTCTAAGATCACCAAGTCCAACCCCCAACCCAACACCCCCAGGCCTCCTAAACCATGGCCCCAAGTGCCACGGCTGCACGGTGTTTGAACCCCCCCAGGGACGGTGACGCCCCCACCTCTCTGGGCAGCCTGTGCCAGGGCCTGACCCCTCTGGCAGGGAAGGCATTTTCCCTCACACCCAACCTAAACCTCCCCTGACGCAGCCTGGGGCCGGTTCCTCTCGTCCTGTCACTGGTGACTTGGGAGCAGAGACCGACCCCCCCCTCACTCCAGCCCCTCTCAGGCAGCTGCAGAGAGCGAGAAGGGCTCCCCTCAGCCCCCTCTTCTCCAGGCTAACCCCCCCCAGCCCCCTCAGCCGCCCCCCAGCACACTTGTGCTCCAGACCCTGCCCCAGCCCCGCTGCCCTCCTCTGGACACGCTCCAGCCCCTCAAGGCCCTTCTTGTCCCGAGGGGCCCAAACCTGAGCCCAGCATTCGAGGTGGGGCCTCCCCAGGGCCGAGCACAGGGGCCCCATCCCTGCCCGGCTCCTGCTGGCCACACCAGGGCTGACACAAGCCCGGGGGCTGGTGGCCTCCTTGGCCACCTGGGCACTGCTGGCTCATGCCCAGCCGGCTGTCAGCCCCCACCCCCAGGGCCTTCTCCGCCGGGCCCTTCCCAGCCCCTCTGCCCCAGGCCTGGGGCGCTGCCTGGGGTTGGTGTGACCCAAGGGCAGGACCCAGCATAGTCGGGGGATGCTCCAGGCACAGCCCTGGACAGGGACTACTTGGATTTTTCCCATGCACTGGCATAGGAAAGATGTGTGTCCCAAGAACCAGCTCCTCGGGGGAGCAAGCGAGTGAGGGGCTCTGCACCAGCAGCTGGAGCAGGACCACAGGTCACAGCCTGTGTGCCTGGTTCTGGGTATTCAGGGTAAGGGTGTCTTGTGGCTGTGGGGCGCTCCTGAGATGAGTGTATGAGTACGTGCCTCTGCTTGCTGGTGAGCGCCAAGCTGGACCAGACAGTGAGGAGGAGACCCGTGGGGCTGGCAAGGGGGTGCAGGTTGCAGGGGGAACTGTTGGGTGGGCAGCGGGGCTGTGCTGGTACTCGAAGGATCCAGAAATGCCCACAGTTGTGTGTACTTACGTATTTATGAGACCTGTCGGGTAGACGTGGGCGCTGTCGAAGGCAGCACCTTGTCCATGGCAGGTTGTGTGGCCAAGTCAGAGAGTGTGTGTGTTGCCTCTGGGATACAAACGCAATCTTGCAAATGCGGAAGCCTGCAAATGGGAAAGCAGCAGGCACATCCATTGTCCCGGGACGGAGACTCCCAGGACTTGGGGCATGCCAGGCTGGGCTCCAGCAGCTGGGTAGGAGGAATCCCCAGGGCTGGAGCTGCTGGAGACCCCTCTTTTAAAGGCCAGGGCCTCTTACAACATGCCTTAAAGAAAGTCTGTTTTCTCCTTCCACAGCCATGGGTTCACAGGAGGAGATAACAGAGGATGATGAAAAGGCGCTTCTTGCTAAAAAACTACTGGCAGAAGCTTGTGAGAAAGAAGGACTGGATGATGCATACTGGCTCCCCAAACTGTCAGAGATACTGGGAGTCAAGTCCAGAGAAGCCCTGAAACATCTGCAATATGAAGACTACCTTAAGCTGGAGTGCGAAGTACGGTACCCCTGGGAAACAAAGGCGCTCCGAAAACTCCTGGAACTAGCAGACAACAAAGCAACTTCTGAGGAGCTGCAGAAGAATCGCTTGGCGATGACAAAGCAGAGACAAGAAGTGGCCAAGCTAGCCCTGCAGGAGCTGAAAGAAATGCACAACAGCCGCAGCCACAGCAGGGATGCTATGAGACAGAAAGAGGAGGCTCTGTGGCAAGCCCTGGAGATTCCGAAAGAGTACTGGACGCTACCGGAGAAGTCATCGGTGGATGTGCTGGAGAGCATCCAGAAGCAGCTGGAGCAGCAGGAGTTGTCAGTGGGCAGGAGTGAGAACGTTTCCGACACGGAGGTCCTGAGGCGGGCGTCAGGGGGACTGGCCCTGCAGGGCATTTACAGAACAAGCAGCCTTGAGGATGTGCTGGCCAAGCGAGACCAGCTCATCAGGGTTCCTGATGGGTTCAAGCTCACTGGTCCAGAGCAAGGGTCGCTGCTCGAGAGGAAGGAGTTCTCCTCCTCTGCAGCAGAAGCCACTTTCACCAAGTCCATGGAGCAGCTGGGGTTCAGCATCAGTGTTTCGGCCAAAGCTGGGTTCTGGGGGTTTAATGTTGAAGTCGGTACAGATTACAGCAGCTCCTCACAGTCGGAGGACACCCACAAATCCTGCTCTGGGCAGAGCTACATTTGCACCACCAAGTACCAGTACATCCCTCTGGCCTCCTGCTACTTCCAAAAGCATCAGCTTCGCCTCTCAGACGCGGCCCTGCAGGAGCTGCAAGAAATCGAGCATCTTCTGAGCATCACTGAGGAAGCAGACAGGCCCAACATGCTGAAAAGCAGATGTGCGAGCTTCTTCAGCAGGTTTGGGTCCCATGTAAACCAGGGTCCGCTCCACTTTGGGGGAATATTCTGGTGGAAGGCATCTACGGAAGGATTCAGAGCTGAGCAGCGGGAAGAGATGAAGCGACAAGCCTCTGAAGCACTGAACTGCTGCGTTGGGGCCAGCTACAGCAGATTCGGTGTCAACGTGGCAGTGGACGTGGACGTTTCGAAATCCAGCTCACACACTTCTTTTAAGGGAACTGACAGAAAGAGTGACTACACAGCAGTTCAGGTCTACGTGACCAACACAGGGGGCCCATCAGAGACGGATTCTCTTCCTCAGTGGAAATTGGGGCTCGTAGCTAATAACACAACATGGTGTGTTATCGACCGAGGCTTTCAGCTGATCCCAGTGTGGGATATAATCCTGTTGAATCACAGCAGTGATTTTAAATCCAGCTATCAAATGAGCAGCAGCCTCAGGTCTGTGTACAAAGCGCTAACGAATTACAGTGTTGACACCATGTTTGGAGAGGAACTGGTCAGTGCAGTGGAAGAGGCCAGAGCTTTCATGGAGTGCGTGAAGGCCTGGGACGTGACGGTGGATGAAGGAAAACTGCTCGCACTGATATATTTCAAACAGGATCTGAATGAAAAAACCAAAAACCATAGTGTCTGGATCAATGTATGCCTGTCGGACAAAGCCCTGCAGGAGTACCTGCTGAATACTGTTCTGTTTTGCAAGAAGTCACCTCCAGAGAACACCACCTATATCAAGTTTCTGTTGAGGTGCCTCCTGGACCCTTATATCTATTCTGTTAAGGAATTCCCCAGGTCTTCGTTCATTATGCAATGGATCTTCCATACTGAGCATGTGCTTCCTGAAACTCCCAATGCTTCTGAACTTGAAGATCTCACCAAGACACTGCTGCAAATGAAGGAGTACATCCAGGAAGTCACCTACGCACCAGAAACCTCTGCCTCTGCCATTCATGAAGCGAAGATAAAAGCCACCTTGACTGCAAGCCTAGCTGTTTATTCCTTACTCCAGTTTCTCCGGGAAATGGCACAGAAAGACATAGAACTGTTGGTGCTCTTAATTACGACCAACACGGGATATCAGGTGGAAAGCAGCATTTTTCAGTACCTCCTTGGATGCCCAGAAATTAACTTCATGATAAATGAAATGCAAACAGGACATAAGGACTATCTGAGTCTGAAGGAGCAAGATGTTTACAGAGCCCAGGCCTTCCTGCTGCTGCTGGGTCTAACTGTAACATCCAAACATAAAAAGGTGTCCCCTGAGGAGAAGAATAAGCGTTTAGCTTTCATGGAAGATCACATGAAAGACTTATGGTCCACAGAGATAAAAACTCTCCTCAAAAAGCACAGCGCATTCAAAGACTGGAAGGTGTTGGAAAACGACTTGAATTCCTTCATCAGTGGGTGTGTGGATGACACATGTGACGATGTCAAGAAACACAGTATAATCAAAGACATGGAAGATACTTTTCAAAGAACAGAGCCCGCCAGTCAGCCCAAATCCGAATCAGATGGCAGCGAATCCAAAGCAAATCAAGCCATTGCAAACCAAGAGTTCCTCCAGTTACTTAAGCGTCTTGGACTAGAAAATCATTATCCAAGAAAAATGGGGACAGAAGATTTCCACATCATATACAAGACATCTTTACATGAAAGCCAGCCCAGCAAAGAAAACGAACTACCATTTTACTTCTTGCAAAAGCTATTAACCGTGGATTATCGGGTGAGGTACCTGACTTGCAACGTTGAGAGCGACCCAGGACTCGCACTCGTGCCGAAAACCACAGAGCAAGAGCATGAACCCTCGGATTCCTTTGATGACTTTTTCACAGATTTGGAGACAGAAGCCCCTGAATCTGCAGCCAGGGACAGTTGTGTGCACCCCATGGACCTCCAGATGGCAATTTTTCATTGCGCTGACGATTTCATGAGACAGTATATTTCAACAAAGCTTGCTTTCTGCCAATTTGCGCTACCTCTTCTGGTACCAAACCCATGCACTTCACAGATAGAGTTCCCACTCTGGTCCCTCAGCCAAATAAAGAAGAGCTGGAAAGGGGCTGAGAAGTCAGGAGAGCAGGCCAGAATTAACAGTTACAAAAACAAACTCATTTATCAGGCAGAGATACCCATCGTGTCCTTCATACGGATTGGCAGTTCTCCCTCCTCTTCCAAGTCTCAGATCCTGAATGCTCTGCTGAGCAAACAAAAGCACGACACTTTTTTCCACCGACATTGCAAAGGCAGCACCAAAGACTGTTTGCTGATGAAAGGTGTTGTGGAGGTCTCCTGGTACTGTCCCCGGGGCAGTGACGATGACAGCTTTGAATGCTGCGTTGCCTTCTGTAACCTGCATGGAGATGCAAGGGATCACGGAGAACAGCTGCAGTTTTTACAGGAGATATCTGCTGTGAACGTGGCTCTCGTATCCGAGTCTGATCAGAGTGACACGAAAGGGATTAAAATTTTACGTGACCTGTGGCAGTCACAAAGGCCTTTGGTTTGTCTTTTCACTGAAAAAGAGAACGTTGCAGCTGGCCGTTCTCGCCAAAACGTAAAAATAGGTATCAAGAACAGAAATGAAGCAGAATTAATTGGTGAGCTGACAAAAACAATCAGGGATCTCCTGGAAGGGACTAACACAATTTTCAGCCTTGATGCCTGCCTGGAGAAAGCTCGCAAGCATGGATTCTTAGTCGATGAAGATACAGATGCATGTGTGATAGCCAAAGAAAAGGCAAAGGCTCTGGTGAAGCTTCTGAAGAAAGAGAAGTTATCTGACATCAAATCCCAGCTACTTCCTCTTCAAGGAAAACTGTGGTACACGTGGTGCCAAAAGGACAAAGAACTCACTCGCTTGCAGGAAAAGAGGAACAAGAGCATAGAGCATCATCGGAGCCAAATTGAGTTAGAGAAGTCGGCAATAAGACGAAAGCAACTAGATAAAGCATTCCCCCTCAATCAGCTGATGAAATCAGTTCTTAGCTTTCTCCAGTCGCAGCCAGCAGATACCAAGAAATACTTCCTGCAGTGGATGAAGGTCTTTATGGATGAACTCTCTTCCGGTTGCCTTGATGAACTGAAGAGACAGTATCACCAGTTATGGTCTCAAATCCTGGCAATGAAGAAAAGCAATGAAAAATCCAACCTGAAATCTCAGTTGCTGAGTAAGTTAAATGGCCTCTCCAATGAAATCAACGATTCATCCATTGGCCTTGAGCACATTTTGAGAGAGGTAGGGCAGATTTACGAAGCTCTGGAATCAATGAACTCAAAGGACAAATGTTTTGTCAAACTACCTGAAATTGCAGCTGATCTGATGGTTTCAGGGTATCCTGTTGAGCTGATGGATGGTGATGCTTCTTACGTACCATTACGATGGGTGGGAGCAATCTTTGACAGATTAATTGAGAAGCTAGGGGACAAACGAGTGTTTGTTCTTTCAGTGCTTGGCATCCAGAGCACAGGGAAGTCAACCCTGTTGAATGCCATGTTTGGCCTTCAGTTTAACGTCAGTGCTGGGAGATGCACCCGGGGAGCATTTATGCAGCTAATTAAAGTGGATGAGAAGCTACAACAGGATTTGGACTTTGAGTACGTGCTAGTTGTTGACACAGAGGGACTTCGTGCCATAGAGATGGCCAATAAACAGTCCCTTAATCATGACAACGAGCTGGCCACCTTTGTCATTGGCATCGGCAACATGACTCTGATCAATATCTTTGGAGAAAACCCTTCAGAAATGCAAGATGTCCTTCAGATTGCTGTGCAGGCTTTTCTGCGGATGAAGCAAGTAAATCTTTCCCCCAGCTGCCTGTTTGTACACCAAAATGTGGGAGAAATAACTGCCAAGGAACAGAACATGGAAGGACAAAGACGTCTGCAGGAAAAACTGGACGAAATGACCGTGACAGCCGCCCAGCAGGAATTCTGTGACATCTCCTGCTTCAGCGACGTCATCCGCTTTGATGTGAACACCCACATTCATTACTTTGCTCACCTGTGGGAAGGAAACCCCCCAATGGCACCACCCAATCCCACCTACAGCCAGAACATCCAGGA
Organism: Phalacrocorax aristotelis; assembly: GCF_949628215.1. Classification (NCBI taxonomy): domain Eukaryota; kingdom Metazoa; phylum Chordata; class Aves; order Suliformes; family Phalacrocoracidae; genus Phalacrocorax; species Phalacrocorax aristotelis. The sequence goes on from NC_134278.1 coordinate 1,118,837, forward strand.
ATTAAAGAGCAAAATTCTCCAAGCCACCAAGAAGGAGAGGCAGGGCAGCATTTTAAGGCTCTCGAGCTTGAAAGTTCGTATTAGCGACCTCTGGAACGCTTTGCTGAATGAAAACTTCATTTTCAGCTTCAAGAATTCAGTGGAGATTGCTGCATACAAGAAACTGGAAACTGCCTTTAGTCAGTGGACTTGGCAGCTGAGGAGTCACATCTTAGACCTGCAGATGAAACTGGACAATAAAATTCGGAATGGGGAGTTGCACAAGGTCACCACAGACCAACTTGAAAACCTAGTGCAAGCGACGAGTGATGCCATCATGAAAGACATGGAAAAGTATTTCAGTGAAGACAGAGACTCTGAGATATTGGTCCAGTGGAAAGGCAACATGGAAATGAAGCTGAAAGAAATAAAAGACTCTCTTCTTCTTGAAACTAGAAAGAAGTGTGAGAATCTTATTGAACTAAAGAAGAACCAGTCTAAACTGGATGAAAGGAAGTCAGAATATGAAAACGAGCTCTTGAAGAAGAGTAGACAGTTGGCTCTGTCTCTAAAAGGCCAGAGACTAAGTGAAAGAGAACTGAGAGACAACTTTATTACTCTCTGGGCAGTGTGGATTAGTGAAGTCTCCTCTGCTGCTCCCCCTCCAGAACAGGTTGATATCGATGTGGAAATAGAAGATGTCCTTCTAGATCACTTTAAGGAGCCTAACTTACATGCACGAATCAGGACATTTCCCAAACAGAGAGAATTTTCTCTTGACTTGGAGAAACACGTCACTAAGAAAAAGCAACTTTTGCCCTTCTTTGCTACGAATTTTGATGCTGCTGATGTGAGCAACATGGACCACATTACAGATAACATCATAGCATGTGTGAAGGCAAACATTGATAAGAAGGAAAAGGAGAAAAGGGATTACTGTCGAGCTTTTATTCATGAAATACTGCATGAAGTACAGAAAGGTATGAAGTCTGTCTCTAGCAATGCAAAATACAGTTTTAATAAACATTATGGAATAGATCTATCACTGTATCTGTGCAGAATGGCAGCAGAAAGGTTTAAAGCCATGCAAGTAGCATTCAGAAAAGCCAATGATCCAACCATCTACCTGGAGAGCAAGAGAGAAGATTTCTTTAAATGCTTCCAGATTTCCTGTCAAGGAGCCACTTCTATCACGACATTTGCTGTTTTCCTGTGTGACAAGATTGCCCCAGCTCTTCGCCAGGCGATCTATAACAAGACGGCTCTTGCCATAGCTCAAGACATGAAGGGTAAAAGTCCAGATTTCAGTGGCAACAGATCCTCTCTGGAAGTCTGCATACTGAGGTACCTGGCAGAAGAAGAAAATTTTGAGAAGTTCAAGGAGTACCTTAGATACCCACGGGAATTTTTAGAGAGGTACATTGAGACATGCGTTGAGAAGTACTGTTTAGATAAGAACAGGAGGCTGGAGAAGTTTTTAGATTACTCCCTTAATCAGCACTATGAAAGCATTCAGTTAGCTGTTTTTGCATCAACCAACATTGTCAAAGACAGGAAAGACAGAAATGACAAAATCTCTCTTTGGCTGGATGAATTTTGCAGCGCGCTTGGAGAGGTGCTAAACTTGCCCAGAAGGGACCTGAAGAGCCTTGAGCATCAGGAGGTAACAGACATAGAGTTCCTGAATAATGCCATGACAGAAGCACTGGTTCCCATCAGAGATCATCTCAGGGAAGGGTTTGCTACTGCTGACATGAGTTCATTTGAAAGGCAACCTCATACAATCCTGGCTGAACAGTTTGCAGGGTGCTGGGCGCACTGTCCCTTTTGCGGAGCTGTTTGCACAAACACCATGACGGATCATGATGGAGACCATCAGGTTTTCTTCCATCGTCCGCAAGTTTTGACAGGATACAAGTGGCATAAAACAGACAACCTGGTCATTGATATTTGTTCTAGTAGCGTTACAAGTGACTGTTTATTCAGGATCGATGGAGACAGATGGATCCCTTACAAGAAATACCGGGAAGCAGGACTTCCCTACTCCACTTGGAACATTCTTCCTGATACATCCATGCAAGCATACTGGCAGTGGTTCGTGTCTCATTTCAGGGCAGACATAGAAAAATGGTACAATGGGAAGTTTCACGGCAAAGGAGAAATCCCTGCTTCGTGGCAGATAATTACAAAGCAGCAAGCACTTGAAAAACTGCAGAAGCTTTAGGCCAAGTCAATATGAAGGAAGAACCGCAACTGCTTTGCATTTTAGAAGAACATAGTACAAGTCTATCCACAAAATATTGTTGTAGAATCATAGAATCATAGAATAGAATCATAGGAATCATTAAGGTTGGAAAAGAGCTCCAGGATCACCAAGTCCAACCCCCAACCCAACACCCCCAGGCCTCCTAAACCATGGCCCCAAGTGCCACGGCTGCACGGTGTTTGAACCCCCCCAGGGACGGTGACTCCCCCACCTCTCTGGGCAGCCTGTTCCAAATGACTATGACCTCAAGCCACATGAAGAAAATGATATTTAATTGCTCACAAAGTGGGGTGAAATAAAGCATGCTGCTCCTGCCATCGCTTAGAAATTCCCTTCCTTCACAATAAAATCAGAATCCTCTTCCCTTCTTGCCATGACCATTTATATCTGCTTTGTCTTAGAGCAAAAAAGAAAAATAATCCTGCAGCGAGCAGTCATAAGGGCCAAGATTAAGACCAAGTGCCAAACGAAGAGCAAAGACAGCATTAGAAAGTACCAATTTTATCATCTGCTCTGAGAAAATAAGTGACACTGGCAAAAAACAGTTTTCCTGCAGCAAGTACTTGTCACGTTTAAAGAAAAGGCTGCGGGATCTGAGAGCAGCCCAACATTGGCTGCAAGCTGTGCTGCTTTGCTTTTGGAGATTATCATTCCCTTATCGAGCCCTTATTGCTAAACTGAGCTAGTAGTCAGAGCAGCCGCGGTTCTGGCTCCGACGACATTAAAGCAGTTAACACAGTAGCCTACGTGGATTTCGATAGCAGTTTAACTCCGTGTTTATTAGGTATACTTTGTACGTTAAGGTGAGCCATTCCTGCACGGGTGCCTGGACCTGGTGCAATTTGCTCCAGCTCTCAGCTGTAATAGCAACTGCTTTTGCCATTTGCTCAGCTGTTGAGCAAAAGCCTTTGTATAACCAATGTGGAGAATGATGTATCTTTGCAGCTTCCTCAGCAGCCATCGGCAGCGTGCGACATTAGCGTTTGTGCTGTCGGGACAGGCTGGTGGCAATGGAGCCATGGTCTGGAGAACGTGTAACCAGCTGGGTCTGCACCCAGTGAGGCAGTCGGTGGTTTTTGTTATGCAATTCCTGCAACGCTGCTGGAAACCCAAGGACTGAGGCGTCCTGGAGTGTTGGCCAAAGTGGCGATTCGCTTGTACAATCCCTTGTAGTCTTTGCTAATAAACTAATCCAGTTGGACTGGACTGGTCTCTGTATCCTTTATTTTCACGTGAGCCAGAGTTGTGTGTGACTTCAGCGCCCGTGCGGTGAAGGCAGGCAGGTAGCAACTGGGCAACGGTCTGTGTCAGGGTGTGTAGAAGGAGGGTGTCTGCTCCTGCCAGGTTGTCTGGTCAAGGACCTTCTTCACTCTCCTAAGGGATAATAAGAAGGGGAGGAAGCCATAAACAAGAACATCCAGTTAAACAAATCTGACCAGCTAATGATAAGGGAGTCAGTGGTGGGAACCAAGCCTGGTCAGTCACAATAACTGAGTAAGAGTAAGAGAGTGAGAGGTTCATTCCGGTGAGGTTATCTGATCGGGGAGCTGGTCAGGTGGGAAAATAAGGGAAAAAAGGGGAACCAAACCCAAAACACACCAAGGCACAGACTCAACAAAACAGACACAGAGACAATGACAGGAACCGAACCTTGCCAGCGTGAGCGTGTGCCGCAAGGTCTAAGTGCCAGTTACTGGTGAGACCTGCCTGCGTGTGAGTGGATTTGGGGCCAGCTACTGGAGTCAGACTGGGGGTTTGGGTGCCCCTGGCCTGTGGCATTAGCTACTGGAGTGAGTGGGGTGCCAGTTCAGCTACTGGAGCTAGTCAGCGGTGGGTCTCATTGCCAGCTACCGGAGCAAGTGGGGCTCCTTAGCCTCCAGCCACTGGGGTGGGAATGGTGTGTGCCCTGAAAATGAAGTACCTGGGAGACCGGTGTGAATGAGGTGAGCCAAGGGCTGAGCACTGGCAGCTGCAGCCGGACTGTGGGTCACAGCCCACATGCCTGGTACGGCGAACAAGTGCCTGCACCCCCTAAACCACGTGCGTGTGGGGGCATGGGTGTGAATTCACCAGCAAACATCAAGCTGGACCAGCCGGCGAGGAGGGTGGCCTTGGGTCCAGGCTGAGTTATCAGGCTGGTGGAGGGTCCTTGCTGGTTCCCTCACCCTGCCATGTGCCTGAAGCCCTCTTTCAGGGCTTTTTTCTTCCGTGTGCACTGTGCATTGCTTGCAAGCTTTAGGTAATCATCCTTCAGATGACTCCAGGCCTGTGTGCCAGTAACTCCCAGCTCCTTCTCCAGTACAGGGAGACAGTGCTCTACGTGGAGACCCACGCCTTCCAGTGACGCTGCCACTCCACCCTGCCCCTCGTCTCCCTCAGTCTGGCGCGCCCTTCCTTGCAGGCATTGCTATGGGAAGGAACGCAAACATGCCTTCAAGTGACACAGGGATGTGGTAGGTTTGTAACTAAGGTTCTCAGTGACACTGACTCACTGAAAAGAAGTCGTTAGGAAAGTCAAAAGGCCTGATGGTGGTGGGATGTGAATGTAAAGCTGATGAGGAGCTGCCTGGTGGGGGTCTGTCTGATGCATAGGGTGCGAAAGATGGGGGCTGGAGAAGGCAGGTGACGGGGCTGGGGCTGGGGTGACAGGCTGGGAGGAGGTCAGGATGGTGCTGGAAGAGGAGGCAGGGAGATCTGACTACAGCAATTTTGCTTTCACTTTCTCTTCCCCCTTTCCTTGCTTTATCTTCTTCTCCCACTCCTTGCTCTGTCCTTCCGGTCCCTCCTCCTGGTGCATACACCCCCCATTCCCCCTTCCCAAGGGATCCCGAACACATATCACAGAATCCCAGACCGGTGGGGGTTGGCAGGGCCTCTGGAGCTCATCCCGTCCCACCCCCTGCTGGAGCAGGCACACCCAGAGCAGGGGCACAGGGCCGCGTCCAGGCGGGGGGTGAATGTCCCCAGGGAAGGGACCCCACAGCCTCTCTGGGCAGCCTGTGCCCCTGCTCTGGCACCCGCACAGGGAAGGGGTTTGTCCTCATGTTCAGGGGGAACTTCCCGTGTTCCAGCTTGTGCCCGTGGCCCCTTGGCCTGGCGTTGGGCACCACTGAAAAGAGCCCGGCCCCATCCTCCTGACACCCACCCTTCAGATATTTATAGGTATTGATGAGATCCCCCCTCAGCCTTCTCTTCTCCAGGCTGAACAAGCCCAGGTCTCTCAGCCTTTCCTCACGAGGGAGATGCTCCAGCCCCTGATCCCCTTGGCAGCTCTCCCCTGGCCTTGCTCCAGCAGTTCCCTGCCCTTCTTGCACTGGGGGCCCAGAACTGGCCGCAGCCCCGCAGGTGTGGCCTCACTGGGGCAGAGCAGAGGGGGAGGAGAACCTCCCTCGCCCTGCCGGCCACGCTCCTTTCCATGCACCCCAGGACACTGCTGGCCCCCTTGGCCCCAAGGGCCCGGTGCTGGCTCAGGGTCACCCCGCTGCCCCCCAGCACCCCCAGGGCCTTCTCAGCAGAGCCGCTCTCCAGCAGGTCCCCCCCAGCCTGTGCTGGTGCGGGGGGCTGTTCCTCCCCAGGGGCAGGACCTTGCACTGGCTCTTGTTGAACTCCCTGAGGTTCCCCTGGGCCCAGCTCTCCAACAACCCCCCCCTCGCCCGGCTGCGATGCAGGGCTCGGTGCCCCCCAGGGCACGGTTGCCCTCTGGGCTGCCAGGGCACGCTGGGGGCTCGTGTTCAACCTGCCGTCGGCCAGAGCCCCCTGGTCCCTCCCTGGGGAGCTGCTCCTCAGCCCCTCGTTCCCCAGGTGTCTGTACAGCCGGGGCTGTCCTGCCCCAGGGGCAAAACTCGGCACTTGCCCTTGTTAAACTCCATAGGGCTGGTGATTGCCCAGCTCTGCGGTGTGTCCAGACCCCTCTGCAGGGCCTTGCCGCCCTCGGGAGCACCAACAGCTCCTCCCAGCTCCGCAGGACTCGTCCTGATTCCGTAAGAGCCGGTTAAAATGACTGTCTGGACTCAGTTTTGGAGTTTTAGGAAGCAGGTGGTCTTTTGTTACAGCGCCGGGTGCATAGGGGACAATTCCTGCTAGTGTGCGCCCTCGCTGGAGGTCATTTTGACATTGATAGCGACAGTTAACACATGGCGCCTATATAACGGACAATCATTGACATGACTGAGCATCCTCTTCCTCCATTGGTCTGTATCTTCTTCGCTTAAATTTAAAGCTACAGTGTGATTTAATTCACTGTGCACACTCAAGAGGAGTGGGGGGGACACGTTCATTTTCCCCCGTAACAGTCATTTTTTAGGGGCGGTGCCCGCCAGAGGCAAAGCGGGCTCCCCTTGGGGCGCGGCGCCCTCCCGCCCTGCAGGCGGCGCCCTTCCGGTCCCACGCCGGGCCGGGCGGCGCGCTGGGCGGGGCGCCGTGACGTCGCGGCCACGCCCGGTGGGCCGATGCGGCGGCGGGAGGCGGGCTACGGTGGCCGGCGGGGGCCTGACGGGGCGCGGAGCGGCGGGATCGGTACCGGTTACCGGTCGGTGCGGCCGCCATGGAGTACGTGACCGCCGAGCAGCTGGCCGGCTTCGGCAAGTACAAGGTACCAGTAGCACCGACCGGCGGGATGCGGGGGTCGAAGAGGGGGCGTCCGGGGCCTGGCGCCGGGAGGGGGCCGCCGTCCCGAGTGGGGCCGCCGTGCCGTGAGTGGGAGGTCTCGGGGGACGCCGTATGGAATTGGGTGGGGCGGGGGGTTTGCGGTGGGGCCCTGTGCCGTTGGGGGTGGGGGGAGGGCTGCCGTAGGTCCTGGCCCTGTGGGGCGGGGGCAGCCGCCGTGGGGCCCGGGGCCGTGGAAGGTCAGAGTGCCGGGTATGAAGTGTCCTCCCTCGCCCCGACCCGTGCCCCATCGTGGGGTGGGGTGCGGTGCGGTGCGGTGGGCGCTCGGCTCCGTGCAGGGCTCCCACCCCACGCTTGTTTCCCCGGGTGGGACTTGCCGTGGGCAGCGCAGCGGGGCCAGTGCGATGCAGGCTAATAAACCGTTTTCTTTCTCCCCCCACCCCGAAGTATTTCACGGTGGGGGGCGCTGGGCGCTGTGAGGACCACCGTGGTGGAGGCGTGACCGTGGGAGGCTTGGGACACCCCCTCCTCTCTGGAGGGGACGTGGGGACCGTCGCGTGCCCCACAGCGAGCCGAGGTGTCTCCACCTGAACACTGGCTGCCCCCAGTCCACTTCCCAGCGGGGCCGAGGACGCCGTGTGCGATGCTGCGGGGGCACGTGGTCCGTGGGGCACCCCCTGGCTGTTTGTCGTTGTTTCCCCCCACCCGGGGCAGGACAGGCTGCGTGCCGTGGGGACGGCGGAGCGTGGGGCGGTGGCAGCGTGATGGCAGCTGTGCTCTTCAGCCGTGCTCCTGGGGTGGGGATGCATCTTCGTGTGCACCAGACAACGTTACTGAGTGGGGTGTGATTGCAGAATCCCAGACCGGTGGGGGTTGGAAGGGACCCCTGGAGCTCACCCCGTCCCACCCCCTGCTGGAGCAGGCACCCCCAGAGCAGGGGCACAGGGCCGCGTCCAGGCGGGGGGTGAATGTCTCCAGGGAAGGGACCCCACAGCCTCTCTGGGCAGCCTGTGCCCCTGCTCTGGCACCCGCACAGGGAAGGGGTTTGTCCTCATGTTCAGGTGGAACTTCCCGTGTTCCAGCTTGTGCCCGTGGCCCCTTGGCCTGGCGTTGGGCACCACTGAAAAGAGCCCGGCCCCATCCTCCTGACACCCACCCTTCAGATATTTATAGGCACTGATGAGATCCCCCCTCAGCCTTCTCTTCTCCAGGCTGAACAAGCCCAGGTCTCTCAGCCTTTCCTCACAAGGGAGATGCTCCAGCCCCTGATCACCTTGGCAGCTCTCCCCTGGCCTTGGTCCAGCAGTTCCCTGTCCTTCTTGAACTGGGATCACACTGGATGTGCATGCCCCACTCCAGGCCATCCCTGGGAGCGGGGGGCGTTGCTGGGCACTGCCTGGGTGTGATCGGGAGCGGCACCGTGGCGTCTTCCCTGTCCCCCCCTCAACCCCTTCCCAGGCTGGCAGCGACGTGGCCAGGAGGGGCGGCTGTGGCACGTCACTGCATGCAGCGAGGTGGGCGCCCCGGCAGGTTGTGCTGTGGTTGCCCTACTCATGAAAAGGAGCTCTGGGTGTGTGGGGGTCTGCATGGCGGTGGGAGCACGGCCAACCCAGGGACTCCCCCACGTTTAGCTCAGGACCATGTTGCTCCTGCCCTGTGGCTGCTCCCCGCACAGTCACACCCACAGAAACATGGCAGAGATCGTCCGCATCTCCCTGTGCGAGCGTGGCAGTCTGTGTCTCGTTCAAAGTGCTGGAAACCTTTGAAGGAAGCCGCTGTAAGTGCTAACAGGCTCCGCTGTGGCAGTTTAAATCTCTAGGGGGTGATTTTGGGCCAAAGCATGTGGCATCCTTAACGCAGGGAAACACTGGATTGTGTGTTTATCAGGAGGGGAAGGTGGTTGCCGTATTTTTTCTTCTCTCACCCCAGCAGAGAGGCTAAAAGGGTTTATGTCACTTTCTCCTTTGCTTTGCTCTTGTTTTAGGCTCCATCGCATCGGACCATGTTGCAATTGTCCTTGCAGGGTGGCTCACGGGGTGTCATTTAAGCATGCAGGACAGTTAGGACAGGTCTGGTTTGGACCCTGCTCCACAAAAAAAGATGTGGACAGGTGGGAGGGGGTCCAGAGAAGGGCCACAGATATGATCAAAGGACGGGGAAGCTGCCGTATGAGGAAAGGCTGAGAGAATGGGTTTGTTTAGCCTTGAGAAAAGAAGGCTTAGGGGAGACCTTATCACCATGTACCAGTATTTAAAGGGTGGCTACAGAGAAGAGACCCCCTTTTCACAAGGGGTCACATGGAGAAGACAAGGTGTAATGGGTCTGAGTTGCTCCTGGGGAGATTCTGGTTGGACACAGGTGGAAAATTTTTTTGCAAGGAGAACAATCTGCCGTTGGAATAATCTCCTCAGGGAAGTGGTGGATTCCCCAACGTTGGCCACTTTTAAGATTCGGCTGGACAGGGTGCTGGGCCATCTTGTCTAGCCCGTGCTTTTGCCAAGAAAGGCTGTGCCGGGTCATCCCTGAGGTCCCTTCCAAGCCGGTGTTCGGCGATGCGCTTGGGGAGCGAAGCAGGTGACGTGCTGTCCTGTCTAGCTGGGTGAGGCTGGCTGCGTGGGTCTGGTCTCCTCGTGGAGCGGTCAGGGCTGGCTCGTGGGCTCCTTTTGCATGCTCAGAGCTGATGAGCTGGAGATAAATCGACTCGGTAGGGCGGGTTTGGTCAATGTGACAGGTTGTGTGAGGTGTCCTGTCAAAGGTGGGTTGTATGGGGATTCATCAGTAAACTTTAACTGTGTTCAGACAGGGAGAGCAGGATAGTGGGTTTGTGTGGATGCTGGATAAAGGGAAGCAAAACTCACTCAGCTTTGAGCCAGGCCTCCCAAAGCGGCTCATTTTGCTCCTGCGAAGACAGCGCTTTTGCTTGAAGAGGGAGACCGTTGTGCGTTCAGCCTGTTTCCAGTAGTGCCTGGAGGGATTTGTGGTGTTGCCACCTTCCCTCCCAGCACCTCAGTGGTGATGAAGGGGTCTCCACCCTCTACAGGTGGTGCTGCCAGTTGAACTTGGGAGGGTCCAGGCTACTGCAGCAACCTTCTCATTTGTGTAGCAGGCACCAAAGACCTGCTCCCAGGTCGTGGTCTTTCTGGAGACGCCTCTGATGGAAACACCGCTGCAGTTAAGTCTGTGAACAGGACCCTGAATGCAGACTGGGGCGAGGAGAAAAGCCCCGCCTAGCATATAAAGCTCAGCATGGGCAGCACTGGCTGCTTACTGCCACCAGTTACACGCTAGCGTTGTGTTTTCTGGCCTTGGTTTCGGCTGGCAGAGGGCTGAAATGTGTAAGCCGGTCTCCAGTGGAGGTATCACTCCCAGCCTGGCACAGCTGAACCAACAGGCAGAAGCCAATAAAGCTGCGTATGCCCTAGGGGGAGGTGTGCGGTCTTACTGACAGAAGTAGCCTTGCTCAAGTGATTGTGGTTTTACTGAGTCAATAGGGGCTTTGATAAATAGTGGGCAGGTTCACACGTCTTGCTCAAAGAGCATCGTTTCTACCCTGCGCTGATCCTCAGCTTCGTGGGCTCGTCGGGGCTGTGCAACACTGTCAGTTTGAGTACCTGCAGGTGAAAGTGCTTTGCTGGAGATTGCAAGAAACTGGATTGAGAAGAGCAATCAGCGCTGACAGGCTGGGTTACCATAGGAGCTAACGAGGCCCAGGTTGGTCTCTCTGCAGTGCTCCCTTCCTCCATGTCTTGTTTGCTTGGGGAGCTTTTTTTTTCCTTTGCTATTTTAGCCCTGAGAAAGCGGCTGATGCAGGCACAAACCTGATACTGGGTCACGTATTCCAGCCTTGCTTCAGGCATTGAGGCTTGTCCTGCTCTCCCCTTTCTTTGCCTGGAAGGTGTGACTCTGGATCCAGCGCCGCTCTGTTGATGAAAAGCTGGTTGATCTGGGTACGGCTAACTGTTCTTGCCCAGAAAAAGGCGACAGCGTAAGCTGTCACCCCAAACGGGCAGAGCAAGGAAGCAGCAGTGTGGGATGTGTATGGATGGCAATGCAAAATAGCGGAGGAGTAACGTAGCTGTTGCTGAGCTGCTTTCCCTGCCTCGTCCCCAAAGTGGGGGGACATATCGGAAGAGGTTGGAGCGTGGCAGCAGCACAGCACGTCACCTGAGAAGGTGGCTCATGTTGTGTCACTTGAATATGAACCCAAAGCCAGTGTGGCTGGAAAGCAGCTCGGACGAGTGATTGCTTTTAGGTAGGACTGGCCAAAAAGGGGACGCGTGGTCAGAACCAAACCCTCTGCGCTCCACCAGTTCCTGCTGCAAACGGCTCTGCAGCCTTTGACTCTGCCTCAGCTTTTAAGCAGGAGCTTTCCAGCCTGCACGCGATACATTTGGAAAAGAGCAAGCGGATTTGGGGGGATGCGGAGGAGGCAACATGTGTCCAAGGGAAGGAACATGTCCGTGCTCTTGGCGAGGAGCTAGTGTCCCTGGAGCCGATACAGCAGGAGCAGAAGAGCTTCGTGCAAGATGATCCACATCTTTCTCCAGCCCTGGCTGGTTTACTCCTCCCGTTGCTGCCAGGAGCGCATATGGGAAGCGGCGAGTCAGAAGTCCAGATGGCTTTAGCTTTGCAGCGTGCACATTTTTCCTGGCTGGGGGGAAGGTAGGTGTAGGCTCCTTCTGTCACAGGCTGGCTCAGAGCCACGGGTGGTTGGGGGGGTAGAGGGAACCGTCCTTTATCGGCTCTTGAAGGGACACCAAAGAGCCTGAGGAAGCTGTGCAGCACAGTTATCAGAGAGTTTTTACTTGTACCTCTAACACTTTTTCAGTAGGAGACTGTGGGGTTTGGGTGCAGCATGTGTACCTTTGGAGACAATTTAAGTTAAGCTAACCTAAAACGGGAAAGAAGGCTTTCTTTGCTGGAACAGATGCATCCTTTGTAGCTAACATGTTGCAGCCCTGCCTGGCAGCAGCGTGCCAGGGCTTCCCCCAAGGAGATGCTGTACGCAGCGGTCAGAGAGCTGGACAAATCCTATGTATGTCTCCTCCGGCTTGTTGGCCTAGTGCAGATGATTGATGCTTCTGGCAGGGCGGAGGTCTTGATATCAAAAATAAAGCTCTTGTTTTGAGGCTGTAAAGCAGGATGCATGTGTCGGCTTTCTGAAGAAAAGGAAATGAGATGCTCTGCTATTGTTGAGTATTGAATGTCCTCTGCCAAAACCAGATGCTCTGGTACTGTTAAGTATTGAATGTTGTCTGCCAAGAAAGATGCAGCCAGGCACTGCTGTTTCAGAGTGTAAACCTTGCAGTTGGATGCCAGAGGTCATGATCTGCTTCTTAAAAACCTGTCTGCAAATTGCTTTCTAGCAGGCTTCTGGGCAACCTCCTTCTATAAAGTTATGGGCGGGGGGAGAAAACGGGACAGTCTGGAACATTCACAGAGGTGTCTGCTCGTACTTTGCTTTCTCTGGGAGAAAGACCTACCCCTTTCTTCCCTCCAGACTGCCTCCGAGTCTTGTTTTCACAGAGCAACCCAAACAACTCTCCCTTGTGCAAGTTGTCTCTGCCTTTCCCAAGCGTGGCGCCCGGAGCTGGATGCAGCGTGCGAGCTGGAGCCTTGTCAGCACAGCAGAGAGGGGAAGGATGGCTTCGTGTGCTGCATACAGCGCTCGCGTCCCTTCTGCTTGTGTGTCTCGATGAGCTGCACGTCGCTTTCTGCGGCATCGTGACTCCTGTGGCTCGTTTCAGTGGGTTGGGAGGCTGCGCTCGCCGCTGCCACGGAGCCAAGAGCAGCTGCGGGAAGTGAGACTGACTGCAAGTGAGGGCAGTGTGCTGGAGTTTCACGTGTCCTGTTAGTTGCAGACTGCTTCAATGATTTGCCACTATCTTTTTGTGTTCCAGTTATGTGCCCTGCGTTTCCAGTAGCCTTTCTTGGCCTGGTGTTGTCTGAGCTGCTTGCGATTCTGCTTGATTCAGCCCTATGCTGTGGGGTCCTGCACTGGTGACTTCTGGTGGGATGGAGTTGCTGGTGACTATTCCTGGGGCATGTCTTACAGCCAGGTGTGTGGTCGCTGTGTGGCTCTTTCATCCAGCTCACATAGGAGCAGGGAAAGTACTTGAGCGACGAGTGTTGTAAGGCTCTGGCCATGCGTGTAAGTGGTCTCTGCTTGTGTGCTTTCCTGACCTTGTGAGCTGGGTGGAACTGCAGGCACAAGCCTTGGTTGTGATGCCACCTGGACCTTGGGCCTTCCTTAAGGGTATGTGTTATCTTCAGGAGTTTGGGGGAAACGCCAGCGAAGGAGGACGTGGGAGTGCTGCTCTGTACGTGTGATGTGGGAGGAACGCGAGAGGGAAGGCAATGACATGTGTCCTGTTTGGGTCCAAAGGTGGGACAGGCTGGTGTCTCACCCGGAGGCTTTCGGAGCACGTATGAGCTCAGCAAGAGGAAAGTGAATTGGGGCGTGGGAAGCGCCTTTTGCAGCAAAACTACCGCACCTTAAAATCCTTCCAGTTCTGTGTCCTTGCTTCAGAGCAGGAGCTGGCGGTGCAGCCCGTGGGGAGCACGCAACCAGCAGCGGCACGGGGGAGGCCAGCTGCAGCCCGCTCGCCGGTGGCTCTTGTGAAGAGGCTCTTTGTCTCATCTGCGTGGGCAGCAAAATGAAGTCCTCTCGGTCTCTGCTGCCGCATGCCTGCTGGGCTGAGGGCTGGGAGCAGCCAGCAGTGCTCAAGGACTGAGAAAACATGTCCAGGCTTGCTGCTTATCCCACCTTCTCTCTGCAGTGACCTGTGCTTTGCTGCAGCAAATGCATCAAATGGGCCTCTGATCCATACGTAGCATGCTGGACAGACCCTGTGCTAGAAGATGTTTCCCTCATTTCAACCATTCTAGCTATGATAGGATTTTCTTACAGGAAAAGTGGCTTGTGTCAGCACTGGTGTGGCCAGCAGGGGCCGGGCAGGGATGGGGCCCCTGTGCTCGGCCCTGGGGAGGCCCCACCTCGAATGCTGGGCTCAGGTTTGGGCCCCTTGGGACAAGAAGGGCCTTGAGGGGCTGGAGCGTGTCCAGAGAAGGGCAGCGGGGCTGGGGCAGGGTCTGGAGCACAAGTGTGCTGGGGGGCGGCTGGGGGGGCTGGGGGGGTTTAGCCTGGAGAAGGGGGGGCTGAGGGGAGCCCTTCTCGCTCTCTGCAGCTGCCTGAGAGGGGCTGGAGTGAGGGGGGGGTCGGTCTCTGCTCCCAAGTCACCAGTGACAGGACGAGAGGAACCGGCCCCAGGCTGCGTCAGGGCAGGTTTAGGTTGGGTGTGAGGGAAAATGCCTTCCCTGCCAGAGGGGTCAGGCCCTGGCACAGGCTGCCCAGAGAGGTGGGGGCATCTAGCTTAAAGGATTTCTTTTTATCATGGAAGTACTCTCCTCCTGGATGCTCTTCCCCCTTTTCTGCACCCTCCTTCCAGGTGGGGACCCCCGATCTCCTGGGCTGTCACCAGCCCGAGGCAGCACCAGCAGCAGACCCACCAGACACTGCAGATCCACGAGTTGTGTATGTATCGTGCTTTGGCTGTTGATTCAACAGTTTCTATAGGCTCCTTAAGCAAACAGCATGAAGTGGGACTGCTGGTCCCACGTGGTGCCCTCCCTGCCCTGAAGAAGAGGGTGCTCTTCCCCTCAACCAGCCTCAAGAAATCCTCTTGCGTTCAGACTTCCAAGTGCCATGGAGAGCAGGGCCACAGACGCTGCGCTGCGGGAATCAGGTAGCTGGAAGCTGTCCCTGGCAGGCTTTTCTAGGCTGCTCTGGAAATACAAGCCCTAAAGAGATCCCTACAGGGTTTGCTCTGCCATGCAGAGACACCACTGTGTGCCGGGGCAGCTCAGACCAGTGGAACAACAAAACTGGTAGTGAGAGCAGCAGAAAGGAAAGCTTTTTGATGCTAGTGATGTGAGTGTGAGGCTTGAGGCCACAGTGATTAAAAGGCCAGTCTCCCTCACCCCCAGGAAACAGCCTGCCTTCTCCCGCAGGGTCTGTAGCAGGAAGGGTGTGGTGGGGAAGCCTTTGAGCCCTGTTCTTGAATCACTTCACTCCTTCCCCAAGGGCTCTTTTAATTGCTCTGAGCAGTGTGTGTGCCTCTGCCTTTAAACAGCGCACAGCTTCCCAAGGAGCCGCTCGGCTGAGCTACGTGGCAGAGGATGCCATAAAGAAGTCCAGAAGTCCTCCCAGCCTTCATGGCTTTTAAGATGAGCAGCTGTAAAAGTTAGTGTTCTTTCTTCTACCATTCTGCAGTTCAGTTCAGGGTTTTGAACCTCTGCCCAGCTTAGTGTGTCTCTTGCAGCTCTCGTGGTCTGAAAACCGCCCAGCTCCTGTGGTTGCAGGAGGCAGTAGCAGCGTTTATAGGTTAACTGGAAATGACTGGGCTCACAAGCCTTGGCTGAGCTTTTGCTCTGTGCTAAGCAGTGGGATGAGGGTAAGGGATTTATCTTGCTTTCTAGAGACACTTATGATGTGTGTCATAAGGTTTTGATGAGTGATGAGCTAATTCCACTACCGGGACTTAGTTCTGTGTGTGTTTGCATCTCTTCATCTTCAACAGTTGTGAAATTGCTGCCGGCAGCTCGGGGTGCTGTTTGCTGCTGCTACAGGTCTGGTTTGAGCCATGGCCTTTGCATTACAGGGTAGCGAAGATATCGAACCATATTTTGGTGGGGGATTCCCAAACTCTCCGTTTTTAGCCACACGGGCAGTGATGAAGCTCTTTGTGGTCAGGGACCTACTGCTACTTCAGTCCACAGTGGGCCTGGCAGGGTTTCCTGGGAGGCACTTCAAACCCCTGTGGGTTTTTATGTGAGAAGATGACTTGCCTGGGGACACGCAGCTCGACTGTATTGGCTGCATCAGAGGCATCAGCACGACTGTCGGGCCAGGGCTGTTCTTCTCTGGGTGGTTTGGTTGATGCTCATGCTGCTGCAAAGCACCTCTCTGCCCCTTCCTTCTGAGGAGGGAAGCTGTCTTTGCCTCCACGCTGCTGTTTGTCTGGGGTTTTTACTACAGTCCCTACCCTTAAAGGCGTGAATTTGGCAGCTTGTGTGTGCGATGGGTGCAGGTAGTGCTTTCCTTGTCCTGTCCCGCAGCGGGAGCCCTCACAGCTCTGCTCTTGCTGTGCAGGTGAAAAATTGACTGCTGCTCACATCCCTCTGCATCCTTTGCCCTGCCTGAAACGAAGATTGCTGTCCCCAGCTGGTGGTTGGGGACCAGGTTTGCTAAAACCAGGTGCTTTTCTCGTGGTTGTGAGTGCAATGGAGGAGCAGGAAGCAGAGCTGCTCCTCAGCAGCCTTTTGGTCTTCAGATTTCCTTTAAAAAGAAAAGGTCTATTTACATTTTTTGCTTTGGATATCTGATAGATCTTTGCATGCACCTTCCTCCTTTGCTGTCCCGCTTGCAGGCTGCTGTGATGGTTCTGTACATCTCCCGCACCCTCTATAGGGAGCTGGCTGAGCGCGCCGGCTCTGCTGGGCTCCCCCATTGCTGTTGGTGTCAGCACTGAGCTGGTCCTGAAATTAATGGCCACAGGGATGCGGGAAGGAAGGAGTAGTTGAGGTGGGCGACACTGATGAGCATGCTTGGCTGGTGTATTTGGCTGTTCGACCTCTTCCCACGTGCTGGAGGAGCTTCCGTAGCCCTGTTGGAGAGACAAGGCTGGTGGGTGGCTTGGGGAGGAGAGCTGGGTCGCAGCTCTTGCCTTGAGTCCTTGCCCAATGTTGTAAGACATGCAAAGCAGTCACTTAAAAATAGCGTAGGCTGCTTGTCAGTCTGTCTTGGGTCTCTTTAATTGCAGTGAGAGTCTACTGTGGTGTTTATTGGTGCGTGTTGAATCTCGCCAACAATGAACTCAATCATAAAAGTCACTCTCTGCTAATTAGCGACAAGTATTTGGCTGTTGGGAATGTTTGGAAGAGAACCTGAATGCATTGTGGAAATGAAAGTATCGCTTCCTGTAGCTGGCTCAGAAAATGGCTGCATTATTAGGGCTTCTGTAGCCGACCTGACTTGTGCTTCACGTCTTGCACAAAGGATGTCAGGGCTAATGAAGTAACACGGCTTTTTTCTGTTAATTGTGAATTTTCTCTTTGCAGAGAGGCGGGACGAGGGATGTAGAGAGGCAGAGCGTTACGTGCTTTGGCGGAAGAGAAAAAAAGTTTTATTTCTGCCCTCACCTTCAAGTTTTAATAGAGCTTTTGTGAGTCGTCTTCCCCGCACCGCCTTGCTTCATCTGTAATCATCTCCTGATTGTGCGTGGGCTTGTGTTTTCCTTTGATAGGTATACTTAAAAGTTCAACTTGATTTCTTTTTCTAGGGATTGTAACTAATTCTCTTTTCTTGCACTGACTCGTTTATTCTCCTGGTTGGTGGGTTGGCATCAAACCCAGCTCTGTGCTGGATTCGGCCCAGTTCTGCCATGGCCTTGCTGTCCTCTGGAGAGGAGGCTGGGGCTGCGGTCTCGCGTGTGTCTACTGCTCCCCGGTGGCTCACAGGCACCGGGAGCAGCAGACACACCTCGCTGGTCCAGCAGGAAACACGTTTTGGGGTGGTTTGTGGGACTGAATGCCCTCGGGAGGGCATGGGGTGGGTGTGGAAGAGCACTTTGGGATGGCGAGCGGCCGCTGCCTGCCCCCTTGCCGGGGTTGCCCTGGCCCCTTCCGTTCTCCTTGGCACCAGGGGTGGGCTTGCAAAACTAGCCTGATCCCCCTCTCAGGTACCTCAGCCCTCTTTTTCAAAGTCCAAACCAGCTCTGGCAGCAGTAGGAAGGTCTGTTGGCTGTTGCAACATTATCATAACAGGTTTCCTGTTTGTGCATTTTTGCTTCTGCCTTTTCTTCCTTCCCCCATTTTACCTCCCCAGAGTTGCTGCTCTGATCCCTCGATTCCCACCCCAAAGGCTTGTCGCTGGCTGATCTTCCTCTAGCTGCATCCCTGCCTCAGGCCCCTGAAGGTTCGTCTTTCCCGCTCCTACACTCACCATGTGTGCATCCTTTCTGCAGCCGATCACCTCGAACTGTAGCAGAAGCGGGGGTGACCCATATTCATGGATATTTAATGATCCTAAAACAGAGAGTTCCTGGATGCGGTGGAAATTTGCAGGCTGTTTGCCAAAGCCTGCCATCAACATCAAGTGTTGCTCCATGTTACGTGTCCATGGGGATACGATTTCCCCCCCCAGGCACAGTGGTGGGATGGGGTTGGGACTTGGCGGTAGGGTGGTGGGGCTGCCTGGCCGCTCCATCCCACCACATAGTGACCCTGCTACAGAGCTGTGGCCCTGTGGACAAGCTGGCTGGAGCTCAGGTAGGCAAGGATTGACTCGAGCGTGGGCTCCCTATCGGGTTGATTTTTGTAAGGTGAGCTGTTGGGTGACCACAGGCAGGTCCCTTCGTGCTGCAGAGCGAGGCTGGCCCGTGGAGGGGCCGGGGCTGGGCTAGGCTGGGTGGAGATGTGCTGTGTATCAGCTCTGCCGGGGCTGCTTGCTGATGCCTTGCATCCAAGCGTGCTCATTTTATCCCTCTGCAGTACCTCTGCTCTGAGATAGAGCTGTTGTCCCCCCTAAGCATTGCTTTTCCTGCAGCCGATTCCTCCTGCCGGAGCAGGGCCGATGCCGCACGCTCCCCAGCCTCCGCGCCGGTGCTCCTGAATACCTCTTCTGCCCCTGAGCTGTGGGGCGGCTTCACTGGAGGCGCGGTCCCACATCCACGTTTGCAGAAGGCTGGGACAATCTCCTGGCTGGTGCTGGCGAGAGCTGAGGGTCTGAATATGAGAGGGTATCGGGAGGGGAGAAATCTCGTTTTCTAAATGAATTTGCACACCCTGTGGGGCTTGGGGAGCAGGAAGGAGACTTCTGCTCGGTGCAGTAGTTCCTCTTGGAGAAAAGGGGCTCTGACCTTGCTGGGACCCCTGCATGCTACCAAAATGCTCCGAGGGCTGGAGCCCCTCTGCTGCGAGGCCGGGCTGGGAGAGCTGGGGTTGTGCAGCCGGAGAAGGGGAGGCTGCGGGGAGACCTTATTGCGGCCTCTCAGGGCTTGAAGGGGCTGAAAAGAAAGGTGGGGACAGACGTTTTAGCAGGGCCTGCAGCGACAGGACAAGGGGTGATGGGTTTAAACTAAAGGAGGGGAGATTCAGACTAGAGAGGAGGAAGGAATTGTTCACGCTGAGGGTGGTGAAAGCCTGGCCCAGGCTGCCCCGAGAGGTGGTCGATGCCCCATCCCTGGGAACACTCAAGGCCAGGCTGGACGGGGCTCTGAGCAACCTGCTCTGGTTGAAGGTGTCCCTGCTCACGGCAGGGGGTTGGGCTGGGTGGCCTCTAAAGGTCCTTTCCAGCCTAAACAATTCTACGATTCTGTGATTGCCCAGCTGCTAAAAAGCCACCAGGGCCTTTCTGGGTTTTACGTGGGACCTCAACCCACATACTCAATGGCACAGGCTGCCCAGAGGGGTGGGGGAGTCACCATCCCTGGGATTATTTAAAAGACCTGTAGACGTGGCACTTTAGGGCATGGTTTTGGAGACATGGTGGTGTTGGGTTGGCAGTTGGACTTGATGATCCTAGAGGTCGATGTCCCACCCCTGGAAACACTCGAGATCAGGCTAGATGCGGTTCTGTGATTCTGTGCTGTGTTTGGACGCATTTAATTGCTAGATGTCTAAAACCTGCATGGTGAAAGCAGGCAGGAGGAGGGAGGTGATGCTGGCGTTGAAGCTCGCGCTGCGGGCAGCGTCCGGCAGCACCTCGGGCAGTCCCTCCCTGCCGCGGCGCAGGCAGGCGGGGCGTTCTGCCTGCTGAGCTGCTCGTGGTGGGAGCCAAACCCATGGGGTGATTGTGAGGTTACCACTGCCAACATGCTCCATTCTTATGCCAGCTGAGAAATGACCTTAGAAAAGATAAACAGGACTCGAGTTAATAATACCATTAAAGCACGACGTGACTTCTCGTGCATCAGATGACCGTGGGCATAGCGCAAATGTGACTTGTTTGCCCTGGCACGGCTCTGCTCAGTTACGTTCGCCGGGGATTGTTGAGTTTGCTGCCTTCTGGCTTATCTTGAGCCCGAGGGGGGAAGGTTCTTAGCCTTGTGCCCTCTTTGTACTTAAGGAGATTTATAGGAAATGGCCTTATGGACTTGCTGGAGCCGCTCTGCCGAGGCTCCCTCTGCTCTGCTCCTGGTGCAAGCAGCGATATGTGGGCTCGTGGCCGGCAGCGCGGGCTGCCCTGGGCCTTGGTGGAGCGCCTGCGAGTAAAACGGGGTGTACAAATCCATCTTTGCTCGCTGTCCCCAGCGCTGGGACCTGTGTCACCAGCGCTGTCCTCCCCCGGCCCACCCTGGATCCGTTCGGGTGTCTGACACCGGTGTGCCCAGGGCACCCGTGCGACAGCGTTTGGTCTGCGGCTGGCTCCTGGTAACCAGACTACTTAAAAGTGGCATTGTTTTTCTGGACAGGAAGGCTATTAGTAGAATCTGGGTTATAAATCTGTATTTTTTTCCTCCTTGGACACGTAATTGGATCTTCCAGAAATGCCCTGGTTGCATGATTAATGTTGTTTTTAAGCTGTATGAGCCATTTGCGTCTTTAAATCCCATAACAACGCAGTCAGCTCACCGCAGCACCCGCGATGGCTCCGTGGCAGCCGGGACCGTCTGCCGGCTGTTGGGGTGCCCTGTGGCACCCTGTGGGGTGGCTGGATGGAGCAAGCGGGGGGCTGAGCGATCCCGTGGCCCTCCTGGCACGGACAGGGCGCAGGAGAGGCTGCCGCTGTATGGTGTGAGCGATGAGATTGGGGTTGCAAAGCTGGCTCTGCTCTTTCCTCAAGGAGTTTAAAACCAAATCCCGAGGGGGCTGTCTGGGCTGGGCTGCCTCCTTCCCACAATTTAAGGAGAAGCGGATGCACGATGCTGTTTTAGAGCAGGGCCTGTTGCAAATGCCTGTCTGCTTTGAGGAGGCTCTGGGCTGTACAAAATTCCTTCCGTGCACTCGTGCTTTTTGTTGTACCTTCTCTCCCTGAAAATGAGGGAGAAATCAAGAGCCCTAGCTGGCGGTAGTCATCGGCCACGGTAGAAAAATGACTTTGAGAAGGGTAATAGTCACATGCATGAGTCACTGGAGCAATGCGTAGAGATCCAAAATGGAAAAGGTGATGCTAATTTGCAGTGAGGATGAGGTGGGTGAATGACGGAGCCGGTGCTGTGCGTGGTGAGCTAAAACACCTCTGCATTTGTAGCCTCGAGAGTGTTTCATCAGAGCAACCTCAGCAGCTGAGTGCGAGACGAGCTTTGGGGGAGTAGGAGTCCCACGCCTCAGCCCGGCGCTCTCGGGGGCGGTCGGGCACCTTGCTCGGCTTTGCTCCAAGGCACAGGCGTGTATGAACAGGCAGGCTCAGACAGATATCCTGAATGTCAGTCTCCAAAAACACCGGCCCTGGAGGGCTGACGTGGGACCGAGGAGCCTGGCGAAGGACTTCCTCCACGGACAGGCCGCTGCCTCCGTCACCAGCGTGGTGTGACCTGCTCTCTTCCCGTGGCGTGGGCTGGAGGGTGAGCAGCCAGAGGAGCGAGCTGCAAGTGAAGCATCTCTGCAGCCTTCTTCGCCTCCAGCTCTGACCACCCTGAGGAGGTGGTGAGTGTCCCTGCCTTGCCTGTCCTTGCCCGTCCCCCCGCCTTCGCCTGCAGCCGGCGTCCCCAGCAGCGCTGCTGGCTCGCTGCCCCCTGCGGAGCAGAGAGGTCGGGAGCCCTTTCTTTGCTAGCATGGAAAGGTAAGGAGGTGGAACGGCTGTAGGAAGGAAACCAAATGACAAAAAGCAGTTGCGCGGAGGCTGGGTACCGCGGATGGTTTGAGTTTGTAGCTGAAGGTGCCTGGCAGGCCACTGGTGTTCTGGGCAAGCAGCCTGGTGCTGGAGCCAGCCCCAGCTTGGGCTCTTTGGTCTGTTGGTGTCCTCTGAGCTGGCAGAGCACCTACCTGCCTTGCTCAGCAGGCAAAGGAGTGTCCCTCCAGGAGACCGGTTGAAGCTGGGGTGGTTGTAGGAGCAAACCTCTGCAAAACACCTGCGCTGTCCCCTGAGATACGGGTCATTCCAGGTCTTTGAGTTCTGCAAGCAAGGTGGGAAAGGTGTGACCATGGGGAAAAGCTGCTTATTGACTATTATCCCCCATCCCCAAACGTGGGGGGGAGAAGGGAAAGCTTCCCGGGACAGGGGCCTGGGGAAGCTTCCCCGAGGTACCTTACAAACACAAGCAGAGAAACTCCAGAGTGCTTCCCCTGCCTCGCTCCAAGCGTTGCATCTGTTTTCTTGTTCCAGGCTGGTTTAGGGACAATGAGAATTAACCCGTCTCCAGCTCTCCTTCTCCCCTAACCAGTGGTTCAAATCCTATTATCTCGTAAAGCGTTTGGAATCCTGTCCCCTGAAATTGCATTAAGCCGGGATGGAAATTCCTTGCGGCTTAAACCTCGCCTCTGTACGGCATCGAGTTCGGGGTTTTGTTGCTGCTTGCTCTGCAGCTCCTATGGGTTTGCTGGCATGGGGACGTAAGGGCTGGGGCTAACCCGCAGTGGGACGGACTGATCCGTCGCGGGGAGGGCAGGGAAGAGCTGGTGGGGTACAGAAATGCTTGCCAAGGGTGGGATTCACCCAGTGAGGAGCAAAGGCTGTAAGCTCTTAGCCTATGTGCTCAGAGCCCGGCGAGATGTGGTGCCTCTTCCTCACGCAGGCATCTGTCTTGTAGGGTGTTGCTTTGCCTTTTCCCACCATTTTCTCCCCAGCTTTTGAAGTGGGCAGATTGCTTCTAGGGAAACGGGGCTTCCAGCTGAGGAGAGGAGCACAGAGGGAGGAACAAGCCGTGGGTGCAGAGATGGTGGCTAGTTCAAGGCCGTGGGGTGGGTGGGGACCCAGAGCTGCTCTCCTGGTTTCCTTTTACCAACCAACCCCCCCTTATCTCGGGGAGTGCATAGGTTATGTCGTGGTGGTGTAGGGAGGGGTGAGCCTTTGCTTTCCATAACGCTGCTCGTGAGCTTGGGTTTAGGCTCCCGCAGGGTGGCGGCAGGCACCGGTGCTGGGGACGTGCGGGAGTGTTGTCCCAGCCACAGGGACACAGGGTGGGCGCCGGGAGCTGCCCTGCTCAGCACCGAGCCTGTGAGCTGAGGAGTTTTGTAGCCTATGAAACTTTTCTTGGGGTTCTTATCAAAGCGTTACTTGGGAAGAGGGCTTTAGACAGGGTGATCTTTGCTAGGAAGGAGCTGTGAGCTGGAGAGCAGATGACAGCTCGTGGTGCTTTTGTAAGCCAAATGATGTCAAATTTTAACTTTCTAGCTGGAAACTCTTCCATGGCTTGTCTAGGTCTTTGATTTTTAAATTTTTTTTAAATCCCCCCCCCCAGTAATCTAAAAGCAGTGGGGTGAGGGGGAAGAGATTTTTCTTCCTCCCCATTTCCCAGAGGCAGCAGCTGCCCCTGCAGAAATCTCAGCTCGTTCATGGGGAGGAGCCCTCTGAGACCCATCCTGTGTGGGGTACCCACGGGCCTCCTGGTGCTCACCCGCCAGTCCTCCCCCTTTGGAACTGCGGGCTCCAGCTCTCTGAGCTGGGCGCAGGCAAGGAGCAAGGTGCGGGTCCCTCACCAGGTCAGCGGGCACCTGCTGCAAACTGCTCTGCCCTGAAAGAATAAGGAAGAATGACGTGGGTCCTACCTCCAAACAACCTGTCACCTGTGCTGCTGCCATCACTTTGCTCCTTTGGCCCCAGTCTCTGTCCCCACCTCCTGTGGTGGGGCTGGGAGCTCAGGTGGGAGCCCACAGACCAGCCGAGGTCACCTGTGGGGCTGCACTGGGAAGCTGATGCCTCTGCACTTCTCGTTAGGGCCAAATAACCCTCTGTACCTGACACTGTGACGGGATGTGCCGGATTCGGAGATACTTGTGGATGCGTGGCGGTGTGCGCGGTGTTTCGGAGTATCTGCAGGGCAAGGGGCGGGGTTGAAGACCTTGCTCATAAATATCTGTGTCTTTCTGGGAGGAGAAAGTCCCTCCTAAGTGACAGGAGATGAGTAAGGTGGTGATACCTGCCATCTCGACAGCTTCGACTGAAGTGTGCTCGTTCTTGTGCGGGACCTCTGGGCTCAGTCACTGGTTGTGTCTGGGTCACACAGAGCTGTCAGCACAGAAACGTGTCTCTTGAAGCTCCTGTTAGTCTCCAGTCCATCAGAGAACAGTCCCATTTTGGGGACCCCACCAAGGGGTCTCGTCGCTGTCCCCCTGCAGCCTTTGGCAAAAGGGGTGCCGGGGTGTGAGAGCTGAGGAGTTTGAAGACCGGTGGGGCAGCAGGAGTGGCCCCAGCTCTCACGGCTGCTGGGGAAGTCTCCCCCTGCCCTTCTGCATGGCACCTCTGGGAGCTGAGCTGAGAAGGTCCTGCTCGTCTTGTGGGGCAGGACTCCACAGGGTTGCTTAAGCATGAGCACGCCGAGCTGTCCCCAGTGGGTTGGTCCCACGGTGAGGGTGCCTGGGGTCATGGGTCTGTCACTTCCCCTCCGGCTTGAGTGTCACCAGGCCCGCGGTGTGGCGTCGGGGTGCAGGGCTCTGGCAGGAGCATTGGCTGCAAAGAAGGTTGCATGTCCTTCAGTCTCTTCCCGCCTTCCAAAAACCGTTGCGGTGGGTGTGCTTCCTGCTCTTCCCGTGGGGCTGCTCCCTGCGGAGGGGAGGCGTCGGGCGCAGGCGTGAGATGTGCGCCCAAGAGCTGCCTCTATGCATCCGCTGCTGGAGCTGGTGGGTGCTTTTTGGGTTGTTTAGCACCGTCCCTGGTGAGGCTTCATCCTTGACCCAAGTATTCTTGCAGTGCCGACACTTGGGTAGCGGGCGTCCTCGCTGAAACCTCAATATTCAGGATCTCTGGCTTTTTGCAAGTGCTGGTGGAGCCCTGACTATTGTTTTCTGTTTTTCCCTTGTCATTCCCAGTACAGTGCCGTGGACAGCAACCCCCTGTCTCTGTACGTCATGCATCCCTTCTGGAACACCATAGTGAAGGTGAGACCTTGTCCTGCCCTGAGTGGGGTGGCAAAACTCCAGTCACCACGAAGACTTCTCTGTAAAACTCTCAGCTGAAAAGCCCTGCTTCGTTTGTGGTGCAACTAATTACGAAGGGCGCTGCCTTGCAGCCTGCCCTGAGCTCACTGCATCGCGGCTAAAGCTTCCTGCTGCCCCGTGATATGCCACATGCGACTAAGCAGTGTTGTCTAACACCCAGACGATAGTAACCAGGTCTCTGCCACGGCTGGGAGCAGCGCGTAGTCCTTATTATATGTTTTATTGAGTTCATGTGTTCTTTTGCTGCTTTCCCCTAGATCTTCCCTACCTGGCTGGCCCCAAATTTGATAACGTTTTCTGGCTTCCTGCTGCTTGTCTTCAACTTCTTCCTCATGGCATACTTCGACCCTGACTTTTATGCTTCTGGTAAGGCTGCCTGTTCCTGTTTGGGTGTGAAGCATTGGAGTGGTGAAGTCTGTCACCTCCTCTGCCATGACTTCTGCTGCTCACTGACAGGCTGCCTAGTCTGGGCCTTCCCGGAGGCAGGTGGCTGTGCCACGGGAGGGATGGATTTGAGGGGCTGAACTTGCTGGGCTTCAGATGAGGACTTGTCCAAATATGACACCGTCCCTCCGGCTCTGGGTGGATGCTGCCTGGCTGGCAGCGTGGGCACAAGGGAGGAGGAAACAGCCGAAATGTTGAGTGGGAATTGGCTCTGCCTACAGAGCAGGCAAGAACCCAGGGCCCTCATTTTAAAATCTAACAGAGGTATGTGGGAAACTCTGATTCCCTGAATTCAGCAAGTAGAGCCTTGTTCTTTGCATCCCAGCTAATTGCCCTCTTGCAAAAACATGCCACCACCATGTTCATACTAACAAAGGCAAAATCTTCTTTCTCAGTTTCACCATTCTGCATACGGCAAGGATGTGCATAGCTTTCAACTTTTTAACAGTACCCATCGAATCACGGAACGGTTTGGGTTGGCAGGGTCCTTTAGAGGCCACCCAGCCCAACCCCCTGCCGTGAGCAGGGACACCTTCAACCAGAGCAGGTTGCTCAGAGCCCCGTCCAGCCTGGCCTTGGGTGTTCCCAGGGATGGGGCATCGACCACCTCTCGGGGCAGCCTGGGCCAGGCTTTCACCGCCCACAGCGTGAACAATTCCTTCCTTCTCTCTAGTCTGAATCTCCCCTCCTTTAGTTTAAACCCATCACCCCTCGTCCTGTCGCTGCAGGCCCTGCTAAAGTCTGTCCCCACCCTGAGAGGCCGCAATAAGGTCTCCCCGCAGCCTCCCCTTCCCCGGCTGCACAACCCCAGCTCTCCCAGCCCGGCCTCGCAGCAGAGGGGCTCCAGCCCCCGGAGCATTTCTGTGCCCCCTCTGGCCCCGCTCCAACAGCCCCGTGTCTGTCCCGTGCTGAGGAGCCCCGAGCTGGAGGCGGCGCTGCAGGGGGGTCTCACAGAGCGGGGCAGAGGGGCAGCACCCCCTCCCTCGCCCTGCTGCCCGTGGTGCTGGGGATGCAGCCCGGGGGACGGTTGGCTTTCTGGGCTGTGAGAGCATGTTGCCGGCTCGTGTCCATTTTTTCACCCCCAGCACCCCCAAGTCCTTCTGGGCAGGGCTGCTCCCCATCCCCCAGCGTGGATTGATCCCGGGGGCTGCCCCGACCCAGGTGCAGGAGCCTGCACTTGGCCCTGTTGAACCTCAGGAGGTTCTCCCAGGCCCACTTCTCCAGCTTGGCCAGGTCCCTCTGGATGGCCTCCCATCCACTCAGCTTGGTATCATCTGCAGCCTTGCTGAGGGCACACTTGATCCCACTGTCCATGTCATTGATGATGATATTAAACAGCACTGGTCCCAGTTACAGACTCTGAGGGACACCACTTGTCCACTCATCGCCGGTCTCCATCCAGACCTCGAGCCATTGAGCACTACCCTCTGGATGTGACCACCCAACCAATTCCTTATCTACTGAACAGCTCACCCATCAAATCTGTGTATCTCCCATTTAGAGAGAAGGATACTGTGGGGTCAGTGTTCAAAGCCTTACAGAAGTCCCAACAGATGACATCTGTAGCTCTTCCCTTGTCCACTGATGTAGTCACTCCATCATAGAAGGCCACCAGGTTGCTCAGGCAGGACTTGACCTTGGTGAAGCCGTGCTGTCTGCCTCAGATCACCTCCCTGTCCTCTGTGTGCCTTAGCATAGCTTCTAGGAGGATCTGTTCATGATCTTCCCAGCACAGGGAGGGTGAGGCTGAGAGGTCAGTAGTTCCCAGTGTCCTACCCATGTTCATCTCTTTGTGAATCTGAAGGTTTAGTTGTGTCCTCCTCCTCACGGGGTTGTTCCAGGGAAAAGATTACTCTGAGTCACTTATCAATAGCTTCCTCTCTGTTCTCTCCC
The DNA here is from genome assembly GCF_949628215.1 of Phalacrocorax aristotelis. Classification (NCBI taxonomy): domain Eukaryota; kingdom Metazoa; phylum Chordata; class Aves; order Suliformes; family Phalacrocoracidae; genus Phalacrocorax; species Phalacrocorax aristotelis. The sequence continues at coordinate 1,146,120 of NC_134278.1, forward strand.
TTTGCCCCTGCCAGGTTTGGGTTAGGTTGCTCAGAAGAGTTCACCTAGTTCTTCTAAAGCTGGGCCAATCATCAAAATACAGTTAAGTGGCAAAAATACTGGTTTCTTGGGATTGTCTTTTTTGGTAGGTAGATCCTTTTGTACACAGAATCATGGAATCATTAAGGTTGGAAAAGACCTCCAGGATCATCAAGGCCAATGGCCAACCCAACACCCCCAGGCCTCCTAAACCATGGCCCCAGGTGCCACGGCTGCACAGTGGTTGAACCCCCCCAGGGACGGTGACTCCCCCACCTCTCTGGGCAGCCTGTACCAGGGCCTGACCGCTCTGGCCCGGAAGGCATTTTCCCTCACATCCAACCTAAACCTCCCCTGACGCAGCTTGGGGCTGGTTCTTCTCGTCCTGCTTGCAAAGACAACTTCTCATGTTGCTGGCGAGGCCTCCAGAAGCTTGTGCGTTCCCTCCTTGTTGGATGGTTCTGTAGATGCGATGCCCTCCATTTACTGCTAGAATGACACCATCATACAGCTCTAAGGAAACAGGAGGTGACGTTTCAGGGAATCATCGTTCCCCCTCGGAGGCCTCTGCGTGTCCTCCTGGGAGGCCACTGTCAAGAAGCCGTGCCTCTTCCTGCTTTTTTTTCAAACACACCTTTGGGCTCCCTGTGTTGCGGGCAGCTAAGCTGGCCGTCTGCCAGAACAACATTGGAGGACAGGGAGATGTTACCAAGGGGGAATTCTTCTTTCCATTGGCAGGATGCAGACTGGAGGCTTGGGAGGGGAATCCTCGCGCACGTCTGCAGAGGCAGGGTGTTACCACATCTCAAAGTGGCTCTACTTGATGCTCTATGAGCAAGTGGTGGAGGAGAGTCTGACCTGCGCACGCTTCCTTGTCATCCATGTGGGCTACAGTTGCTAGCTGCCAGCACCAGTTCTTGGATCCCGGGACTTTGGGAAGCCGGGGACAGAGGACAAGCATGTCTTGGGAAGCGAAGTCCTCGGTGACCCGGTTTCACGTGCTGCTGCGGAGCAGCTCTGCCATCCCGTCCTGGAAAGCGAACGTTTCGGTGTCACTGTTTGAGTTGTGTAGGTGCTTTGTCTTGGTGAGCTGCCGGTCCTTGCTGCTGTGCCTCTCGTGCCAAAATAAACCCTTTGAGAGTACATAGCGAGCTGTCCTGACTTTGGTTCTTTCTGATCTCTGCAGCTCCTGATCACCAGCATGTTCCAAACGGAGTGTGGGTCATCGTGGGTCTCCTCAACTTCATTGCATATACGTTAGGTAAGACTTTATCTAGTTGATTGTGGGGGTTGGTGTCTGTTGTCTGTTCGTGCTGTGGCTGCCTGTCGTCTTATCTCCGAGCCTGCTGAGAAATCTTTGATTCTGGGCTTCTGCCATGCGCTAATCCAAATGCTGCTTGGGCTGCTAGAGCAGCTTCTGGGAGCTGCTTTGCAAAGTGGATAGAAGGAGGTTGTCCCAGAGCAGCTGATGTGAAAGGAGGATGTTGGAACAGACTCTGTTATGAATTGTGAAGTTCTGTCTTCAGTCTGCTTTACATAAATGTAACCTCGTCAGACTTCATTATATTTTTCAGTGTTGAGTAGAGCAGGGGGGTGGGAAGCGCACTCCCCGTTAGAACATGGAGGTAGGGAAAGCTGCTGTTTGCTGGCTGTGTCAGCTGCAAACAGGCCCATTGCTTTGTGGGGTGGTGTCCAGCAAAACTCCTTGATCTCTTCCCAGATGGAGTTGATGGGAAACAGGCTCGCCGGACCAACTCCAGCACGCCCCTGGGAGAGCTCTTTGATCACGGCCTGGACAGCTGGGCATGTGTGTACTTCGTCGTGACAGTCTACTCCACCTTTGGACGGGGCTCCACGGGTGTCAGTGTCTTCGTTCTCTACCTCCTCTTATGGGTGGTCTTGTTTTCGTTCATCCTCTCCCACTGGGAGAAGTATAACACAGGGATCCTCTTCCTGCCCTGGGGATATGACATCAGCCAGGTGGTAAGTACGCGCCACAGCTGCTGCTCGGCTTCAGCAGAAGCTCAATAAACTGCTAGCGTGCCTGGTGTGCAGGAGTGCCCGCGGAGGTGTGCGAGGGATCCGCGCAGCTCTGCTACGTGTCCAGAGCCTTGTAAATCAGTCACTGCAATGCTCTCTGGAGGTGGGATGTCTTCAACTTGTCTCCAGGCTTTGTGGAGGTGGAGAGCTTTCCAAGACTGCTTGCGTGACTTTGAGCTGTAACTGAATCACAGAATCACTGAGGTTGGAAGAGACCTCCAGGATCACCAAGTCCAACCCCAACCCAACACCCCCAGGCTTCCTAAACCATGGCCCCAAGTGCCACGGCTGCACGGTGTTTGAACCCCCCCAGGGACGGTGACTCCCCCACCTCTCTGGGCAGCCTGTCCCTGGCCAGGGTGCAGCCCCGCGGCACCGCGCAGCACGCAGTACTCCTTCAGCTTCTGGCCTGTCAGATGCTGGGTGGGAAATGCAACAAGTTGCGGGGAGAGTGCCATTAATGCAGCTGCACTAATTGCAGTCATCCTCTCTGCTAGGAAAAGGGGACTGGAGCTGGTCTCCTCTGACTATACTCTGACCCCTTTCTCCAAAACCATTGCTCAACCCTAATGCTTTCGGATGGCTGCCTGTTGCAGGAAGGCAGGGGGTGGAGGGCGAAGCTGCCCTGCAGCCTGCTTCACCCGGCTTCTGGGTTGCTATTAAAACTGAAAAAGCCCTAGCTAGCGCTTTCCCTGTGACTGCTTCAGCAGAAGGATAAGAAGGAGTCCCTGAACAAACCCTCCAGGGCCGCTGCAACTTGTGGTATAAAACCTCTCTCTTGTGCTTCAGGCATCCCGTGAGTTCAAGCTGTGCAAGGGCATTTTTGCTCCTGCTGCAAGGAGCAGCTCCTGGTTGTATCCTGCTCCGCTACTACGCTTACTCGACCTGGTCTCCTAAAGCAGGATGTTTCTGCATTTTTATATTTTTTTATTTTCCCCCTTCCCAGCGGTGGGAAGGACGGAACGTGCCGTAGCTCAGAGCGTACTTCTCGCGCTGCCTTTCCCTGAAGCTGCCCGGCCACGTGCTCACGCCTGTCCTTGTCCTGTGCTCTCTTTCAGACCATTTCAATTGTCTACATAGTGACAGCCATTGTGGGAGTTGAGGCCTGGTATGCACCTTTCCTGTTTAATTTCTTATATAGAGACCTATTCACTGCAATGATTATTGGTAAGAAACTCCATGTTGAAGCCTGTCTTTTAAACTCCACCTTTTTAACAAAACCCAATGTCTTAATTATATGATAACGCTGTTCTGTTTGCTGTAATGAAAGCTCTCGTAGGCTGTTATTGAAGTGACTAATTAAGGGCGTTCTCACAGCCTTCCCTTTCCCAGGATTTCAAATTATTGTCTTCTGCATAGTTACTTTGGAGGAGTTAACTCCAGTCTGCCTGGGTCTGAGCTGACCAAAAAAGGGTTTGTGCGGACAGACACACGATGGCTCCCGGCCTGGAGCGGCGTAGTGAGCAGACGAGGGTGGCTGAGGGTTGTGGCTGCTGCCTGGGGCCGGGCGTGCCAGGGTGCTGGGAGGCAGCTGGAGCCGAGCACCGGTCCCTGGATGCTAAATAGGAGATTCCCTCGTGCCTGGGACCCGCGAGCATGGGGAAACGCGTCTCCTCCGAATAGCTGTGTTGCCCGAGAGCTGGGGCTGCCGGGCATCGCGTTACCCCGGGGAAGCAGGGTTTGTTTTCAGCAGGAGCCGTGGGGTTTGTAGGTGATAAAATACAGCCCAGTGTGCTGGTGGGTGCTGGGAGCAGCGGCCAGCGGGGACCCCCCAGCGCTCGGGCTGTGCAGCACAGACCCCAAGCCCAGCCGGGGCAGGACCTGGAGCCTGGGGCTGCTGCAGGAGGGAGGTTACAGCCACCGAGGTGGGGAAAAGCACCCTGCTCTTTGGGGATCCTGCCCTCCATCCACCCATCTAAAAATTAAATTTACAAAAAGCCCCTAAATACAAGCCCAGCCTTTCTCTCCAGTGGTCGGCGTAACCCAGGTGAAGCTTAGCAGGGGAGAGCTGTCTTTGCTCTGGTTTATCCAGAAGTTCTTTCTTAGTTTAATTTTTCTTAGTCTACATCCCTTTCTTTAGGGGTTCATTGTAGCTACTTAATTTCAAGTCGATATGTCTTGAGTTGTGTTAAACCTAATGCTTGCACTTTTCTTAATCAGGTGGATATTCTGAGCTTTCCTTTGGCGGTCATATAACTTAACATATGAATGATAAATGCCGTTTTCCTCTATGAAAAAATAAGAGCACAATCCAATGGCCGGATTTGTGCACTTTACAGGAGTGGGGTTATTAAAAGCAGGAATATTTACAGCTTTCTTAAAATACCTACTGCTAGATAAACATGGAAGGAGCAGTGATAGACTCCCACGGGTTTGAGTGTAGCGGATGATGTTCCCTGCCAAGGTCGAGAATTTCAAAGCTGTTTAGACTCTTTGTATCATTTGTCAAGTTAAATGACAAGACCTTTTTTTGCACGACGGGGACTGTAAATGCTTGTGGTGGGAGAAAGAGCAAATCAGCTTTACTGTGAAGACTGAAATCTCCGCTGTGCGCAGCCGTGTCGCTTGCGGAGTTTGACCTCGCCTTGCGTCCCGTTGAAGAAGCATTGTAGTTAAACTTGGTAGCTGTTTGAAGCGTAACACTGCGCTCATTAATGCAACTTCTGAAACTGGAAATGTCTTTCATTTATAGCAGACCTTAACTTGTAATTACAGCTCTTAGATCAGAATTATGAGCACCTACTTTTTAAACGTGCCGAGCTATTCTCGGTGCACCTCCGAGCTATTTTTGTTGCAAGCAGCTCAAACCAGGGCACAACCACCTGCCTGTTCATGGGGTGCACGTGGTGGTTTCCCTCTATCGTGGGGCAGTAACGCAGCTCTTTCTCTTCCAGCATGTGCCCTCACTGTGACGCTGCCGATGAGCCTGTATAACTTCTACAAGTAAGTTTCTCCATCCTCAAGCATCCCTCCCTGGTTTAGCACCTTTGAAAGACCCCCCCAAACCCTTTATAACTTGGTTTCCGTGGTAGTTTTCAGGCAACTGTCTCCAGCGTGGCAGAGCGGCTCTGATGCACCGGAAGGTCCCAGTTTGCAGGGTGCGCTGGGAGGGATGGGCTGGCAGCTTTCCCAGCAGGGTCTTGCAGAAGGGCCCCCAGCTTTTGTAGGCTTGTCCCGGTGGTCACAACCCAGAGAGCCGGACAATCAGATGCCTCTGTAATTCAGGAGTGTTTTTTGAGTTAACAATGAAAGCGTGCATCTTCCTCGCCTGACTGTGGTAACGGCCGATATCAGCAGTTTTGTGTAGCAGAGTGGCCAGGGAGATTTTGCAGCCCTCTCCTGGAGGCATCGACCAGGTATTTCTCAGCTGTGCTTCCACATATTTTCATTTCTTTGCTTGTGTTTCAGGGCCTATAAAAATAACACCTTGAAGCACCACTCTGTGTACGAAATCATGCTGCCACTGGTATCCCCAGTGTTGCTGTTCGTGCTCTGCACCACGTGGATCTTCATGTCCCCGACAGACATCCTGGAGGTCCATCCCAGGCTCTTCTACTTCATGGTCGGAACAGCCTTCGCTAACATTTCTGTAAGCAGCTTTTGCTTTATGCTCTGGTTTATCCCCTGGCGAGTGTGAAGCTTGCCAGGACGCTTTTGGGAGGCAGGAAGAAAAAGACCAGCTCAAATGTGAGGAGGGAAGGGAGATGCGAAGATTAACTTAACAGCTTTTCTGTTTTGCTGTGATTGAAAGAACAAACAGGAAAGTAGACAGGGTTTGGGGTCCGTGAATTTTGTGCTGCAGCTCTCACTCTTGAGAAACAAGAGAATTAGTTAAATTGAGTGTGTTTACCCACGTGTGCATCCTGTGTTGCGAACGGTGAGCTGCTAGTACAAAAGGAGTTCTGTGTCCTTTTTTGGGATAACTTTAAAATGTGGGGGACTAAAGATTTTGTCAAAATCCGATTTAGTAGTGTATCACATCTGTGCTTGCTTGAGACCTTAACAAAGGCACCTGTACTCGCCACCCCCGACACGTGGCTGAGCAGCTCTGTGTGTCCGTGCCCTGGGTCCAGCAGCTCACGCTGCTGCTTGGCAGCATTTTCTGCTGATTGTGCACATAATGCTGGTAAGGCTCAGTCACAGAGTCACAGAAGGGTTTAGGTGGGAAGGGACTGCTAAAGGCCACCCAGCCCAACCCCCTGCCGTGAGCAGGGACACCTTCAGCCAGAGCAGGTTGCTCAGAGCCCCGTCCTGCCTGGCCTTGGGTGTTCCCAGGGATGGGGCATCGACCACCTCTCGGGGCAGCCTGGGCCAGGCTTTCACCACCCTCAGCGTGAACAATTCCTTCCTTCTCTCTAGTCTGAATCTCCCCTCCTTTAGTTTAAACCCATCACCCCTCGTCCTGTCACTGCAGGCCCTGCTAAAACGTCTGTCCCGCCTTTCTTATCAGCCCCTTCAAGCCCTGAGAGGCCGCAATAAGGTCCCCCCGCAGCCTCCCCTTCCCCGGCTGCACAACCCCAGCTCTCCCAGCCCGGCCTCGCAGCAGAGGGGCTCCAGCCCTCGGAGCATTTCTGTGCCCCCTCTGGCCCCGCTCCAACAGCCCCGTGTCTGTCCCGTGCTGAGGAGCCCCGAGCTGGAGGCGGCACTGCAGGGGGGTCTCTCAGAGCGGGGCAGAGGGGCAGCACCCCCTCCCTCGCCCTGCTGCCCGCGCTGCTGGGGATGCAGCCCGGGGCACGGCTGGGGGTCTGGGCTGTGAGAGCATGTTGCTGGCTCGTGTCCTTCTTTTCACCCCCCAGCACCCCCAAGTCCTTCTGGGCAGGGCTGCTCCCCATCCCCCCATCCCCCAGCCCGGGCTGATCCCGGGGGCTGCCCCGACCCACGTGGAGGACCTTGTACTTGGTTGTTGAACCTCAGGAGGTTCTCCCAGGCCCACCTCTCCTGCTTGTCCAGGTCAGCTCAAGGGAACTCCTTTTTCTTTTGGAGATGTCCATGGTGCCTGTTCCCCTATGACCTTCCTGCCCCATGAGGCTTTGTTCTGTGTCCCACAAGAATTCTAATGCAAAGAAAGATCCTGAGTGAGAAACTTGGGGAAGCTGCGCTACGGTAGCTGTAAGTGCAGGCGACTGGTACATGTATGTGCGTGACCGTCCTCTCTGCTCCGTGGGCTGGCAGAGCCGACGCTGGGCGCAAGCCCTGACAGCTTTCTCTTCCTGCAGTGCCAGCTGATCGTCTGTCAGATGAGCAGCACGCGCTGCCAGCCACTGAACTGGATGCTGCTCCCCATAGCGGCGGTGCTCTTCGTGGTGGTGTCCGGGTTGGCGCCGAGCAGCGAAACGCTTCTCCTCTACTTGTTAACTGCTTTCCTCACCCTGGCGCACATCCACTACGGGGTGGTCGTGGTAGGTGAACTCGGGACGTGGGCTTCGGGCTCGGCTGCCGTGCTCCGACGGCAGGCTTTGCCTGCGTGCTGCTGCTGTTTGGGGCAGAGAATCCTCCCCTGAAAAACAGGAGCATCGGTGGCAATGGCTCTCTGTGCCGTGTTCTCTGTGGCCGTATGAAACTTGAGCTGACTTCCTTGCGAGAGGCTTGTGCGGGCTGTCGCGTGGGTTTGAAGCAAGCTTCGCGCGATGTGACGTGACGGGGCGGGGTTGTTGTACCGGAGATTAGTTTGAAACAAATACTCGTGTCTCTGCTGCTGTGTTTAACTCACCTCGGCTGCGGCTTAGAGACCAGCCTGGATGTAAGCCAGCAAGGGTGACCCGCACCCTTGGGCACGGCAGGGGGGGCTCCGGGAGGTACCCAGAGAGATATTATGTCTGCATGTTGGGCAGGAGTGCTTCATTTGGGAGTCTCGGTATAAAAAGCTAAACTGCTGTTGGTGTTACTCTGGCGGCTGAGCTCGATCCGCGACCTTGCTGACGTGGCCTGCGCTGGAGTCGCTGGGACAGCCAGGATGGGGGCGGGATGTCCCTGCTGGGGGGAATGTGGGGACACTGCAGCCGCTCTACCTTCTCCCCTGCTGCCAGGGCTGGGTAGAGACCCAGGGACCGATATCCTCCCCTCGCTCTGTGCCAGCTCTGCCTGACTCCCTGAGTTTTGACCAGGAGAGAAAACAAACTCAGAGGAGACCGAGTCCCGTTAGAAATGCCCCGGGAAGCGGCTGAGGAACTAGGGACCCATGTCCCCTTGGAGCTGGCCCCTGCCACGTGCGCACACCCTCCTTGGGAAGCCCTGTCCCCCGGGAACCCCAGCTCTTAATGAGGAGCCTCCGGAGTCGTTTGAACTGTAATTAAAGCAAAGAAGTAATAGCCAGGTTGTCTTGTCTTTCCAATTAGTGTAATGAGGCTTCTATGCAAGAAGGATTTGAATAGCTAAGAAGCTTAAATAAATTTGGTCTTGGAATCATAGCTGGGGATGGGGGACTGACCAGATGGTGTAATCCTCCTGTCTGCCCAGGCCTGCTCAGTCCCTCCCGTGAGCTTCCCAGTGCTCTGCTCCCCCGAGTTTGTGCTCCCCTCACTTTCCCCCACCTCCAGCTTTCCAGGGGCCCATCTGTGCTGTTTTCTCTTCCGGGATAAAAGAGCCTTTATGGAGCTGAAGAGCCTTTTAAGGCTCTGTGACTGGGACATAATCCCAAACTGCTCTGACTTTGGGTGCAGCAACTGGGGATAAACCCTCTGCCCTGACTCTGTGCCCAGCTCAGCCTCTGGTGCTGCTCAGCACTGCTCAGTTTGGGTCTGCAGTGGGTCACCAGACACCATCTGTTTTACCCTCCTGTCTGCGGTTCTCTGAACTGTGCCTAAAAGTTCATTTCGTGGTGCAGCTCCCAGTCCTTTCTGGTCTTCTCATGTCCTCAAAAGAGGTGGTAAAAGCTTCTTCCAAAGGCTGACGTAAAAGGTGCCGGATTACCCAAACCCTGGTGTTGGGTTCCCCTCCTGTGAGTGTCTTCGTGGTCAATGCAAAGTCCTCGACCCCCCAGTCTGAACTGCAAATGGATTCAGGGGGCAGTTTTTCACTTAGGTATCTGAGATTATCAAATTAATTTAAGCAAAATAATAAAAATATTGCTGGGAGGGGCAGAGAGGGAGCGGTACCGCAGGGTAAGATCCCGTGTGCCCGGGCTCAGGGCAGGCGTTCCTGACCCCTGCCCCTGCGGACGGCGGGCTGGAGGTGAGCCTGCTCCCGGACAGACCAGGCTGTCACTTGGGAAGGTGTGGGAAGGGAGCAAGGCTGCGCTGTGCAGGGCCCCAGCGTCGGGGTGGCAGGGATGGGGCTCAGGGATGGGGCAGGGCAGGCCTGGCTGGCCCCGCAGTGCAAGGCGGAGGCTGTGGTCCAGATCTGCTGTGCCCCTGGATGGAGGGTGGGGAAGGCGGTGCAGGAAGGTGGCAGGGCTTTGCCGGCCATACAGGGAAGCTCTGCCCGCTTTCCTCCTTGTCCCTCCGATCCTTGCTAACCTGGTCTCGTCTGCCTTGTCCCCAGGTGAGCCAGCTGAGCCGGCACTTCAACATACGGCCCTTCTCGCTAAAGAAGCCCACTCCGGATTGACTAGGAGTGGAAGAAGAGAAAATCGGCTTGCGGTCTGCAGAAGTACTGTAAATAACTGCTGCAAATACGTGTAAATACTTCAACCATCACCACGGATCTAAACCTATCCTCTGGACAGACATCAGGGCAAAGTACGCACGGTATCCAGTGCAGCCAGGGCAGGACTGGTACGGGGCAGCCCCCGCTGCTGTCGCACGAATGCAAGCTTTCGGTTTTGGGTGAAACTGGACGAGGAGGGTAGCCTTTCAGGTCGCTATTACTGTATATTAGACCAGCTGAATGTTCCCAGTGAAACCTCAGACTCCAGCTCTTGCTCAGGTAAAGCTGGTTGGGGCTGCAAGTGGCTTTACCTGAGCAAAGCATCATGACCTGTCACCAAAAGCAACATAACGGCAGATTTCCACAAGGTCAGGGGAACATCCCGGTGGGTGGGGGGTTCCTGTCTGTCCCTAATCCTGCTAGACAGCCCTTCTCCTGGGCTGGTGCTTAGGGAACAGATGGTGATGGTTCTCCCACCTTCTGTCCTGCCTTCCTGCATTCACCTATTTGGACAAATACTTGCACCTTTTTTAAAAAAAAAAAAAAGAAAAAGTAAAAAAAAGAGCAACACACTTCTAGTAATGTTCTACTTGAGGGGGGCGTAGAAAATCAGGGCTCAATTTCCCATAGAAGCGGGAAGGCGGCTTCTGCCTCCCCCGGTCGAGCTGCGGGTACCTGGGACCACACCTCGACCATGTTCCTGTCTGTCCTCGTGCATTCCCCGCCCGGGAGCAGCGGGGTCTGGGCTCCGATCGGCAGCAGAAAGTGGCTTCCACCAGCCTAACACAGAGCCAAACTGCCCCCGCTCCTTCCTACCAGTATGAATTTGCTGTTTCAGGTCGGCTCTGCTGGGTCATCGCCCGCTGCCTGAGCCGCCGCTTCCGTAGCAGCGCAGCCAGGCTCAGCCCGCCCATTGCCCACCCCACCAGGCCATCGGTGGCAGCACACCCACCGCTTAGAGAAGCACCTTAAGTGTTGCGTTGGTGTGTGCGCGTGCTTTCGGAAAGCTCCCGGGCGCGGCCGTGTGGTGGGGTCCTTTCCAAATATCACTTTGGTTTCAAAACCGTTGTCCCCAGCGGCCGCGTGTCTCATCCAGGGATGTATTTGTTTACTGTCCATTTGTAAAAGACATGTTTGCGTTGATTTTCTTTTTTTTAAACTTGTTTCTTTGTAATTGAGGTAGAGTGGGGTGGTGAAGACTGAATGCGGATTTTTCTTTCCTGTTCACTTTATTTAATGAAGACCTGTGCTTGAATGAAGAGTGTAGCTTAAACCCAGGCTCTGGAAAGGCTGCATCCGGAAGCGAACAAGCACAGCAGGTTGTGCATATGTAATCTACCATGGGAACAAAGTCGCTCACACACTGATTGTTGCGCTGCGTGGTTCGTAGAAGCTTGGCCGCAGCGTTTTCCTTCTGCAGGTGGAGGCTCCTCCTGCTCTAGGAAACCTTCAGACTCTTTAACTACTATTTAATGCCTTTTTTTTTTTTTTTTTTTCTTTTGTAAATTAGAATCATTGTCATGCAGGCTGAGAGAGGTGGGAGGGCTCAACGTCTGTGTGCTCACGTCTCTGTATGGCTGCGGCCGGCTGATCTGGGAGAGGGGGGCAAATGGTTTTCAGAGTTTATTGAATAAAGTAGCTTACTCCTATATATTTTACTCACGTTGTACAGAAAAATAACCCGAAGTGTACGAAAGAATTGGGCTGCACTTGAATTTTTGACTCTTGCTCTTTAATGAAATATAATTACGAAGGGAGATGCATTTAAGTCACTCTCACAAGAATTACAGGGGATCTTAAAATGGGACACAGCGCTTGCCTATGGGACGTGCTCAGTTAGCGAAATGGTGCCAGCAGCACTGAGAAAAAGCGGAGGTTGGATGATTTACTTCCTACTTAGGTGTTTGCAGGATCCAGGGAATAACTGAGCTGTTCCCTCAGGCTTTTAGCTGAGGTCTGGGGTCCCAAGTCTGGAGCTTGCCTTGTCCTGTCTCTTCCCACTGGCATTACTGGGCCAGTGCTAATGCTGTGAGAAGTTGTCTGATCTTAAATCTTTAGGGTGTCACTTCGTCTCCATAATACACCGTTTGTCTCTTGTCTCACCTGGTGTGCTTTTGCAGCACGTCCTATACCCTGAAAAACCCCTTTGTGAATGTGTGGAAGCAGAGCTTCCTCTAAAATCCTGCGAATCCTCATTGTGCTGTAGGAGAAAGATCTCTTAAAAACTGGAACCACTTCCCGTCTGCACGGGCTTTATCTTTGGAGAGTCCTGGATTTTTGGTGCCTTAATTTATTGCACCTTGAAATTAGAAAAAACATCTACAATCAGCGCTGGAAAACAGGCTCGCGTGTCTCTAGTGCCACCAGGCTTGTGGCAGAGCGAGGCGAGAGCAGACCTGATCTCGGCGCGCGTGCGACTGTTCCCGCCTCGTGCTGCTGCGAAGCTGGGGGGGGTGGGGGTGGGTTCTCTTTGGGCTGTTAGAAATTACCTGATTTCTGCTCCCGGATTCTGGGAGGGGAAGGGAAACAAACAGAAAGACCAAACCGTCTCGCCGTGGCGGCATGTGGCATGCTGAGAAACAAACTATTTATTAATAAGAATGGTGTTAAGTCTTAAGAATAAACATATTCCTCGCTAACAGCATCCGAGGGTGATTGTGTGGTGGTGGTTGCTTGCCTCGCCGGCTGGACCCCATCCTTACGGTGGGATGTGCTCCTTGGGACGGGACAGAGCCCTGCGTAGGACGTGTGCCTGCTCCCCAGCGCCTGGCTGGCGTTCGAGAGCTGATCTGTGTTGTCTCCTCTTCCACGGTTAGCGTTAATCGCATTTGCTTAATTACCGATGGACCTGCTGAATTGATAAGCGGACCGTCTTACACTTTCCTAAATCTGTTTTGCACATCTTATCTCAATACAGAGTATTACCAGGAAAAAAAACCTGTTCAGGGGGAGGTGCAGTGCTTCAAGAGCCGCTGGGGTGTCAGTCTCCTGGCCTTGGGCTCCGGGCAGGTCCAGCCCTGCCAGGGGCTCCCGGTCCCCCCACGCTGTGGCTGGTCAGCTTTCGCTCCGACACGGGTTTTTGTGGGAGCCTGGGATGTGCCATGTGTCGCAGAGGGGCGGCCTCGCTTGCAGCCTTTTTCACCTCGCTCCTGGGGTGCGTATCACAGCCCCTGTGGGAGATCCCGTGAGATCTGCGCTCCTCCAGGCACCCAGCGCCGGAATTCACAAGCGGAGCCGGGGCTGGGGGTGAAGTGCAGGTTTTGGCACCTCCTGGGGTTTGAGCAAAACCGGCCGACGCACTAAAAGCAACGATTTACAAGTATGAATGCTGCGGCTGACCTGTGGGCCTACAAACAAGCACCTACGCGCGGTGGTTTTAGCTTGTTGCCTCCCCCGGTGTGTCTGTGCCACGCTTAACCCCTCCCTGGTCACTGCGGGGGCTCGATGGTAGCCTCGCCTCTCGTAAACATCAGCCACCCGATACAGGCGGCTCTGCCACAGCCAGGGCAGCAGCGTGTGGTAAGCATGAGCTTCCAAGGGTCTGGAAGCGTATATATTTAAGCGCCTTAAATAGAGCTGGCCTGCTGTTACCTCCCGGGTGCATTGAGTAGCTGCAGTTTGTCGTCTGAGAGCTGCTTTGCTCTCAGGTCAGTTCTGGCAAGGCCCAAACGCTTCTCTCAGAGCATCTGTGCCTGCCTGTGATAGAGCTGGAAAGCCTCTAGAGAAGCGGTGCTTTTGGGAACTAGCTCGGATCTTTGGTTTTTCCGTACACGGCTCCAAGGGAACAGTTGACTTTTGGGCACAAACTGTAGCTGAGCTCCGGTCGCCTTATGGAAAAACCGCGCATGGGGTTTCTGTATCCTTCCGAAACCTGCAGGGACTTCCCTGAAGCACAGCCTTGTTTCCAGTTGTCCCTTTTTTCTTAGCAAGCATTCCTTGGGAAGTGGCGGTCCTTCGGCGCACCAGCATTCCTTTACACGCCCCCACCCCGAAATCCTCCAGCGCGGCGTGTCAGCCTTGCTTCGGTGCCGTGGGGCAGCAGTGGCGATGGAGCCCCGTCAGCTAAAAGCTCTTTGCTTTTCTAACGCGGATCTGCAACCCTGGCCTGGGGTTGCCGACTTAATCCACCCCACTTTTTGCCCACCTACTCCGCCTTGCTGCGCTGTGCCGAAGCAGCGCCCGAGGTGACGTGGAGGCTGCTCTTGGCGGCGGGCGGTGACGATGGGTGCTACGCTGACCTCTCTGCTCCTGGAAAAGGTCACTGTTTGTTTGTAGAAGACCCTTTGGCACATCGAGGTGAGGTCAGACCTGGCTTGAGAGGTCTCTAGGCTAGTCTCTGAGGAGGTGGTTCAGGGTGTCGCTGCCCCAGGAGCAGAGGTTCCCGGTGAAGTTTGCCGCTCGCCCTCCAAGGTGCCGTTCGTCTCAGCCGGCGGCGGCTGCGGTGGCCGTTAGGTAGGAGCTGGTGCTGTGCTTCGGGTTGGAGACCGTTAATCAAAATCTTCCACCCTGCTGCCCCCTGGCAGTGGTTGAGACTGACCCGCTTCTGTCCCTCGAGCTTTCAGCTGAAGTGGATGCTGGGTTTGGCAGTGGTCCACGCTGTGCTGGTGCCAGCCCCTCGGAGAGGAGGGTGGCGGGTCCCAGGCTGGTTTTGGCTCTGGTTTTCTGAGTGAATGCTGAATCGCTCTCTTCTCCCGCTGTGACCCTGCACCTAAAGGCAAACTAAGGCAGCAGCACCAAACCCAACCCACAGAGGGGCTCCGTGGGGTGAACCGGAGCATTTCAGTCTCAACCTTTACATCTGAGTGGTTTTGCAAACAGTCCCAGCTCTCTGGGCTCTTGCCACCGGGCCCCTGGTGTTAGTGCAGGGCAGGGAGCTTCTCTGCAGCCCTTCGGAGCGTCTTTGAAGGCCTGTGTCCCTGTGGCTGTTTGGTTTTCCTGGGCAGGGTGGGGGAAGAGTTGGTGATGCTGCCTCGTCCTTCTAGAAACAAGTTTGGAGGTACTAATTGGACTCTGCAGCCCGGTCTTCTGCCACCGACCCCCTGGGCAATGGGCTGGAGAACCAATGCTGCCGGCTGCTGTCCTGGTCCTTGGGGCTGTGAAATGATGCAGGGAAAGACACGTTAGGTGCTTGTGGTGGTTTAGTTCTGTCCCTTCCCTGTTGAGCCTTTCTGGGGGGCCACCGTCAGCGGGAGCCTGGCTCCCCTGGGGCTTGGGGTGCTCTGCCACGCTCCCCATGGGAGCCGAGCAAGTCTGGTCCCTCTGCACGGGGTTGGCCCTAAACAGGGATCAGACGAAGCAGCCCAGCTGTGAGCAGCGGTCCTGGCACTGCCACGGTCCCGGGGACCCCGATCGCTTCCCCGGAGTCCTGTCGCTGGGAGTTTAGGTACTGCAGTAGGTTTGAATTCCAGTCTGTTAAATTCTATTACTGAAATATTTATTGTGTTTAAACCAACCAAAAAAGAAACTATTAAAGTTCAGTAAAGAGTACAATTTTCCAAGCCTTTTAATGGTGTTTGTCTTTTTTTTTCCCCATTTCCACTTAGCCGGTCAGCCCAGCGCAAGGGAACAGCTTTGGGCAGCGGTGCCTGGGCTGGAGCTCCAGCCCCACTTTGAGCAACAGCCCTTGCTGTGGCAGAGGTGGAAAAGCTCCTGCGAGCTCTCCCTGGAGCGATGGGCTTTATTCACCTGCTGTGCCAGGCTGCGGTTGCGGTGCTTGTCGGGGTGCTGCAGGGCAGGGAGCGAAGGTGGCTGCAGCAGGCGGGAGGACTTGGCAAGGAGAAGGCAGCGTTGCCCTGGGCTGTGCCTGACCTGTGGCACCCTCCTGGGTTAACGGGACCCTGGAGGTGGGGCAGGGACACAGAGGGGTGCCTGGGGGGTGCAGCATCCTCTCTAAGCTGAAACACAGCCCTCCCTGAAGCTCTCCCTTGATCTGTAGGCTTCTCCCCATTGCTCTGCCACTTCTGCATCCAGTGCTGACCCCTGTAAGTCACCCCGGTAGCATGGCTGGGGCCCACATGGTGAGGAAGAAGAAGGTAGGGTGAAGCAGGGTCTGGACTCGAGCAGCCTGCAAGTTTCTTACTCACTGGCTGCTCTTCGGCAGCAAGGTGGTTAGAGCAGTCAGCAGCACTGGGGAGGCTCTGGGTTACAGCTGGTGGGGTGGGTATGGCTGTGGCAGAATGATGAAGCAGCAGGAGGATGTGGACATGAAAGGTGATGGGATGAGGGAGCAGCACATCCTGCCCCCCTCCTGCCCATCCAGGGTGGGCCCTGGGGAAAAAGGGGGCATCTCTGGCCTCCCCAGGGGTGGCATCACGGCACAGTCCCTGCCCCCAGATACCCTCCTCTCAGGGGTTTGGCCCCTGCCCTGGCCCACCCCTCCCCAGCAGCTCCCTTGGCAAGGGACGAGGGCAGCCCTTGCAACGAAGCTGTGCCCTGCGCCAGGGTCTGTCCCTCGGTCAGTGCGCTGCGGATCGGGCCCGGCTCTGCAAGGCCTGGGGTCAGCCCGAAGCCCCGCACTGGGTGATTAAATCTCTAAAGCGCTCTTAGAGTTGGTGCTGCCTTTCCACGGGCGACCCTTTCCCACCTCCTTAAAGCTGGGATCGTGGTCTGCTTCAACCACAGCTCATCCCGTGTGCTGCTCACCCCGACTGCACTCGGGAGGGTGCCCTGGGGGAGGCAGGAGGCTGGCTGTCACTGGGAACTGCTGTCATCCTGGCAGCAGCTTGAGCACCCAGATAAGTCAGGACTCGGCTCTGCACCAACAAAGCCGCCCGTGATCGCAGTGAGCTCTTAGCGCTGGCGGCTCCGGTGCTAATCGGGGTGATCCCCGCCTTATCCCTGTGCCGGTGCGGCCGGGGCAGCGCACAGGGGAATAAGCTGCTCTTGGTGGCCGCAGGTCCTGGCCCGGAGACCCCAGGCACCCGATTCAGCCAGGGAGGCTGAGGTCAGGACTTCGGAAGCATGTCCTCGCAAGACCCAGCCTGACTATTTGTGGGGGGGTGATGAGTGGAGTCACGGCCATCCTGGGTCACCCAGCTTCAGATCAGGAGGGGCTGTGCTGGGATGGGGACGGGGAGGTGGCTGGGGACACGGTCCTTGCATCGGCAGGTGGCCCAGGGATGGAAAGAGGGGCTGCCTTCTCCCTTCCAAACACATGCGTCGGGCTTCTGGGGGGACGTCTCTGTAGCCACCAAATTGCATCAAAATTCAGCCAGACACGGAGATCTGAGTCACTGCTCCGTGTGTGCGGCTCCAGGTGTGCCTGGGAAGGTGCACGGGTGGCACAGGGCTAAATGGAGAGGAAAGGACTGGTGGCAGCTTTGGCTTTCTCCAGGTAGATGTGCCAGGGCAGAAAGAAATGCTGCTTCTCTTCTACTCTACTTCTACCAGCCATGAGCGGGGTTCCCCAGGGCTCAGTGTCGGGGCCAGTCTAGTTTAACATCTTTATCAGTGATCTGGACGAGGGGATCGAGGGCACCCTCAGCAAGTTGCAGGTGACACCAAGTTGGGTGGGAGTGTCGATCTGCTCGAGGGCAGGAAGGTTCTGCAGGGGGACCTGGACAGGCTGGATCGATGGGCTGAGGCCAGTTGTGTGAGGTTTCACAAGGCCAAGTGCCGGGTCCTGCCCTTGGGTCACACCAACCCCAGGCAGCGCCCCAGGCCTGGGGCAGAGGGGCTGGGAAGCGCCCGGCGGAGAAGGCCCTGGGGGTGGGGGCTGACAGCCGGCTGGGCATGAGCCAGCAGTGCCCGGGTGGCCAAGGAGGCCACCAGCCCCCGGGCTTGTGTCAGCACTGGTGTGGCCAGCAGGAGCCGGGCAGGGATGGGGCCCCTGTGCTCGGCCCTGGGGAGGCCCCACCTCGAATGCTGGGCTCAGGTTTGGGCCCCTCGGGACAAGAAGGGCCTTGAGGGGCTGGAGCGTGTCCAGAGAAGGGCAGCGGGGCTGGGGCAGGGTCTGGAGCACAAGTGTGCTGGGGGGCGGCTGAGGGAGCTGGGGGGGTTTAGCCTGGAGAAGAGGGGGCTGAGGGGAGCCCTTCTCGCTCTCTGCAGCTGCCTGAGAGGGGCTGGAGTGAGGGGGGGGTCAGTCTCTGCTCCCAAGTCACCAGTGACAGGATGAGAGGAACCGGCCCCAGGCTGCGTCAGGGGAGGTTTAGGTTGGGTGTGAGGGAAAATGCCTTCCCTGCCAGAGGGGTCAGGCCCTGGCACAGGCTGCCCAGAGAGGTGGGGGAGTCACCGTCCCTGGGGCGGTTCAAACACCGTGCAGCCGTGGCACTTGGGGCCATGGTTTAGGAGGCCTGGGGGTGTTGGGTTGGGGGTTGGGCTTGATGATCCTGGAGGTCTTTTCCAACCTTCATGATTCTGTGATTCTATGCTCCGGAATCTCCTGGGGGGACTCAGCAGAGAAGCTGAGAGGTGCAGGATATACATCCCGTACCCAAATTCCCCTCTCCATGCCCTTTGCTCAGCAGAAGGGAGAACACAGTTGGTGGTCGTGGGTGTTTCAGCCCCAGTGCAGCCCTCCTGCAGTTCGCACCCTGTGCCCCATTCCCTTCAGACCAACACCGTTGTTCCTGGGACTGCTTTGTGGTTGGAAAAGCTCTGCCTTCCTCCACCGGTGCACAGGGGCACGGGTGCTGTGGCAGGGGGGTCCTGGGGACCCTGCATGGCTGCTCCTTCCCACGGCGCTCTGCACCCAGCGCCACAATGACCCCCTGGCTGCCATTTCTACTGAAAATAGCAAGAATTGCTCTAAAGGTGCGCGATGGCTGGTGCTGCTGGGGCAGGAACCAGGCCCTCCCGACTGTGAAACTGGGGGTGTGAAACAGCCCCAGGAGCCATTTTGCTCCCCAAGCAAAGGGGTTGTGCTGCATCCCGCAGCTCCTTGGGGCATGGCTGTCCCCCCGGCCAGTGGGACGTGGCAGCAGGCACGGGCTCTGCCCCACTGCACACCTTCCTGAGCTGCTGCAGAGGGTCTAAAAACCTCCGGCTGCGGCACCGATCCAGGATCCCCCAGCCTTGGGGGAGCTCGGCGTTGGCCAGGCCACCCTTAACCCGCCCTTGCAGGACGTGGGTGAGCAGCCACTGAGGTGCTGCGTGATGCCAGACGTAGGGGTCCTGGGGCCAGAGCTGAGCTGGGAGCGGTGGAGGAGGCTGCAGGCTGGTGGCAAAGCCTTGAGGAGGACCCTGGAGCCCTGTGGCCTCTTCCCATGCCCTGGGCCACGCGTTTTCCCCCTGAGCTAAAGCCTAGGTGTATTTAAGCGATGCCTCATCCTTTATCAGCTGTCTCGATGGCTTCCTCTAAGAGGATTGTTGTGGTAGGTGTAATATACTTAAGGGATTGTTAATAACAATAGTCTTTCGGCAGCGTACCGCATGGGGTGGCGCAGGCTGCTGTCACGGTCCGTTTGGACCTCTCAGATTTACAGAACAGCATACTCTGTAAATTAAACTTTATTTTATTGAGCTTATTAGGAAAGAAAACAAACAAACAAGGGCTCAATCCCCTTTGTACAGGCTAGGGTAACACACGAATTTATTAATTCATTACTTAATTGGGGGGGCGTGTGGAGCTCGGTCCTGCCCCGTGCAGAGGTGTTTGAGGCTCTGGGGAGGCAGAAAGCAAATCCTGCGTCCTGCGGGCACGCTGGTGAGGGAGGAGAAACCCCTCTCTGATAACGACTTGAGGTTGCTCTAAAAACTGGAGGCATCCTGAGGTACCCCCAATAGGTGCAAAAACAAGGAACCGTAACAGCAACTTACAGCCTGAAAAGGGAAAAAATAGTCTGGAAAAAGGGGGAAACATCCTGAGAAAGTAAGAATCGGTAGCTGCCGCTGGCTGTTCCAACTGCAAGAACAGGGAAACAATCTGGAAATGTAAAAATTGGTCGGCGAGAACAGAAAACATCATCATTGGCTGTTCCAGGTGAAAAATAGAAATTAATAATACATACCGGTGGCTCAAAGAGGTGGTGTCCTATGCCCTCTTACGACTCTATGATATAAAAATGACTTAGTTCTTACCCAAATGTTGCCTCTCTCTTTCTGAGACCATCCCATGCTGTCCAGACTCCTCCCTTTCCTAAGCAGGTCTGCAGGAGCTTTCCACGAGATCTTGGACCCTCCCTGGGGATGCCTGGCTGACCCCAGACTCTGGGACACGGATCACCTTTGAAATGGGGCTCTGTTATTTCAGTCGTCCCCCTCTGGGCCCCTGTGCTGGCGTTGGTTCGGTTTGACCTGCCACTTCTGGGGTGGTTGGGTCCCCTCCTGGGATCTGTCTAATGCGCTCGATACCGCAAAAATACACACACACATACATATATATGCATGTAAGTAATCTAACATAACTATATCTAGTGTTATATTACTTGTTTGATTCACTAGTGCTAAGATTGTAGCAATCCATAATATATATATTTGATTGCTGCTATTATTGATTGTTATTGATTAATTGTTGCTATAATTAATTACTGCTATACTATTGGTTGCTGATAATAACTTGTAATAGCTAGATACATATATGTTCATAGAATCATAGTGCCATAGGATAATTTAGATTGGAAAAGACCTTTAAGATCATCGAGTCCAACCGTTAACCCAACATGGCCATGGCCACCACTGAACATAGGTACGCTCGCTAGAAGTGATTTTTGCGGTATTTGTGGCAAAGGGTAACAAAGTAGAGAAGTTTAGAGATCAAGCTTCCGTGTCCCTGTGTATCAGGGAATCCTATGGTGACGATTTCTGCACACCCACAGGCCGGGGAACCCTTTCGGTCGTGACGTGGGGTCAGGCTGGGTTCGGGGTCCTGCAGCGGCAGCGGGGCATGCTCAGCTGGGGCATGTCCTGTCTCTCCCTGAGGATCCCTCTCCATGAAACAGCTCCTGAGGAGCGTGTTCAGGTGTCTCCTCGGTGCGGGAGCCCAGCAGCTGTGCCAGGAGGGGCTGCAGAGGGGTTCTGTGCCCCCAGCTGCTGCTTTGCTCGTGGTTTGTGCTACCCGATGGCTTGTCCTTGAAAAACCGTGTTCCTTCGCTGCACTTTTCCTGCTCCCTGCAGCCACGTTTGCCCAGCCTCAGCCCGCGTTGCTCGCGACCCGTGCACATCCATGGTGCAATGGGTGATTGGCAATGATAAAGGCAAAGCTTGGCTCACGGCGATGGGCACGCTGGGTCCGCCACTGCCAAACCGGTGTGGCTGCTGCGGAAAGGAGACCGGTGCAAACCTGGGCGGCAGCGTGCGTGGCGGGGGGCTACGCCACTGCAAACACCCGGTCGCAGGCTCGGTTGTTGCTGAGGAGCAGAGGGGCTGCCAGAGGAAATTTCACCTCTTTGGGAACTACTTATATGTGGGAAGATGGCAAAAGTGCCCCGAAGGGTTTTGCTTGACCTATCTGGATCCTGTAAACAGGAGCTCATGTGGGATGAAGACCAGAGTGTGGGGGAGTGTTGAGGGAGGGCGGGGCTGGCTGAGGACAGCAGAGAGCTGAGCACCCACCAGCACCGCGGCAGAGGACCAGCTGCTGCTGTCCGCTCTCCCTCGATGGGCTCACCCAGCCCCTCGCTGTGCGCTTCGCGCTGCTGGGCTCGTCTTGCCCCATGCCCTCAAGACCCAGCTGACCCAGAGCATGCCAGAGCTGGCAGGGCTGCCTCCGGGCAGCTGGGAGATCGCCCAGTGGGTACGAGAAGGCAGAGAGAGGGTGCTGGGTCTCTTCTCTCCCACAGCAGCCCCCACACTCCAGCCCCTATTTCCCCCCACAGCTGGGCGAAGCCCCATGGAGGAGAGCGCAGGGAAAGCAGCAGCGGCAGCAAAGGGGCCCCTGCGGGGAAGCTCCCCGGGCACACAGCAGGCGTGGGTCAGCGTGCAAATGTCACTGCTGAGACCACCTCAGCGCTCCTCAGGAGCCCGCCCTCCATCACCAACAGGGACGAGCTCGCCAGATGCCTGATACAGTCCCTGGATATCAACAGGATCTGCCTCAACGTGGTCAGGAAGCTGAGGAAAGCTCAGCACAGCACCGCAGCAGTCCTGTACGGCGACATGAGGGAAGAATACCTTGTCTGCCTGCAGTGCCGTCAATGCCTCGTGGGCAGCTGCCCGCACTACAGCAAACCCGCGGCAGAGGAGGACCTGCCCGTGCTGGCCATCATCCTACACACCGCACACATCCTGCGGTACGAGGAGATCGAACAGCTGGAAATGGGGCTGGGCTTCGAGCTCACCATGGCTGGGGACCTGCTCTACATGTGGGACAGAACCCAGCGCATCCCCGAAATCGCTCCCGAGAGGTGCTGCGAGGTCTGCAACATGCCTCTGCCCAGGAGCCCTGGGGATGGGAGGTCTGCAACGTGCCTCTGCCCAGGAGCCCTGGGGATGGGGAGAGATCGCAGGCATCTTTCCCTGCCCTCAGGGCCCAGGGAACACAGAGGGGCCTGCTGCCCACTGCTCACACTCCCCAAAGCCCCTTCGCTCAGGGATGCTTTGGGACCCTTGAGCCCCTCTGTGCCACAGCCTGGGCCTCTGCAGGGCCTCCCCGCCCCAGCGGTTCCTGCTCAGGGACAAAATGGAGCCCAGGCATCCATCCTCACCCCCTTCCTCCCTCCTCGGCCGGGCGAGAAGAGGTGACACGCTGCGCAGCCCCCCACTCCCGCTGGCAGACGATGGAGGGAAGCGAGCGGGGCTTCCCTGCCCAGCAGCAGCCCCTCTCGGTCCCTGCCGTCCCCGGGACGTCGCTGCCTGCCTGCTGCCTTCCCGCCCAGAGGGGACGGCAGAGCCAGGCCTCCTTCGGTGCCCGGGCACCTGGCAGACCAGGCCGCCACTCAGGGCAGGGGAACTGGGGAGGGGCAGCGGGAGAAGAGGCTGCGCCTGGGGAGCAGCGGGGGCAGAGGCAGGGAAGGAGGAAAGGGCTCGCCCTGAAAAGCAGCCAGCGACAGGCGCGCTCCCCACCAACACGAGACCTCGGCCGAGACCTGGAAGTGAAAGCCCGTTTTTATTGACTGATTAAAAGAGTGGTATCCTCAAACACCCTCGAGGTCTCCCCAGTTCTTCAGTGAGGGCCTTGCACGCTTGAGGCTGAGGAAGGTGGCTCTTCCCCAGCTCTATATTGCAGGGAGCTGAGAAAAGAGCCCTCCCCTCACACCGCGCAAGGCAGACTCCAGCTGTGCCAGAGAACCCGGCTCCCTGTGAGCCCCCGGGGATGTCCAGCCACCTCCAGCTGTGGGTCGGTAGCCTTCGGAAGGCTTTGAGCTGGTGGACACTTCCCCGCCTCTGCCGGAGCCATGGGGAGGGAAGGGCAGGGCCTGCCCCTTGCACAGCCCCAGGGCTCTCTGCAGGGCCGTGGTGGCTTGCAGGGGCACGATGCCGGGTGTCCCCCGCGGCGGGATGGGCCCTGCACCGGGGGCAGTGACCGCCGGAGCCGTGAGCGGAGGTGGGACTGTGCTGGCAGGGGGGGCAGGTGCTGGGGCTGCTCGCTGACATCCTGGGGTGCTGGCATGTCCCCAGCTGCCCCATACCAGGTCCCTGCTTCTCCCTTGGTTCTTAACGTCCCTCCAAGGAGCCTTTCCGCAGCGCTCACAGGGTCTGGCGATGCAGCCCCAGCTCTTGCTCCCCTTCCCCTGGGGCCTGGGGCTTGGCTCCCACAGGAGGTCACCCACCATGGCCCTGGTGGGCAAAGGGCTCTGAGCCCCCCAGGTTGGGTGCCCTGCAGTAGCCAGGTGGGCATCTCTATCAGCCCCGGGGAGGGACGCACAGCCTTGGGATCGGCACCATCCTCCAGCCCCCATTTCTCTGGGGCTGAAGCCATGAACGGGACCCACAGAGGAGGAATGCAAAAGAGGAGGCCCAGCAGCGGGAGCAGCAGGGAGGAGATGTCCCCCGAAGCTGCCAAGAGGCTGCAGGGAGGAGAAGGCATGGGGCCAGGGAAGGTCATGGCGTGGGGCTGGGGATGTGGGGAAGGCTCCCATGCTTCATGCTCCCAGCAGCTTCTTGACCATGTAGCCTGGCATGCTGTAGAGGAAGAGGGCAATCATGATGAGGAGCAACAGGGCCAGCACAATCTTGATGATGAGCCACTTGTAGCGTGTGCAGATGAGGTATTTGATGGACTTGAGTGGGTTCAGGAACCATATGAAGGACGTGTCCGGGCGGCTGCGGGGGAAGAAAATGCCCATCATTAGTGCCATGGCCATAGAGAAGGGATGCGTGGCTGGCAGTGCAACAATGGACATGGTGGGCAAAGGGAGGTGCAGGATCCCCTTCCTTGGATAAGCCTGCACAGACTGAAAGAGCCCAACCAGGAGGATCAGGACAAGGGGAGACAGCATGACGTGTAAGATGGAGTAATGCCGGTTCATGAGGGAGTGTGAAGATTCCCACTGAAGCTGGAATGTGATGGTGAGGACAGGAGGGGAGGAGGAGGAAGGCCAAGGAAAGGGGATGGAGCCATGAAGAGAGGCAGAGGATAAATGGAGTAAGGAAAAGCAGTGGGGCAGTGAATAGCAGGCAATGGGGGAACCAATAGAGATGGCTCTACCCATAACCCTCATTCCTACATCCCCCAGTGTGACCCCTCCTCGCCTCCCTGTGCCTGGCTCCCTCCCTGGGGACCACCACAACATATTCCAGAAGCCCAGGTGCCTGCTGGGGAGAGGGGTTTCCTACTTACTTGGGTTTCTCCAGCGGATCAGGCTCATTGCGAGCCAGCCCAGCGGGGGATTTCTCTGCCTCCTCTGCTGTCAGAAGGTGCAGTTCAGCCTCGACCTTCCCCTGCAGGAGGAGAGAGTTGTGCTGAGACCCAGGCAATGCTCCCCACCTCAGCCCCCCAGGACATAGTGACGGAGGGGACCTGAGGGAACAGAGGCAAGGGCTGGGGGGTGGAGGGTGTCTGCAAAGAGTGCAGTGCCCAGGATGCAAAACCCCTTCCTTTTCCCCATCCTTACGGTGATCTCCAGCTCATCATTCTCATCTCTGGCCACGAACGGCCACCAGCCCTTCACCCGCTTCTGCTTGAAGATGGAGACCATGGGCAGCTCTGCCTCATTCGTCACCATCTCCAGGCTGCACTGTTTCGATGTCTTGGCTCCCCGGGGAAAGCGGTTCAGGTCCAGCTCGATGGCCCCTGGCAGGAGAAAGGGAAGCACAGATGTTGGCACCCCCAAAGAGCTGAGTCCTTGGCTGGAGGTGGGCTAGGCCAGCATCTCCTGCCCTGGAGAGCAACTCTGAACTAGGTCTGGGAACTAAAAAGCTGACATCTCTGCTACAGGAGCAGCCTTTGAACAGCAGCAGTGGAGACAAGGACTCTCATCCTACCTACTCTTACGAGCAGCGTCTAAAGGGGTTTGAGGACATTGTGGGCTTGAGGAGCAGAGCTGCCCTTCCAGGTTCTGTTCCTGTACAGGTTTTGTCTCACCCCACGCTGCTCCCCACTTGTCCGGCCATGCTGGCTGCCCCATTGCCCCAGCGCAGCGGACCCCCAGCTTACCGAGGAAGTCGTCGGCCGAGAAGTGGTCAGCATCCCACACCTGCAGGGTGAGGCGAGCTGGGATCTTGTACTCGGTCTCATCCCAGGAGAACATGGACTCCTTCTTGGAGATGACGATCTTCTCCTCCGCCATCAGGTAGTCAAAGGGGAAGATGTAGCGCCAGTTGAAGTTGCCTTCACCAGTGAGTGAGTGGTAATGGACATCCGTGTCTTGCTTGTCCTCCTGCTGACCCTTCAGCCACCTGCAGGGCCCGGAGGGATGAGAGGGGTGGCACATGGTACAGGAGGGAGGAGAGGGCAGAGGACCATCCTGTGCATGCAGCCAGGACGTCTCCAGGCCAGCAAAGCATGCACATCTATCTGAGCCCATCAGAGGTATTTAGGGCCTGTTGCATGCTCTGCTTAAGGATGGGGTTGTCGTTGCTGACCCAGTCTCCAGCAAAGGGACCCAAAATGCCCACCTCACATAGGCACTGTGGGCACTGTGTCACTGGAGACAGCAGGGTCCCAGTCATGCCACCATGGGAGATGGGGTGGCCATGCCGACCTTGCCATTGCATGTGCATGTGCCCCTAATGTTTTTTGGCTCCATTAAGCAGGATTCCCAGAGCAAAAGGGAAACAGAGGATGGTCCATACCAGGAAGTCTGGGCCCTGGGGGAACACAGCTTTGTTGCAAAGGCTGTGACTGCCCCTCAGCCCCTTTCTCTGATGAGCCAAGGCACCCCTGTTCCCCAGGTGCTCTCAGGTTTTTGGGTGTCTGTTTGCCCTAAGGGGCTGCAGCCAGCAGGGACATGAGTCCATGCTCAGGCACCCAATGCAGGGTTGTTCTTTTGGCCTCTGAGCGTGCCGATGCCCTGCTCTGCCCTGCAAAACACAAAGGTCAAGTGATTTCCCTCCTACACAGATGGGGAAGGGCTGGAGCATATCAGGTTCAGAACCATTGCAGAAAGGCTGCTGGGCTGATAGGACCTGAGCCACTAAACAGGCCCAGTTTTCTGAGGTGCAAGCAGAGGAGACCTGGCCTGAGCTGGCGAGGCTGCAGAGGAAGCACTGAGCAGTTTAACAGACTGGTGGGAAATCACAGCATAGTCAGCCACCAGCCTGAAATGCCATTGCATTGATCTGAGGTGCTGTAAAGAATCAGGCTATGAGCAGGTGTGGGTTCCCTCATCTCTGTATGGGCAAGATTTGGAAGGGACTTTCCCCTACTGCTGGCTGAGAGTGAAGCAGAGATGTCTGCCCAGAGAGGTGGGGGAGTCACCGTTCCTGGGGATATTTAAAAGATGTGTAGACGTGGCACTTCAGGGCATGGTTTAGGTGATGTGGCAGTGTTGGGTTGGTGGTTGGACTTGATGATCCTAGAGGTCTTTTCCAACCTTAATGATTCTATGATTCTCTGTGAACTAACCACAAGTTGGATCCAGATGCTGGAACTGGAGGTTGCAGGGTTGAAATGCCAAGTGGGGGCATCAAGATAACCCCAAAAAGGGGAAGAGGGGCAGACGGGACCAGGCAGCAAGGCCATGGCCATTACCCCCTGACAAAGATGTCAGACATCTTCTCTTCTGTCAGGAAAGCATTGTCTTCCCAAAGCACCTCATCGGTGTTCCAAGTAACAACCCGCAGCTCAAAGCCGGGCGGCCAGGCCAGGTGCACGCAGTGGGGTGTGCAGCCGAGAGCGAGGGATGGAGGGGCAACAAACAGCACGAAGACAATGGCAGCATTGGTGTTATCTGACCCTGCACCGCAGTCCACGTCGTACCCACCCCCGGATCCAAAACCACCGCGGGGACCCCAGTGAGCCCTAGCACCCCCCAGGGAGAAACAGGGGAGGCGATGCTGGCATGCCATGATGTACTTACCCCCTGACAAAAATGTCACTGGATTTCTCACCAGTGAAGTAGTCATCGTCCTCCAGGATGACCTCGTCTGTGTTCCACACTATCACTCTAAGCTCATACCTGGCAGGAGGAAGGGAGACAAGGACGTGAGGCACGGGGGCAGGTGGAGGGGCAGGAAGGAACGGGGTGATGCTGCCAGAAACCAGGCACTAAGACCACAGGGAACTGCTCACAGGGACCTTATCTGAGGGATCATGAGGGCAAGAAGAGGAGGGGGATCTCCACGTGAGCTCAGATCAGCCCAGGCAGGGTAAGCAAAGCAGCAAGGGGAGCTTTACCTCCCTGTGCATTGAACCTCTGCAAAGCCCAAGCCAAATGCTCACAGGGACAGCCCAGGCTTGGTCTTTGGTAGATTTGTGGCTAAAATGGGCTCTGCAAAGCAATCTGAGTCCAGCTTTCTTCCTGGTTTGCTCCCCTTACTCAGCAGGGTTGTCACCCCCTAGAAATGGGGGGGATTTGCTGGTGCCTTCAGGAGTGAGTCCTGCTCCCATGTCCAGGGCAGCCTGCTGGGCATCACAGTCCTTCTTAGGACTCCAGCAGGTGCAGAGGCTCCGAGACATTCCCAGCACTGCCTTTTGTGTGCAGCAACTCAGCGTTTCCCAGCCATGTTTGGCTTGGTTGGGAATTTTGGCGATAGAGAAAGCAGCTGCGGTGGGAGTGGGTGGAGGAAGAGCAGAAGCCAGAGTCCTCGCTGGGCACAGCTGTGACATGGAAAGGCTGGGGGAAGGCTGGGGGACGGCGGCAGAGAAAAGCAGCTGTGCGGCCACAAGCCCAACGCATCGCTAGAAGTAGCAGGGAATCCTACAGGTGAGGGGAAGGGGATTTACAGCTTCCTTAACCCACCTCCTCTGGTATCTCCCTCTGGCAATGCCCTGGCTGAGCCCAGCTGTGGGACTGGTCCCTCCCAGGTCCCTCCTGTCTTCTCCCAAGCGTGGGAGCTTGTCCCCTGCCATGCCTCTCCAGCACCTACAGCTAATGTTGGGTGGTGTCCGGTGCTCCCAGCAAAGAGAGAGATGGATTAAACCCCTAGGATGAGAACCAGGCATACACCTTGCTTGAAACAAGCTATCTACCTGCAAACCCTCTCTTTCAGCCCATCAATAGGAACATCTCAGCTCCAGCTCACGGGACACTGCTGAGCATGGCTGTCCTGGGCTGCTTTTCCAGTCCGTGCTGGTGTCTGGACCTTGCCCTTGGCCTCAGCTTTCCTGCGGCCACCTGCCCTGCTGTTCAGACCCCATCTGCAGCCCACTGGGACCAAGGGATGTTCTCTCCATCCAAGGCATCATCAGCTAGGCACAGGAGTGCAAGAGACTCCCTCCTGGATGCCCAGTGCCGTCCCTGTATCCTGGCCCTGGGGGTGGGAAAAGGAGCCTGAGGACACGGTCTAGCAGGGTAAGGCAGGGCTAGGAGCAATGCTGAGGGAAGAAATGTCTTTCTTCTCTCTAAATAAGCTGGAAGAGGGTAGGGTGAGGAGTCTTCATCACACTGCCTGTTGCCTGCTCTGTCTTGCTTGGATTGGCCAACTCGGTCCCAGTAATGTCCCCTGCCCTCGGCTCTGGCCACACTGGGCAACCCTCACCTCCTGGAAAGGACCCATGAAGGCTGCCCAGGGATGCCTTGCCCTGGGCTAACCCTGCCCCTGCCTGGGAGGGGTCAGGGCTGGGCACGCTGGTCTGCTGGGGACTGGGTAACTAATTTCCTAGTCTTCACAGATGAGAGAGATCGGGAGCTGCAGGGGATGGAACAGGCAGGACACCACCCTTCAGTAGCAGCTTTGGGAGGGGAAAGACATCACTTGATGCCTCCACTCTTGGGATCTCTGGAAATGCACGCATGGTTGGGGTACCCGGGCAGAGAGATGGGCTGGCCATGGAGGAGCAGCAGGAGAGGGGAGAAGCAGGGTTCCATCCCCAGCCTTGGGTCTTTCCTGGGGTTTTTTGGCTGGGAGGTTCCTTACTTCTTTGGTTTCCTGGGGGAAATATCAGTGGCGGGGCCGGGCGCAGGCATGTCCATGGGGAACATGTCCACCCACATCTCCAGGCGACCCTGCAAGGTTGGAGAGATGCAGTCAGCTCCCCTTGTCCCTCCTTGCAGCCCCTCACCTGGCAGCATTCCCCCCAGCTCCTCTTGCCCTTCAACATCAGTCTGGCCATGCCAGATGTGGGACCCAGGCCTGCAGCACTGAACCCTGCCAGATATAGGGCGAGGCAGGGCTCCCGCATGTCATGAGTCCTTTTTCACCCTTGGCAGAAGGATGTCTCCTGGCATGGTGTGGTGCCGAGGTGCACAGTTATTGGGGAGCTAGGGGGCCAAGGGACTTGGGGGTATGACATGGATGCAGGCCGGAGCATGAGAGGCACTGAAAATTTAGTCTGCTAGGGTCAACGGGTGACTGTTAAGGGCTGCTGATGCCCAAGGGCCACTCTTTGCAGGATGCCTCCCCTGCCTCTGCTCCCCATGACAAGGTGGGTTATGGCTGCTCTGCCCAGCTAACATCTCTGCTCCCTGCTTGGAGGCTCTGCAGGTCCCACTTTGGCTGTGGGACTTTGAGGACCTGCTCGATGCCTGGCTTGTCAGGGTTCAGCAGCGGACGCGTCTCCACGTGCTCAGGAACCAGCTTGCAGCCTGCCCGTGGGATGTCCTCCCAGTGGCGCAGCACAGTCAGGGCCAGGTGTTCATCCGTCTGCTTCTTCTGACCTGCGTGGGCAAGGGAAGGGCTGAGCTTGGAGAAATGGGCAGAGAGACACCAGGGACAGCAAAAACCCCTGTCCCTCTACCCCTACCTCCAAGGGCGGAGAACTGCCTACTAGCTACTGCTCTCCATTTCCTTGTGTACAATTTGTCCTTCAGTCAACATTTCCTAACCCCTCTCCTCCTCTCTCTAACCCTAGTCATTTATGGAAGGTCCAGATTCCCTGCCAGTCTGAATTCTCCCAGGCTGAACAAGCTCTACATCCATTGGCCATGTTCCCCTCCTCTTCTGCACCCCTCCTGGCCTGCTTTCATCTTTCTTGGGCAAATGTGAGTGTGTTTGGAAAAAACCATTGTTTGGGGATGCAGTGACATGGAGAATGGCTTCCTAAACCCTGGAAAGGCCAGGGTGGGCTGTCTGCATTGCTTTTTTGGGCATCCACTGCCAGGAGAAAGTTTTCAAAGGAGCTTTGGTGATGCTATGCTATGGATGTCCATGAGTGATTCTGAAAGCAACCCACTGGCCTGGGTGGTCTATAAAACTCTAACTGGTCACATACTGGAAGGTCCATTTAAGGTGGTGGATGGAGAGTGATTGCAGCTCTGGGGTGATGGGGCCACTACCTCTGTCTGCAGTCCTGGATGATAAGGGAATACCCCAGAACCCTGCTCCCCATCACAACCTTCATCCCATGGGACAGGTACCATTTTCATCCTCAATCTCCGTGGGGCCGGTGAAGACCCTGTTGGCAACTTTCACTCTTCCTCCTGGCCCAAAGTGCGGCCCATCCACCTTGCCCTCTTTGCACAGCTTGGACAGGATTTGGGAGGGCTTCATGGGGTCACGCCAGGTGTTGTAACCATGTCTGTAAATAGGAGGGCAAGGTCAGCGAGGTGGTAGCAAGATTTGGAGGAAAAAGCGATTTTGTTCCCCTCTGCCAGCAAAACAAATGCTACTGCCATGAAGGACCCAGGATTCACAGGGAAAGGATCTGAGGCAGCAAATGTGAAACTTCAGAGTAGACTAGGTCGCTCTGTGCCCCTGCTCTACACTTTGCTAACACCCTTCCACCCCAGCCCCTTTCTCTGTGCTGACTCAGACCTGAAATTTCCAGCACACCCCACTTGACTCCTGATGCTCAGCATTGCTCCTTTGCTCCTGCTGCTATCTCAGCTCTGGCCTCACCCCTTTATCCAGTCCCACCAGTGCCCCTCTGTCCTTTCCTCCCTGCCCTGGGCTCCTTACAACCCGCTCCACTGCTGCCCTGCTGTGCTGGTCACAAAACCTGTCTTAAGAGTGAGCGTAGAGCACAGACTCCTCCATTAGCAGGCAATAAAGGAGGGAGATTCCTCCAGGAGATCTAGGTTTGGTGTGGAAGATGAGAGAGGCATGGGTCCAGGCAGAAGGTTGGGCAGAGAAAGCTTTGCTCGTACATGGAGTAAGTCTGCGACACCCCACAAGTAGCTCGGTGCTTGCTGTAGTAGCGGTTCTCCAGATCAATCTTGGTCTCTCCAATGAGGTCGTCAGTCCCCACCAAGTCCCAGTCGTACACCGCCACCGTCAGCATGGACTCCATGGGGAAGGTGGCCTCGATGTCAAAGGATCTAGGCCAGGGGAAAGAGAAAAGCTGTTGAAGGGTTTGGCTGCTACTCAAGACAGACACGTGGATGAGGTGGGTCTGCTCTGGTCTGTGGATGGTGTTTAATTTGCATCTACCACTGCAGGACGTTTGAGGTAGGGGTTTTAACTAAACCTCTGCACAGGCTGTTCCAGATCCAGCAGCCCCAGACAGTAGGTGGCACAGGGTCGTTGCTTGACCTGAATGTCAATAGTCCTGAAACTAAGTCTGCGTGTCACTGGAGATCCAGGCCATACTCTCACTGGAATTCAGATCTAATGATTCCTAAAGTAGGTACTTAATCTTGATCAGATATGGACATCTCTTAAACACCCTTTACTATATTGACCGTAGCACTGGCAAAGGACAGATGGCCGAAATAAGGATGCCTACACTGCTTGCAAGGAAAGTTCTGTGTGATGAGTCCTGCCTTTTGAGCCCAAGCAGCAGCTGTGGAATTGCTAGGGTGCAGGTCTGAGGGCTGGCAAGCTTGGCTCAGGCTTAGCTCACCCTTTCCAGGTGCAGACAGGTAACAGGGCTGGGGCAACTCACTTTCCAAAGACAGGGTTCAGCTGCTTGGAGATGTAGTTCTCCTTGTCTTTGATGTCCGTCTTCCCCAGCTTGATGGCAATATAGGGATCAGCTTTCCCATTGATGTCAGCTGGGTGAAGGTCCGTGGCCTGTAGAGAACAGATGTGATACATCAGTGTCATCCCCAGTAGTGAAGAACTCAGGGATGGCCCCATTCTCCATCCCTGAGACCAGCTGGCCTCGCCTGGCCATAGGCATGTGGTTAAGCTCTTTGGGCCTCCTAAATAGAGTGAATTGGTTTAAACTGGGGATAAGTCCAGCCTTGTGTTAACCCCTGTCCCTGTTTGGGGTAGGGTTGGGGCTGGCCGTGTCCCCTCAAAGAGACATAACCGGTCTCCTTTAGCTTCTCTTTTATCAGTGGAAAGAAACAGACTCCTCTAAAGAAAGACCCAGAGCAACAACCTGACCAAGAGGTCAGCATGACTTTCCCCTCCCCCTCTTGTTGTCTCCACTCACTACCTGAGGGCCAAGGGCTTCTGGCTTCTCCCCAAGAAGGGGGTGAGCAGCCCCAAACTCTCTGGTCCCAACCTCCATCATGGCACACAACAGCAGATGCCTGTGCCAGGACGCATCCAGCCACTCCTGGTTGGTGGTGGTGCTGACCAGGCTGGTGTCTACCATTGCTGCCTCAGCCTGTTGGTGATGGATGGGGGACTCCTTATCCCTTTGGGCAATAGGATGCAGCACTAGGTGGAGAATTAGGCTAGCGGGAAACGCAAAGTAGGTTGCATTTGTAAAACACCAGGATAAGGAGGTGACAGAGAGCAACCCCGGGGCTTCTGGTAGGACTGAGCTCCTTCTCAAGTGCCTGGCTTCAGTACCGCACTCACATGCTTGGGGACACACAGATGACTAGTTTAGGGGTCAGGAAAGGAATTTTCTGGAACATACTCCACACAAACAAAGGTGTGTTACGCTCAGCACGTGCTCAAGGAGGTGCCATGCCCTCCAACCAGGTCTACTGGACCCTGCCAGCTCCCATTTGGCTCTGCACGTGCTTCACTGAGATGTCATGGCTATGTAAGGACCTAGCACCTCACAGTCCAGGCTGATCCAAATCATTCATCTTGAGTTAAGCGCTAGGACAGACACACCGATCCACCCTACCTATGAGAAGAAAGGTCTCTGGATCTGGCAGGAGCTTGGTTCTGGGGTGCTCCCAGTGCTTGGAGCACACAGCTACAGAGACAACATTCATGTCCCCATCAATGAGTTGCTTCAGTCCTCATGCTGCATCCTTGGCCCTGATGCACTGAGCGCTAAAAACCAACATCCCTACAGCTTTGGGACCAACTCCTTGGTGCGCACCATGGAAGGGAGCGCAGGATCACGCCTTGCCACACCACGTGCTTATACTCACCCGCACAATATAGACTCGGACCAGCACATTGATGGGGTCGTTGCTGGGGATCCCCTGGAACATGCCAAAGCTGGGGTCGTATCCTGCCTCCTTGGCGATATCATCAGAGAGCGGCACTTTGTAGACGCACATGGAGCCCTAGTGTGAGGGAGGGCACAGCCCGATGAGAGTCCTGCCGCCCAGGCGCTCAGGGTAAGCAGACCCATTCTAAACCACCCTTCCTGAGGACCCAGTCAATATCCTTGTTTCGAGCCATGCGCTGTAGCAGACAGGCCAGATCTGGAAAATTCCTCCACCGCACAAGAACCTCTTCAGAGGCTGCAACCAGGAGCAGAAAAAATGGACAAAGGGGAGGAAGCCTGCAGAGCAATCAGGCCAGCAAGGTGCTGCTGGACAGGGATTTCCAAGAGTAAAACTGGCAGGAGGACAGAAGGAATGGGAATAAAAGGGTTGACAAGGGATGGGCTGGAAAATCTGGGAACGACCACATGAAACACTCCTAATTTCTGTGCTCCCCAAGCATCTGATCCTAGGTAAGGTGGGGAACTGCCTGCTCATCTCTGCTAAGCAAACGAAGGGCAAAGCTGGCATCTTCAGGCATCATCTGGCCAGGATTGTACCCTCAAAAAGGTTCTTTTTCAAGAATCTTACAGCTGACAGATGTGCTCCTACATTGCCTGGGGGCTGGCGATGGCGCAACATGACGGTCAGCCTAGGTGACTGCTAGTGGTGAAAAATGGTTCGGAGGGATAGGCTAGGTCATGACTTATTTCCACAGTGGGCAAGAACGAAAATCTGCTTTTCCCTTGGCCTTCTGTAAGAATCATCAAGGATCTGTTTGCCTGCAGATCACCACCTCTGTGGATGCGTTCTTTGAAGCCCTCTGATTTCTGGGGCTATCCTTGGAGGCTTTCTCTCCCTGCAAGGTCTCTGAAAAGTTTGTCAGGCATTGGAACAGGCTGCCCAGGGAGGTGGTGGAGTCTCCATCCCTGGAGGTGTTTAAAAGAAGGGTAGATGTGGTGCTTGAGGATATGGTTGAGTGGTGGGCTTGGCAGTGACAGGTTAGCGGTTGGACTTGATGATCTGAAGGGTCTTTTCCAACCTTAACAATTCTATGATTCTATGATTCTAAGGTGTTGCAGCTGGGTCAATGCAAATTGGTTTCTGTTGCATCCAACCCCTTCCTGCTAAACCAGCTTCAGCAGAGAAACCTGTTGGCAAGGGCTTCCCAAGCTGGACCTGCCCTGGCCCCACTCAGCAACCAAACTCACTTTGAACCTCCCCACGATCCGCTCCTCTTCGGTTGCATTGTCGTCGTTGTCCCCAATCTTCCCACGGAGCAGGTTGAAGGTGTGCAGCCAGTCCTCAAAGTTATCAAACTCTGTTTCCAGCTCTTTATTGAAGACCTGAGATGACAGAAAGTTAAAGGAGGGGAATTAGATAAAAAGAAAAAAAGGTGAGGAAAAGATATGGTGACTACTTGAGTCAACTCAGAGGGAACATGGACACCTCAGCTCCCAGTGCTGAATTCTCTAGGAAGGGAAAGGATCCCAAACTCAAGGTCATTGGATTGCACAAGCACTTCCCCGGACTGATAACCTCCAGGAGGGAAGCTCAGCTGAACGGGCAAGGTGGCTGTCCCCTCTCTGTGCAAGACCCAGCTTCAAACCCCTTCTGAACCCCGGAATCACAGACGCCATTAATCCTAATAAACACCACGGGCCAGCACATTGAACCAGAGCCCATCCCTGCCCTGAGGCCTGGCTGGGCCAGCCATGGCCAAGCTGGAAAACTTTCTTCTCCAGCCAGGGCACATCGGAGCTGCCCCAATGTTGATCCTATCCCAGGGCAACCCCTTTTCTGTAAAGCTTGTTACCTCTGACTCCTTCAGACTATGGAGAGAGCCTGGCAGTCCTAAGGCACACCTCACCTAGGGTTAGATAACCCTCGGATAGTCAGGGTGCCTCATGCAGGGTTGATCCATCCCGCCCTAATCTCCAGATGGCTGGGACTGCCATCCCACCAGACCTCCAGCCTGCCGCTGAAGTCTTCTCCTCCCCTGCCGACACACACACCTTCAGTTCGTCGATCTTCTGCTTGTTCTTCTTCTCAGGAAGCTCAGGAGCTGACTGTTGCTTCTTTTTCTTATCGTCTTTGGGTGCCTTGGACTTCTCCTTGTTCTTCGCCTGACCCTTGGACCCTTTAATGGGAGAGTTTTAATTCTCAGCCCGAGGGGAAGCAGTGGGGAGGGAGGAGATGGAAATGAGGGTGAGGAGGGGTGGAGGAGAGAGGGAGGGGGGACTTGATCAAAGTCCTTCAAACAGGAAGAACATGAAAGCTGACAGCTGCTACTGCCTGCAACCCTCATCCCAGCCCTCTCCTGTCTTTTCTTGACTCTGGCCACTGCTGCCGGGGTCACAGCATCGCCAGGAGCCCAGAGGTCTCTGTGCAGGCAGCTCCCGAAGCTGACTTGAGCAGAAGTCATTTGGAGGACTACAAAACGAACTGAGAGAGCTAGGCTCTGGCTGGCTTCAACAGCAGTGAGAAGACCTCAGCCTGCCCACAGCATCTCCTTTTCTTGCTTCTGCTGGATGCCTTTCCTGGACAATAAAACCTCAGCCTGGGTATCGCAGAGGGGACAGTGCTTGATGCTCAGCACCAGAGCACAAGCTGTTGCCCTCAAAGAGGTGTTGCCCAGGACCAGCTGCAATGACAGGTCGTTAGGGTCTCTGTTCAGAGCAACCACCAGCCAGGGACATCAACTACATGGGAACAGGCTGCCTGGAAAGGCACGTTTGAGGAACTCTTCTCCCATCCCTCTACACTCCCCATCCCTCCCTGCCTCTGCCAGCTTCCACATCTGCTGGGCAATGCAGATGGGGACAGACGGCCACAAGGACACAGTGTGGAAGAGGAAAGGAGGACGGAAGGGGAGTGCCAAGGGGAGATGGACTCATCCCAGAAGACAAAGAAACCCAGGGGGGACACAACACAGCCCCCAGAAGCGCTGCCATGACAGCAAGCCCATGAAGAAGCTGCTCAGAGTTGTCTCCAAGCTCAGCAAGACCCGGCGTCATCTTTCTTGTCATATGAAGACCAGTCTTCCAAAAGAAACCGGGCTCTGTATTTTTCTCAGTTAATGGATTTTTGCATCGCCTGGGCATGACAGCAACCCGTTGTCGTGGGGACATGGGACGTACGGAGAGCATGAGTGGGACTAGCAAGGAGCCCCAGGCTGCAAATGGACAAAGTCACCCTTGACCGCCATGTCCCATCTCGCCAGCACTCTTGGCCCACATCATTTGCGGTACAAAATTCATCTCACCCAACTTTAGACATCTGCAACACCCCATCTGAGCTACAGGCCCCCTGACTTCCTTCAGGGAAAAACACATTTAGGGCACAATTCACCTGATTGTTACAGAGTATTGAAAATAGGTCAGAGAATTTGCCGTAAAACTGTGGATTTTTCTTCACTGCCTGTGCTAGAACAGCAGACAAGGAGGCCTCTACATGCAGGTAAAAACCCTCAGATTAGATGAATCCCAGACCTTTTGTCTGGCTGAATCTTCCTTTGGAGCAAAACAAAAGAAAAGCTTTTAAAGCCTCCTGCAAAACGAGGATGGAAAACCCCATGAGGGTGGTCTAGAAGTATCTATTACTTGGCGTGCTTACAGACTTCAAGCACACAGTCCTACAGCTGACACATCTGCACGGCCAAAGCGATGAGACTTTTCATGACATACTAACTTGTCACTGCACAAAAATGTCCTTGGGCAATAACAGGGATCCTGGTCTGCATTGCCCGTGGCCTTCCTCCCAGCACAGATGGGTTGGTGGCTGCCACACTACCACACTCTGGTTTGGGTTCACCTGGCATTAGCGTGTCAGCCCAACACAGCCCACACCGGGCTTGCATTCATAAACGCTGATCCTGCACGGAGATATACAGCACCCCGTGAGCCTCTGGTTTGGCAGAAAAGCAACGTCGTGCTCCAAAACGGGTGTTCAAGCACCAAAAGGAGCCCTGGTCCTATCTTTCCCTGCTGTGCTCCCTCTCTCGCCCACAACCTGCTTACCCTCTGCAATCTCCATGTCTTCCTTCTCTTCTGCTTCTGCTGCGGCTGCTTCCTGCTGCCGGAGCTGCTGGGGGAGAAAAGAAGCGAACAGGGAATGGGCGCTTGTGCCGAGGTCTCTGTGCTCACTGGAAGTGCCTAACTCAGGGTCACAGCTCGCTCTTCCCACCTGAGCCGTGAGCGAGGTTCTGGCAGTGCTGGAGAAATCCAAGTCGCTCAGTGCAGCCTTGAGCACTGATGGCGTTAAATACCTGTGCCTGAACACAAACCAGCCCACCCAGCGTGCACTCAAGGAGGAGGAATCCTGCTCAGCTCTGCCAGATTAAAAAAAAAGCCTTGCCAACAGTCGGGCAAGGTTAACAAGGAAAAGACTTCAGCCCCAAGCCTTTGGAAGTAGCTGGAAATAGGTGAGACCTCGCAGGCAGGAAACAATGTTTTCCTCTTTCCTTCTGCAGACACCCCTCCTCTGCTGTGCACCTACCTCCTTCATAGTCTCAATTGAAGCAAAATACTTGGACCACCAGTCCAGCATGCTCTCGTCTGGCTCCTCCTCTTCTACTTCTTCTCCTCCTCCTCCTCCTCCTTTCTTCTTCTTTTTCTTTTTCTCCTTCTCTTCCTCAGACTGCAGGAACAAGGGAAGCAAAGACAGAGGATAAGAGGGATCAGATGAAAGCGAAATGTCTCCTGAAGTGCAAAGGTGGTGGGTGAAGTGCCCGAGAGGGCAGAGCCCTCCTGGCTGGGTGGCCTCATTAGCACTTTCCCCCTTTTGCAGACACAGAGCAGCAAAGCAAGATGCCCAAGGCTCCACAGAGACGGTGTCAGAGTCCCAAGACATCCCCTCCTGCCATCATCCCTTTCATCCATGCCTTTCCCACGCTACAGCACCTGCATCTTGCATGGTAGGAATCCTCCCTCTGCCCAGCAAAGTACCCTGGGTCCACTCAGTGGTGCAGTAAAGCCTTTTGCAGCTGGTATCTGGTGGTGGGAATAGCCAGCACCTCTCCCACAGGGTGCTGCCTGCCCCGCTCCTCCTGGCACAGCTGGGCTGAGAAGGGCTGGCCCAGAAGAGCTTCCCAGCCTGCAGGAACCAGGCCCCTGCCGTATCTATTGATGAGACAACGCTGTCTCTGCCTGGGGATGAAGGGGGGCTGGCAGCCGCCTATCTAGGTGCTGGTGAGGGTGCATGGTCCACTTAAAATGGCACAGAAGGGTGGGATATGAAGTGGAGGGTTGGGAGCAGGGATGCGGAGCAGATTCATCACTTACCACATCCACCTTCACCACTGCATCGGAGTTCTGCCGCCCAGGGTGGAAGGGAACAGGGAGAGGGAGAGCAGGTTAGCAGGCAGCCTCAGCCGAGTACAAACACACGCTGGCACACACGTGCACTAGAAGTCACTCAGAGCCCCGAGGATGAAGGAACCAAAGGCCTTGAATGAAGAGCCCTGACTGGGAAAGCTCTGCGTGCAGCGGAGACGTCTGCCGGACACACACCCCAAACCCATCTCTGCGTGGGAGATGCCTCTCTGGCACTCTGCTAAGGGATAACCACGGTCCCTGACAGCGAGGGATTGGGTCTGGAAAGACACTTTGGCCTTCAGCGTGGATAACACCTCTCTGCTCTCTTGGAGCTTTTCTTGCCTACCTGGGAAGGCCTGCAAGCTACTGGGGTAGGCTTCAAGGAGCAGGTGGGTGCTGCAGACATACCCACGTGCACATATCCTGCAGCTCCTGGTGCACGAAGCTATGTGAGCTGTACATGATACAGCTTCTTGCACACACAGGAGGAACCCTACGTGTAAGAGCACCAGGGACCTCGTGGGGTGTACGTATCCGTATTTATCTGTACACGTGTTCTTGTGAGGCTTTGCATGTGCCGTCGCCTTTCTGTCAACGCCCACGTGTGAGGGGCCATGCATACCTGGAGCCCACAGCACGCCTGTGGGCACACGTATGCATGCGTGCTGCTTGTCTCGGGGCGGGTTGTGTGTGCACGTTGCTGCACAGAGCCCCCTGCAAACGGCAATCTATTTCTTTTTGTGG
Source organism: Phalacrocorax aristotelis (assembly GCF_949628215.1). Taxonomy (NCBI): domain Eukaryota; kingdom Metazoa; phylum Chordata; class Aves; order Suliformes; family Phalacrocoracidae; genus Phalacrocorax; species Phalacrocorax aristotelis. Next base: position 1,185,520 of record NC_134278.1, read on the forward strand.
AGGAAGCTGTGGAGTGAGTATGAGGAGGAGCTGAAATCCCTGTTCTGGGCAAGAAAATGGGCCAGCACAACAGGTCTAAAGAGCTTTGGCTGCCTCAGCGTGACTGTGTGTCTGGCTCAGCTCTATGCCACGCGCGTCTGCTGTGTCCTGTGCGGCTCACACTTGCCGTACAGTGGTTGTGCAGCGACACCGCGCTGACCACCCATCCAGACTGCTGAAGAGGTATTTCGAAGAGCTGAACAGGTATTACAAATAGCTGACGTAGCCACCTGACTGTCTCAAAACTATGGCAAAAAGGAAAAAAGTATCGGGGAGATCTGTGTGAGCGGCTGCTGGCAGGGACTGGGCAGTGCTTTGAAAGGGCAGGATTGCCGCAGCTGTGCGGATGGGGCATTTCTGATGGGTTGCTTGTGTCTGCCTTGGTCACAGACAGGCACAGGGTTGTGCTCGGGCGTGCTCATTCCCATCCGACTGTTTTTGAAGGAAGACATAAAGCTGTCTAATCCGCGTAGCCCAGGACAGTCCTTTCCCGGGCAGCCAGCACCAGCTAATTTCAGCCAGGACAGAAAGAGGCCAATTTGTGAGACCAACGATGACCCAAGGCCCTTCATTCAAGACATCAGCCCAACCCCATGTTCCGCAGCACAAGGTGGCCTCTCTTTGGGTGGAATCCCTCAGAGATTGGCAATTCAGCGAGGAAGGAGGTGCTAAAGTGGTGCTGGCATACGGATACTCACAGCTTCCAGCTTCACCATTGTCTCCATCTTCCTGATGGGAACCTCAGGTTCCATATTGACAACGATCTCCCCTGTGGGGCGAGAGCGATAGGCCCTGTTGGCCACTGCCAGATAGCCGTTGAGGTGTTTAGCTGGACAGAGGACAGAGAAAGAGAAAGAACAAGAGAGAAGGATAGTGTAGAGGTGAAACAGAAAGCTCAGGTGAGATCCTACAGGATTCATGGAGGAGTGATGTGAGACTGCCTTGTTCAGGGATGAAGAGGGGTGGAAATGAACACAGGCCCTTACAGCATGATTAAAAACCCCTTCCATAGCAAAGGAAAGCAGATGGTGAGAAAGGGTTAGTTTTTTTCGCCTGCACCAGCATCCAGAAGAGAAGCAGCAGAGAAGATGCCCTGAAAGTATCAGCTGGTATGGTACAACCACAGGTCCAGACCTCTGGCTGCAACCAGGGGTGGCCCTCAGCAATCCCCCCCCTCCCAGGACTTTCTGTCTCTGCCCAGCCAAGAGTGCCTCTGCTTCCACCAAGGACTGGGAGGAGATGAGCAATTCCTGTGGCTCGCCAAGACCTTGGCTGCCGTGCTGGGCGCAGGGAAAGCGGGTTTGTGATGGTTTTTATTGTGGGTGTTGACAGATGGGGCGGTGGTTGGGATTGAGAGGGTGGCCTCAGTCTGTAGCTTTCTGGTCTTTATTCAAATAATAGCAGCAGCAGGCACAGAGCATGGCAAATTCACCTCCCAGTCACGAGGAACATTTGGGGAGCATAGAGATATGAAGCTGCAGAGATGTTAGAGGCGAACCAGCCTTTCTTGTCTTGCAGGTATCAGGGGAGCATGCAGTTATCTCAGCGAGACCCACAGATCAAAAAATCAAAGGGTAGTCATGCCCTCACACCCTGTGCCTTCTCACCACCTTGACCCAAACCCTGAATCACTGCTTGCTTAACCAACAAGAAGGCAATATCCCATAGTCCTCACAACCCTCTACCCATCTCTTCTCCATGCGCAATACTCCACGGATGACCCATACTGGCCAGGTCCTCACAACCCACGCCTGGTACCTGTCATATTCCAGTGCTGGGCTTTCTTGTCTGGTGGGCGGTAGATGAACTTTCTGAGGGAGCTGACAGCGTGGGACCCCACCAGCGTGTAACGTCCGAAAGCCCGGCAATCCACCACCCGGATGTTGAGGGGTGGGTGGAGCAGCTCATTCTCTGGGAGGTCCTGGGAAGCAAAGGTGTGCTGGTTATCAAGGGTTGGGTGGGGGTTGTGGGATGTCTACTTTGGTGGTTGGAAAGGCCAGTAGGGACTAAACCAGGGATCATGCTGGACAAAGAGGTCTGGAGCAGCTTCAGCATGGCTTGGGAGCCCTCAGAGAAAGGCCATCGCCAAGTGGGATGGAGTTTGTGTTCTCCATTGCCATGGGGAAACTGAAGCAAGGGGCAAGAAGACATGGGTTGGGCTCCAGAAAATGTGGGTTTCAACTGGGGGCTCAGGGGGAAGAAGAAACACTCACCACTTCGAACCACTTGACCAAAGTGCTGAAGTTGGGGTTTTTCTTGTAGTTCTGGATGAGGGCTGACTGGACCCCCTTCCCAGCACACTCAATGTCCACCCGGGGCCGGTCCACCTGGGCCAGGTTCACTCTCTTCAGATCCCTCAGCCCCCAAAACAGGATCTAGGGCAGGAGGAGGAGAAGGAAGAGCACAACTGTGAGAGGGACTGCCCCTGGCTGGAGCCAAAGGAGTTGGCTCTCCACATCCCCCAGGAGCTTTGCTGCATGGTGTCATCACCTGGGCAGGGGTGGGTCGCCAAGGTACCGTCTCCTCCTCCACATGGCTCAGGGTTGCAGCACAGTTTCTCCCCGACTCCCCACATAATCCACCCCACACCTGATCTGCAGCAGCCTAAGGTCTCCGACCTCCTGCCCTTGATACTCCCTTTTCTGCTTTTCTCCCTTTCTAGCCTTTTTCTGCCATGGGACCCCACAGAGCAGGACTGGAGCAGCTTTGTCCACCCACCCAAGCCACTCTTGATTCAGCTCTGGCATTGTTTTGTGAAAATGGTATCAGTATCACTGGGGAAACTTGCCTCTCTCTTCTTAGGGTAAATGCTGCCACCATCACCAAAAGTTCTCCATAACTGAGATTTTGCCACTTCCCCATTCCCATGGCTGTATTCACCGTGCACATCAGAGGAACACAATTTATTTAACCAGCTGCAGATGTGTGGAAGACCAGGAGCTAGGATCCTTTTAGACACCTGGAGGTCTGGTCAGCAGCATCTCACCTGAGCAGAGAAACCTACAACCATGGGTGAACTGGGCAATGAACGTCACTGACTGTATTGCCTGGATCACCACCAAGACAACCAAGGGAGAGGGGCCCTGATTGGATGCATCACCCTTTAGATATCTACAGGTACATGAGAGGCATTCTGCCCCTGGTGCCTGAGACTGGTGGGATGCAGCTCACCTGGCTGCTGCGGGTGGAGATATATTACAGGTGTATCTCTAATGTGCCCTGCGTTGCGTCTCAGCTCAAATGCCATTTATTGCTGGCTCTAGACTTGCTACTCTGCCCACATTTGAGACAGCAAGGGTTGATCCAGTTCCCTGTTCTTTTAGGGCTGCTGCAGCCTCACTCCCTGTGCGGCCAGTACAGACAGAGCCTTGCAGTGCAGACATCTGGTCCTGGTGCCCAGTGAGTCATCAGAGCCTCAGAGATCCCTCCTGGCCTTCAAACACCCATGGACAGGCTCTCTTGCCCCCCAAAATGCTGAACATGAAAATTTGGTGCTCCAAGGTGATTACCTCCACTCTGTATTTACTCAGCACTGGCCGAATCCCAAGTGGCACTGGCAGGATGGGGCCCCGGTCCATGTCTGTGGGCCCGTCGATCGGGGGCAGGTCTGTCTTGCCACCAGGGCCAATCTGGAAGAGATGCAGCATGGATCAGGATCAGTCCCTTTGAGCTAGCGCTCAGCTGCTGGGCAACAGGTTGCTTTGTCAGTCTCAGCTGTAACAGGGACAAGGTCTCACGCTTGGGGTCTGCGTTGTCTCGGGGGCTGCAGGAGCAGCAAGGGTTGCTGAGCCTCCAGCTGACCATGCAGGTGCTTTGGAAAAAGGCATACGTGGGAGCAGAAGGTGCTGGGCAGCGCTGCGCTTCCACGCAGGACAGAGCCAGCAGCAAAGCAAACTTCTCATCCCACCAGCGCACCCCAAACCCGGGGCTCTTCCTCTTCCTCCTGCAAGGAGTTGCATCTGCTTGGGCTGGGTGTGAAGACATGCAGAAATGGTCCAAGAGCTCAGCCCAGGAGCAGGTTTAAGGTCCTGTTTTCAACCCAGGGCATGAGGGAGATCAACTCCCCCATGTCAGCCAGTCCCTAAAGAAACCACCTTATGTCAGGGAAAGTTGGGGGGGGGGAAAAAAAGGCTTGGATGAGCACCCGCCCTTGCAGGCAAAGGAGATGGGGCAAGTGCCGTGGGGAGCGGGACACCAGGCTCAGCAGCAGCCTGCAAGGCTGTCCTGATCTCACCATCATCACAGGGCATCTAAGGACATTGCAGACAGACAGACAGACATGTAAAGTCTAGTCTCCTTTGAAATAAAGGGGACACCCAGAGGTGGAGGGAGCACGTAGTCCCCAAGGGTCCACCTCCCCTGGCTCTGCCTGCCCCCAGCATGCACAGATGCGAGGCCAGCCTTGGAACCCTGCCTCTGGCTGGCGCTCAGCTGCATTAGAGGTGTCGGTGGCAGGTCAGTCCTTGCACATCTGAACCCACCAGCACTGTGCTGAGTTTGCTGGGGCCTCTCTCTTTTCAGCTGGGACGTCTCCTGCACACCAGGAGTCTGCTGAGACACATCCATATAAATACAAGTGTCAGCATGTGGGAAAGGAAGCATGAAAGCAGGAGGTTTTGACTCTGCTACCCCCACAGACTGCGTGGCTAAAATTTCACTGTATTCTTGGGATGCTGCTGTGAATTCACACCCCTTTTTCCTGTGACCTTCAAATTGGCATCTCCGAGAACACCAGGACTCCCACTGGCATCTCCCATGTCCCAATGATGATGCAGAGTTTGGGCTAACCCAATACTTTCAGTGGGGTGTCCTGTCCAGCAGGGTGCCTGGGACCCACTGCACATCATCTCCACCAGCATCACTGGGTTAGCAGCTATGCTAAACTCTTCTGTCTTTTCTAGGGTGTATGAAATACCTGCTCCTTGTGGCACTTAAGATATATAAGCACGGGTTAAGCCCCACCCTCTTGCAAACCCCCACCCCATCCTTTCCCTCCCTCGGTCTGGGGAGGCTTTGGCCAGCTGGTACCTGGAGCAGCTCAAAGGCAGCCAGCAAGTCGCCTGCTGTGGAGTTGCCCCGGTAGATCTGGTAGTACTCCAGCTGCGGGGGGAAGCGCGGGGGGCAGTAGCGCTCATCCGACATCTTCACCACCGGTTTGGCAAAGGTGCGGCCCATGAAGTCAGCTTTGCCCTGGAAAGGCGAAGAGAACACCCAACATGAGGTCTCCCAACATGAGGTTTGCTCACCCAACATGAGGTCTTCCAAGTTAGCCCCACAGCTCTCCTCATCTTGGTCAGAATGGGACCGGCCCAGTGGCCTGGGACACCAAAGCTCAAGTGCCAGGTTTCACTCCTGGCTTCTTCCAATAAGGTGAAGGAGGTGGCTTAGGGCTGGGATAGCAAGGAGGCCAGGGCAGAGCAGTTTTTCTAAAGGGAAAGACTCAGGTAATGTCTCCTTGCCTCCAGGCCCACAAAAAGTCTTGCTTCACTCTCCAGAAATAAGGTATTGAGCTGAGTCTGACATCTAAGGAGCAGCAGAGGCTCCCAGTCCATGCCATGGGAGATGTGGGGGGACCATTTTCCACAGCTCAGGAGAAAAGCTGCATCCTCTGCACTGTCTGCCTCGCCTCCGACTCAGGAGTGATTGCAGCATGTAAATCACACGTTTTCCTTTGCTGGGATTCATCTTACCACTGTGTCCTGGTCATAGATCTCAATGACAATTATGGGAGGGTCATCCCGCATCTCATGAGCTTCTCCATACAGCTCCACGTTGTCGAAGACCAGCAGCTGGTCCCAGGTTGGGCAAAGGGTCTCATTGAGAACCTGGAAGAATGGGAGGGGGACTCACAACTCCAGCCAGGGGCTAATGCCCTGTGCAAGGGCAGCAGGCAGGGCGTTGCTCTCAGTTTTCCTGCACCAGGATATCAGCAGTGCCAGGGTGGGTGATGCTTTGAAAATATTTATGTTGGACATTGTGGACAAGGTAAAGGCTCCATTACTTTTAGAATAGTCACCCCAGGTTTCCTTTATAAGCAGTGGAAAGGAAGCAATGTTTTTACAGTGCAATTTGTCTCCTCCTAAGCTGTATGGCTAAAACAGATGAGCAGCACCGTGGCCCTAAGGGGTCCTTTTCTCTTCGCCCTTCACTGAGGGAATTGAGAGCGCTGCGATGCAGATGTGCACGCTACAGCTGCCTGCAGTCTACGGGGTATCGATGTCCTCCTTGGTTTGCAGCTGTTTATTGGACCAAAGGGGGAACGCAGCCGGTGCTATACAGAGCGTAGGGCTGATGGGGCAGGAGCTGGGACAGATCCACAACAGGATCTGAAGCATCTTCTGAACGGAGGGGGAATTAAAGGTCTGAGACGCTTTGCAGATCTTGACCCTTGCAGCTCACAGCGTTCACCCCTCACTCTGATGTTTCTATTTGCCCCGCTGAATTATCTACTTCTTTTTGTAAAACCAGGGTGAAACAGTGCCCTGCGATGGGGCAGCCATGGGGATGAGCTCTGGAGACTGAGCACAGCCCTGGCCTGCCTCGGCCATCTGTCAGGCTGCAGCTCCAGTGCCTGGCAGCGCTGGTGGGCTGCTGCACGTTTTTTTGGATCAGTGAGCCGTGGGGCAGCTCCCAAGGACGTTTTCAAGGAAAAAAACCCCAACAGCAGGCAAGCAGACACAAATTATTTCCAGTGTCCACTAGGATTGCTAAAGCTTGGCAGCCCTCAGCCTGGGAAGGGAAGACTCGAAAACCACTGCAACATACTCTGGTTTCTCCTAACCAGGCAGGTGAATCACAGCCACGGGGACACGGGGTATCTGTGTGCTGGTGTGGGGGGACATGTCGTGACGGTGCCACCGGGGAAGGTGACCCTAGAGACAGTCAAACCCCAGTGCTGTGGCTGCCTTCCTACCCCAGGACCCCACGGTCAACCTAATCCTTGATTCGCTAGCCATCACGAGACCTGTGGCAGAGGAGCAGGATGGAGAGCTGACGGGACATGCAACACCAGAGCCAGCCCTCCACGCCAGGGGATGGTGTTTACCTCGGTGCATTGGCTCTGGGAGATGAAGAAGACTCGTGCAAAGGGGTCCGAAAGGCCGCTGCTGTCAGCTGCAAATAAACTCCTAGCTTGGTACATGTGGGCTCGCAGCTGGAAAACCTGCTTCTCTGCAAGAGAGAGGGGGAGTGAGACAACTTGATAACGCCATGCTGGAGCCCAGCCGTGGGGCTCAGCCTGCAGCGTGAGGTCTCAGGACATGCTTTTGCTCAGGGCCAGCACTGATGAAGGATATAGGCTCAAACCATGAGTCCCAAATGGATATGGACTTCCTTGATGTCCTGCTCATGGTGTGCAGAATGTCAGCTATGAACAGGGTAGGGAAGAGGGCATACCCCAGCTCCCCATGAGAGCAGTGGGCAACCTCAGACTGGGTTAACTGGAATTATTTCCCCCTTAGCTCCTGGAAGCCCTTGGTCCAAGTGGTGGTCAGCCAGGCTCCCTCCTGCCCTCTCCATGTCCTCTCCCCAGACCTGCAGGCAGGTAGTTTCTTACTGGTGTACAGGAGACTGATGGGTGGGAAGGATGGCAGGTTTTGGCCTCTGGCAGTCTTCTTCTCCTCAAAGCCACAGGGCAGGCCGCTCAAGAAGTCTTTGCGCTGTTTGTTGAGGCCCAGCCACAAGTACATCTCCATCTTGGCCTGAACTGTCCAGCCAGCAGGTCCAAAGCCCCTCTTCCCAGGTAGCTGGGCACAAAGGACAGAAGAGTTTACATGGATATAGGGGAGGCCTTAGAGGTGACCAGACGACCTCTTGCAGCTTTCAACTCCTCCCGGTGCATCGCTTGTACCACTGCCCCTTAAAACCAGGGACCCAGTCCTCATCGTTTTGGATCATGACCCTACGTCTGGCTCATGCATTACCTTCTTCGCACCACCCTGGCTTCCTCCTTCTAAGCCAACATCCTTTTTGTGGCCAGCTGGATCAAACACCTCCCTCTCCTTCCAAACATTTCTCACTGCGCTGGGTAAGATTAGAGGTTCACACTTCCTAGCATCTGACTTCCATCCCTACATGTAGAGTATGGGTCTGGTTCACCTAGTATTCAAGCTCCAGCAAATTTGGATACACAGCTCTCCCATCTTCAACTCCCATCCTCCCAGTCTGTCCTTCCTCCACCTCCCTCCTCTTGGCTGCAGTTCCCCCAGGGAAGACAGATCAGCACCTTGAGGAAGATGGTCTTCACTTTGGCGCAGTCCTTGCCCATCTCCTCATCCACAATGGAGTAGAGGATATCCTTGGAAGGGATGCGGGCGTAGGCAATGCGCTTGTTGTTGCTCATCATCCAGATGAAGACGTCGGGAATAGTGTGCTGAGGCTGTGAACAGCAGCGAAGAGCCCTGTCAGTGTCTCAGCTCTTTCTGACCCTGAGGCACCAGTGGGGCTGGAGACCTTCTGAGGGCAAATTCAACAGATGCCACAGGAGATGGGTGTATCTACTGCCACATTAGGGACATTGAAATGGTCTCGAGCCTCCCACTGCAGAAGCTTGTCTGATTAAGAAAAGCTGCTCAGAGCTAAGCTCAGCAGGGTGAAGCCTAGCAGGAAAGAGACTGGGACTTACATTTGTTCTAGTTTAAAAACAAAATGAATTTTGGATTAGAAGGCAAAAGATTTTCCTTTTCTCTTCATTCAGTGGCCATGGGGACTGTAGGGCAGGAGCCATAACTTCATTCCTTACTATGGAAGAGGTTCCCTGGCTGGACATGCCCCATCACACCTTATAGTCTGGTTTATGCTCTGCTGTGGTGAGTCAAAGCCAGGGAAGGCCTTGCTGCGACAGGGGGTGCATAGTCGAGGCTGGGAGCGGCCATGGGAAATGACAACAGGAGGTGCAACAGCTACAGCACCCGTGAGGGCCAGTGGCCCCCAGTGGCTGACCTAGACCTACACTGTAAAAATATCAGAGGAATGGTGTAATTTTCTGAAAGAATGAAAAAATATTTTGCAGATATTTGGAAAACATTTGGAAAATATTTCCTTTGGAAATGCTGTGAGCAACTCGGATACGTTGGACTATTACCTCTTACCCGTGAGCTGGGGTGAAGCAAGAGTACGCTGCAGCAATAAAAATCAGATGGTTGGTGGTCTGCAAGAGGACAGGGCTTTATCCCTGTCCTGGTTTCAGCTGGGGTAGAGTTAAAAAAAATCCAGAACAATCCCACAGTCCTTCAAAGAGCCACTTACTTTAACAAATCCCTGCCTGGCCAGGATCAGAAACGGCGAGTGCTGCTGACTCTAACGTTGTGTGGACATGTGCCACCTTCTGATGACTGATCCCCCAGGGAATTGCATGGCCTTGCCACAGCTAAGGCTGGCAGGAATGCCTTCAGCTCAGCTGCAAGATGACCCAGCTCTGTTACAGGCTGAGAAGGGCTCTTAAATTTATTGTAGCACCGACTCGTTCCAACCCAGCAGTGCACAGGCAAGCCTGGGAGGCATGGGGCAGTGCGTAGGCTCGGAGTGGCTCTTTGCACAAGACCTGGGCCACCCACCAGGGACCTCTCCTGCCCTACAGGGTTTTCCCAGAGGTCTCCATCCACTCCAGGCTGCTGTTGGCATGCTGTGACCCAGGCAACACCCTCCCTCTGTGCAGAGGGACTCACCTCATCCGCCAAGAACCGGAGTTTCTGCAGGAAGTTTTGTACCAGCTTCAGCTTGTCTTTCATGGTGTTCTTCTTCACCTGCGACCGCAGGGTCGTGGCTTGCTGCCCCATGTTCTCCTGTGGTTAAAGGAGAGCCCAGGACGTGCCGTAAGCCAGAGCAGAAGGGAGCACAGAGAAGGGAGCAGCACCCTGGCGTTTGGGAAGGGGTGGTGAGGAGGCAGATGTCTTAATCCCACCATGTGCATCCTGACTTTGGTGCTTATGACACCTGTTCATCAACCTTGGCATGATGCAGGGAGGGTCCCTGACAGTGCAGAGACGTCTGTCCCAGTGGAAGTTACACAGGACAGAGAGGCATCAGCTGCACTTAGGGCATTTAGGGGTGGCTCCAAGCCTGGTGCTAAGGATAGTCTCTCCCCTTCTGCTGACCCTGCTGTAATTCAGCATCTCACAGTACAGGAAAGGGAACGTGGAGGCTTTCACATGTTAAATTTATCACTCTGTAGGATGCAGCTGGCTACTGAAGCCGGTGTCTTTGGCTGTGCCAGCTGGTGAAACCACCTACTCTTTGCACATCTCTTTTGCACACCCAACTCCTTTGCAAGGAGCTGGGCTACCAGCTACCATCTAGGCTATATCTACCCCTGGAGCAGCTGTGCTCTGCAGTGTTCCCCTAAATTACTCCTTCCCAGTTTCCTCAGCTGTTTGACAGCAATGCAGCTCCGCCTCCGTACTCCCGGGTTCCTTTCCAAGGGGAAGCAGAGTGTGGCGGAGGGGGGGCAGCAGCGTGCACCCAGGTGCCACCTGGGACCCATGCAAGACCCTCTTGAGCTCCTCTATTCAGAAATAAACCCCAAACCCTCAATCCACAGAGACTGGAAATCAGCATGCTTAAGGACCGAAGTTGTTCATTGCATTGACAAGGTGCAGTTCCCATCCACGAATCCTCCTCCCTGCCCAGCTGAATGGTGGGACTGGGCTCTTTTCAGCGGTGCCCAACGCCAGGCCAAGGGGCCACGGGCACAAGCTGGAACACGGGAAGTTCCCCCTGAACATGAGGACAAACCCCTTCCCTGTGCGGGTGCCAGAGCAGGGGCACAGGCTGCCCAGAGAGGCTGTGGGGTCCCTTCCCTGGAGACGTTCACCCCCCATCTGGACGCGGCCCTGTGCCCCTGCTCTGGGTGTGCCTGCTCAAGCAGGGGGTGGGACGGGATGAGCTCCAGAGGTCCCTTCCAGCCCCACCAGTCTGGGATTCTGTGAATCTCACTTACCAGCTCCCGCATGCAGGACTTGAGCCTCTCCCGGTCCAGCCTCGTGCGGGAAGAGTGCTGCTGGTCCTTGTCAGCCAACATCACGAAGCGCCTGGCGGAAAGGGTTGTCAGCATGAATGCTGTGGGAGCCCACAGGCTCTCTCCAAGGAGCTATGGCAGGGTGGATCTCTGCCAGCAGGAGGGCGCGTCGCTGGAGGGAAATGCCCTCATCCCCCTCCAGTCTGCAACGCAGTCGCGGCCAAGTGGCCTGTTTACACCCAATGCCACGTGCCATGCATGGGGTGTAGGTGCTGATCAGGTACCAGCCTGTGGAGGCCACAAGGCTGAGGCTTTCACCAATGCTTTGGGGTCTTTGGGGTGCAGATGTAAGCACCACGTCACCCATGCTCCAAGCTAGAAGGCAGTGGATATGGTGCACCAATGCGATGCCCATAGACCAGCCACCTCTGCCCATCTTTTACTTACAAGCACCCACTGGTCAGCTCCTCCAGGACCCCTCGGAGTCGTCGCTCAGGGTGCGGCTTCTCCGTCTTGATCATTTCTTGCACATCATTGAGCCCTTCCTCCTGCAGCAGCGATGGGGGAAGAGGTGAGGAGGCGATGGGGCAGAGCCCTGCGGTGGGGCAAGGTCCCCCCTGAGGTCCAGCCCTGCATCGAGCACCCCTGTGGGAGCTACCAGTGGGAAACATCTGCAGCTTCTCCAGACGTGCCGGCCTCAGGGCTCAGGTCTGGCACATATTTTGGCTGCAGGGACCTGGCTCTGGGTGATGGGAATGGCTCCACTGCCCCCCATGAGTCTTGCTGGCCATGGTCCACGCCATCTTGGCTGGACTTGCCAGGCTCTCCCTTTGCAGATCCTGCTGTGACCCTGCCAGCATGGAGCTATCACAAAGGCTCCTTGGGAATTAGCTGAGACTAACAAGGAGGCTCTGCCACACAAGTGGTTCACCCCTGCAGTCCAGGGGGACAAAACCTCCCTGCTCCTGCCCCCTTTGGTGGGCACCCCTGTGCCCGACCCACAGAAAACTCAATGAGCTCGCAGGATTTGGACATTTGATTTGTGGAGCATTTAGCACTGGGAAACTTCGCTGTTTCTGACCCAGGTTTGCTAGTGGGTCCTTGCACTGCTTTTTCCTGCTTTGTGACAAGCTGCAGAGATGCGCAGGGAGCCTGGATGTGCCTCATGCCCCAAGCCTCCCTCCCTCCCCAGCACAGACTGACCAGCTTGTCCGCAATCTTGTCCATGATGTTGGCATTATACAGTCTGCGGCGCTGATCCTGCCACCAGCTCTTGATATAGATGCAGGGCTTCTTCTCAAAGTACGGCAGGTGGAAGTAGTTCCTGCAAGAGGAGGCAGAAGAGGTGCTCTGTGGTGGTTATGCTTCTGGCCAGGAACAGCCCCCGTCCCACACCTCTCCCAGGGAGGCAATGCTGTGTTGGGGAGGGGGGTATATAGGAGGTCAGGCATTGGAGGGAGGGGGCTGATGTGAATTGTGCTCTGAAGAACAGGGGTGCCACCTCTCCTAGCACCCTTCCCAACGCCAGACCCGGGGTGGATGGGTGTGGTGCCCAGGGATTGCAAATTTACCATCTCAGACCCAGTGGCCCAGAGAGAAACCGGGGAACGTCCCACGACCTCACCCATAGCCCAGCAGGCAGCCAACGTCCCCAGCGTGGCAGCAGCGTGAGCTGGGGCACAAGGGAAACCAAAGCGTGGACACGCTCTTCTGAATGCTGGTGAGCATCCCCTGCAGTCCCCCGGCCTTCACAGCACGCAGAGATCTCTGCCCTCTGCGGAGCTGGCAGGTTTCCACATGCTGGTGAGGTGGAGCGGTAGTAGTCATGGTACAGTCAAAGGGAGGATGAGGCTGAAGAATGGTTTGATGCTTCTTGGATGCCTCAGCGCTGGCTTTGAGCTGGCATCCACCCAGAGTAAAGCCACTGCAGATCCCGCTGCACCTGGGATCACCCTTAGTTAAAAACCAGCTTCAGCTCATCCTTCCGAAGCCACCGAGGTACTTCCAGCCAGAAGGTGTCAGCAGACCCCCACGGTTGGGCGCGAGGCTCCCAGCACCCAGGGGCTGGAGACATCTGGGTAAGGGGCATGAGGGTCAGCGCCCAGGGAACAGGCTTAATAAACATCAGGGCTGCTCGTCTCTGTTTGGGATTCACCTGGACGAGGAGCTGGTGGACAAGCGAGGGAACCCCAGGTAGACACATCTGGAGCGCAAATACCCTCCATTCAGCATGCTTTGTTTTGTTTCCCAACCAAATTACATCAGCCGGTTAATTCTATTAACATCTATCTACTGGTTAAAATCCACTTTAAGCATATCTCATCAGGTTAAATCCAATTAGCTTTCCTTAGTACTAGTCCTTTGTATTCAAATCCAGTCTGTGGCTGAAGCCCAGCCCGGACATCCCAAGACACTTGTGCTCATCCCATTCAGTTTGGAGATTTCTGATCCAGCTGCCTGGGGCAGAAATCACCCACCGGAATCACACTTGCAGCGCTCTGGATTTCACCTGTGTTTTAGGGTAACTGCTACTTGCACGTCACAAAGCAATTAGTAAAAAAGAAATCGTCATAATTTTAGAGCTGGAGAAACGAAGGCGGAGAAAACAGAAGTGATTTGTCCACCGACAACCAGCTGAACATCAACAGACCCAGGGTGGGACCCAATTTCCTGACTCCTGGTTCTGTTAAACACCAGAGCGTGGCTGTCAATGACCATAGGCAATGGGGACAGACAGACTGACCGAAAGAGAGATGCTGCAAACTAGGGAGGTGGGGAGGACTTAAAGTCTTTTACCCCAATCTCCCGCCAAACACCTTCTCAATAACTTTTTCCAGCAGTTTTTTGCATCCTCTCCCCCCTGCGTGTCTGTGACCTCATCAAGCTTTTAAGATCCAAAGCGATGAAGAAATGCACCTTGCCTCAGCACAAGCTGCCTTCGCTACTGCGATCTATGCCTCATGCCTGGATGGACTTTGCCTCTCCACCTGGCGCCCATGAAGTTTTTATCTGTCGGGCACCTGGAGAGAGCACAGATACAAAGCCCGGACCTCTCCTTCCTGATGTGCAGTACCGGGTCGTGCCACCAAGGGTGGCAGCGATCCAAGGGAAGAACCTATTTTTAGGCTGGTTTCCTGAATGTACAAAACTTACATGTATGGGAATGAACCTGTTCTTTGCAGTGGCACCAACGATTTTTTGAATCCGCTGGTGAACTTCATTCCTGTTTTCCATAGGGGAAGAGCACTAAAGGTATCAGACAGCCATGAGCTTTGGGTGCATATATGGCCAGGTGGATGTAGGGTACCCTGGGAGGTAAATTCAGCATTTATTGGACATCAGAGAATCCACGGGAGCGCTTAGGACTGTAGGGAGTGTGGTGGGGGTTCAGCTGGCAGAGTGTGGTATCTAAGCTGAGGTATCTACATTTGGTATCTAATCTCCCTTTACAGGACATGGACATCTGGTCCCCACGGCTGCTCCCAGGTCTGTTTGGCTGAATGACTCCGGGTGCCACGACAGCGCTGACTTCACCTCTGACTTCATCTCTGGAGATGGCGGTGGGAGCTCGGACACCCAGCGCATGTGGGAACACTCACAGACAGCGTCTGAATTGAGAGCTGCATCCATGGGGTTGGACTAGATGACTTCCAAAGGTCCCTTCCAACCTAAACCATTCTATGATGCTATGATTTTATGAGCTCTGCCCAGTGGCACTGCAGTGGCCAGGTGGGCACGCTTACCTGTCTGTGACCAGGGGCTTCATGGGTTGAGATGAAGAAACAGAGACCAGCTCCCCATCCTCATCACCTTCATCGTCACTTGAGTTCTGGAGCAGCTCGGACTCCTCCTCATCCCCATCCCCTCCCTCTTTCTTCCTCCGCAGGGTGGGTTTGGTCGTGCCATCGATCTGGTTCCCGTAGTTACCTCAAGAAAAAAAAAAAGTGAAATAAAGTCACAGGGTTGTAACTCCAATGGGGCTCAAGCTCTTGGCTTTGATTCAGGCTGGGGAGAGTTTTCTCTGCAGGAACCACGGGGGACAGTGGAGTTCAACTCTGAAACCATGCCCAGGAACTATAAATTAGTGATGGGTGTCTGTCACATACTCATGTCCCCTCTCAAGCCAGTAGGAATACACCAAGTAGCCATCACCTTCTCCCTCAACTGAGAGCCCTGGCATGCTCTACAATGTGTAAGCATGGAAAATGGGGAATAAAGCCTGCTCCTGGCCTCATATCCTGCATTCCCTGCCAAACATGCTTCAAAATCACCCTCCCCCAAAAAACAACCAACCTATTGTGACCTCAAAGTTGATGGGTTTGTCACCAATCTTCCTGTCGATCATGGTAGCTTCCAGGAAGGCTCCAAAGAGAAAAAACTCCTCCATCTTCCCAGTGCAGTTCTGCAGGAGAAATCCCGGGGATCAGGGTTGAGGTTGGCCGGAGGGACACCCGGGAGGGCAGGTCCCCTTGGGCAGATGGTGGCATCACCTGGCACCTCTGGGCACCCTCATGAGCTTTTTGAAGATAAGGTGCCACTTCTCAGGCTTTCAAGGGGATGATGAGGGTTTTCTCTCACCCAGCCTGAGCTGCCTTTAGGCTCAGTGCAGAGAGAGTTGAATTAAAGATTATAACCTAACTTTTAAATGTGTTGGCTTAACTGAGATCAGTCCCCCCCTTGGACGTGGGGGACTGTCTAAGGGACACTCAGTGATACGAGCCTGAGTTCACTCACAAATTGAATTAATCAAACCACAGCAAACCATCTGCCTGGATGCTCTTTCAGAACTGGAATGGCTTTACTTCCAGGCAGCTTTGTTTACCCTGAAGGTGAATTAAAGCTACTTTACTTCTGAAGGAGAGCTTTCACACCGAGGCTGCACTGCCATCAGACTCCTCCATTTCTACTTCACACCCTTGGCTCTCATGGATTGACTTATGTGGGCATCCCCAGGTAGGACAAGCCTGGATGTGCCTGTTTATGCAGAGCACAGGCATTAGCCTTGTGGGCTCTACAAGTCAGGACTAAAACTGTGGGGCTTCTCTTGTCAGGAAACAGCGATTCAATTTCTCTGACCAGTTCCACCCTGCCAGATCTGGTTGGGAAATAGAGCAGATTCTTGGCTTCTGTTTGAAACTCATCTTCAGGACAGCAGTGAGACAGCTGGCGTTAGGAGATGGCTGTCTTGGTCCTTGTCTGGCTCCAAACTGGAGGAACATCTCAAGTTTAGGAACCTACCTCACTCAGATATTCTTTCTGCTTACTCCTAAGAGAGATAAGCATTTGAATGATCAAAAATCTGAAATCCTTGCAATATTTGCTTCCATCATGCTGGGTGATCCAGAACACTTAGGACAGCACTAAATGAAATCCTCGGTTTGTGAGACCAAAGATAAAACCCAAGAGGCCTGTGGCCCAAGACTTACAACTGGCAGCTGTAGGGTTAGGGGTGACTTACATCAGCAACTGACGTGGTCTGCTCGACTTGCACCTCGGTGGAGCTGTTGATCTCCGGGTTAGTGGTGTCCAAGATCTCCACAGCAAGACTCATCAAAAGCCTGGCACGGAAGGAGACGCCTTCTCCCAGACCCTCGTTCAGCTCTTGGTGCTCGTCCATCAGGGTGTAGTTCCGGGTGGAGCCGTACATGTTCACCCACGCGGGGCCGAAGGTGGGCAGAAAGCCTGCAGTAGATCAGACATACGCTTAGGGAAGGGGATGTGCAAGGAGGAAGGCATGTCTTTGCCTCAGGACACAAACTCACTCATGGCTTGGCATCTCTTTCCTGGTCTGTGTACGGTGATGCAGGCTTGAATACATGCGTGTGTGCGCATGGAATTGCATGATTGCAACCTACGTGGAGAGACTTTTGCAGTGGAGGCAGCGATGGGGACTGTGCAGTGCACTGGCCCAAAGGCAGAGGTGAGCCTGCCATTGGACAAGTTATCCAATGTGAGAATCGAGAAAAAAGTCCCCTTTCTAGAGCTGCCTTTGGTTTCACATCGGTCCTGCCTACGCATGCTGGTGTGTGCGTGAATGGGGGACCCATCAGATATTCATCCATTCATGGCAATGAATTTTTTCTTCTTGGGTGTCTTTGCTTTCCAGTGGTAGATTGGAGGCTTGTGATGGGGCTTGGTTTTCAAAGAGTGCATGCCCAGTGACCTCAGGAGGCCACTGCAGTGAATCAAGGACTCTCTGGCTGGGCAGCTACCTCCAGGCGTGGGCAAGGAGCTTAGGCTATTTCGCTAACTCTCTGCCAAAGGGATGTTCTTCTACCGTGAAGAAGGTAGGTCAGTCTGCTGCCCGCCTGAGCTTTACCTTTGTCTCCTTCGTTAGAGATCTTCCGCAAATCAATGAAATGGGTACCAATGGCCACATCGTTGACTTTGTCCGAGTCTCGGATCTGGATCTTTATCCGCTTGCACAACGGAGGGAACATTTCTGTGAAGACTATTTGCTCATTCCAGAGAGGCTCATAGCTGCTTTTTTGTATGGATGTCTTCCCCTTCCAAGTGAGAGGAGATAGATGTTTGACAAGGCTTTGAGCTCCCAAGCCATCCCTCACAACCCAAGCTGCTCCCTTGCTAATGACCGCTGAAACACACACTCTGTCTTGCAACCCCCCTCTCCCAAGCAACAACTTCCTTTCCTCAACTGGAGAGTGCTGCAAACCCATCAGAGTCTGCACAAGAGAGGGGAAACATAGCAAACAAGGTGGCTTTGCCCTGCATCTCAGCATCTACATGCCAGGGCAACAGGGATTGTCTCTGACCACCTGCACAATGGCTGGTCCTGCACATGTTACCTCCCAGAGTCACCCTGGTACTGCACTCACCTTCTGCCCTGCAAAGACCACCTGCACGTAGGGGTCCACCAAGTCCTTGTTCTCCCCAATGAGAGCCTTCTTCACATTGGCCATGATGCTGGTGTTCATACGGGGCAGTCCCTCTGCTCGATAGATCTTGATGTAGAAACGAGCCCACTGCCTCTCCGGAGGGACCCCATCCGGGAGGAGGAGGTTCCTGCAACGTCAACAGATAAGGTTGGAAACAGCTGCTGGGGCTGGCAGGTGTGTCAGGAGAGGCTTACCAAAGAGGGATGAGCCACCCCACCTTCTGAGCACGGGCTCTGTGGAGGTGGAAGGATGACCATTTCTGCGGCCATAGATTTTATTGCTGTCCTGTTTCTGCCCATCCTCCTGTTTTGGGGTGGAGAGTGGTGGTTTTGTAAGCAAAAACTGAAGAGGAGCCCCTTGAGGTGCCCCTGGGACAACGTGCATTCCACTAAAGGGAGGTAATAATTATTGTCAGTGGAAGCTAGAGGACAATTAAATTTAGCCTAATTTAGATACCTAAAGCAGGCCAGATGAATGGGATGTTAGAAGAGACTTTTCTTTTTATCAGGGCACAAGGGGAGCTGGGGTGATTATTCTGGGGGGAGATGTGAACGCCGCCAAATTGTTTTTCTCGCCAGAGTTGGCTTTCCTTTTCTGGGAGAAGAAATGAGAGCCACGGGGTATGCTGTGAACAAAACAATTTCTAGCAGAATTGCTGGAGTTGTCCGTAAAAAAGTGGGATAATATCACCACTAGAGCATGGAGTGATGACCCAAAATAGTTCAGGTGGTGCCTCAAGGCCCCGGGTCTCCAGCAAGTCTAAAGAACTGCATTGGTATTTTGCTACTAGTCTGGGTTTCTGACTAAGTGATGGGAGGCTGAGAGGTAGACTTGAAAGGCTGTGGGTGCACTTGGAGATGTTTAATTAGCCTGAAACATTTTGGGGCTGGAGCTAAATTTTAAACTCCCCTGATTTTTTTTTCCATGGCCTTTTAGATGCTCTGGGGAGTCACAGAGCCCTGCCTATCCACACGGCCTGGGAAACCTCACCCAGACCTCCCTGCTTGCCCTGGCAGTGAGTGATGAGACCCCATCCCATCACCAACAGGAGCATCAGGTAAACAGTGGGGACATCAGGTTGGTTGACATCAGGCTGGTGTTAGTACAGAGAGCTCAACGGCCAGCAGGTGGTCTGGCCTCATAGAAATGATTGGTTTGTACTTGATATGGCCTGGAGTTGCACCAGTAACCTGCCACGTGTTCTCTCCCTGAAAAGCAACCTGTTGGTCCCTCTGGTTTCATTCCCTGAGGTAGGTATGGGTCCTGAGCTGGTAGGGATGCTGTCCTCATTGTACCATCCAAGGTACAAGAGATGTGCAAAGGCATTCCCAAGAAAGTCTGCACGGAGCTGGCTCTGCAGATCCTTACCCTTCAATATCATCCTCATCCGTCTCATTGGCTTTGTGCGGTGTCTTGATGTTGTCCCCTTTCCCTACGACGGCGATGTCACACTTCAGGTAACCTTTCAGCCCGGCGGTGAGGTCTTCGGGGTCAGAAAGGATGGCCCATTTGTGGTAGAACTGGTGCTCTGGAGGCCAGGGGACAAGACAGTCATTTATCAGAACGAGACACAGCCATTACCGCGAGGTCTGGAAATGTGAGAGGCATCTTCGGGTGTGAGGAATTCAGACAGAAAAATTCATTAGGAAGGTGTGTCTCCTGTTAAAGACCGAGAAGCAATGGGATAAACTGTCTGAAGGGGTTGGAGTCTCCATCACTGGAAATCACCATCTCTGGAGGTATTTAGGAGGTGGGTAGCCATGGCGCTTAGGGACTGGGTTTAGTGGTGAAGCTGGCAGTGTTGGGTTAACAGCGGGACTCAGTGATCTTAAGGGTCTTTTCCAACCTCAATGATTCTATGATTCTAAGTCTTTAAGGTCTCAGGTGCCTTTTGGATGGTGTTAGAAAGACTTCATCTCTCTGTGGAGCAGGGAACCAGAGTAGATGTTCCCTTCAGGTCCCCACAGCATCATCTGCTGCGCAGGCTTTGGAGGCTTCATTTACATTTTAACTCTCGGGCTTATTTATAGAGGCAGAATGCAGGAATAGGTATGATATAGGAGTATGGAAAAAACCCACCCGCGGTCATTTTGGAGGTGTCTTTCCTGAAGGGGTGTTGTGTGTTCAGCTCTGGCACGCTGCGAGCACCGGGCCCTCGAAGGGACATTGCTGTTCCCTTTGTCATCAGTGAGAAACACGGCAGCAGCTCTAACCAACCTCTCCCTCTTCTCCATTGCACACCAGGCACCTTCATTTCTTGGTTGAATTGCCAGCCACAGAGGGCAAGATCCATCCCATGACCTGGTCTGGGACCTGTCTATCTAGGACCAGAACTATCTGGAAGGTGAATATCTTGCCTAAACAAGACTTCTTGGGCTTCCTTCCTCAGCAGGTCAGTGGATAGAGACCAGCACACCCAGAGGGCATCTCAGCCTCTGGCTCCAACGCTTTATTTCAGGGTGGGCTATACACTGCAGAGGGAGCCCAGGTGACTTGCTTATATCTGGGATACTAAAAAAGAAGTTAAATAAGCATCACCCGAGGAAACTAGCACCTGCCTGGCTGCCTGACAAGGACACTTACTCAATGGTGCAGATAGGCACATAGGCCTTGTTGCAAACAGCGTTTACATACCAGGCTGCGTATAAACAGTTCCAACGTCCATCTTGAAGGAACCTACCAAGGTCCCACTGCGCAACAGGTTTTTTGAGTGGATCACCTGGAAATGGAGAGAGGAAAACAAGTCAGACTTTTTTCCCCATACCTGGGGAGCCATAAGGTTCTTTCCAGGGTTGTTCAGTGTCAGGTAGGAAAGGAGGTGATGCATTTGTCTCGGTCTGTGCAGGACCTTGGTCTTTATAAGGACACTAAGAGGCATGATGGGGTTGGCAGCTCTTGCTTATCAGTGTTGCGAACAAGCGTATACTTGGATTGAATAGAAAAAAAAGTGCAATGAGATTAATCTTTGAAACAAGATGTAGTTTTCCAGCCGCTGTGGCAACAAACACTGGGACATTTACCTGAAGGAAGGGTCTTTAGGATGCTCAAAATTGATGGTCTAATTCCCATTGTGGGAGAAATTGTACAGCTGGTCTGTGCACGGCATAGACACAGATACTCCTAGTTAGTGTGCTTTGGTCAGAGAATCTGCAAATCCGGTTCATTGCCCTCCTCTGTGGCTGTGGGGAGGGCTGCAGTCCCTGCTTTGCTCTCAGCAGCTGCAGCCCTCAAATTCCACAAAAGCTCTGCCAGTCTCACGCCTCAGGACATCCTCTGGCAGGCTCAGGAAGGTCTTGCTTCTCCCCAAGCCTAAACACACCCCAAGAGAGGTTTAATTCTCTCTGGCCCTGAAATACCAGAGATCAGCCATGGGGGGGGGGACATAGCGAATGCAGGAGCGGAGCTGTGCAGCCCCAGAGATGAAGGTCAGTGAGAGAAAGAGGGACCGGGGGTCTGCAAAAGAGGTCAGGTTCGTAGGATCGAACACCTCAGCTCTCCTGTTGGGGGTCTCACGTCAAGGACCTTCAATCCATCCCCAGTACATATGTAAAATGGGCTGGTTTCTTCCAAAGTCCCACAACCAGGACAGCGCAACCACGCTCACTTACGGACAGCTTGATGATCTTGTCGAACATGACATCTGGGGGCACGTGGAAATCGAAGACGAAGTACTGAAAGGGAAAAAGCAGTCGTGAAGGCAGGAGAGCCGGGGTGGGCTCCTTCTGGATCGAAGGACAGTATTACAGTGCGCGCTCCAGCTGGAGAAGCTGTGACGGCCCGGAGGAGCATCCAGGAGCAGGCATCACAGCGGGATGGATCCGTGTGAGCTCCAACACTGACAGTCTCTGCAGTCTGAGGAACTAGAAGGAAGCACTAACTTCTTGGGAAAACGGAGAATAATTTAGCACAGATCAAGTCAGTGCGCTTTTTACCATTGTGCAAAATACCAGAGGGCAAAGGCTTCATTTCTTGTTCTGTGTAGTCTGAGATTTCATCTTATTCTCACAAAAGGTGACAGAAGAAAAAAAGAAAAAACATGAAGTAACATTACATTACATTTAATTGGCTAACAGCAATGCAGACCGGGAGGAGCAGGTAGCCGTGAGCATCACCCGAGGACAGACTCACCTCATTGTAGTAAGGGCAATTGGTCGATTCCTTCATGGATGTGTATTTCTTTTCCTCTCCAACCTCCACGCAGACCACGGGGTCCATGTTGAGCCCAACCAGCTGCCGGGCCTCAATGATGGTGATGCTAACCTGGGGAGAGGGATTCACACGCCTTCACCTCCTGAGAGCAGCTCGCTGCCTTAATTCCTGTTGCCCCAGCTCTCATTTTTGAGGTGTTTTGGTGCAATAGTGGCAGCTCCGGGGTCTACTGCTCACACCAAAGACAGCGGGCTGCCCACACAAGCCCGAGTGAGTTGCGACGTGGTGTGGGATGCAGGAGACCCTGGGCATCCCTGATGCTTCAGCCTCAGAGCATGGGGGGCTTCATGGGAGGTGTGAAGTCAAATAGATTTAGCTAAGCTGGAGGAGTGGAGGCTCGGTTGGTGAGACCCCAGCTGGCTTCACTTGCTTCTGATAGAAAACACAAAGGGTTGCAGCTGGTCTAGATAATCATTCTAGGCCCCTTCCAATGGAAATATTCTATTCTACTCTACTCTTCATTATTTCTGGAGTATTTCCCACCATTTCATGGCTCAGGTCTCCTATATGCATGTATACACACATGCCATTTTATTTAAATTAAGTATTCCTGTATGTGGTATATGAAAAAAACCCCTACTTTCAACAGATTATGAGCAAATCATCCAGATGAAACACTTGCATGAATCTATGACACAGGAGTTTGTAATTCACAATTCAATCCACCTCATGACATTAAACTAATATTAGGTATTTAGATCATATCTGAATTCCTTCCTTGCAATGTGAAATTCATATTAGGAATTCCTGCTTGGATTAGTCCTAAATCTCTTAATTTAACTAAAAAACATAATGTTTAATTTCATGTAGACACCAAATCTTCTCAGTTCCCAGCAGCCATTTTTCTAGAGTCATCTCTTTAAGGTATCACGAGTTGGTGGTAGGATGGGTCACTCCCAGGTTGCAAAGCACAGGGAATTTGGGTATAATTTAAAATTATTTTTCTAAAATAACATGAGGTCTCAGTCCTGAGTCCTTTCAAGCCCAACAGATGAGTTAATTTACACGTGCCTTCTTTAGCTATCATTAATTATTTCTGTAACTTGAATATAGCTTTATCTTGAATCACACAATAATGGAAAACAGAAATCTATTAAAAATTAAAGTGTTATCTTTGTGGGGAGATTTCATTTTGGTAACATATTAAGAGGTTTGACTTTCAATCAGATTTCTTTAAAAGAGATTCAGATTCCAGTAAAAAAAAAGGAGGGGCGGGGGGGGGGATGCTGTGATGATTTAAGCCAAAATATTCTATTCCATTCTGAAGTGCTCCTAAAAGGCAGCTGATAAAGGGTAGCTGAGGCCTCTGAGGAGGGGGCAAGGCTGCCCGGCATCCATCGGGGCACAGGCTGACCTAGTGCGGGGGAGCTGAGGTGCAAAGGCAACCTCCGACCCCACACCCAGCGCTGCAGCGGCTCAGGGATCCCGGCTCAGGTCCGCTCCTCCCGCACAGCGTGGCACGGCGCGTGGAAACATCCCAAACGCCTTCTGGGGAGGCTTGCAGCCAGGGTCATCTCTCGCCGAGACCTCCCCTCCGCCCCTGCCCTGGCCCACACCAGCTCCTCGGGGTGGCCTTGCGGGGCTCCATCCTTCTTCACGCTTGGTCCCTCCCTCCCATCCCCTCCCTGCCACAGACCGGGGCAGTGTCTTGAGGTTTCCCAGGGATGGGGCCTGGAAGAGCGAGTCCTTCCCTTTTGATCTTCCAATGTTCCATGAAAGCCGGTTGTCAAAGGAAAGCAGACGCAGGGAGGTCAGCCGGGCACGCACCTTGTCCATGAACCAGCCTCGCGCTGCAAACCTTGTTACAGGGCTTCACCAGCACAGATAGAGAGGTCATCACCCCGCTCTACTCAACGCTGGCCAGGCCACACCTGGGGTCCTGTGTCCAGTTCTGGTCCCCGCTGTACAAAAAGGATGTGGCCAGGCTGGAAGGGGTCCAGAGAAGGGCCACCAAGATGATCAGAGGACTGGGAAGCTGCCATATGAGGATAGGCTGGGAGAGCTGGGTTTGTTCAGCCTTGAGAAAAGGAGGCTCAGAGGGGACCTCATCCCCATGTACCAGTACTTAAGGGGTAGCTACAAAGAAGGTGGAGACTCCCTTTTTACATGGAGTCCCATGGAGAGGACAAGGGAGATGGACACAAGTTGCTCTTGGGGAGATTCCGATTGGACACCAGAGGGAAATTTTTCACAGTGAGGCCAGTCACCATTGGAATAATCTCCCCAGGGAAGGGGTTGGCTCGGCCACGTTGGACACCTTCAAGAGCCGTCTGGACAGGGCGCTGGGCCACCTTGTCTAGGCTGGGCTCTTCCTAGAGAGGTTGGACTAGATGGTCCCTGAGGTCCCTTCGCACCTGGGATTCTGGGATTCAGTGATTCTGTGATTATACTCCAGAAATTAGCCATTCGTCATTAACACTGATCTTGTGCTCCTCCTGTTTGCAGTGGCCAAATAACTGGACCCTGTGTTCCTTCTGCCTCTTGGCTGTAATTTGTTTTGCACCTTCCCCCTCCTCTTTATGTCCTTTATGTTCCCCCCTCCTGGACCACGCAGACACACTCCCTGTAAGCCTCACGATCTGGTCTGCAGCAGGCACCGCAAATGTTATGCAATAAATCTCTAACAAAAAATCGTTATTTTCATTGTTCCAAGATATCCCCAGGAATGTGTTGCTGTGCTGAGGGGCAAAGACGTAAAGCTAAATTGCTGCTGAATCAGCACGGCTTGGTGAAAATGAGAAGAGCCAATTAATGAATCACGCTGGCACCGACTAGTAAAAGAAGAGGGGGCAGCGCGGATCATCTGAGCTTTGGGAAACTAAACGTGTGGTTCTTCTCACTCTAGATAAAGTGGCAGGAACGGAGCGCCGCTGGAGGACAACAGCAGCCAGGTACCCGCCTATCGCAGGAAATCCGGTGAGCAACGTACTGCCAGCCAGGGCTCACCAGTCTCGAACACTAAAGAGAACACTGAAAGCCTTTGGGAAGTAAGAGAAATGTATTGGAGATAGCCTCCCTCAATGACAGATTAATTCGGGCTTTCTGGGCTTCACATGATGGCAAAACCAGTTAATTACTTGACCTCGAGCTTATCGCTCAACCGTTTAAATGCCAGCTCCTGGGAAGCCGTGCTCTGTGAGCGCAGTGTGTTGAAACCCAGCACCAACTTGTTCCCTGCCGAAGAGTCCCCCCCAGCCCCTGGGCTGTGACCCCCATGAGCCGAGGCTGGGGGCACAACGTTGTCACCTACCTGGTAATCCATTGGCCTCCCAGCACTCGGCTCCATTTTGATGTCAGGCTTGGACCTTTGGAGGGGCAGAAGAAACCTTTGGTCAAACCACGGCTGGACTTGCTGCAAGCTGTGACAGAGCATTTGCAGGGTCACCCCCGCGAAGCTCCTGCCCTCTTTGAATTTGAGGAATACAAACCCTGGGGGCTGTGAAACACGACATTGGTGCTCTTTGTTGCGCCAATTTTCCTATTTCCAAAAAACCACCTGCTGCACAGGGCAATGTGATTTCCAACATGTCCCGTCTCTGGGGGCACGTGGTTGTGGGGTGTGTGCCAGCGTGCCCTCGCCTCCTGGCTGGCACGAGCTCACATCTGGCCCTCACCTCTTATTTGAGACATTGGTGGTGACAGCTGTGACAGAGGCCAAGGAGATGGTGTCTGGCTCCAGTCCACACGCCCGCCTCGTGGCTTTTCGGTCCAGGTCTTCTGCCTCCAAAACAGCGGGTTCATCTGCATAAAGGAGACAAGAGAATGTCTCTTATTATTTCCACTCTGTGAATAATTAAAGGCGAAGAGAAAGGTAACCAATACCTCCTATGAGCCTCACCTGATAATACAAAGAACAATGGTCACCAGGTCAGGTCACAGATAACCTGGTCTAAAAAGGGATTAAAAAAGACATGTTGCCTCCTGTGACACATTATTCCACCTGGACACTGTGCCTGTGCGTGGTTTTGTGATGGCAAAAAGAGAACAGAAAATGGCAAACACCCCGCACTTCAAAGGGGTGAAAGAGCATTTAAGCAATTGCTGCAGCTCTACCTACCAGAAGAGCAGTTGCAAAGACTCTACTTTAGGGTAGAGACCTAGCTTTAGGGTAGACAGGTCTGAAAAAACAGGAGAAAGGGGTTGTTTCCTAAGAATAAAAATTGCTGCAGGGAGGGTCAAGACCCCACATCCCACAGGCACTGAGACACAGCGGCGTTGCCCACCGGTCTGCGTTTCTACTGGAAGAAGTTGCTCAGATATTCCTTTCCCTGTGTACAACCCGTGTGCACGTCATGCCTCCCCCTCCTGCCCTTGCTCTGGTCAAGAAAGGACCACAAAGCAGCAACGAATTTTTTTATTGTTGTTGGGCCAAACCCACCAGTACAGATGTTGGGTCACTGGTTTGCTTTGGTGGCACAAGCCGTACGAATCCACTCGTACAAACACTGCTCCTGGGAAACAGTCCCTGCCTCTTTGCTAACCTAGGCAAGCTTGTAGCTTGCTCCAGGAGACCGGCATGCTCCAGGAGACCAGAAATCAGGTTTTTCACCATGTCTGGCCTGTTTTTGTGAGATAACATGGGCTTTTGCTGAAGCTGAAGTGTGGAGAGACACCCACTGCTGCGGGTTGGGTGGGGAAAGGGTGTCCTCAACTCAACGGGGTGTTTTTGAGCTTGAGTCAGAGTCACACCATCTGGGAAGGACCTAAGCAGGTTTGATCCTGCCACGTGCAGGCGGGCGGACGGACTCGCACCCTCCCAGCTTGCTTTTTGGTGGTTCAGTGGGTCTGTTTGACCTGAGCAGGACCAGCAGTCCGTACGGGAGGAAAGCAGACCGTGGCACAAGAGGGATGCTGGCTTGGCCAACAGGCAGAGGGTGCAACATCCACCCCGTGCCATCGCCAGCTGACCAGACCAAGGGTGGGATCACAGCCGAGACAGCACTGAGGCTGAGAGAGGAGGGGGCTGTTAAGAGAGCAGAGCCCCGGTGAGGTGTGTGAAAGCCAGAGGTACCCGGGGAAGGTTGAACAAGGAGCCCCACGGCTGTACAGCACTGACCACACCATGCAATATAGCAGCTGTGTTGCAGCCGTTCCCCAACCACGGGTAAATCCCCAGCTATGAAGGCACTCTACTATCTGTTAGCACACCCTGCGCCTGCCTTTGCATCCCAGCTGCTTTCTCCATGGTCTTGCGTGAAGCTCTAACCACGAGATGAATGCCCAGGCACTGGGGAGAGAGGGAGGCCACCCAGGTTTCAATGCCATGCCTTCTCACAGGCTGCCAATGCCTCTACCTACACCGGTGTCCCAGGCCAAATTCCCCTTTTCCTATACTCAGACCTGGCTGAAAACCAGTGGAGAATTGCCCAGGAACACTATCTAAAGCAGCGCTTTGTCCTTGCCTGCAAACATGCATTCCCCCATTTCTTTGCTGTTGAAACCCAATCCTTTGGCGTGAATGGGAACAACAACAAATTTCCAATTGCTGACCCCCTCGTGCGTTTCCAGAAAGGCATCGGATTTCTGTGCTGCTGCGTTGCTGAGCCAGGGGACAGGCAGCCCTGCAGCCCTTCCTCTCGCTGCGCTGCTGCTGCACCCTGCACCCAGCAAGGTGCAAGGGCTAAATCCTGCTTTGCTTTGCCACATTTGCAAATCATCTCTAAAAACAAGCTGGAAGCTGCCTGCATGACTGCCAGGTTTTGCCACAGTTGCACAAGGTGGGTGATATCTGGCCAAGCCTGCAGCGGGAGCCTCTCTCCATCAGTTCCTACCTCCCGCTTCCCCATGGAGCCCCTCGCTCCGGCTCTCATCCCGAGCACCCAACGCTCCCGCTGCGATCCCTGGGTTACCGACTGCCTGTGCCTGACCTCAGCCGCTTTGGGCACTGACGTTTTAGCAGGGCCTGCAGCGACAGGACAAGGGGTGATGGGTTTAAACTAAAGGAGGGGAGATTCAGGCTAGAGAGAAGGAAGGAATTGTTCACGCTGAGGGCGGTGAAAGCCTGGCCCAGGCTGCCCCGAGAGGTGGTCGATGCCCCATCCCTGGGAACACCCAAGGCCAGGCTGGACGGGGCTCTGAGCAACCTGCTCTGGCTGAAGGTGTCCCTGCTCACGGCAGGGGGTTGGGCTGGGTGCCTTTAGCGGTCCCTTCCCACCCAAACCACTCCATGGGGTCCCTCAGGTGCTTTCCTGAGATGCAAAGGGTAGCCAAAAAGCAGCACTGGAGCAGAGAACGACCTCCTCCCAGGAGCAACATACCTTGTTTCTGATGGTCATCCTTTGATGGACGCGTCTTGCCAAGCTTCATGGCTGAAAAAACTCCTTTCCCAGCTCTGGAAGAAGAAAGGGAGAAAAAAAACACCAACCCATCAATTACTGTATTTTTAGTGTTGTTTTCTGGGACTTGGGGGTGGGAAGAGGAGCCTTTCACAGCTCAAAAGCAAGAGAAAGAAATGCCTGCTGAAAGACTAAGCAGGGGCTGCTACAAATACACCACAGGGCAGAGTCAAGGTCACAGCTAAATGCCCTGCCTTTGAGTCTTGGGTCTCATTTTTTCCTCAGGGAATGCCCCAACTTTGGATAAAATACAAGGCTGGAGCACAGAGTTAGCAACTAACGAACTCTTTCCCCCCCCGACCCATGCCTCCCGTCCCCGCTCCTAGCCCCCGCTGCCCACGGACTCCCCATCTCTCCTGACCCGTTTGTGCAATTGCTCCCCAGTTACCTAAACCCGTTTACTAAAAATTAAAACACCCATCCACTTCCCCCACCACCTTGCTGTGAAAAATCAATAACCTCTGTGGCTGCATCAGCAGCAGACCTATGCAGAGCCTAAAGTCTTGCCGCAGCCCGTTGCAGCAACATGATTTTTCCCCTTCCAGCGCGGTAAACACCAGTACCAGATCAGCCTTAACTCCCCGTCTGCAATTTAGGCTGGGGTCAAATTCATTTGGGGCAGTTTGGGCTGGATTGGCTGATAAAATAATGATTTGCAAATGGCTTGCCTGTTGCTTGCTAAAAATATCTATCATTTCAAGGCAAGTTAAAGGAGTAAGACTTCTAGCTCCAAATGCTTCAGTGGGGCTAGGGCTAACTGCTCCAGCTCAGACATCAGCCTGTGCAACCACAAGTGCTCTCACGGTCTGGACTCCTACGTTACTTGGTGTTTGTTTCACACATCTACAGCAAATATAAAAACACAGCGTTTAGTAAACCACAGGATTTCTGCACCGCAAACAGGATTGCTCTCAAATGCAAAGGGGCAGAGGTTGTTAAAGGCAATAAGGGACTTGCAGATATTTTTGGGAAGCTGTTCCCTGTTGTTTGGAGGTAAATCCATGCTGCTGCTGCAAAGGGGCAGGAGGTTCTGAGCCACCCTGGTGAAAGTTATGGAGTTTGGCTGTAACGTGGATTTTTAGCCTGAAGATTCAGCTGAAAAATCTCACTAGGAGAAAAACTCCATGGGATGTGCAAAACGGAAAGCAGCAAGAAGCACAGGTCAGGCTGTGCAACAGCCCTGTTCTAAGGAGCAAAGAGCTGGGGAGAGAGTTGAAGGCAATGGCCTGTGACTGTCCCAGAAGCAGAAGGCGGTAAAGCTGAAGGGGAATTTCTTTTTAATCGGAAAATTCCCATTACCCGAATGTGCTGCTCTTTGCAGAAACCTCGCAGGCCTGATGGACACGTTCTCGGGTCAAGGGGCATCCTCACCTCCAGCCTGGCCCTCACCTCCGAGCCGGCTGCCAGGGCTCAGCGCCAGCCCTGGATGCAGCAGGGTTGGGGTGCGCTGCCCCTGAGCTGCGGGGTCGCCCCGTCTCAGCTTTGATCGCATCTGGCTGGGGACAAAGGGTGAAGTTCCACCCTTTCGGGGGTTTTTTTTGCAAGACAAAGAAGTCTCGGCATTGCAGCCAGGCTGATGCATTTGTTGTCTTAAATAACAACTGGAGGCTTGCAGGCTGCTGATGGAGCCAGAGCAAATGCGAAGAAAATTAAGGGGAACGGGAGGATAATTTATTCACCAAGGGAGGGGGGAATTCAATCGGGGCAGAAGGCCGGCATAAGATACGGGAACTATTTATAGCTGAGGTTTAATTGGGACTAAAGCACTGCTCGGGCCTCGAGGCAGTCTCTGGTAGCTGTGATTAATTCACGGGATCCTCAGTGAAAGGGCAATTTCTCAATGGATAGAAGGAGGAAAGACGCGGGCTAGGGTTCTGCGTCTGTCATTCATCCTGCCAGGGAACATCTGCCTCGAGGTGCTAAGGGGAAGGAACACTTTTAAGCTATTTGCAAACTATTGTGGTGTTTTTTTTTTTTTTTTTTTTTTTTTAATGAGCAAATGCTGTAACAGCTCAGGCTGTGAAACTCTGCTCTGAGACTGCTCTCCACCACGGAGTGTGGGAAACCCAGCAGCCACACAGCCCCGCAGTGAGACACTGCACCTCCAGGGTCGCTTACGTTACATTCCCTTGTTTTCAATTAATTTCTTTAAAATGAAGAAGAAAAAAAGCCCCACCAGCCCCAGAGCTGGCATGGTGGCAATGTGCTCCGAGACGGTTAGCGATAAAATCACTGTATCTGTCCCAGGAATTTCTGAGGTTCCTTGGGAGGTAAAACAAAGCAACTGGTGGTGGAGCCAGTAGGACTTTGCAGGGAAGATACTGGCAGTGCTGGTCCTCTACCAGGACCCAAAATAACATGGGCACTGAGGATGCATTGGGTCCTGGTTAGCACAGCATCTGGTGCCCCCATCAGTAAAACGATCAAGCTGGTTTGGGTTCATGTGGAAAAAGACTGGGATTAAGCACCGGGTCCAAGGAGCATCCGCTGAGACCCGTCCCAGCAGCACCAACCCAACCCAGCTCCTTCCAGAGGGATGCGAGTGAGAGACGGTGTCACCCCCCCCTCCCCTCCTGCAGCAATGAGCCCTCGCTGCCAGCTGAGCCTCAGGAAATGCCTGGGGGCTTCAGCTGCAGGAGCCTCTCGTGTGTCCCCAAAGACAATTTTACTACAGAAGAGGTCCCAGAAATGGGAAACAGCCAGATGCCTCTAGCACATCCACAAGAGGAGCCGCAGCTCTAGCTGGTTTGGAGAGCAGAGTCCAGCGGGCACAAGGTCCCTCGGTGGCATAAACCTTCAGGTGCTGTCCCCATGCCTGCATCCCGGTCACATCTCAGCCCCAGTTACCACATCTGGCGCTGCCTCCTTCCTGCACCACTGCGCTTACTGGTATTATCACAGTGGACTGGAGCTTGGGGGTCATTGAGAAAAGAAAAAAAGAAAAAAAAAAAACAGAGAAAAAAGGATAAAAAGTGGGTTTTGGTGGATTCTGGCAGCAGACTTTGTATGTGCTGAGGAGAAGGGAAGAAGCAAGGGAAGGATGAGGAAGGAGCCGTCCCAGATGCTTCGGAGCAGATGCTCAGCAGCTCACCCTTGTCCCCCAGCCCCATCTGTCACTTTTTCCAAGCCAGGTGAGCACTGACACACCCCATGCAGCCCCCCCCTTCCCCTTCCCATCCCTCAGGGGTACTACCTTCACCCGCTGGCCATCCAGGACTTGGCTCCCCCCGGGATGAGGCTCTGGAAGAGCTCAGCTGAGCGAGGAGAGCGGCCAGCGGCACGCCTAGGGTGGCGTGGCCGTCCCGGTGCGGAGGGCAGAGCCGTGCCCCGTGTGCAGGTCGGGACCGGGCAGGGATGGGGAGCCCGGCCAAGCTCCCCTCCGGGCACAGCGGGGTCTTTGCAGCATTAAACAAAAGGTGGTGCCAACCCCTCGGCTGCTCCTGCCGGGCTTCCGAGGGTGCGGATGGGCAGCCGGCGCTGGCGGAGAGCTGACACCGTCATGAATACTACATGAGGACCCGTGAACCTGAGATGCCGGCACAATGTGTGGGGTGGCACTGAGGGCCCCTCCTTTGCCGAAGCCTGGGTTTAGCCTGGTTTCCTGAAGAACTGAGATGGTGGAGAGGAGGCTGCCGCCCCCCTCCATAACAGCGCAAGCCGCTGGCCCCTTGCAAACCAAGACTGGGTTCCTGCAAGTTTGGGGGGGTAGGACCGAACACCTTGACCCTGTTCCCAAACAGGGACAAGCCTCCAAGCAAGCTTAAACCTGTATCAGACACCAGAGTATCCACCCAGCCTCCCACAGCACTCTCCTCTTGGATTTTCTGGTGTCTAATATGGGACTGAGCAGATGAATTATCTTCAGCTGATGGCAAAGCACACATCCACCATTTTCTGCTCCCAGAAGCACTTGGTTTTGTCCTTTACGGTTTCACCCATGTGGCTCTCCAGGAGGGGAGCACAGAGAGGAGCAGGGAGGTGGAAGCAGTCTCTCTTCTGGCCAGCTTCTAGTTAAAGATATGGTTGCAGGTTCCTGGTTAATTATTTATGGCTAAAAAGGACATTTTAATAATTGCTTTTTACTGGGGATTTGGGAGCAGGGAACAGGGTTTCCATGGCTCATTTCTTTGCAAGAATTACTCCTGTCAGGTGAGGTGCTGCCTCCATCACCCCCATGCTAAGGCTTCCAGTTCTCCCACCTGTACCAGTGACAGACCCCACTGCCAGCCCCACGGGGTCATCCTATGCATGCCGCCCTCAAGCCCAGGGAAGATCCCAACCCTCAGAGCCAGTCTGCCTCTTCCCCCTTCCCTGCATGGCCAAACGGGGGAGGGGAGCCAACCAAGGCTGCTTGGCACAGGGAGATCTCTTCTCACCTTTTCTTGAGCCTGCCCTCTCCCTGCTGACTGCTTGAAGATGAGAAACGTCCTTTCCCCACTTCATCTCTGCCTCCTCGCTTTACACCATCGATTAGGAGGGTCCAACAGTAAGATACTGCCATAAACTGGTCCTTAAACTGCAGTGCAATAAATACGAGCCAGAAGAGACCTCACTCATTGGGAAATGTCCTGTGGTGGCTGCAGGGATTGCCCCCTGCACAGAGGAGATTAGCCTGCACTTGTGAGACTCGAGCTTAAATTTCAGCACATCTGCTAAGCTGGAGGATGCTGCTGTTGGGAGAGAGCTCAGACACAGCCTAGCCTGGTATCAGTGCAAGCAGCTGGGGATAAAAGGAAGGCAGGAGCTGAAGAAACACATCTACAGGGATGATGTGGCAGCCTGACCTGTGGGCACAGGAGCTGTAAGGTTGGTGCTAAGTCCCATTTGCCCAGCCCTGCACCTAGACCCTCTCCTACCCTGAGCCCTGGCTAAGATATCCATGCCCAAGCCGGGAAACTGTCCCCCCCAGCCAGGACCCATCCAAACCCGATGGGAGCCAGGCTTCTCTCAAGACCTCACAGTTCCCTTCCAGTGCTGCCAGGGACTGCTCCAAGCCTGTCTTTTACAATTGGCTTTTGCTGTAGTTAAATATTCCCTGGGGGCTCCGAAGCCTCAGGCCACACACCCAAGAGACCCAAGCTCCTCCAGGGCTGACAGGCTCAGCTTTAGAGAAAAGGAGAGCACACCATGTACCCGATCAGCCACAGCGTGAGCTAGGAAAGCTGGAAACAAGAAGGAGGAGAAGGAGCAGGGCGAGCAAACCTACTTGTGCTCCTTCGTCTTCTCTTTGCCTTTGCTGGAGCCGGTGGCCACGCATCAAGGGAACAAAAGGCAAACAAGATTCAGTGCACTTCAAGGGCTTTAAATCAGAGCATAAAATACAAAGAGGCTGCTCTTCCCTTTGCAGCTTCCCCGCTCCTCACGAGTGCTCCAAGGGCCCCATCCCCAGGCTGCGGTCATGGGCAACCTTCCTCAGCAGGGCCGGCCCCAAACACCTCTGTCCTGCCTACATCTGTAATTTAGGTGTATAACAGCTCTGCGTTACCCTCTGCTAGGCTGGAGGGGCTTAGGAGAACCACAGCCTCCTGTGCTGGGAGATGGAGGTGATGGGCATTCACTGGATGTGTGTATGGGGCCAGTAAAGCAGCTACAGCTGTGCGTGCACGCATGTGAGTGGGGTGCTGGGGGTGCTCCCGGGGCAGGAGACAAGGCTTCTTCTCCTTTTTGGTAAAAGTGAGTGGTCTTCCTAATGCTCCCACAAAGATGTATTTATATCCTCCCTCCAGAGAGGGCTCAGCTGGAGGAGAGGGGCTGGACCTCAGGGTCCTCATCCCTGCCCAGACCAACGCCGTGTTCTACCATGCAGGAAACACCGGCTCCTCACCTTGCTGTTTCTCTTTGCAGAATCCTGCTCTGCCTCTGCTTTCTGGCTTTTCAAACCTGTTTTCCTTCTCTCATGGATCCTACATTTCTCTGGGTCCTGCCTCCCTGTATTCCACCCCCGTCAATCTTTCTTCCCTGGCTAATCTCCCTGCACCAGCAGAGTGGTGACCAGCTTTAGAAAGTTATCAGGAGGGCTGATTTTTAATTGCAGCTAATTACTCTGCTTCACCCCGTGGCCGTGTCTGTGCTGGGGACATGGGGCAGGAGGGTGCCTTCAGAGCATGGACCTCTGTGTGCTGAGCTGCTGGAAAACCACCCAGAAAAAACAAAACCAAAACATTTTTGTTTGAGGTGTTGCTGGATGGGTTTTTAGAAAGGTGACGCTCGGAAGACCGGCTCCAAGCACAAGGTGGGGGGCAGGACCCAGCGCTGGGTGGGAGTCTGGGAAGAGCAGGGTCCTCCCATTCAGCCCAGCGTGGGCAGGCATCTGCTTAGAGCCTGGACTGGAGAACAGCCAAGGAAACCCATCCAG
The DNA here is from genome assembly GCF_949628215.1 of Phalacrocorax aristotelis. Classification (NCBI taxonomy): domain Eukaryota; kingdom Metazoa; phylum Chordata; class Aves; order Suliformes; family Phalacrocoracidae; genus Phalacrocorax; species Phalacrocorax aristotelis. The sequence continues at coordinate 1,220,308 of NC_134278.1, forward strand.
AAGCTGCTTCTGAAAGCAGTCCTGCTCTCTCCCTGCACCGACACTTGCTCTGGGACCAAACCAGCAGAAGTTATTCCCTTGCCAGCTGAGCTTGTCAGGGGAGCAGCAAACACCAATGCAGCAGCTCAGCTGGTTCATCTGCATTGTAAAAGCTGCCCTAGTGCCCCTGCCCAGTGCTGGGAGAGGATTTAAATCACTCCATGCTTTCTCCTGCAGCTCATGGATGTGGTCCGTGGTCCCTTCAAAGCCATGGCTTGTCACCATCTCACCCAGAGCACAGCTGGTTTGGCTGGACGTGAATGCACAAGCCCTTTGCATCGCTGTAGGGACCAGCAGCTGCATCTCCCCGGGTGACTCGCTGCTGCGGGATCCTTCCCTGCTGCAACCGGGCTGGGAAACCCTCCCTCCCCACCAGTGCCCATCCAAACTGCCCTGGGGTGCCAGAGACTCTGGTGTCATCCCCCCCACGCCAGGATGGGGAGCAACATCCCCAGGTGGGTGGGACAGGGCAGTGCCTGAGCCTGCGCCCTTTCCCTGTTCGTTCCGCTGGTGTAAATTAGGCCTGGATGAGGGATGCAAGAGCGTAGCTGCAGCTGCCCTCTTGCTCTGAGTGACTCCCTCCTCCTGCATCTCCCTGCTCTCCTGGCTCCTGCATGCAGCAACACGTGGTGCTGCTGGCCCTGGGCACCCGGACCGTCAGTGCCTGGGTGAACGAGGCGATTGCACTGTGTGAGATTCTCTATAGAATATATCTCTATAGAATCTCTACAGAATGTCTATCTAGAAAATAGAATCTCTGTCTAGAAGGTATCTCTATAGAACTGCTATCCAGAGATTCTTCTTCAAGGGCCCGGTGGAGCAGCTAACGCCAGATCACTTTTTCTCCCTCCCCTCCTTTATCCCCTGCCCCTTCCACACCAACCCTCACTGCAGAAGGTGCCTCTCTGACTCTGGACAGCCACAGTTTGGGCTTTGGGTGCCTGAAAAGGGCATGGATTTCCCATTAGTGGCACCACCAAAGAATTCTCGTTTTATGCCTTCAAGCAGCTTCAGTGCCTTAAGCACTCTCACTGGCAGAGGTGAACTTGTGGTCCTGCCCTGCAGCGTTTCAGGGGGATGCAGCGTCACTGCTGTGAAGGGCTAGAGGCTGGAGCTGGAAAATGAGCCCCGGCACAGGCAGGGACGGGGGACTCAGGGTACCTGAATGGTAACATGAGATGTCTTTTCTCTTTCCCCTTAGCCTTAGCTCTGCAATCACAAAGAGCAATTCATTCAGACGTGATTCATCCTGCTGCAGTGACAAAGACCCTTGCCCGCCTTCTCCCCTCAAAACCCCCATCAGCAACATGCACCAAGCAACCCACCAAACCCAATTTGCAAGCACGCCAGAGGGAGATCTTGCTGCAACAGGGCTTCCTAACCCACTGGCATCCAGGGAACTGGGTACAGAGATAGTGACAGTGCTGGTGGTGCTGGAATGAGCAGGGGGGCAGAGAGTGCATGAACAAGATAGAACAACTGGCAGAAAAAAAGCATTGCATCAGGATGGATGGATAAATAGTTTGGCGCTGGGCTGGCTGGCTGGTGTTATGGGTAGAAGCATGGACAGATAGTATCACAGCTGGAAGGATGGACGGATGGAACGGCACTGGGATGAAAGGACAGATCTGTGCTGCGATGGATGGATGGAGGGATGGATGGGTGGAGGGATGGTGAGAATGGCAGTGAGGGATGGAAAGAAATACAATGAGATGGATGAATGCATAGGATTGTATTGAGATGGCCTGATGGACAGATGGACAGATTGGTGGATGATGAGACTGCATTGGGATGAATGGATGGATGGATGGGTGGATGGATGGATAGACAGGTAGACAGAGATATATTATCCTCAAAGCTCCTTTGGAAGGAGCAGAAGGAAACATATACTTGCTGGGCATAGGGGAAAATAGACCGGATACAAAGAAGCCCCGCTTTTTGGGGAGGAGGGGATGTGGTGAATACAAGAAGGCTCTGCCCCCCATTAAGAAGAGGGCAGGAAGCAGTGAGGTCCTTTCCCTGGGTCCAGATGCCATGCAGGGATTGGTACAGCAACACGCATGTCACATGCATGCACACAGCATGCCCAAAGGGCCTGAGCGAAGCAGGGGTACCACGCCCAGTACCTGCCATCTTCAGGGTCTTCACTGTTAGGAAGAGACACAGCCAGGAGGATGAACAAGAGGAAGAAACAAACCCACCCAAACACATATACCCCCGCCGGGGCCCATGGGACCCAGCCAGGACAGGGGAAGGGGCTAATGGCTGCCACCACCCCCCAGGAGCGTCCTCCTGGGCTGATGCTGAGAAGGTTTGTTCAGTGCAAGGTACTGAGGAGATGCTGTCCTACAGCTCTTTGCCACCGCCCAGGTCCTGCTTGCCAGTGGCAGGCCAGCAATCTTCTGCAGGTTTTGTCTGCATCCTCTCCACCTCCCCCCAGATACTGAGCAGCAGCAATGAAGAACAGACTTACAGGGATGGTTTGGGGCTGGGATCGTTGTCCTGGACTCACCCATGCCAGACAAATTTACTTATACAGATGTATTCTTACTCATGGTGCCTTTGGGAGTCCACTAGCCCTATGGACAGGGTGACCATCATCATATTATGTGGGATTTGGCTGTAGAGGGACCACAGGACCTGTCTTTCCTTTGCAATGTGACATGGAGGAGGTTTGCAGGTGCGGCAGGGTCCCACAGAAAGCTCCTGGAGCACAGGGCTCATATGCTACTGTACAGCTCTTCCTCCCTTGCAGGCATCAGCTCCAGCTTCAAGCACTCACATGTGCTGTCCTGCACTTGCAGAGACGCACTGCTGTGATGCTGGCGCATGAACCATTGGCTTCACCCAGGTCTGGAACACATACCCTGCTCTCCTGGCTTAAGACTTGAGAATTAATTTGAAATAAGAAAGATTTGGAGCTTAAACCAGGTTGACCCGTATCCCAAATCCTGGGGGTATTTATGTCTGGGCAGTCACATATTCATGGGATGTGGGGTGACTGGGATGGGCTGGGATGAGAGCAACCCCCGCCCCACCCTGCCAAAAAGCCAAGATCCCACCAGTCATGGCACTTTGGTACCTTGCTACTGACTTGTATCCATCGTTAAACTTAATCCTGAGTGAGGCACCGAAAAGAAAGAGAGAAAAAAAAAAAATAATAGCAGTGTCAGGCTTCTCGAAGCAGCCCACGAGCAGCAAGGGAAACGTGGACCTGGTGAGTGCTCCCTCCTTCCAAGGAGTGAGCTCCTACACTGGAACAGTTCAGGGTCGGTCTAGATCACAGGTGCTTCCAGGAAATACCTCAAGCTCCTACAGGCTCTGCCTTGGGACTCACGGCAGCACCCAGTCTATCGCTTTGAACCTTTTCCTAGGCCTTTTCCTGCTTTTCAGGGTCCTCAGGATGCATTTTTTCCCCCCCAGCAATTTAATGGTACATTGGAAGGGTTGCAAAAAGGATGGGGGAAACTTGACAGGGGCTGAGAGCCTTTGGGAGATCACTTTTCTTTGCTCAGGGTGAAAAGGACCTTTGCCTGGTCATGCTGATGGAGGCATTGGTCCGGTGTGTGACATCCCGAAGATGTGTGTCCAAATGCCACACTTGAGATAGAAATTTTGGACCCTCCTTATCTACTTGGACATGGAGGTTATGAACTGTCCGCACCGGTCTTCCAGAACCACCAAGGATGGAGTCACACCCATCCAAAGGCTGAGCGAGATCCGATGTGGGTAACCATCCCTTGGGAGATTCCTCTTTCCTGTGACTATGGGGGCAGCCTAGGAAGATTGGGATCATAGCAAGAGGCTTTCTGAGCTTCCTAGGGCCATGCAGGATGGTGCTAGGATGCGCCTCACAGCACTATCTGATTTCTACCTGTCTAAGACACAGCAGCTCTGGAAAGCCACCGTGAGCAGCAATAGTGCCAAGCAAATGTGTTTGCACCATTGACCAGCACAGGCTGACCAGCAAAGTGCCCAGGCCTGACAGAAGCAGGGCGTCCTGCCTCTCCCAGACTCCTGTCAAGGGTATTTTCATCCCTGAGTTCAACTCCAGTGCTTGGCAATGACCCCAACTTTGGGGCAAGTGACCCATGGGGCTAATTAGTGGCAGGCAGAGAGCTGAACCCAATCAGACTTGTCTTGGACCCACTGGGCAGGCACAAGAAAACACACGATCAATAATTCACCGTGACCAGATTGCTTTCATCTGCAGAGCTCTGTCCTGCCCATGAATATTTCAAGGTCAACAGCTATCGGGTGATGCTTCCTGGGGTCTCAGTTTCATGGTGGTCAGGAGCTGTGACATGCACAGACCCATCGCACCCGAATTTTGGCAGCCGAGCGGGCTGAACCACCTCTGGAAGTGCCCATCTCACTTTACTGGCCACAGAGGGAATCTGAGGATATATTGGTAAATAAATGGACCAAGGCTCTGGACATAAAACTGCTCGTGTCTGTAGAGGTAAAGTCCCTTCTCTTGACAAACTGCATCCACCAGGGTGGTGGGGGTGGTCCCCGGTCTATCATATCATAGTCCCTGTGCTATCATAAACCATCCCAGACAAATACTGAGCCAGAGCCGTGCCAGGGACCATGCTAACGTCCTCGCAGACGGGAAGGTGCTGCCCCCGAGCCCTGGCTTGCTTCATCGTACGGATGCTGCTCAGGGTGAGTGGGCTCCTGGCCTGTGACCCCCGGTGAAAGGCATAAATCTAGACTTGACAGATCTGGACCTCCAAGTTTTGACATTGAAGCCTGGATTTAAGGAAGTGGTCTCTGGAGAGCAAGGCTTTGAACGTAGATTTCAGGGTCACCGCCTGAGCAGGGCTGGTGTGGGTATTTACCTAGTGTGCTGCTCTTCTTCTGTATCATCTCCAAGGCTAGGGCATTTACAGAGAGAGGAAAAAAATCTACTGTGATACAAAGATAAAGGGCTCTTCTGTTGCATCAGCATTTTAGAAAACATGGTGATTTGCTCCAGTACAGGAAGAACTTCAGAACATAACAACACAGCAAACCACTTCATGCATGCCTGGAAACCCACAGCCGCCCTGCACTGGGACGATCCTCCCCCCGCCACCCACACCACTCCCAGCTGCGCCTGCAGGGTCCGTGCACGACCCAGACTGGTTTTTCTGGGGCTATTTGACTGGGTGAGCTTCACGCTAGGGTGGATGTGATCTGGTCCCCGCCGCCCTGGCCTCCTTCCTACCTCTTCCCTTCTGCTTGGGGTGAGTTTGCTCAAAGAGAAAAGCTGTTTAGGCTGGAAAAAACTACCTTGGGTTGGTGCTGTACCCTGTGTCAGGCTGCCTGGAAGGAGGTAACATGAATTACCACCTGCTTTTCCCTTGCAAAGTCCTGCCCTCACCCCATCCTGGCTGATTGCAGTGCTGAGTATGAGCAGCGGGCATCAAGCTAGGGTTTAGCACACCAGCTCCCTCCCCAGCAGAAACACGAGGCCAATATAGTACAAATAATAATCACAGCTTGCAAACTCAGGCCCCATCCTGCAAACACCTGCACGGCACCCTCAAAGGGATACAGCACCAGTCTAAGGGGCCTGAGAATGAAGCTCTGATGGTTTTAGCAGCGCTGGTCCAAGGCATTTCTGTTCCCAGTTCTGCTGGAGCTGCCCCCCTGCTCCAGAGCAGACCCTGCAGGTGCTGGGAAATGGGGCAGAGCTCCTGCACATCGTGATTTGTGCCTCGTTAATCCCCCTTCCCTTGCCCTTTCCCTCCCTGCTCCTCTCTGCCTGCCCCTGAGCCCAGATCCAGCTGTCGGCACCCTGGTGCTGCTGCCCTGATGCAAACTGTCCATCTCCTGTGCAAGACAGAGAGGCCAGGGGTTCCTCAGGCTGGAGGCAGGACGCCCCGAGGCATGCTCAGGTCTGCGATGCTCCCAGCGCAGCTGCAGGGAAGGGGATGGGGGGGATGAGGATGAGGAAGGCCAGGAGAGGGTCTGGTGGGAGCCCTTCCCAGCCACACTGATGCCTGGTTTTGAAATGCAGATTTGGCAACACCGAAACGTTCTCTTCTTTTTATTCTTGTGGTGCAATTTTGTCTTGGGTCTGGGACCCGTATCTGTTGGAAAAGGAAGGACCTTCCAAAGGAGCCAGGACATTGCTGTACATAGGAACAAAAAAATTTAAAAAAAAATGAGTCCTTTTCTTTGATTCAAAAGGACGGTTCACATCAAAGTGCCCTTTCATTCTTTCCAAAAGCCTGAATGTGAAACATCTTTTCTTTCTTTTTTTTTTTTTTCCCCTCATTTGATTCATGGTAAACCCCAGCACAGGTTTGCTACAGCCCGAGCCAGGCTCAGCTTTGCACAATGCCTCAGACGCTTCTTGTGCAAAATCCTCCCTGCACCAGGGGAGATCACTGAAAATGAATCAGTGGTAAGGTGTCACTAACACTTCCAGAGCTGCTGCAATCTGTCTGGGATCGATCTCTGGGCAGCCTGGGGTGGGGGCTAAGTCCTCCCCCTCCCAGGGACGGGACAGAGTGTACCAATGTTTCCTGCACCTTCCGCTTCCTGCTGCAAGCTTGCATGGGTGCATCCAGCCCCTTTACCCCTGAAATTTAGACAGCTCAACTGCTGCAATCTCCCTCTCTCTAGCTTTTTCTTCACATGCTCGCTAATCCATGACTCCCACAGGCAGGAGCTCCAGCCTGCCAGGGGGCACCTCTCCCCTCCCAGCCACGACCGACGAGGGGGTGGCCCTGCCCGGGCATCCTGGAGCAGATGGTCAAGGTCCAGCTCTTGTCTCCTGCCCTAGAGCCCCTGGCCCCAGCCAGGCCAAAGGTGGGATGGAATGGGATGGGAAAGGAATAGGAATAGGAATAGGAATAGGAATAGAAATAGAAATAGAAATAGAAATAGAAATAGAAATAGAAATAGAAATAGAGGAGAGAAGAGGAGAGGAGAGGAGAGGAGAGGAGAGGAGAGGAGAGGAGAGAAGAGAAGAGAAGAGAAGAGAAGAGAAGAGAAGAGAAGAGAAGAGAAGAGAAGAGAAGAGAAGAGAAGAGAAGAGAAGAGAAGAGAAGAGAAGAGAAGAGAGGAGAGACTATTTCAGCTGGAAGGGACCTACAAAGATCACGTAGTCCAACTGCCTGATGAATTCAAGGGTGATTAAGTTAAAGTATGTTATTAAGGGCATTGTCCAAATGCCTCTTAAACACTGAAGGGCTTGGGGCATCGACTCCAGGAAGCCCGTTCCAGTGTTTGACCACCCTCCTGGTAAAAAAACGCTGCCTAATGCCAAGCCTGAACCTCCCCGATGCAGCTTTGAACCGTTCCCAGGTGTCCTGTTCCTGGGTCCCAGGGAGAAAAGCTCAGCACCTCCTCGCCACGTCCCCTCCTCAGGAAGCTGCAAAGAGCGACGAGGTCTAGATGAGCCCATCAGCACACCTCCTCTGCTGGCGGGGAAATGCAGAGCACCAGGAGTCCTTGCTCCTGGCTGCCAAAACAACTAGGCCTGCCAAAATAACTAGAGCTGTCACAATAACTAGAGCTATCAGAACAAGCTGGAGCTGGCCATGCTGTGCCTGGGGAGGATGCTCCAGACATGGTGCCCACAGGGACCCATCTGCTCCCCCCACCCCTCCTTTGGTCCAGGAGCGCAGGAGCTCTCTCCGGAGCCCGTATGAAGAAGCGTTGCAAAGAGATCTCGATTAGCACCCTGGCTGGACCGAGCTAGTTAAGAGTCTTGCTAATTTTGGTAACCACAGATCTAGGATTCAAGTGTAATTGAAATAAGGGAATAATGGTCTGTCTTTAATAAATACATGGGATTACAGTTCCAGTTAGTGGAATAATAAAAGCAGTCCTTGCAATGCCTTAATTTGTGAACTTGGACTGTCTGCAGGCACTTCTGAGATGGGAATTGTCTCACTAATCTTGAGCCATTTAAATTTTAGGGGTGGAGAGTAAACCTCTCGCCTAGGATCCCCCACTTTCACTGGAGAAGCAGAAGCAGGGCGGATGGGGGATCCTCCACCAGCCTCAAGCTTGGGCCTGGGGGCAGGCGAGCAGCCTGTGGAGCTGCCCCACTGTTCATTTAACGCTGAGGGAGCCTGGGAAGGTAGCTTAGGAAAGACATCGCCTATTTGGACGGCAAAAATTAAAAGCTGTTCCAGAGGGTGGAAAAAACCCCAGAGGTGAAGCTGGACGATGCCGATGCCAACCGGTTCACAGTCTTGGCAAGGTTAAATGCCAATAATGATGCTGTCGCTGCACGAAAGCACCGTGCGTGCAGCCAGAGGACGAGCCCAGGCTCCCAAGGGATCTGTCAGCAGGGGAGGGTCGAGCCATAAGGACGCATGGCTGAGGGCTGTGTTTTAAAAATGTTTGCAGCGAGGCAGCAGCCTCCAGCAAACTGCTTCCCACGGGTCTATTGACTGCAGCCTTATTTCTCAGTGTGCTCTTTGTCTCTGCCTGCATCATTAGAGGGGAACTGGAGAGGTGCTCCAGGGTTTTGAGTACTTTTCCTTGTGATGGAGGAAAAAAATAGCAAATAGAGCTTTGCACCTGCACTTCCTTGCCAGAAATCCTGCTGGGACTTCATGGGGAGCAAATGGCCATCCCTTAAGGGTTTGTGCCTACTGCTGAGGGCAGGGTGGCCCCTGCATGACACGCCCTGGGGCAAGGCTTTCAGGTCTTGCTTTGCTAAGGTAGATGAAGCACAGACTGGTGGAAAGAAGGCAAATCTGACATCCCTTGCTCACTGCTCAGTGCCATAACGTCCCAAACATCACCACCAGCCTTCCCTGGAGTGCTGGTTACCTCCTTGGGCAGCCCGTGGACATAAGGACCTCTCCACCTCTAAGCCACCGGAGGGAGGTGACCCTGGCGAGTAACCTGGCCAAAGCTCCACGTCTGCCTGCAGGAGGGTCTGGGCTTCTGTGCAAGGCTGCAAAGTCTGAGCCCAGGCAAGAAGTTCAGTAAGCTTCAGGCTGTGGGTCAACAGCAAAGGTGGTGCAAGGTTTGGAGCCGGTTTGGAGCCAGCTTGGAGGTCGGTGTGTGGCCCCACTGTGAACTGGAAGTGACCCAGCTTTGAAAAACAAATGAATAAAAGCCCAGAGTGGTTATTTATTTACTGCTTGACTTTTTTTTTTCCCAGGTGGATCCGTGCCCTGACGTGGCCGTTGGCTGGGCCAGGCAGAGGCGGTGGCAGCAGAGGGGTGGAGGGAGGGATGAGGGATGCTGGCAGCAGGGGGACCTCGCTCGGCCTCTCTGCTCCGCAGCGTCCAGCCGCAGCAACGCTCAGGGGGCCGCTCGTCAACGCCTGCCCAGCGGGGCCGAGGGATTTGGGCGTCTCTTTGAAACAGCAAATCGTGACTGCAGTCACAGTTTTTTTCTGCCTTTTACTGTCTAGAGCCCAACCATCACCTGTGCTTCCATATGGACCATTTATTTACCCCGTACGAGCTTGTGCCTCCCCTCTCTCATCCCCTCGCCAGAGATTTGGTCCAGAAAACAAGAAAATTCACTCTGTTCAAACGTCTTCTATGAACTGAAGTTGTTGCTCTGGGCATGGAGGAGTTACAAGAGCAAATATGGTATTTCCTGCAAGGTGTGTGTCTTCTGACAGCACAGGGACTGAGCCTGGCTGCAGGTCTCGCCGGTATAATCCCCGCTGCCGGCACAGGTTCGCACCGCGCGTCTCGCCAGCACCGCTGGCACCTCTATTAGGCTGCAAGCGAATGGCTGAGAAGTGCTTGGCAAGCCCAGCGCTATTTATACATTCCTTGTTGCTGCTGCTGCTTTTCCCATCTCAAGGTCTGTTTGTTTCCCCCCTTCTGCATCCCCTCAGGAAAGGGATTCAGCTGAATAACAAAATAATATCCCTAACGAGCCAGGGGAGGAGGTAAACAGCTTTGTGATGGAGGCAACGCTGAGAGAAAGCCTGTGGAAATCCAGGGAAATCTTTCCACTGCCTTCATTTGGATTCAAAGGGGACACAGAGGATGGAAACAGACACACAGAATGACAGGCAAAGGGGCTGCCAAGAAGATTTCAAGTCCGACTACTTCCCCAAGGGAGATCAGCTCCCCACAAACCCTTCCTCAGGTGTGCATCCAGCTTGTATGTACGCATCTCCAGGGACGGGAGCTGAACTCCCTCCCAGTCACACCTGGGGTTTCTCTCCCCTTATCCCTACGACGCATCTCACTGCCGACCCACAGAAATTTGATTTTTGGATATCTTGTGCCAAAATGATGAGCAGCTCATCCCAAACCGGACCCAACCCTCGAAGGTAAGGCGGGAGCTGGACTCGGCTTTGAACTTGTCTTCCCTGGTTTGGCCAGGTCCAAAGGTCGGTGTGGCACGGCAGGGCTGCCCGACCCAGCCCCTCGCCGAGCGGTGGTACCCACGGGAAGCTGAAGGCATTGCACAGCAGTGCCCTGTCCAACACACAGGGTGATGGCTCCCACATCTCGGCTTGGCCCAAGTGGGATTTGAGCTTTTTGGGGGACTCCCAGGCATCCAGAAGCCTTGTCAGAGCACTTTGACTGTCCCTCCATATGATATCCCAGATGCATCTACAGCCTGGAGCACATGCGGGAACAAACGTGCTTCTGGAGCATCCTGCTCGCTGGGCACGGGCCCAGCCCCACACCTCTACGCTATGAAATGAAAAGTTCAAGGGCATGCTCCCTGCCTTTGAAGCCAAACTGCCTGGCACACGTCGCACCTGTGTTAATGCTTTCCATCCAAAGGGTTTGGAGGGGCAGTCCCTAATCTGGGGGCTGGCCCATGGCTGTTGTACCTCCTGACCCTGCCTGGGGATTGTTTAGGTCAGTTCTAGGTAGCCAAAATCTTCTTAGAGACTGTCCTAATAATTTATTAATGATATGGGCACTTCAGGTCCTTGACCTGGCCAACATCTTCATGCCAGCGAAGCTCGAGGCATTAGGCAACAGGCTGCATGGGGAGCTGCCGTGAGAAATGAGCTCCCCAGAAGAGCCATGTGTAGGAAGAACCACCCTCATGTGCTCTCTGCCATGACTGGACCCACCGAGTTGAGGATTTCCGCCCCCCCCAGAATGCTCCTTCCTTTGGCTGAGCTGCTCTCAGAGGCATTGGGTCGGTCCCTGGGTTTTACCTGAACTTCTCTTTTTCGCAGCTCCTCCCCAAACTCTTTCTTTTCTTTGGGGAGCAGCTGGTGGCACCGCACTGCAAGAAAAGCCACTGCAAACAGGAGTCAGATCTTCATGCACACCACAAGAGCTCCTCCCCATGCACTGGACATGGCCGATGTCTGGTTCTGGAGACAGCTGTGCCTGATGGGTGGTGGGACCTGGAGGGGGAAGGGGACCACAAAGGCAGGGCAGTACCCCAGTTCAGCCTCACCCTCAGGCCCTTTCTCTATCCTGAATCCCAGCACCCCTCCTGAGCATCCTTTCCAAGGATGCTTTCCCAGCTGCTCCATCGCTTCTGCCAACCAGCTCTCTTGCAGCCAAGACATGGGAACCCAAGCCTAACGCTTGTGGGAGATCCACGGGGACAAGGCAGGAGCAACACAGCACTGCAAACCCCACTGCCACCAGCACGAGTGGGTGCTGACTGGCTCCCTACCTCGTGTTGAGGGATCCCTGGCTAAGGGTGTCCCCCTCTCCCAAAAGTTCATCTTCACTGTGGTAATACATCTCGTCCTCTTCCATCCTGCGAGGGTGGTGACACGGAAAACATCAGCCCTTGGTACTCGTAACAATAGTGGTGGTGGCATTAATGACCCTTGGGGTTGGCAGAGGCGAGCGCTGGCAGCAAGACACAGCCAGGCCTGACAGCCCCTGTGCTCAAAATGACCTGCTGTGGGACAGGTCTCCAGCCCAGGGGACGTGTGGAAGCTCCCTGGGACAAAAGCAGCAGGTGAAACCAGTTTTAGTGCAATCGTCCACGTGAGAATTTAAGCTTGGGACAGTGGGACTGGCATGCCTTGCTCTTTTGGCATGTCTGCTGATCACAGAATGCCCTGAGCTGGGAGGGACCCACAAGGACCATCGAGCCCAGCTCCCGTCCCTGCACAGGACACCCCAAATTCACACCGTGTCTCTGAGGGCCATGTCCAAGTGCTGCTTGAATATCGCCAGGCTGGTGCCGTGATGCCTCCCTAGGGAGCCTGTGCCAGGGCTCCACCACCCTCTGGGGGAAGGACCTTCTCCTAATGCCCAGCCTCACCCTCCCCTGGCACATCTCCCTGCCATTCCCTCGGGGCCTGGCGTTGGTCACCAGAGAGCAGAGACCAGCCCTGCCCCTCCTCCTGCCCTCGGGAGGGAGCTGCAGAGCGCCATGAGGCTGCCCTCGGCCTCCTCTGCTCCAGGCTAAGGGATGATTCTTCCTCTCCTCCTTTAAAACAGTTTGTCTATGAGCCTGCTTGCAGCGTGGGACTGCACAGCCTGCTCCTGTAGCCAGGGCTCTGAGGCAGTGGGAAGGGGCTACAGCGGTTCTCTTGGCAGCGCTGGGGCTGATGGGCCACCCGCTGCACTCGGCCTCGCTCGGCAGAAGCCTGATGTATAAAGGGATTTTTTTTTCTAAAGCTTCATGGATCTGAAGGAGAAGCTGAGGCCAAATATTAAGGGATTTTCACCAAACTGTGACCACCAGGAACCACTCTCCCACCTGCTTAGAGGTGCCAACCTGTGGGGGAAACTCAGTGCAAGGATCAGTGCCACAGCACCATTTGCAGATGCCACAGTGGTATTTAACCTCCGCACGGCTCTGCTGCCTGTTTATAAACTCTTGCATTTACTTCAGCTCTCCAACAGGAAGGATTTTTCACCAACTATGTATAAACTAGCCTCAAAAAGACCTTCTGCTCAGCACCGTCTTCATGCAGCCAGCACAGCTCAGCAGCCTTCAGCCACGGTGCATCTCTGTGCACCCGAGCAGGGCTGCTCAGCAAACCACACACCTCCTGGGTGCAATCCAGGTGGGATCTGGGAGACTAAATGCGGCTGTCCTCAACCTCCAGCTGAGCTGGTCACCTTAGACTTACTTTACAGTCCCTAATGCAGAGCCTCAATTCATCCGACCGCCTGCTGCAGGCGACGCATCAGCCTTGCGGTGTTAATTCTCTCTCCGGTGAGAGCGAAACCATGTTCACATCATGCTGCCCGCATCTCCAAAGCCCACGTGGTGCAGGCAGGATGCTGACCGCCCAGCATACGGGGCTGACAGACAGACTGACACCCCCTCTGCAAGCCAGGCTGCGCCCGGTGCGATGCCCTGCCGCCCGCCTTTTAAATCCCACAGCGTCTTCCCTGTTCAGCAACATCACGGTCCACTGAGCTGGGAAACGAATCCGCACTTCCAGTCTGCTTGAAAATTCACAGGTTTCAGCCCAATTCACACAGTTAATTAGCTGCCTAGGAGTGGTGCGAGTGACTGGAGATATCTCCCTCCCGTCTTGCACCATGGGGAAAAGAAATTTTGCCCTTATATGGCCACAACAAAGTGCTAAACCCAGACAGAAAGCCAACGCTACCGAAGCACACAGCTGCATTTAGCCAGCGTGGGGGATGTACGGCTGCAGCAGCACCCGAGATGTAAATGCTGGTAAGAAAAGCAGCCGATCCCTAGGGATATGTTTGGAGTCACACCACCAGGCTGGGCTCCCGTGTGGATCTGGAGACGCAAGGGCTGTCCTTTGATGCACCAGCACTCTGCAGTCCTCGGACGAGGACTGTGCTCGTCCCAGGAGAGCGGTGGGTGACCTAAAGACTCAGCTCTGCCTGGGCTGCCTGCACTCTCTGCCTGTCCCACTTCTAGACTCTCTTTCCTCTACCAGTTTATCTCTTTCCATATGACTTTTAGCAAGTCCAGACTTTGATGGCTCCACTCTTCCAACTGAAAGAGGTCAATAGTTTCAAAAGCTACGGGAGTGGAGACCAACAGACAAAGTCACCTTGGTGGACAACACAATTGAGTGTAAAGCTGCCTGAAAATCTGGCTTAGCAGCCCATGAACCCAATATTAATTTATATCACAAGTGGTTTCATGCTTGCAAAACTCTCCTGTTGCCTGAGAGCTGGGTAAGGATTAGCGCAGGGTTCAAAGTGCCTCTGATGGAGTAGGTTGAATCCAGCCCAGCATCACTGGGGACTCAGGGTCCATCCATGCCTTGGCCTCGTGGCCACGTATGAGGCAGTAAAGGGGCTGTTCCTCCCAGCAAGGGCTGAGCCCTGAGCATCACAAGCCACAGCTCATGGCAGAACTGGTCCCAGCTTGTACCTCACCCCAATGGACAGCCAACTGCAGCGCCCCCAGTCCTGAGCCCTCCCCACCCATCCCAGTCACCAGGCTGGTTTTGCAGCTGGTTACAGCAGCTTTGTGCCAAGAAGTGGAAGGATACAGTCCCTGGGCTTGTTTTCATCCAACTTCAGGTCCCATGAGCTTAGAAAGACAAAAGGGTGGTGCTAAGGACCCTTAAATGAATAGAAAGGTGGTAGCAGCATCCCTTAGAAGCACTGGCGGTGTCCCCACGTGCCACCACAGGGTGAAGGCCCCTCGGATAATCCAAACAGGGCTCACCTGCCCAGGCGCTGCCTTTGATACGGGGTTCATTTAAGCCGGGTGAGGTGCTGAGGTCCCAACAGACTGCCGTGGAGGGACCTTGGTCAAGGTTTTTGTGAAGCTGTCTGAGGGTTAATGCTGCAAGGGAGGTGCCAGGGCGCGTTCCCGCTGCCTGCCCACGCCCCAGCATCCTTGCTTTTTCCTCCAGCCTCCTCTGTGCCAACCGCCTTGCCATGGGATGTGCACACTCATGATGTCCCCCAGCACACGACATGAGTCAGAGGCACTGTCACTGTCACCTTCCACCCCAGAAGCATCCACACTGGTGTGCTTTTGTGGCCAGCATGCCCTCCTTCCCCTGCCCCTGGTTGCAGCTGCACTCGCCCCTCGGCACACCTCCACCTCCTGCCCTGAAGGCAGCTCAGTCCTGGGGGCACCGTGAGCTCCATCGAGATGCGAGACCCCACATGTCTGCACATGTGGCTCTAGACACCATGGATGGGCTCTAATCTTGTCCAGTATGAAGCCTGACCAACAGCCAGACCCTTCATCTTCTCTGAATCTCTACTTAATTACGTTTGCTCTCCAGCATCTGCCATGTGCTGCAAACCCCAGCGCTTGCTGGAAGACTCAGCTCTGTGCTGGGCGGGCATGGTGGAGCACCAGGGACCTGCTGGCATCGGTGGGTGGACACTTACAGCCCATCCTCACCTTGAGCTGTGATAATGGGTCTTCTGATGGCCAGGAGATGTGATGCACCTTAGAGGAGCACTTGGGGCAATGCTGCCCTTTCGTGACAAGCCAAGCCCGCCCCTTCCCTGCTGCCATCGCACATCTCCAAGTGCTGAGCACCACGTTACCTTCTGAAGCTCCTCTCTGAGGACTGCTGGTTGGATTTGCCCGGAGAGAGGTCGGAGCCCTGCCGGTGGCTGGAAAGGAGGCTGTCTGTCTCTAAGGGGTACCTGCCATCCCCCTCTGAGTGGATGCTGGGGGTCTCGAGGAACTCCTTGTCATTCCACGCGCCCACTGTCCCGTCCAGAGCCTGGTACCTGATCTCTATGGAGATGCTGGTCTGCAACACACAAGGAAGACATAATCAGCACCCAAGGGCAGCACAGGGAGGAAAGGTCCTGCAAAATCTGAGAGGTGGGAGGAGCTGTTGCATCAGCTGGCTTGATCTCTGAGCCTTGCTGACCCCGAAGTCTCTTCTTAGTGCATGAGACATGTGGAGAGCAGGTCTTTGGCTTCAGAAGGTGGTCCGACCCAGCTCCAGCGTGGTGCTGCAGCCTCCCTCCTGCTCAGGGACCTGATTCACCTTGGAGTCGCTGGTGCATCCCAGACCAACTACATCAGGTACAAGAGATGCCAAAAGCCCTGAACGGCAGACAAACCCTTCGAGAAGCTGAAGGCGCCGTGAACAGAGGAAGCCGTGTCATGTTGGTGGGTTTTTCGCTGTGGTGCATCAACTTGGTAAGAATTTGTGCCCTGCTCTTAAGTGCTGAGCTGCCAAGCTCCACGGATGTAAGGATCCTTGCTCCTGCCTGGCCCATCCCGTCCTCAGGCAGGGTTTGGCAAGGGAGGAGCATCCCTGGGGAGGGCTGGGTAGATCCCAGTTTGGGGAGAGGGTTTCCCAGCCTGGCCATGGCCAGCCCAGCTGGAGCTCAGGGACGGGAAGGGACCTGGCACTGGGTCTGTCCAAGCTCGATGTAAAGCTTCTTCTGGATGAACCAAGATAGAGTAAGGTCCTCTACCTCTTCTACTTGGTCATCGCCCACTTACCCACCTCAGACTGCACCAGGCTGCTGCAGCGAATTCAGGGATGGCAATCCCAAACATTTTTTCCTGAAAAGTCTTCCTCTGGATTTAAAACCCAATCAAATACGTGAAAGTTCATCTTGCTGTAAAGAACTGCCGGCACTACCTTTGCCCTGGTGTCCGAAGTCTTTCTAAAACCACAGCTTTGGAGAAAGAAGCCAGAAAAATATCTCTGCTAAAAACATATCTATTTTGAAAGGCAAACAGCTGCTACAAAAACAAAAGCAGACCCCATTCTCCACCTCCATTCAGCTTCCACGGAGAAATTATAAGTTTTATTCAATGCAAAGGCAACTGATTTTAGGCAGAACAAAATAAAAATTCTAATAAACAGTGAGTGGGAAAATTTATTACAAAATCGTCCTTTCTTCATCTATATGTTTAAGAGGAGGCACAGCCTCCTGACTGCCTCCAATCACAGCTTGTCAAAGGGGTGATGAAAGGCTGGAAAATACAAGATATGGCCTGGAAGGATTCTGTCATAGCTAAGGGGTGACTCAAACCCAGCTGGAAATGGAGCTTTGTGGAAGGGTTGGACTGATTTTATTCTTCGTGTGGCAAAATACAAATTTGAGTCAATCAGGATGATTTGCCACACTGCGCTGACCTCACCAAGCTGTTTCAGATTGTTTAGAACCAGCAAAGGCAGAGGAGAGACAAAGACTCACGTTGAAACGTTAATTTTTCACATTTTCAAACCACCTCAACGCTGTCATGGTACATTTTGATTTTGAAATCTCATTTTTAAACTATATTTAAAGGTTTAAAAACCCTTTAAAAGGAATGAAAAATTATGGGTGTAATAAACGCATTTTGGTTTGAGCTGAATAAAATCATCACTTATTTGAAGGGAAATTGGTAGGTGTAAGCTAGAACCAAGAGACATTCACACTGGAAACAAAACTCAGTTTAACAGTAAAGAAAATTAATGAGCGGAATGATTCACTGAAGGGCTGGGATTGCTCTGTCACTGGACATTTTAAAATCTGTTTTATTTGGGTTTTTTTGTTTGGTTGGTTGGTTTTTTTGGTTGGTTTTATTTTTTTTTTCCACCACTTGAGATAATAACAAATTCTGAGGCGTCCCAGAGCCTCTCATGTAGGAGGCCAGATGACACGATTGCAATATCCCTCCTGGCTTTACAATTCCTGGCTCTTTTAATCTCTGCTAAGGCAAGTCAATAACGTTATTAGGGCTGGCTGGAAGCTGCCGGTGATGTTTTGCACAGAAAAAGGAAAACAATTTTCAACCCTTCCTTTGTGTTTGATTACAGAAAGATGAAGTTATGCCTGGAAACTGCTTTCCAAGTAACGGCGGCAGCGAAGATGCGCCTCTGCCTTCATCCAGAGCTGGGGGCTGCTGCTCCCCGCCGGCCCTGCTTCACAGCGACGTGTGGCCACCCCAGGGCGGGCTGGGAGGTGGGATGCTTGCGCTGGGCTGGGACCTCGGGGAGCACAGCCTGCAGGGGGGATCCCTGGCGCCAGCGCAGCCTCTCGCCAGGGCGGAGCGGTGCCGCATCGCAGCACCCCGCGCGCCCGCGCAGCGCCTGTGCAGCCCTTCTGCGCACAGGGCAACGCCAGGAGTTGCTCGGGTGCCTTTGCAGAGGAAACGCGCCTCTAAAATCACAGGTTTTAAGGAGCTGGGAGAGGCGAGGCTTGCCGCCAGGAGACACGCGGAGATTGCTTTCTTCCCTAATTCTGGAGGTGATTTCTGCAACCCTCGCACGTGATTTGTCTTCAGGTTTGCTCAATGCACAGAATATGTTGCTTCCAGCAAAACCTTTTTCTTTGCATCTCGAAGGACGAGGGGTGCAGACGGCCGGTTATCCCGTCGCAGCTGATGGGCAGCGGCTTTCCATACGTGCCCACCTCTGCCTCCTCACCATGTCTGATCGCTTTTCAGTCCCTCTCTCCTCCTGCAACAGCCCTCACTGGCTGTGGTCCACTCCTGCACCTACTAAAAA
Organism: Phalacrocorax aristotelis; assembly: GCF_949628215.1. Taxonomy (NCBI): domain Eukaryota; kingdom Metazoa; phylum Chordata; class Aves; order Suliformes; family Phalacrocoracidae; genus Phalacrocorax; species Phalacrocorax aristotelis. The sequence continues at coordinate 1,238,642 of NC_134278.1, forward strand.
AGAAACCAGCATCTTTCGAGTCCGGGAGAAAGTGGGTCACCTCTCCAGGAGGGCTGCCTGCCTGCCAGAGGAGGTGATAAGCACAGATTATTCTGCACATCCAGCATTATATTTCCACTAACATCTTTCCATGCAAAGTGTCCCAGGCTTTGCTCTCCGGATTCCTTCTTCTCGAGGCTCCCTCAGTCCAAATTTATCCTCTTGCTGGAGCAAAGACTGGGAGCGGGCAATTTGGAGGGAGAGTTTATGAAGCTGAGTTGTCTCTGTGCCCTTGAAGTTGCAGTGGATACTGCATGGGAAAAGGGATCCGAAATCCTGCTGAAAGCCCAAAATGCAAACACACACCCTCACCTCCGAGCTCCAGTTTGAACAGGGGGAACCTGGGGCTAAGACGATGCCCCAGAAATGCAGGAGAAATCGAGGGATGTGGTATTTCTGCTCACCACAAGCTCAAGAAACACAGGGTTTGTGCATGTGTGTGCGTACAGCTTGTGGTGTGCAGGAGATGGGGGATTTATTGTCTTAGACAAGAGAGACCTGTACTCCGGTAAAATCTGCCTTGCTCAGGCTGCCCTGATTTTGTAGCAATAGGCAGCAGCCAGTATTTACACTTTCCAGAGCACTCGGTGGATACCAGCTAAAACAACTCCAGCAGAGCTGCCAGGACACAGAGGAGACGCAGGCGTGGGGTCCCCAGAGGGGAGGTGACGAGCACGGGTTATCCAGCACACCAGGCACAGGCTGGGGAAGGTCCTTTCTCCTCCAGGTGCCTCCAGTTAGAAGCACATGGCTTAGAAAGGGGCAAAGGGGAGCAGACTCTTTGCTTTGCCCTGTTGGGCAGCCACCCCAACTCCTGGCCAGGCTGCAAGGCGCCAGGCACTGCAGGTCGCTCCTCAGTCCTACATTAGCTCACTCTAAAAATTCCATCATTTTCGATATTAAGAAGTTGCATGTATTTAATCTTCATCCCTTGATTTTCCTCTCTCCCTGCTGTGACACTGAAGGATCTTAAAAATATGGGATTTTCTTCTTTTGGAGGGTCCCACGGACTTCAGTCGGGTGATGTCTCAGTCTGATAAACCAAGAGAACAGCAGGAGCTGTTTTCTCCAACCCTGAAATTATTTTTGCACCCTGGGTCTGCAGCCCTTCCATTTTTAATCCCTCCTCAGGACTGTATCCCTTGTGCTTTCATCGGCGTCATTCCCTCCAGCCCCACGGGAGATGTCACCTCCTGTCTCCTCCTAATGAAACCGCTCACCTTTTCATTGCTAATTACTTGTTAGCACAGAGGGTTACATGCAATTGCACTTTTCCTTTATGCTGAGTGTGGGAAGCAGCTTATAAAGGAATAAGAAAAGAGAAGGGGGGCGGTGGGGAAGCTGAGTTTTTATTTTTTAATTAAAACACCAGGGTTTTGATACCCAAGAAGATCAGAAGTAGCTGTATTTCCAAGTGCGTTATAAAACTCAGCCCCTGTGGGAAACGGCTGCCATGAAACGTGTTAAGCAGATGGAAACGCACTGGGTTACACAGCAGCTGCTCTGCAGGCAGGGAGCGCGTTCCTTGGCATCGGGGGCTCTGGGTGGGGGGTGAAGACCCAGGCTGGGTGGGGGTTCTTGCCCTTATTTTCCCCAGAGGGGTGTAAAGAGCAGGACTTCAGGTGCGCTGCTGCACAAGGCATTCCTCGTGCGCTACAGGGGTCGGATAAAAGCAGCGCCGAGGTCAGAGACAAATACTGTGAATGTCGAGCATTTCAAACACCCAGTGCTGCTGACAGGGATTAAAGCGGTGTCAGCTATCCCAGCTAAAACCATGACAAGCTGATACTCCGATGGCCAAGGCAGCGCGGGATTGCCCGGGTGCAGGAGGAGAGCGCTGGGAGCAGAGCTCAGCGTGGCACCGTGTGCTCAGCGTCTCTGCGGGGATCTGAGGACCGTGCTCTGAGCTGCCACGGGTGCCCAGCACCGGGACGTGTTCAGGCTGTTTCTGACCTGTCCACGAGCAATTGCACCCTGTCTGTGTGCAGGTTAAACCCGATCCCCTCCTGCTTTGCCCCCAGCCTAAACATCTGACGCGTGCAGAATAGCCAGGCTTTGCTGTGCGCCCCCAGGACAGTCCCGGCTGCCTTGGTCCTTCAGATGAAGAATACTGAGATGAAGTAAGGTTGATTCGGGGGCTCAGGTGCATAACACAGGCTTCTCTGTTCCCACAGAGGCAGTGGAAATACGGACAGACAGACCAACGACTGAAGGGCAGCAGTGGCGGCTTATTCCGCGTGACCTACCTGAATGGCTGAGTTATTGTCGTCTATGAGCGTGTCTGTCACCTCTACCTGCCCTTCCTCCACCACCTCTTGCAGGACCATCCGGAAAGTGCCAACGAGCCTATGGAGCGAAGAAAAGAGAAGTCGGGCGAGCTGTGCTGACCATCCACCACCATTCATTTTTAATGGGAAAAGGTTTTCCTGGCCAAGTCGCCAGAGGTTGTGTGGCTGTTTTTGCTTCCCGTTTGCCTTAGGAGGAGGTAGATGTGAGATGCGGGATCAGAGCATGGCCAAGGACTCCGGCAGCTGCAGCCAGTGACCCCAGCTCGGTGGAGACGGTGGGCAAAGGAGAAGCCAAGAGAGAAGCCGTTTCAGGGTAACACTGTTGGGGTGAGAAGAGGAGGAGGCGTCAGGAGGAGGACTGATGGGAACCATCAGTCTTGTGTAACTAAGGGAACCCAAACTGTCCTTTTCCATCCTGAATGGCTGCAGTTACGTCTGCACTAGAGAACTGAACAAAGCAAGGACGAAGGCACTGTCCCTCACCCCTCTGCTCCAGGACGTTGTCAGCACAGGCCATGGGGAGGTCCCCGGTCAACATGCCTGACCCCAATTCACCCGCCCAGGAGGGGTTATCCTTGGCAGGGTGTCCCTGGAGCCGTTTGGATGTGGCTGGCTGTGCGTGGGATGAGTCGAACAGCCCAGCCGGGTTGGAGAACAGGGCTCACGCTGGTTAGTTTACTTGGATGGACATAGTCTGGAGGCACTGCGTGTGAGTCTGAATGCTGCCCAGAGGAGACGACTGACTCCCTTCTGCTAATGGAGGTCTAATCATAACCAATGCCTGAAGGCTCGTGTCCTTGTCCCAGCCCACTCCCAGCCTGCCAGGTGTCTTCAAGCAACGTAGCAGGGACCCAGGGAAGTTAGGCTGTCTGCATCCTGGGGGCTTTCAATACCCAGCTGGAAAAAGCCAGGAAACACCTAGTGTGAGGTCAAGTAGACCAAGCTTTGAGCACAAGGCTGGAATAGACATCTCCTGAAATGCCTTCCAGTCTGAATTATCCTGTCGTCCTTTGATACGATCTTACCATCCTTGATCCTACTATTGCTGTGGTCTGTAGTGTGTGGGGCAAGCTGCATGCCAAAGTTCAGCCCCTGTGTATTTGTCACACTTCATGGAGTTGGTGACAGGCTCACCTGAGCCAGGACCACATGTCCCAGAGCCAAAAGGGCCCGTGGCTGAAGGGAGACATTTACAGCAGGTATGGAGCAATGGTTTAACACATTATTTCCTCCTTCCCAGGTTGTTCCCACTCTTGTGCTAGATGCAGAGCACTCCTGTCTTCCCTTCAGTGGAAAACCAGTTGGTTTCCCACCACTACTGGTGCACTGAGCAGCCTGCCTGACCCTGCATAGGAACAGACGAGGGGGGCTCACATCTCTCCCATCCGACCGGGACATGCTGACTCCCACCATGGGCTGAGATGAATGCTGAGGCGAGGGTGTACAACACCTTCCAACCACCATGGCCGTTTCTCCCATGGGCATCTAAAAACCACCTAAACTCCCCCAAGATGAGCGGGATGAAGGCATCTAATTGCTCTTAGTGGTTCTTGCCAGGGCTCGCTGCAGGCTGCTGCTCTCGCAGCCAGGGAGTGCAGCACAGTGTGTACTAAAAGCATCCACTTTTGTTAAATTACAGGTCCAAACAGGCACCGCAGAGAGCGGAGCAGCCTGGCACCCTCTAATAAAAGTCATTACTTATTTGTCAGCTCATGGCTTGTCAAAGAGCTGTGGCTTTATGTTCTTCATGTTCTGCTGTTGTACCAGAGGGACCTTCCCAGCCTGAGAAGAGCCAGCTATGAATGAACAAGTGACTCCTGACACGGAAAAAGCCTTGAAACAGTCAATGTGGAGCTGCCTGACACCATCTGCCTTGCATGTCATCTCCAGGGCCGCAATCCCAGATGACAGCGAAGATATTACCCTGCACACCAGGAATATATCTGCAGTCCTCTGCTGGCTGGGGCCAGCGAGAAAGCTGCTGCTGATTGAACTACTTCCTTGCAAACCTTAAGGCATTGCTTGCTGTGACGCTGATTTATTGAGACGTGATTTCAGAGAGGCAGACGAGAACTCCCTGCGCTGTGCGGTGGGAGGCTGAGGGCTCCTCTCCTGCCCCTGTGTAACCCAAGCACCCGATGCTGCGCCTGCATCGGCAGCCTCGAGACCCAGGGTAAAAGCAGGGTTAGCAGATTTGCCCCAGGTCAGCCTGTGGCAGAGTCTTTCCCAGCTCTCGAGCCATCCCCTTATGCTTTGAAGCACTCTCTGAAGTGCAGCACGACACTGGATGGAAGAGCGGGGTCTGCTCAGCCCTGCTCATCCCCCTGGGGTCTTCACTGGCTTTGGGGCTTGACTTGCCTGGGTCCTGCCTCGCCAACCCTCTTTTTTTCTTTCCCTGCCCGAACGCCCTTTCTTTGCACGGGTCCCTGCGTCCCCTTGTGCGCACACCTGCGTGCGTGGGGATCAGACGCTACTGCTGTGGGAATTTCTCTGAAGAAATCAAACTGTGCTGTGCAGTTATCCCACTGTACACATTTATAACGATAAACCACCTGAAGAAAACTGAAACATGACCTTACTGGTGCTCATCTAGCTCTGGCTGGCTTGCAGCAGCAGGGAGGTCCTGCTTTCCAGCAAACCTCTGACGGGTCCTGCTGTCATTTTGCTCCAGGAGCGAAGGAGAGCCGTGGCCGACCTGCCCCGGTGTGCTGTGCAGGATGAGGCTCTTCCCTCCCCTCCTCAGCTCGAGCGTGCTGAGCAGGGGTGGGTCCCAGCACTGAGCTCCTTCAACTCTATCTCCGAGGTACCATGTAGGGCACGGAACATGAACACCTTTGCTTTGTGTGCTTCGTATTGCTTCATGCACAGTGAATAACAACACATCCTTGCCTCCCGTGGAGACCTGCTTTTTCTCTGAGATGGGTTTCTTGAGGGAAAAGGCTGCTGCTTCAGCCTGGATTTCAGGGTTTGTGAAATAATGTTATTTGCTGTTTGCAGAAGCAGCAGCTCTCTTGCTTTTCCCTGAGAGAAATCTGCGCTTTATTTCTCAGGATTTGAGCACAGACTCTGTTGCAGGGCTCTGGAGGGCTGCCCTCTGCTCATGGCTGGATTCGATTTTGGCAGGTCACTTTGGAGGGATGCTCTTGTGGCTTAAGCTCTAAAATCAAGTTATTGTAGTGCAGTTGCTGACAAGTTACATGAAGGTTGCCAGGCTCAGCTGGTAACGCACTGCGCGGTTTTTGCTTTTCCATATGTTTGTAGGTGTCAGTATTATTTAACCTGTTTGCTGATGGCACGTCATAAAAATGCAGCCCCTTGGAAATGCCACACAGCCCTACGGTGTGGTGGGTGGCTTCTCTGCTCTTCTTAGACCGAGGTAGACCCAGGTACCTTTGCCTCACAGGTACATATTGCCCCAGGGTGGCCTGATGGAGGAGCAGAAAGCTTCGTGCACTGACACAGGGATGACAGATGCGTCTGTAAGTGGGAACACCTCTCAGCCATGGGAAAAGCCCTTCCTACCGTGATGGGACGTGCAAAGTGAGCTGGAACCAGCCTGATCTCCAGAGAATTTACCCTGGGCTCAGGCTCCCTCCCAGCAGCCCTGGTTTAATGAGTTATCCTCAGGGGAGAGCCGTGGTTTCAAGACAAGGTGTGCCCCTTTAACGAAGGTCACGGTACGATGTCTATGGGGCAGAGGAAGAGCTAGGCTTTTGCTTGTCTTTGCAGTGAGCTATGAGTATGTGGAGAGTCTGCCAAGCTCAGCCGTTTTATGGTAGCTTGCTTAGCTGCCATAAACTGAGCACGTGTCTGGCACCAGAAGTGTGTTCGCCAGGTTCAGACGGATAACGGAGTTTTCCTGATCAGTTCAGTGCTCTAGAAAACCTGACTTACACAAAACTGCAATCCACCTTCTACTTCAGTACCCTCAGGCTGATGGAGGATGGACAACAGTCAGGCTGCAGCACAGCAGCTTTGGGCATTTCTGGCTTCTATTTAAGCTGCAGAAGCTTCTCTGAAATGGTTTCAAGCTGCCTTGCCTTATTTTGCAATTGCAGGGGGTAGGAATGTGCCCGTACCCACTTCTCACTCCCTGAACACCTCTTGGCTTCCTGCCTGAAATCTCCTGCAGCCCAGTGCCCATAGCTGCTGCTTTAGCGACGAATCAGCGCAGGGCTGAAATATTTCCCGAGGGATCTCGCAGCCCAGCTCAGAGCTTTTTTTTCGAGGGCCAGTACGTCTGAATCGCAGACCCGTTGTGTGGAAGGGACCTCCTGCACTGAGCAAGACCATCACCCACTCTACATCTAGAGTTTGGCCATGGCTTCATCTATCCAAGCCTCAAAAACCTCCATGGATGGAGATCCCCTGCCTCTTTACTGACTTTTAAGGCTGCACCACCCTCCTGGGGAAGAATATTTTCCTGATATCCAACCTGAACCTCCCAATCCACAGTCTGTGCCTGTTGCTCCTTGGTTTTCATCTGTCACTACTGTTATCTCTGTAACTCCCCTTCAAGTAGTTGCAGGCTGCTGTCAGGTGGTCCCTTGGTGTCCTCTCCACCAGACCAACCAAGCCCTGCTCCCTCCACCTATCCCTGCAGGTTGCATGCTTCTGGCACTGCTCAGCTGAGGGTTCATTTATGGTGGTGGTGGTAGTTTCAGCTGACGGCTGGCGGTATTGACCCCACCAAGGACGCAACTGAAGTCTTTTATGAGTCATGACAAGGCTTTGCAACGAGTTGTTTGTGAACAGAGGAGGACTTGTGGGTGATGTGATGGTTGGAGGCCGTCTTGGGCATAGAAATCACAAAATGATAGAGTTTCTGATTCTTGGAGAAGGAAGGGGGTCAGCAGATCTGCTACCTTGGACTGCCAGAGGGCAGACTTTGGCCTGTTTAGGAGACTGGCTGACAGCCCTGAAGGGCAAAGGAGTCCAGGAAGCTTGGATATTCTTCAAGAAGGAAGTTGTAAAGGTGCAGGAGGAGCAGGCTGTCCTCATGTGCCGAAAGATGAGCTGGTGGGGAAGAAGATTGGCCTGGATGAGCAAAGAACTTTGGCTGGAACTCAGGGAAAAAAGGAGAGTTTATGACCTTTGGAAGAAGGAGCAGGCAAGCCAGGATGCCCTCAAGGATTTTGTGAGGTTATGCAGGGAAAAGAATTAGAAGGGCCAAAGCCCAGCTAGAACTTAATCTGGATACTGCCATAAAAGACAATTAAAAAATGTCTCTATAAATACATTAGCAACGAAAGGAGGGCTAAGGAGAATTTCCATCCTTTATTGGGTGCTGGGGGAAAAAAGTGACCGAGTCTGAGGAAAAGGCTGAGGAACTTAATGCCTTCTTTGCTTCAATCTTTAACGGTAAGACCAGTTGCGGCCTTACTAGGAGGGGTATGAGAGTTGCTCAGGGCGTTATGGCATGGCTGCAGCCACACACCCCAGCGGTGGTTCTCTCTGGGAGCATCTGGGTCTGGCTCTGTCAAAGCAAGTACCAAGAAGAGTGGAAAAACCCCCTCCAGGAGACAACAGGGTGCAAACATCGTCAAGAGGCATTTTGTGCTTGCTCAGGAGCATGGCTGTGGGATGGGGGTATATTCGCTGACGATCCCAAGCTGGGAGGGGCAGCTGATACACCAGAGGCTGTGCTGGCACCCAGCGAGCCCTGGCCAGGCTGGAGAGCTGGGCCCAGGGGAGCCTCAGGGAATTCAGCAAGAGCAAGTGCAGGGTCCTGCCCCTGGGGAGGAACAGCCCCCCGCACCAGCACAGGCTGGGGGGGACCTGCTGGAGAGCGGCTCTGCTGAGAGGCCCTGGGGGTGCTGGGGGGCAGCGGGGTGACCCTGAGCCAGCACTGGGCCCTTGGGGCCAAGGGGGCCAGCGGTGTCCTGGGGGGCATGGAAAGGCATGTGGCCAGCAGGGCGAGGGAGGTTCTCCTCCCCCTCTGCTCTGCCCCAGTGAGGCCACACCTGCGGGGCTGCGGCCAGTTCTGGGCCCCCCAGTGCAAGAAGGGCAGGGAACTGCTGGAGCAAGGCCAGGGGAGAGCTGCCAAGGGGATCAGGGGCTGGAGCATCTCCCTCATGAGGAAAGGCTGAGAGACCTGGGCCTGCTCAGCCTGGAGAAGAGAAGGCTGAGGGGGGATCTCATCAATACCTATAAATATCTGAAGGGTGGGTGTCAGGAGGATGGGGCCGGGCTCTTTTCAGTGGTGCCCAACACCAGGCCAAGGGGCCACGGGCACAAGCTGGAACACGGGAAGCTCCCCCTGAACATGAGGACAAACCCCTTCCCTGTGCGGGTGCCAGAGCAGGGGCACAGGCTGCCCCGAGAGGCTGTGGGGTCCCTTCCCTGGAGACATTCACCCCCCGCCTGGGCGCGGCCCTGTGCCCCTGCTCTGGGGGTGCCTGCTCCAGCAGGGGGTGGGACGGGATGAGCTCCAGAGGGCCCTTCCAGCCCCCACCAGCCTGGGATTCTGTGATGGGGGGAGCTGGGGCTGATGGGCAAGACCCCAGAGCCAGGCAGCATGAGAACAGGGCAGCGGGGATGTCCCAGGCAGAGGTACCCATCAGGAGAGCACGTGCCCCAGCTGCAGCACAGAGCCAGGGGCCCCTCCTGACCCCCCAAACAGACTTTCCTGGCACATCCTCCTTCTGTGACCTGCTGCGGTGCTGCCTCTGTCTGCAGCAAGGTCACCCGAGAGAAGCTCAGAGGCTGGAGCAACATGTCCATCTCCAGCACGTTGATGCTTTCCCCAGCCAAGCTACAGTCAAAAGCGCACACTGCCTGTGAGTGCTCGGAAGCGCAGGCTGTTGCTACCACAGGAGCATATAAGAGCAGGTATGTCAGAGCCAGTCCTAGCCCTGTGACAGCTTTTCCCTAGCCACATCTGGATGGCGGCAACAGGCAAAGAGCAGATGCTCCCCCCTCCTAAGATGGTGAGATACCCTTTCACCATCCTCTTAGCACACCTTTGCGACCCTTTCAGCCTGACTTGTGTGCTTCTGCACTCCCCAGCGCTGCTCGCTGACCTCGCACCGGCTCATCTGCAAGCATGTGAATTATTGGGAAGATGCATCTCCGTTAGGGTCGGGATAACGGGCTCCTTCGGACCCCTCCCAGCCCACTTCCCCTGGCAGGCAAGAGCCAAGCAAAAGGGAATGAAATATACAGCACTTGTCTACACAGCCTTTTATTTCCAAGTGTTTCATAATTCATCATTGTGCCCCGCTCCCTTCCCTGGCATTTCTGCTGATGGAAAGAGAGGGACTTTTTCTGGGTCACTCGTAATTTTATCAGACTGTAGGAACATCTCTTGTTTCAAACCCAGGCTGGCTAGTTCGGTGCTTAGAGCTTGCACCAAGCCTTACACCAGGGCAGCCTGGGGCTGCTGCGCGCCCCACGACCCGCTTTGCTCTTTGCCCGTGCGGCACATTCTTTCAGCGAAGCCATCTGTGTGCCTGGTGCAGTTCAGGAGAGACAGTGGCTGGGGGGAGAGTGAACCCCACCAGGCACTGCCAGCACTGAAGTGCCCGTTCCCTCCGAGCAAGGGCTCTGAGGCCAAGATGTGCATCTTCATCTGGCTTTGCTAAGAGCATCCTCCAGCCCATCAAGTCCTGTCCCATCTTCTCTACTAGTGTCACTTGGATACTGTTTGCTCCCTGGGCTCCTGCACCCAGGGTGAGCCTCTGGTAGGGTGGTGGCATCTCCATCCAGCCATCGTCAGACCCTGGGAAGTGACAAAAAGCAAATCATGGCATCTCTGTCCTGGTTTGGCCCCCACCTCCGGACACCCCTCACATGGTAGGGTGGGAAAGTAGAGGGATGCCACAGCTTTTAACCCATTGCCAGGCCTGCAAGAGCCCAAGAGAGTAGAATGAAGGCTCAACTGCCCAAGGGAGGATCCAACTTGCACTTACAGTAAAGACCTCAGGGGCAGCTGGTCTCCTGCTCCTGAACTACTTGGAGTTGTTGGCTCCATCTAAATTAGGGGATTAAGTGCTGCCTGGGCGCTGTCCTGTGCCCATCCACACTGGGATGCTGCCTGCCAGGGCTGGCCAGGCCAATGCATCCTCCCCAGCCCATCTCAGGGATGCAGGGGCAGGGGTTACCCGGGGCTGGGCGGCCCCAGCGTGGTTTGGAGAGGAAAGCTTCCCTGCCTGGCAATGGCCAACCCAGCTGAGGGCTTGGGACAGAAAAGGACCCTGGCGATGTCTGCGCAGTGCACAGCCTCCAACCTGGAAGCATGGTGGGGAGGGAGAGCAGTTGTCCCAAACGGCTGCCCCGTGCACACTTTGCCCTGAATTAAAGAGTTTCTGCAATGCAAAACAGACAGCACGGGGACATGACCAATGCCTGGGCTGCTCAGAGAAGTGATTGTGGGAGATGCTGATCTTTTGGACCATTAATGGGGCTTAAATGACTGCATGGCTCAGCCCTACTCAGCTAAAATCTGCTGAGATGATGAACCCTTGTGGAATGGTCATCTCCAAGAGCCACCAAATCCCCACTTCTTGGTCTGTGATCAGGCCACCTCTTCCTTTTCTTACCAATAAACCAAACAGATGGAGTTGCTGATGACTTCAGGATATAGAATCATGGAATCATTAAGGTTGGAAAAGACCTCTGGGATCATCAAGTCCAACCACCAACCCAACACCCCCAGGCCTCCTAAACCATGGCCCCAAGTGCCACGGCTGCACGGTGTTTGAACCCCCCCAGGGACGGTGACTCCCCCACCTCTCTGGGCAGCCTGTGCCAGGGCCTGACCGCTCTGGCAGGGAAGACATTTTCCCTCACATCCAACCTAAACCTCCCCTGACGCAGCCTGGGGCCGGTTCCTCTCGCCCTGTCACTGGTGACTTGGGAGCAGAGACCAGCCCCCCCTCACTCCAGCCCCTCTCAGGCAGCTGCAGAGAGCGAGAAGGGCTCCCCTCAGCCCCCTCTTCTCCAGGCTAAACCCCCCCAGCTCCCCCAGCCGCCCCCCAGCACACTTGTGCTCCAGACCCTGCCCCAGCCCCGCTGCCCTTCTCTGGACACGCTCCAGCCCCTCAAGGGCCTCCTTGTCCTGAGGGTAGGCAGATCTGCTAAGGTTTTAATGAGTCTGGCTGCTCCCCTCTAGTCAACCCCACTCTTCCAGCACCTTTCTGAACCGGTGGGCTCTGAAACTAGACACATTTTTTTTTCAGACCACACTGAAGCACACACGCTGTTATTCTTGGGCTTCCAAGCAATCGCAGCAGCTCCCTGCCAGCTTCCCTAGATGTAGCTGCCCCGTGCTCGGCGTCCTTGCCCGCGCAGCTAAGCATAACCACTCCCTGCACGCGGGGAAATGCTCTACGACAAGATCTGGTCCCCACAGGGCTCTGCCGGCTGCCAGCATCCTCGGTGACGAATCCCTGCCGAGCACCGCTCACGTGTGTAACACCTTCAGCACCCGCCATGTCAAATTTTCATTTCTTAATCAAAATATTGCATGACACCAAGTCAAACACGGTGCAAAAGTCTAAGTATACTCAAATTACCACTTTAGCAACCAGATCTGTAATCTCATCCCAAATTAGTTACCTGACGGGATATATTTCAATACGACAGGGCTGACTGGCACTCATCATGCTATTCCACTTGTCTTGCAAGGTGAAAAGAAAATCAATTTATATTTAATGAGAATTTTTGTGAGAGTTTCCTAAAAAAACCCCAAAGTTAATTCACTGAAGCAACTTTTAATACCTGGAGGCTGCTGAGCTGGAACTGCTGTTGTGCCCTACATTTCACCAGGTTATCCGAACGTTAACAAAACAATAATAATTACATGAGATTGCAAGTGTAAGCTCTGACTTGCCTATCGCACAGGCCGGGTGCAAAGGGGGTAATTAGGAGGGAAGTGATTTAGGAAGCTTTAACTTAAAGAGTCAGATGATTACAGATGAAGCTGCGATTTGGCTAGACAGTGAAAAAGGCTCTTCATTTTGGTCCAAGCTCCAGGGCATTCATCGCATAATCTGCGGGAGGAGATGGTTTGCATTTATCAGCATTGCCCAAACACCAGTTTGTACATAAACGCAAGCGCTGCAGCTTCCAAACGTACAGTCAGAACCCCCAGGTATCCAACAGCAACTCCCTTTCAGCTCATTTATTTTCTGCTTTTCCAGCCTTAGCTCCCGGAGAGCCACTGCCTTTCCCCCCAGGTACCCCGGTGAGCTTTACAGACCAAACAGACCTACCCAGCTGCTCACAAGAGCAGCTCCCTGGTTTCCCATCACCCATTTTTGCTCCCCTCGCACATCTCTGGTCTCGCAGTCAGTCCTGCCTGGTTGCAAGGCATCACAGAGCTAAAGGACAGCCACTGCTGTGGGTTGCTGGTGCGAAGTAAGATGGTCCTACAGCAAACAAACCTTTCTTGGAGGCAAGCTGGCCACAGCTTAGCCCCTGGTGCATGTCCCAGCACAGGCATCCTCATGTGCTGGGAGACAGAGGAATTATAACACTAGAAAATGCTACCGTGGCTAGAAAAAAATAACTTTTTTCAACTTTTTTCAACTTCTTAAGCAGAGGAGGGCTTGGGTTTGCATGAATCTAGGGCTATATGGAAAAAACGAACCCATGAAGGGCCATTTTACCAACCCAGGTCTGAAGAAACAGGGAGGGCTTTGAGTCATAATGCTCAGCACGCGTGAACTCTGCGAGGCGAGAGGGATGAGACATGCCAGGGCAAAGAGGAAAGGCACAGCCGACCTCCACGTGGCAAACCGAGTCATGTTTGGCACATCGTCGCGGGTCTGTGGGCAGGGCTGGACCACGGTGAGTCCAGGGCAGAGGCTCAGCGATTCCCTTTGCATGGTTCTGCCACACAAGCCTTCTCCACGGCCACCTCCTGCCTGGTAGGGCTTTGCTCCACCCTGGAGGCAGAGCTGCCAAGGCAGCTAGCTCTGAGTGTCTCAGGTTGCCTCCAAGAAGGACTTTGGGCTCAAGACCCTGCCCAGAGATCATTTTAAATCTACCCTAGATGTAAAAAAATATGGTGTCAGGTCAGGCGTATTTGTGTCTTTGCATAAAGAATAACAGAAGTGCTCTCGTCTCCTTTTTTCCCTTTTCCAGACACCCAAGTTGCCCAGGGATATCAGATCTGGCCTTTGCTGGGGTTTGCGGGAAGCCCATCTATGCTCTGTGTGCTTTTAAAACTTAAATATAAAGCTGAGGAATCTTCAAAGACTCCCTTTCGCTAAAATAGACTTTGCTCAATGATCAAGAATATGTTAAAACCAAACAAAACCCCAAAAAGTGAAAAACCCTGATGCAGTTCAAAATCATCAGGGTTTGCTCATTTTCCTCTCTCCCTGGGGAAGGCTCCATCCCACCTACTCGTAGCTGTCCTGCAGTTCACCTGCAGCCCCTGAGCTCTCTGTGCCCAAATGGACACTGTCCCAGCTCGACACAAATCCGTCCCAGATGCCTTAGATGTACCTGATTTGGGGAAAATGCCCGTGGGGGGTTCTGGTCTTGCTCTGCTGACTATTGGACGTAAACCCCCTGCCCAGGTTAGAGGCAGCCAAAGCTGGGAGGTGGGAATTGTCCTGTTGCTGCTGGAGATCTTAATGAAATGTGTTTTCCTGGTGATGCAAAAAGAGTTTGGTGGGGACCAGTCCAGAGGAGGAAGGTCTGCCCTTGAAAGCGCTCAGACACAAACTCCTCCAGACCTTCCGGCAGAGGATCTGAATTTCTAGCATTACAAAAAGAAAAGGGTTTGAAAGCCAGCAAAGTATCATTTCCTATAGTAGCCAAACGTCTCGCCTGCCTCAGGAGGTAATAAAACATGAAAGAAAGGGCTCAAACTTCTTCTTCTGCGTAGCCTGCACTACACAAGCCACATTATCACTTGCTGGCCGTACCCAGCTTGAGCTGCGCCAGCCGCCCCGGCTGCCTTCTCCCCTGCTCGCTTTACTCTGGCTCTTGGCGAGGCAAGATGATTTGCAGCCCCTCCTGGGAAGTCTGGACTCCGCTCACCTCTGTCTCTGCGGCTTCCCTCCTCCACGGGCCTCAGCATTTCAGCTCTTTTTTTTCACGTGCCAGCCTTGCCTGCAAAACTGGACAACGTGTACGACACGGTATCACTTGCAGAAGGGCTGAGCTGATACCCCTGTAGACATCTCGGCTGATTAACTTGCATCTCTGACATGCTACGGAAACTTGTACCTTTCCAGGTTCCTGCCCCTGGTGACATCGGTCCTTTCAGGTCACAACCAAGCGCACCCTGTCCATCTACCTTCTACCTTCCATGGAAACTGATGCTAGAAAGTCTTCGTGAGACTTCAGACTTGCATGCTGCAGCCGTCCCATTGCAAGGGGCCTCATGCAGGAGGAAGGTTTCAGGTAGATGATACCTCTGCTTGTGGACCAGGCAGCCGTAGGTGTACCACAGACACCAGCCCTAAGGCCAAAGAAGATAAGCTGAGCTTTAGGAACCTCAGGCTCTGGAGCACTCGGCACGCACCCTACTTTGGGGAGGGGCATGTGAGAGGAGACCATGCTCACTGGCCAGATCCCCACCATGCCCATTGTGGATCAGCTGGAAAAGAAGTTGGACTAGGACCTTCTTCTGAGGTGAATAATCCCATAGTTCAGGAAGTGCAATGGAAAATGGAGGAGAAAAAATGATGTTAGTTTATGAAAAGGCATGAAAAGAAAGGGTGCAGCCCGTGGATCAGGAGGATGGGGGAGCCTGGGCTCCGAAGAGGACAAATCCGTTCGGAATGGTAACCCAGATCCATCAGGAAGCACCACAGCTCGTCAAACCTTGTCATCCCAAGTATAAGTCCTCTGGCCTATGTAAGATGTCCACCTTAGGACTCTTGGGGCCAGAGGGAATATCTCTGTGTCCAATAAACTCACGCAGATTTTTCTTCCATGAAGATGTCAGATCCAGTTTTGAACCTGTAAACTCTCAGTACCCACCAGATCTCGTGGCAGGGCTCTCCACAGCCCACCCAGCATCACCTGAAGACCCACTTCACCCTGAGCCTGCTCCCGCTATCTTCATTTTCAAGCCTTCCAAGTTTTTCTACTGAAACAGGTGATGAATAACTGCTTCCTCCCCAGTTTAACCCTGTGGCTATTCATTCTGTCCTCTTTTGAACTGGACTAATTTAATTTGTAGTTCCTCATATAAAGCTGTTCCAGGGCTTTTGTCTGTTCTATTGGATCCTTTTTGATCCTGCACAGTTGAATAATGCAAAACCAAAGGACTCTCACAACCAACAGCTTGTTGCAAAGACAGCCTGAGGCAGCCTTGGAGAGCAACTTTCTGTGTTTCCAGTGCTGAAGGGATTAGTGGAAAAGCTTTTTTTAATGATGTTCGGGTGATCAAGGTTACTGGATTGCTCCCAACTACTAAAACGGGCATAAGATTCCCTCTGAGAGACCTGCCTGGTCTGGATTTCACACAATAAAGTTTGAGGATCTGAATCACATATGAAAATTACAAACATAAACCCTAAATTGTGCAGGTGGCCCCCAAATCCCGACGAGCTTCCCATATGAATTTTTTTTGTCTTATTGGTGAGATTAAGAAGGGACTCTAAAACGTTTTGGACTGAGACAAAGGCAAGCCAAGCACGAGGCTGGCGTGTCGCGATCTTATGCAAACACTTTGCCTGGGTTACAGGCGTACTTAGGCATATTCATAGAGATTTAATTGCTTTCTGTCTTTCTCTGGACAGAACTAACATCTTGACGTGCGCAGCAGGAGCATCACTCACCCAGTGGTCCGGTGAGTCAGATGCAGAGCCCTGGGTGCAACCTCAGGGTGTCCCTGGGATCTTCCACACTGAGAGGGAAGAAACTGGGGAGAACTTAACCTCCAAGGGCTGCAGCTCCGACCTCTGCAATGTTTAAGGAAGCAGAAAGGCTTGACCAGCTGTGGTCCAAGCACCGTTTCAAGGAAACCACGGCACCTTCTGGTTTGCAAAACGCAGCTCTTGCAGCCGCCTTCCTGCCTGGAGCCTGAGCGCTGCTCTGCATGGGGAGGGCACTCACACAGGAGGGGAAACCTACCGCACCAGACTTAATAATTTTTTCCATTATACTCTTTCTACAGTGACGCTGCAGCAGATCATTTTCTGCAGATGAAACGGTGAGCACCCTGGTTTCTGCAGGATGAAGGCAGTTTCCTACAAAAGACTTGAATTCTGCAAAGATCTTAATTGCTGGAGAAGCCAGACTACAAAGGACAGAACAAAGCCCTATTTTTATCCCAGAGAGCACAGTGCTGTATTAAAAGCCTTTGGTATTCTTCTCTTTGTCTCCCTGTCAGGCAAGGAGAGCCAGCTCCTGCCTCTTCCCTGTGGATATCGGTTTTCTGCAGGGGGATGTTATCTGTGCCCCCACCCCTGCATCGCCCGGAGCCGACGGGTTTGTAACATGGCTTTCAGCCTTTGGCCAGATCCAGTTACTGCTTCTCGCCCTGGAGAGGAAACAAGTGACATAGAGGAAAACAAGCCACCTCAAAGCAGAAGCTCTTAGGTTTTGTGCATCCTTCCTCATCCTTAAGGGATGTGGTCGCTGGCTGGTATTGTCCTCATTTTATGCACAAGGAAATCATGTGGCCCAGAAGAGGTTTGTCCAGGCTGTCCCAGCAGGTCAGGGATGGGAGCAGCAGCAGGAACCAGACCTTCTGCCTCAGGGATGATGCTCTGTGGCCACTGGACCACACAGCCATCCTCTCTGATGCCCCACCAGCATGGCATGCTGCCCCAGCTGCTGCCTCCACCTGCTTCTTGTATCTCTGCCTCTCCTGTGCATATGGTCTTCCATGCCACATCACTCACACGTGTCCCAGTGTCTTCTGCTGCTCAGACCCACTCAAATCCACATCTGGGACCTCACATCATGTGCTTGCCTCCTGCATATTCCCCCTCCCAGGGCCCTTCACTGTGGGACCACGTGCTATGAATTTTTACCTGTCTTGAAGGTATTTTGTAGGTCTCCCCAATGGACCAGAAAAGAAAAAATCATAGACCCATGTAGGTTGGAAAAGACCTCTGGGATCATCAAGTCCAACCCCCAACCCAACACCCCCAGGCCTCCTAAACCATGGCCCCAAGTGCCACGGCTGCACGGTGTTTGAACCCCCCCAGGGACGGTGACTCCCCCACCTCTCTGGGCAGCCTGTGCCAGGGCCTGACCGCTCTGGCAGGGAAGGCATTTTCCCTCACACCCAACCCAAACCTCCCCTGACGCAGCCTGAGGCCGGTTCCTCTCGTCCTGTCACTGGTGACTTGGGAGCAGAGACCAGCCCCCCCCTCACTCCAGCCCCTCTCAGGCAGCTGCAGAGAGCGAGAAGGGCTCCCCTCAGCCCCCTCTTCTCCAGGCTAAACCCCCCCAGCCCCCTCAGCCGCTCCTCAAACCACCTCCAGGAGTGACATAGAGGAAAACAAACCAGCTCCAGGAATCAAGGACAGGGATGAACTGACTTCCAGTAGGAACTTGGTTTCTACCCAGGTCATCCCACCACGCAGCAGTTATTTGGCTTTACCATCTGCTTTCCGGGATGGGATACGTAGCATCGGCTGAAGCATCTCACGTCTGCAGGATGGGTGTGTAGGACTCATGGTTATTGGTCCTTCTCTTGTATGGAGCATTTTCAGCCTGCTTCTACACTAGTAAATTAGCCACGGGCAGAATGTGGCACTGCCCCTCACCCACCCGCACTGGGTCAGGGCATCCCTGGGGTGGTTTGGATGGACAGGAGAGTTTCCCAGCCTGGGGATCCCTACCCCGTAGGCGTATAACCTGGAGACAGGTTTCTGGGCTGGTTGCACTGCTGGTCTGATCCATTTGAGCCATCCTCATGAACTATATCCTCCTTTCTTTGGGCACTCAGACACACGGTGCCCTGGGGAACAGCCCCCAGTGACAGCCACCGTCCCAGAGCCGAGACCCACCAGAGACCACAGCCCCTGGGAGCCGACGCGGAGTCAGCTGCTGGGAGGAGGCTGAGGCATCTGGCTGGGCCAGGAAAGGATTATCTTACCAGCTAATTAGCTGCACTCCGATGGCCACGGAGGCAGGAAACAAAGCAACTCAATGAGCCACACAGCCGCGTCTCGGCACTGGCCCCCTCCATTATTCAGGGGGACCTGCATCAGGTGTCGTGCCTTTATCTGGGACTTTGATAAATAAGGCTAATCAGCTAGATGTGAATTATTCACAGAGACCACGGCTCGCCTTTCCAAACCCCAGTGCCAGGGCTCTGCTTCTCACCACTCTCCTCCCTCCTCTCTAAAATTTATGTCTGTCTGTCCTCCTACAATTCATTTTCGTGCAGGGAGGATGGGGCTGTAGCCACAGCACTGACTTGTGACCTGGGGCTTTATTTTTTTCTTTTCTATCACAGATTCCCTGCATTTCCTTGCAGGAGGTGCTCAGCACCAGCTGCCCAGGGCAGGGCTGGGACCAGGTTCATTGGCTGGGCCTTGGGACGAATATCCTGGTGTAGACATTTCTTAGCCAGCAGGAGAAATGCTGTGAGTCTGAACAGAAATCCCCAGATATTTCCTTTATATTTATGACTTGAAGTACTCTATTCTGCAGGTTGATTCCTGCCGTGGATGCTCAGGTCTGAAAGATAGTCTTTCCTCCATCCGTAGGCAGCTCTCAGGGTTGGACTGAGGCTCTCCTGTCATTGCCTCTTTTGGGGTCCTTGTTGTCTTCTCCTTCAGGGAACTTCAGCCTTTTCAGGCCACCCTTCAACCACAGCCAGTCCTCAGTTCCTTGTGCCCAAAGCGCGTCGCCCTGGGGCACGGCGTACCTTGCTGCTCCTGGCTCTCCCAGACCCGTCTCCAGCCATCACCTAAACATGAGTACCTGTTGCCACACACGTGTCGTGGGATGTCTGAGACAAACACGGGGCTGGCAGGTAGAATTTTGGATCTACAGGAGACACAGGTCCTTCCAGAGGCTGGATACTCAAGGGCACTTGGGGACCTTGGGGACCTGAGCTGAGCCCAGACTCCCTCTGGACACCTGCAATGCAGTGAGAGGAGATGAAGCCCCCCTTGGGATTCTGCTTCCCAGGGGAGATGTCTTGTTTGGCATTTGCTGAAGGGGTTTTCTGATCCCAGCTCCTTTCCTGGGCTGGGCTGCTCCGGTGGCCCAAAGCAAAGGCGGCAGCAAGGAGAGCACGCTGTGCTTGGTCTCTTAATTGCTGAGGGACAGGCTGAATGCATGCTGGCACAGACACGCTTTGGAGCTCATTTTACCACTGCCTGTAAATGCCATCATGAGGGAACTATTTCTACTGTGAAGGGCTTTTCAATTTAGCAGAGAGAAACGGAACAGGTAATTAAACTCGGCAAACCTCTGCAGGGAGGTGCTGGATACTCCTCCGCTGTGCTGAACGCTCCAACACTTGCCCTGGGCAGCTGGGCTGGTCCAGCTGTGTCCCACAGCTGGGTGAGAGGAGGCTCTGCCCAGGGTCTGGCCGCTGGGGAGGATGAGCTCTGCATTTCAGTGCTTAAAGGGGGCTGATAAGAAAGGCGGGACAGACGTTTTAGCAGGGCCTGCAGCAACAGGACAAGGGGCGATGGGTTTAAACTAAAGGAGGGGAGATTCAGGCTAGAGAGAAGGAAGGAATTGTTCACGCTGAGGGCGGTGAAAGCCTGGCCCAGGCTGCCCCGAGAGGTGGTCGATGCCCCGTCCCTGGGAACACCCAAGGCCAGGCTGGACGGGGCTCTGAGCAACCTGCTCTGGCTGAAGGTGTCCCTGCTCACGGCAGGGGGTTGGGCTGGGTGGCCTTTAGCGGTCCCTCCCCACCCAAACCGTTCTGTGATTCGATGATTCGATGACTCTATGAACATGCTGGGTAAATATTTGTTGGTTGTTGCAGGCCAAGGGTGGTTTGTGGGTAACCGTCATGGTTCTTTTGAACCAGCAGCCTCTGATCCACTGATATCAATTTTTAACAAAGCTGGAATTACGGATAAATGCCAGCGCAGCAAAGAGTTCATACGGGGTGGGTGGAGAGAGCCAGGTTTAACCTGGCAGCCGTCCTAGGAAAAGAATAGGAAAGCTTGTGCAGGATTCAATGAATAAGCAATTAAAAACGGGAGTGTAATCAGTGACATTCAAGGTAGGTTTATGAGGAAATCGAGCCTGTCAAAACAAGCTTGGTTTCCTTCTTCGGAGTCGGTTTGTTTGGTAACCGCACGCGAGGAGCGGGTTCTTACAAACTGTTTGGTTCAGCACTGCCTGCTATCAGTGCTACACGCTAACAAGTGCAGATTAATGGAGAAACTCTAAAAATAGGGCATCAGCTGAGAATCATCTTCGACTGACAGTGCTATGGTGCAATTTTGCTATTAAGCCCATGACTACTACATCAGTGACTGCGATGTAAAAATAACTTACAATCAAATTTTCAAATGATGTGAAGACTGACAAGGTGGAGGCAGCCCCGCAGAGCAGCGGGGACTTTGGGATGCGCCTGAGCCAAAGAGGGCACTCCTGCACCAAAAACACTTCCAAGAAGCAGCATCTGCACCTCAGGCTGGCAGAAAACGGACCCGACTCTCATGAACGCAACAGCTCCGGAGAGTGCGGTGCACCGGCAGCCCAGCACGGTGGATAAACCACCGATTAATCCGTAACTGCACAGACGGAGGAGGGATGGGGGAGAGGAGAGGTGTGTTTCAGGCCGCAGGGCTGGGGAGATGCAGGGCAGAAGCGGGTGCATCCAGCCTGCACCTGTACTTTAGAGGGAGGATGCTGAAAGTTGAACGTTGGTGGCATAAAGAGCTGCAAAGAGGATTTGAGATGGTAACAATCGCTCTGCAGTGAGAGGTGCCAAGAACAGCCTTCTCAAAAACAAGACTGAGAGGTGCTTCGACTACAAATGTGCTTTTGAGGGCAGAAAATACCTGCCAAGCAATGGGCAGAGATGCTCCTGGTTTCATGTGCTCTAGACACCACGATGGGGGAGCCCGGCTGCCTCAGCGCAGACTCCTGGGTCCCTGGGACAGGGGCCACAGCATGTGGGGGGTTCTTTGTACCAAGGGAGCACTAAATTGATGGAAGGAGGCAATTCTCATGGGGTGGTGGAACCAGACTGCTGAACTGGTCGCCCCTTAATGGTGAGGAATGAAGTTAATCACAAAAGCAAAGAATGGTGGGGGTTGGAAGGGCCTCTGGAGCTCACCCCGTCTCACCCCCTGCTTGAGCAGGCACCCCCAGAGCAGGGGCACAGGGCCGCGTCCAGGCGGGGGGTGAATGTCTCCAGGGAAGGGACCCCACAGCCTCCCTGGGCAGCCCATGGCACTGCTGGGACGCGACTGCAGCCTGCTCCCCTGCAGCATCAGCCGTTGCTGCCCAAAGGTAAGGGGGCTCAGCGCGTGCTCCTCTGCGGCAGCCCAGGCCCTCACGAGTCAGAGGCAAACTGAGGAGAATGTCCAAATTGATAAAAATGGCAAAAGAGAAGGTCGTCCTGGAAGCGGGCATGGCTCTTGGCTGGCTGATACAGCCGACCTCTTTGCATATGCAGTTCACCAATGGAAAGAAGGCACTTTAAGCAATTTGACTGAACTAGCTGGATATTTACTTTGTGTTGGGTATTTGGAAATTTCTAAGAGACTTTGGTCACCATTTAAGCAGAAAGAATTACCCGAGTGATCACTTTCTCAGCCTCTAATCAGTGCAACCTGCTGATATGCCCTGGCCTTTCCAATTCCCAATTCCATGGAGGAACAGTGATGGTTCTTCATTTCCAGACACAGAAACACCACTTTCTGCTTTTTATTGCACCTTCCAAGTGAATTTTTTTTTTCCAGCTTTTAAGACGGAGAGAGAGAGAGAGAAGGGATTGCTTCTTTGTGTGCACAGCACGCAGACTTGCTGTCTGGGAGGTAAATTGTGTACATCCTGAGGAGCAGTTTGTTAGGGTAAAAGTATCTGGTTCATTTGGCATCTTTTCATTCCCATCTGCTGGGTAACGAAGATATGAAGGTCCACGTCATTATGGATGGAGGGATGCTCTGTCCCTTCATGTCGGCCAGCTGCCGGCTGCACTAAGTCTGTGCAAATGCGTGGCAGCATCCAGGCTGTTCGCTCACACCAGGGGAGTAGAAAGTGAAGGAAGGCAATGAAGGAGCATCGAGTCAAAGAAAAAAACCCACTGCTAACATGAAAAGCAGGTTCTGGAGCCTGGAGCTGTCACAGGCTGGGGAAGGAGGTGGATCTCCAGGTCTGCATCTGTCCATCTCAGGCTCCCATCGCCTGTCTGCTGCCCACAGCACCCGAGGTGTCCCTTCTCACACAGGCCCTGGGACAGTTCAGGGCTGCAGAAACGATTCAGATCTCCTATTCCATGTGCCCATCGCTCATGCACTTACTGCCACCACAACTGCGCTGTCTCAGTGAAGGGGCCTGCAGGAGGTGGTCTGAACACAACTCGAAGTGACTTGTACCGCTGACGGCCCCTGCGGCAGAGCTGCGATCTCCCTGCAAGCCCTGGACCGCTCTTCTGCCTGTATCTGCCACCCTTTCCCCACCCAACGCATCCACCTGGGCTGGGACCCTCCGGGGGCCCCTTACCTTTCCCTTTCCAGAGAGCGATTGAAGAAGCCAAGTTTCTTCAACTCTCCTTCTGCTACTCAAGCTCCTACTTAAAAGCAAGACAAAGGTAGGTGATTTTTCTTCTCAGTTTGTCGTTTAGGTTTATTGTTTTGCTTGTGGGGTTTTTTTTTTGTGGCTTTTTTTTTTAAACCTTGCATATTTAACGTGCCTGCCCTGCACGCCGCCTGCCTGTCGACTCATTTCTTTTGCTCTGAAGCAAGCTTTTGCATGAACACGTGCCTGGGGGATGTTCAGGAGACCCTGCTGGGGAAGCCACTGGATTTCAGTGCAAAAGCATTAGTGCAATGTCCAACCACAAGCATGAGTCCTTCCTCGGCTCCCCTTTTCCTTTCCCCTCTTTAAAGTCAGTGTGAATGTTCTGTAGGACACCTCATGTACGCCACCCCTGTTTTTGCGAAATGCTCCCATATTTTTGCGATGACAGCATGGAGGAATGTATGAAATACACTAAGGCTGACAGAAGGGACAGACAAACTTTCCTTCTCTCATGTTCATTATTAATGTGAGGGCAAAACTTAGAAGTTTTGGAAGAACTGGAAGAAACCTTAAAAAGTGTTCATAAATTGCACATAATACATAAGTCCTGGCAAAACCCATAGTCTCTATGTGAGAAAAAAATTACAAGAATAAGGTAAATAAACACTTGCAGACTTTGCAAAAGCTGAGGAACTACATTTAGGTATCAACTCCCGCCTCGATAATTAACCAAAAGCTTTCAGTTCCTTTTAAACACATGCAAATTGCATTGAACCAAACGGCAGCACCTTGGGAAAACCACGGCACAGCCGTGGCACTGACCACCATCTAGTCGTTGGTCGTTACCAACCTCACTCGCTGAGCGGGACACATTGCCTCTGTGCTTCCTTGCCCTTCCCAGGAGATATCAACCACCCCCGTCTTCCTCACCCTCCAGCCTCCTCACCAACCTGGGATGTGGCTCCAGCTCAAGCAGGAGCTCCCTCTTCCCACCGGAGAGGACCCGGGGGGTCGGTGGGAGGGAAGGGCAGACCACGCTCTCACCTGTTGGTGAAGACTTTGCTGTAGTTGAACACCTGGATCTCCAGGATCTCATTCCCGTCGATATTGCTTGCCACCGGCCAGCGGAAGGTCTGCGGAGAAAGGACAGGAGGGAGAGGTCAGGCTTGTTTCAGGGAGCTGCTGCAGAGGCGATGGGGATGGAGCTGTGGTGACCATGGAGAAGAGCTAACTAGCCTAACTCGCCAGATGACCATGACAAAAGGCTAACTAGCCGAACTTTTTCCAAGCAAAAAGGCAGACAGGGATGTTTTACAGGGGTCTCATGAAGCATGTGCCTCAGTGCCAAGTATTTTATATATATAGTATGAATATTCACACATATGTTTTACATTTATGTATTTCATAGAATCATAGAATCAATAAGGTTGGAAAAGACCTCTAGGATCATCAAGTCCCACCTTTTATATGTGTATATATATAAAAAATACGTATGTATGCATAAATGTATATACATATAAAAATCACTTTCATTTGTGGTTTTGTTGCTTCCCAAGCCAAGAAGTCCATCTGCTAGGCTAAACCGCCCGAGCTGCCTTCACTTCTCCAAGTCACGGGTCTCCTGTGACCTCCCAAAACCAAGCACACCCCCTTGCCAGGCTGCTCTCGGTGCACACTGGGATGGGGACATGATGCCCCAGGTGCGGAGGCGGCGGGGTTGAGCCCTGCATCGCTTGCAGGAGCGGCAGGACCGCATTCAAAGTCTTGAAAGGAAAGTGCTTATCAAGCAACTTCACAGGAAGAAATTAGCGACTTTTCAGAAATATGCCAACACTCATTTTTAAGCTATTTTTTTCCCCCTTTACAGTTTCAGCAGTGAGTCAAGGAAGCAAACGAAAAAAATCCTGAAATATAAAAGAAAACTAGAAATGGCTCCAAGATAGTGACATCATTTTGCTTATGGTCCAGCCTCACTCCTCATTCTGCAGCTGCATTTGGGCTCTCCGTCGCAGGGACGTACCTCATCCCCTTATGGCACGTGCGCTGCTCTCTGCTCGCTCCTTCCCACCGCTTCGATGCTCCCTTAGCCGGTACTACCTAGGCTGGTAAATGCAACCAACAATCTCAAGCTTAATTACGAGCCATCTGGTCCCTCCTGCCACCACCATGCCTCTCTGGCCTGAGAAGTTCTCCTACCCGGACTGTTCAGAGCTCCTCAACACGTGCAGGAGGAGGTTGATCAGCCCTGTGCTCCTGCCCCCAGCCTCTCCTCTCCACCATTGCCCCCAGACCCGCTGGTGAAGGGGACAGAGTCCAACCTGTCATGAGCACAGCAGCTTCAACCTTCCGCAACGTTCTGGGTGTTAAACCGGTCCCGTCTATTACCTGCAGCTTCAGCCAGGCTCCCCACCCTGCCCCGCAGCAGAGGGCGGTGTTCCCAGCGCCTGCCCCGCGGCGGCCAGAGAGACCGGAGCTTAGCGCTTCCCAAGGGAAACGCTTCACTTTTAAAGGCAGTGGTAGATTACTATGGGATAAGCTGCTCTGCCAGGATCAGGACTTCTGGGTGCTTCTAAGATGGAGAAAGCTGAAGCACAGGGGACATGATTTCTGCCTTGATCACAGAATCACAGAGTCACAGAAGGGTTTGGGTGGGAAGGGACCACTAAAGGCCACCCAGCCCAACCCCCTGCCGTGAGCAGGGACACCTTCAGCCAGAGCAGGTTGCTCAGAGCCCCGTCCAGCCTGGCCTTGGGTGTTCCCAGGGATGGGGCATCGACCACCTCTCGGGGCAGCCTGGGCCAGGCTTTCACCACCCTCAGCGTGAACAATTCCCTCCTTCTCTCTAGTCTGAATCTCCCCTCCTTTAGTTTAAACCCA
Source organism: Phalacrocorax aristotelis (assembly GCF_949628215.1). Taxonomy (NCBI): domain Eukaryota; kingdom Metazoa; phylum Chordata; class Aves; order Suliformes; family Phalacrocoracidae; genus Phalacrocorax; species Phalacrocorax aristotelis. Next base: position 1,264,435 of record NC_134278.1, read on the forward strand.
TCACCCCTTGTCCTGTCGCTGCAGGCCCTGCTAAAACGTCTGTCCCACCTTTCTCATCAGCCCCTTCAAGCCCTGAAAGGATCCTCCTGGTCCTTCCTGATACCTGATGTCTGTGCATCCCCACCACATCAGCAGCGCCTCAGCTTTGATCCCTCTGTCCAGAGCCTTGGCCACTACAAGACAAACCCAAGCCCCTCTGCTATCTCCACAGAAGAATGAACCGCGGTCCAGGCGCAGGCTCTTTTCTGCTCACACACCTCTGACACAGACCGGGGGCTTAAGGGAGTCTGGAAGCACCTCCTGAAACCCCAGCAGAGCCCAGTTCCTGGGTTGTTTTTTATCTTCCTTCCTCAGAAATACCATTCTCTGCTTGTCCACAGACCAAATTTGGGGGAGAAACTGGGGGAGAGGCATCCCGGCCTCTGCCACAAAATCATTTAGGTACATCTCTGCTCCCCACCCTTGGGCTGTAGGGTGCAGGACAGAGGCTGCCTTTTGCTCTTTGCGTACATAGAGCACCAAGCACAGGGAAGTCCGGCTCTACAGTTTGGTCCTCTAATGAGCAGATCCCGGAGCTCGAGCTTGGCTACCAAGATAAGATACAGAAATAACGATGTGCAGGCATCCTCCCCCTCGGTTAGAGGTTTGTCAGGCAGCAAAATAATAACTATGGAAAGCGCGGTGTGCTAGGAAGGCTGCCAGGATCCCCGCTGGACGGCCTTGCTGACAGCTTTCCGCACCAAGAAGCTTGTGCGGGGACGTTCAGCCGCAGCCCACCCGCTGCGGCGACAGCGAACCCCGGGAGGCTGGCGGGCGATGCACGGCGTGGAGGAGCACCCTCCCGCCTGCTGTGCTCTGCGCCGCGCCGCATCGCCCCGCGAGCGCCCCTTGCACACACGCCTGCACGCCCCCGGTTCCAGAGGGACCCACCCGCCTGGAGACACTAATGCAATTTGCTTCAAGCACGTGGGCTTTTGCCTAAAATCCCAGGGAATGTGGTACCAGGGTACCATTTTCCGCCATCAGAAGTATTCCCTTTGTGGTGTTGTCCCTGGTTTCTTGGGGCTCAGATTTGAATTCTGCTGCAGATCCCCTGGGTTTGGCTAAATAGTTTAGGACAGAATACAGAGCAGATGCTCTTGGATTGGGGCTTAAGAATCAGGGTTGGGATTCCTCCACCTGACTTGGATGCTTAGAGGTTACCCACCTAAATCAACACCCCTCCTCTGGGCTCTCCATCACTGGAGAAACCCTGGCATGTCCTGGGTACAAACCAAGCCACGGCTCACCTTTGGGAGGGGGTCACACTCTTTCTCTCCTTTCTGGACAGACTATCCAGCCATGACTATACACCTCAGATTAAAGGAGGGCACCCTGCTCTGGAAGCTGCCCAAAATCCACCCCCAAAACAACACTGACAGGGCAGGGAATGGGCACCCAGATCCTCAGGCTGTGAATAAACTTCTGCACCGTGCTCCCCAGCCCATGGCCCATGCTCTGCCAGTCCGCCCAGTCACCCTCAGACTCCTCCTGGTTTTATCCCAGTGCATGGAAAACCACTCAGACTGACCCATGGCACCTGGTCAGGAGTTTTACAAATTTATTTTCCCTGCCTTTGTTTTACAAACGCGCTATTCCCTGCGCTAGTGAATCCCAGAGCGTTGCTGCCCCCGAGGCTGCTCTCAGCTTCTCCGACTGCCATTTGATTCTGAGCATTTTGGTGAGGTGGGTGGTGGATCTGGGGCACCCAAACCATGTTGAGCACCTTGCAAGTGAAGTTTTGACAGTGGCAAGTCAGCCCAGCTGTGAAATGAAAACGCACCTCTCTGCGCTTATCTCTGTGTGCTGCAGCCACCTCAGCCTCGGCAGGGAAAAAAGAGCTCAAAGGAACTGGCTGATACGGTTTCCCTCCTAGGAGAGGCATTTATTTTTTTTATTATTATTATTAATTATTATTATTATTATTAATATTATTATTATTAATATTATTATTATTATTATTATTATTAGCAGCAGCAGCAGCATCATCATCATCATGATCTTTTAAGCCTGGAAAGGATTATTACAGTTGCTCAGCCTGACCTCTTAAACATCCCACTCCACGGATTTTCGTGTTTCACTCGAAGGCTCCTAAATCAAACACGGACACTCCCTGTACCTCCGTCAGAACATAATTTTAACAGGGAAAAAGGAAAAAAAAAAAGACAACCCAGAATTCAAGCACCAACATTTAATTACACTTCCAGATAAGTGGTTTCCACAGCTGATTGCCTTCGCCGATAAACGTTTGCACCATGCTCTTGCTTCGAATTTCTGGGCTTCAGCTCCCCAGCCTTTGCCCTCTGTTCTCCCACCAAGCTAAGGCGCTACCTGAAGCCTTTCATTTGGCTTTTTAGATGTTGTTCCTGGCTGCCTGCGGAGAAGCACATGGGGAATCGCCCTTGGGCTGAAGCCAGCGCTCCCTTTGCATCGCGGAGAGGCAAAGCAATGCCACCAGCCCAGGCTATGCCCCTCCAGAAAGGAGACTGGGGACGGGCGCCCTGCTAAAAACACCCAGCGCAGGCTCTGCCGGGGCAGGCATCGTCTCACTGCAAATTCCTGCCCCTCTCACCGGCACCGGGGCAGCTGCTGCCACCCAAGAACCGCATTGCATTTGCACAACCTCTGCTCTTTGCAGGCAGGCTTTCCTCCCCTCGACACCCTCGCAGGGAGCTGCCCTTCATGCAAGCGATGAAAGAGGGTGGATGTTTTGGAGCTGAAGTTTCCTCAGTTAATGTATAACAGGCCCTGAGGGATCACTTGCCCTCATCGGTTCAGAGTGCCTGGGCTGAAGGTGAATACCGGGTGGTGGGTAACGTGGACTGGGAAGCGAACACAAACCGTGCCATGGAGCAGCTCAGTGGCAGGGGCTGCAGCCCCCGCGGCGGCTCCCACGCCTCCCTTCCCAGGCTGCTTTCCACCAAGCCACGAAAACCCAACAGCACCAGGGCCTGCGATGCATCCCCACCCCTAAAGCGCTCCCCAGATGTGCAGAGCACGGAGGTGACTGTCCTCTCAGACCCAGCCCGTCCAGGGAGAGCCCGACCCTCGCAAGGGGCTGCACTTAATGGCTGCTCTTCGCTGTGTTTACCCACGGCCGTGGCAGAGGGCTCCTGCGGCAGGAGGTGGCGTGGGGACAGGCTGGAAGGCTGCTGCTAAAATGCGCCTTTTGTCACTAGAAAAACTTGCAACGGCCACTCTGCTTCAGCAGGAGCGCTGGCGTTAGCTTGCAGCGTGGAAGCCACAGACTTTACATTTATCCAATGCAGTTAGGTGGTCTGATGGCCCCCGGTGCCCAAGAAGCCCAGGGAGGGAGGCTGGAAGGTCTCTGAGAGCACATCCATCTGTCCCTCCGCCCCTGGCAGCAGCAACAGCCCCACTCAACCTTCCGTCCCGTTTTCACATCCGAGCGTTTCGCAAAACATCCCTGCTGAGAAACAAAGCACACCGATGACAAACTCTAACCTGACATCTAACCAAGGGTCGCATTCAAAGGGATGCTGCACGCTGCCGGGTGGGGACAGCGGGTTGTCCCAAATCTGCCTCCTGTGGGGTTTCCCATCTCCTTCCAAGTCAGGCAGTTGGGCTCCTCTGTGTGGCACTGTGCTGGGCATTAGACCCACCCAGCCTCCCCACCCTCCTTGCCCTCCGCAGCTGATCTTCTGGGACTGATGATCTCACATCCATCAGGAGTCCCTCCAGCCATGCCATGATCTAAGTACTAAGTCACTATTAAAGTAATAGTATAATCCACAAACCCGTTTTATTCCTCAGTGACCTGCCCAGCAGTCAGGGGACAGGCTTTTTAGGAGGGTCTGCAGCGACAGGACAAGGGATGATGGGTTTAAACCCTTCCTCCTCCCCTGGCTGGCTGCCTCTTTATTCTCCTTACCGGTTTTATTGTTAAAAGCCCCATGCAAAGCTAAGCAAGCGCTATCTGCTGGGTCAATTTTACCTGGTTTTATTAACAAGGGGGGCGGGGGGTGTGGGAAAGGTAGAGGCAGAGAAATTCCTTGGCAGAATACAGAAACCAGACACTTCCAGTGAGGCTGCTTTAAGGGAGCTGGGAAAGGGCATCTTTGCAAGCCATATCACCCCTTTTTAAGCCAAGTCACCCCTTTTAAAGCCATATCACCTCTCTTTAAGCATGTCACCCCTCTTTAAGCCATATTTCCCCTCTTTAAGACATGTCACCTCTCTTTAAGCCATGTCTCCCACAACACCTGGGAGCCTTGGCTGGAAGCTCATCCTGCCTGTCACCTCCAAGCCTGATTCATCAGGGGCATTTCCAGATGTTCGGGTCAAGGCTGCAGGTCTCAGCTTTCCTGGCAGCAGTGCTTTAGCCTGTCCTGGTCCCTTCAGGAGAGGCTGAATGCAGGCAAAGGCGACCACGCACGACCCACCCACAGCTCTCCATGCCCAGCACCATCACGGGAGTCCCCTTCCCTCCTGTGGGTACCTGCAGAAGGGCTGGCCCCTCCAAGAAGAAGCGCTTTGGGTGCAGGCAGGACACAATGGGGCCATTCCTGATAATGTAAAGTACAGCCGTAGTGCTGTAGCTACCCTCTGGAATAGCCAGCAGCTTATCTTCCCCAGGCTCTAGAGAAGCACAGGCTTTGCATAATTCATTAAGCAATGAATAAAAATAATTGCAAAAGAAATAGAGTGAAACCAAACAAATGAAACCACTAGGGCAGCCCAGATTCAGCCTGGTAGCGGGTCCTCGTGAATGTGTTGGCAGGGAAAGCCGATGGGTTCGTTAGTGCTGTCAAAAAAGCCTCTGGCTTCACACGAACCTAATGTGAATTTTCTGCTTGTCCCCAGCTCTGAGATGAGGCAGGGAGCATCCTCTTCATCCTCACCCCCTTTTATCTCACCCCACAGAGATGAGAGATCAGCCGGCTCAGCTTCAAAAGCCTTCCCCACATGGAGGATGACACATCCCCTCCATCCCAATCACCCCCAGAAAAAAGGTCACAATGTTACCCCATTTCCAGATGAAAACAGGAGGAAATGGGGTAATTTCTGAGGCTTCTCGCTCAGGGTTTCCCTGCAGGTTTTTCACCACCCTTGCCACACCGTGCATCCCAGCCTGGGTGCGGGGAACCTCCTGCACCACAGCCTGCACCAAAACCGTTGCCTCCTGTGCACACCACCTTCTCCGAGCGATGGACCTCTCTAGTTCACGTCCTCCTGCCAGACAGCCCCCCCCGCTAACAGCCTTGCTGCCGGAATTGCCAGCCAGCTCCTCGACGCTGACGGGAAGAGAGATGCGCTGGCATCAAGGGTGGTCCTCTTCACCTAGCAGCTAATGGCAAAAATTCGTAGAGGCTGGGTCACGGAGCAATCATCTCTCCACAAGAGAGCTGGCGCCTCTCGTTACTGCTCCAGCCATCAGGGCTCATCTAGAAGAGCTCGATTTTGTGCACCACAGGCATTACAGACCACGTGCGCCCATCACCTCCCTCCGAAGGCCCCCCGTGAGATAGCCCCCTGCGGAGGAATATTTGGGGAAGAGTTGAGCGCTGCAGTGATGCAATAATAAAATTTTATTCAATAAAATTCGTGGGCTGTGCCTGTCATCAGGCTTGTCCGGCTGTGCACGAGCGGGGAGCGGCATTCAGCCCCCCAGTGGGCGGCAGGGCTGCACCACCAGTACTGCTGCTCTTACAGAGCTCTGGGCGATTTGCAGAGGAGGGCAAGCCGCAGCCTCCCCGTTCCGACCCAGACAGAAGGCACGGCCCACTCGGGCTAATCCTGCAGATGTGGCTCAGTTCCCAGCAAACCCGGAAAGGTGAACCCGAAAATGGAGCCTTGCCTACATGTTTTCTGTGCTGTTCAGTATGTGCCATCAGAGCTCATCAAACTCCTTCGGGCCAGTTGGGATAGTATTGGGTCACGGTGCGCTGTAAATGTCTATCAAGCTTAATTTACCTTTAATTTGCCCTTAAATTACCTTTATTTTACCTTTAATTTGCCTTTAAGATACAGCTTCATTTGGGCTGTCTTCTTAGGTTCTATAAGTGTTTTTTTCCAATAAACACTTTATTGAAATATTTTACTTACAATTGTTTAGATTTTTTTTTAATACTTTAGTTATTTAATGAAAGCAGCATGGGGATCTCTGAAACAGAAACACAGGCTGCCCCTCACCTTCATCTGAAGGGGAAATGTCACATTGTGTAATGGCTGTGGTCCTCACCCACACTCCTACCTGTGCCTAGGTTGGTTTGTACTGGTTTGACAAACAAGTATTTTAATAGTTATCACTAAAGAGAACAGTAAAATAGATTGATTGGATGGGTTTTTCGTTCTGCTTACATGCTATTTGCTAAGTATGATTACTGCCTCGGCCAAAAATTCCTCTTTGCCTTCTACAACTGCCTGAGAGGGGCTGGAGTGAGGGGGGGGCTGGTCTCTGCTCCCAAGTCACCAGTGACAGGACGAGAGGAACCGGCCCCAGGCTGCGTCAGGGGAGGTTTAGGCTGGGTGTGAGGGAAAATGCCTTCCCTGCCAGAGGGGTCAGGCCCTGGCACAGGCTGCCCAGAGAGGTGGGGGAGTCACCGTCCCTGGGGGGGTTCCAACACCGTGCAGACGCAGCACAGAGCAGGTTGCTCAGAGCCCCGTCCAGCCTGGCCTTGGGTGTTCCCAGGGATGGGGCATCGACCACCTCTCGGGGCAGCCTGGGCCAGGCTTTCACCGCCCTCAGCGTGAACAATTCCTTCCTTCTCTCTAGTCTGAATCTCCCCTCCTTTAGTTTAAACCCATCACCCCTTGTCCTGTCGCTGCAGGCCCTGCTAAAACGTCTGTCCCACCTTTCTTATCAGCCCCTTCAAGCCCTGAGAGGCCGCAATAAGGTCTCCCCGCAGCCTCCCCTTCCCCGGCTGCACAACCCCAGCTCTCCCAGCCCAGCCTCGCAGCAGGGGGGCTCCAGCCCTCGGAGCATTTCTGTGCCCCCTCTGGCCCCGCTCCAACAGCCCCGTGTCTGTCCCGTGCTGAGGAGCCCCGAGCTGGAGGCAGCGCTGCAGGGGGGTCTCACAGAGCGGGGCAGGGGGGCAGCACCCCCTCCCTCGCCCTGCTGCCCGCGCTGCTGGGATGCAGCCTGGGGGACGGTCAGCAGGATAGAAGAAAATGCAATGCACACCAACATACATCTGTGGCTCAAGGCTCACTTAGACCTGCTGTCTTTTAAGGTCTCTCGCCCTCGTCCTCCTGACATGCAGCAGTGCCCATCCTTTCCTGCACACTGCCTGGGACTGCAGGGGGCTCAGAGCATGGCTGGGGTGCCCCAAGATCATTGTGCAGCACCAAGCACTCGGAGCAGCCGGCATCGGGCATCCCACCAAGCCTGAGACAGCGAGCAGAGCCTCCAGCCCTTCAGCCCTGGCGGGGAAGGATCTCCTCATTCGCATCACAAAGAGTTTTGAGACACAGGCAGCTCCGCCAGTGCACACCTCAGTGGTTGTTATTCAAATCGGTTATTATACTAACAAATTGCTGCGTGCAGATCTATAGAAATCTGAATCCTGTTACCACCAGCAGCTTCCCCCGGCTGCCCCCGCTTTGTAGGAGCGTGGTGGGAGCCACATCTCCAGCCACCTTCTCGCTGGGCCCCACCGGCCCCGTGGTACAACACTGGGGGTACCAGTGGCAGATCCCACCCTGCCCAAGCTGTGGGCTTCCCCTGCCCTTTAATCCTCCCTGGCTGTTTAGGGGAGACTGAGATTAAGCTTTTCTCCTAAAACCTGGAGCAAGGACTAAGATGTGCCGGGGACACAGAGGGGCTGGGAACACCATGGGATTTATCACCCCACAAAAACATCCCATGCCTAGAACTTGGATGAAACCTTATTTTGTAAAGGTGAAAAAGTTTTAGAAAGTGGTAAACAATTTAAAGACCTTAATATTCCTCATAGCCCCTGGTATTCCCCAGCCCCTGGGAACCGGTTATCTTCTGCAAGGAACACAAAGCAATCACAGAAAACATCCATTCTCTTTTGAAAGCATTTTTCCATTTCGAATGTGACTTCTCAGCAGCACCTCTCTCCCCTGTTTGTGTGGGTGACCTTATTTCAATTATCTCGGATTTTTTTTTCTTGGTAACCGCTTAAGAAAAGGCTGTATTTTAAAACCACACAAAACCTGGGTTTCAATTCCTCCTCTCTCCCTTTTCAAGCCCAAAGCCAAGCGCTAAAGGCTGATACCTCACCCGATGGGTACCCAAAGTAGATCCATGGGCTTGTTACCCGCTGGGAGTCGAGGGGTGCAGACGGGGCGGGGGAGGCTGGCAGGCTGAGCATCAACAGCTGAGGCACCAGGGATTTGAAACAAGGAGGAGGTTTTCCCCCCAAGGCAAGGAAAAGAAGAGCCAAAAGCCCTGCGGGATTTGCCCAGTGGAGACAAGCAAATTTTCCTGAAACTTCAGCGCAAACCATATGGATTTTTAAATTGTTTTTTAATTAATCACCCAAGGGGAAGTTCTGTAAGGCTGTTCCACAGGACACCCCGTGTCCTCAGCCCCAGCCAGACCACAGCCAAGAGACCCGTTTGGTACCTGCCAGGAGAAACCCTGGAGCAGACAACGAAGATGCCCACCTGCTTAAATCGGGGAAGGGGGATACTCATCTGGACAGGGAGTCACGGCAAAGCAAACCAGACGCATGAGACAGACCAGGAGGAAAACACATCTCCTCTTACCTCGTCAAACCTGGCCTCGTCCTCGCAGTTTTCAAGCACTCGGGTGTAGAAGGAGAGCCTGGAGAGGGGAGAGGAAAACCAGGTTGGTTGCAGCGAGGTACTGCACACCGCAGGCACGTGTGGGTGTGCGCAAAGGGGTGCAGAGGGGACACAGCCCACGCAAGAGGGTGAATCCAGCTACGACTCCCCAGCACCAGCACTAAACACCACATTAATCTGCTTTAAGAGCTCGGTAAGAAGGTGTTTTCTGGAGTGTGCTTAACCGGTGCGTTCAAATCTTGTCTCATCTATTGTAGAGCAGGGGGATGGGGGTTGTGGCGGTTTCTGCAGAGGCTTTTATGTGGGTTCAGCAGGGGCTCCTCAAGCTTTGGGGTATTGGGATGCAGGTCTACACACCCCAGCGGTGCGTTCAAAGCCCAGGGATGAGATTTAAGACCAGCTGCCCCAAGAAAACCAGCCCCCTCCTGCCCAGAGCGGAGGATCCGCACATTTGAGCCCAACCGCAGGGATGCGGCCACACGTGCCCACCCCGATGGCAGCATCCCTCCACTGCACGTACCTGGGTTGGTGGGGTGCTGCCCCAGGGCAGGGACCTGGGGAGGATGAGGAGCTCAGGCTGCTCCGCCTGGGCGGGCAGGGGAGCGTCGAAAGCCCCCGGTCAGCTGGGAGCAGGGACGAGAGGAGAGGAGGAGCAGCCAGGCGAGCTGCTGTGGAGGGGAAGCCCAGGGGGGGCAGCCAAACATGTGCACTAGTTATTATAATAATCAGGTTTTCCCAAGGAGCCCCAGCTTATAGATTGCCCCGTGCTTTCAGCTGCTCTCAGTAGGATAACCTTACCCACCCACACCCCCCTGAATCAATATTTCTAGTTAATAACTACTTCATAACCCTGCAGGAGGAAAACTTATAAAAATGCTAATATTTAATCACGGAATCACATTGAGGTTTTCCCTTCCAGAAAGGAAAACTCTCTTCTGGGTAATTAAATCCAGCTTTGTGCGTGAGTCTGGTTTGGGCCCGGCATTGCACGGAAAACCCTGTGGTCAGGAGGAGCGGACGCCAGGGTACCCCTTACTGCTGCAGGGTCAACTTTAGAACAGACACAAATATTTTACTTTATTTTGCCAAAGATTGCGATATCCTGATGACATGGCTCTTTGCAGGGAATGCCCCAGTCCATTGTAATTTGACTTACACAAGGAAAGCCAGAAAAAATCATGTTGTCAGGCTTTCTGTTGTCTGCAGCATCTGACCTGGGTAAGGCAAACCCAGCAGGTGCATCCTGTACCCCAACTCACCCTCCCAGCTCCCTGCCATGAATCACTTCACCCACAGATGCTCTAGTTTCTCAGGGATATAGGCAGAGCACTGAATTTATCTCATGCCAGTTGACTCTGGGTGAGGCTGGAGGAGACCTATGAGCCTCATCAGCTACGGGAGGGCTGCCCACCCTCACCCTGGGCATGCTGGCTGCCTCCCAGTGCAAGGGGACCCAGTTCCCTCCTTGCTTTCCGTGGGGTGGGATGGGAGCTGCACTGGGATGCAGCCTGGACCCCCTCACCCGCAGGGGGAACACGGACTGGGAATGGGACCACTCCTCCACTGAGATGGAGCCACCAGGAGTAGGGCCACCAAAATGCTCCAAGGGCTGGAGCCCCTCTGCTGCGAGGCCGGGCTGGGAGAGCTGGGGTTGTGCAGCCGGGGAAGGGGAGGCTGCGGGGAGACCTTATTGCGGCCTCTCAGGGCTTGAAGGGGCTGATAAGAAAGGTGGGACAGACGTTTTAGCAGGGCCTGCAGCGACAGGACAAGGGGTGATGGGTTTAAACTAAAGGAGGGGAGATTCAGACTAGAGAGAAGGAAGGAATTGTTCACGCTGAGGGCGGTGAAAGCCTGGCCCAGGCTGCCCCGAGAGGTGGTCGATGCCCCATCCCTGGGAACACCCAAGGCCAGGCTGGACGGGGCTCTGAGCAACCTGCTCTGGCTGAAGGTGTCCCTGCTCATGGCAGGGGGTTGGGCTGGGTGGCCTCTAGCGGTCCCTCCCCACCCAAACCCTTCTGTGATTCGATGATTTGATGGACCACAGCCTCCCAGGTGATGGGACAGACACCATGTGCCAGAGGCACAGAGCATCTCTTGGTGTGGGTTAAGGGGGAGCTGCAGAGCACCCTCGTGTAGATATGGGACCAAACTAATTGAGGAGGCGTGCACAGGTCAGGGGTGAATCAGCTGTAGGTGAACACATGTAGGAAGCAGTCTCTGGGAGAAGACACTCCAAGGGGGACAATCTGCCACCCAAAATATTTCTCCTAAAAGCATGACTTAAGCCAGCACAGTGGAACCTCCCCTGCCCTGTCCTCTCCCAGTCCAGCAAGCATGGTTGTGGTGTTTCACTACAGCGGAGTCGTCATCCACCAGAGCCGGTGGTGCTCCAGGGGGTACCCATGAACAACCTCCCTCATTTACACACACTAATCCAGAGACGAAGCCTCGCCAAGAAGCTCTTTATAACTCCATCTGCGATCAATTAGCTGATAAGCTCTCTAATTGCACCGGGGTGCAAGTTCCCCTTCACAAGTGTAATTAGGCTGGCCTAAGAGTGAAAACTGCTGCGGGCCAGTGACCCCGTATGAACTCAGACCCCGCTGGGGGACAGGAGCAGGCAACCCTAAAATGGGCAGGCTGAAGAAAATTCACCATCTTTCTGCTCTCCCCCTGCAGCCAGCCTGAAGAGCTCCTGGCGCCTCTCCCAGGCTGCTCCCATGAGTCCAGAACTGGGAGCTCCCGTCTGTGCCTCAGTTCCTCCTATTTGCGATACACAAATAGTGCAGCTACGGCTCACAAGGGTTGCCGGGAGTGCCGGGATCCCTGGGAGAAGAGGAGCAGCGTTATTCCATAGCCATCCCACATGGCTGTCAGTCTCAGCCCTTTCTCAGGAACACTTTTATCAGGGTGGTGATTTATTCATCTCCCACCTGAGCTGAAGTCAAGCAGCGTTTCAGAGCACTGCCCGCCTGCAGGAACGCACGTGGCAGCCTGTCACACTGGAATCAAACTCTTTCTTTAACTTCTTTTCGTGCAATAATAGATGCTTTTGGCTGAATGAGCAAACACCCACTCGGGGAGCTCTGCCTGAACCCCCAGGCTGTGCTAATGGAGGGTGAAGAGAGGGAGGAGGCTGGATGGCAGCTTGACTAGCAAAGAGCAGCCCTCTCTGCAATGTTCAGCAACTCCAGGAAAACCAGGGCACTGAGGGGCTGCTGTGAGGAGCACTGACGGATGCCAGGCTGGTGGAGGTCTCCTCACCCCATGCTGAAGGGGTCTAAAGCTCCCTCTAGAGTCACTGGAGAAAGGCAGGAGACTCTTCCCTCTAGTGGCCTTTGCACCAAAACCCAGAAATCCACACCGGGATGTTCCCCTGGGTCTGGCACTGAGGGTCCAGGCCAACGTGCCTGGCTCCATCCCGTCCCATCCCATCCCATCCCATCCCATCCCCATCGCATCCCCAGCCCAGCCCAGCCCCAGCCCTGCCCATCCCATCCCCATCCCATCCCATTCCCATCCCAGCCCCATTCCGTCCCTGCCCAGCCCCAGCCCATCCCATCCCCACCCCCATCCCAGCCCATCCCAGCCCCAGCTGCCCAGCCCAGCCCTGCCCTTCCCATGCCCATCCCATCCCATCCCATCCCAAGGCGGGGGTTAGCCTAGGGCTGGGCAGCCCTTGGGCAGTTTGGATGAGCCCTGACTGGAGGGAAAAGCCGTGGCCAGCCTGGATGGGGATGAGGGCAGGGGTGGCACACCATCATTTTAATCAAACAGCAAAAGTACAGCCAGGGATTTCAAGAGCAGGTCAGAGAGGATGAGGCAGCCAAGATGACACAAGTAATGCAGTGTCACAGCAGCGCTGAACTCACCGTGCCGTGCCTCTGCTGCCCATCATTCCCAGATTCTCATGGGGCAAGGGGACAGCAACGCATTGCCTGAGCCACAGAGACACTAACCACGGAGGAGCTCTGCCCCATCCATGCACCGAGTGCCAGGACGTTTCACGGCCACCTCCAGCGTGGGACCCGGTGGGGAGCAGACCCTGTTCCCAGCCCCGGAATGTGCTTATGCATGCCCGAAACAGCCCAGAGGCAGGAAAGCCTTTCAGAGAAGGCAATGCAAGGCAGTGCTTTGCATCGTCAGAGATGGGCGTCAGGAACCACCTGCTCTGGGACCCAGCGCTGGGACCCACTGGTGCAGGGCAGGGTCCAGCCCCGGTGCCTGCAGGACGCGGCCCTGGTGCCTCCAAAGCAAGGCGCAACGTGGCATGAGCCAATTCTCACAAGTACCAAAAAGCACATCAAGAAAAGACCGAAAGCATGTGAGAACTCCTACTTTACTAGTACTACAACTGCTGAAATCCATGGTGCCTCAGAAAGATCACCTTCCCATAAGGATCGTACCACTCATGGATCCTCATGGTGTGACAATTCTGGTCCCCTCATCCAGAACAAGGTCCTGCCCCCCACGCAAGGTCCTGTCCTGGATTCGCGTCCTGTGTTAGCCGGCCCCCCAGGCTCAGTGCTCTCCCACAAACCAAAATGATGCTGCTATGTGACAAAGAGCTGCCCCGGGGGTCTCTGCCCCCGGACTTGCCTGTCTGCAGGGCAGACACGGGGCTGCCTCCACTTGCTCCCCTTTTGGGACAAGGAATTTGGGTGAGATGTCAATCAGCTTTGGAGCTGGATGTGCTAAATATTGACATGACAATTTAAATTGCTGTTTCCTGTACAGGTGAGGCTTGCTGTGGCTTCTGACAACACACTGAGTGGCATGAAAAGGGAACAAAACCACACTCTCCTCCACCCGTCATCACACCCAAGGGATGGGTCGGTCCTAACCCCCCTACCTGCTGCCTTCACCGACCCAACCGTGCATGGGATCACTCCCTAACCCACTGCTACCACCCTTTTAGCAATAAGATTTTGCTAGCCACAGCCTCAGGATCCAGCCCTGCTGGGTCTGGTCACCGGGAACCTCTCCTCTAGGACCGAGCTTGGAGAAGACGGCGGCATCGGGTGTCTCTGCAGCTGCCCAGGATGGGCAGGGGAAGAGGCATCCCTGACTGGGGGTAGTGGTGTTATCTGGTGGTGATATTCACAGTGTGAGACTAAAGCCCCTCTTTGCACAGAAATTGACTGCAGCAAGCTACCAGGTGAAAAATTTCCAAACCCTGACCCAACTGCCCTTGAAGATGGCACTAAATTTCTTCCTTGGGAAAGAAATGTCCATGTGGAGCCCAGCTCCTCGCAGCTCAGCACCAGGGAAGGAAACACTCCCGGGAAGTTTCCTGTTGCACCTCCCCGGTGATAGCGATGGCAATCCTGCACCACGCAGGAGCCAGCCCGCGCCAGGGAGGATGATGGAGATGGGATCACGGGGAGCCCTGGAGAAATGCCCTGGTGCCCCCAGGCTCTGACACGGGACCTGGCAGGAGCACGAGAGGGTGGGTGCAGCGGGAGCACAGAGTGCTGATCTCAAAGCATCTCGAAGTTGGTGTCGTTCCCATGGCCCATCGGTTGGACCGTAAGGTCTTGCAGTGGCCCTTAACGCAAGGATGTTGAGGTAGGGACGGATCCTGCCCACCCGACAGGGACTCTGCGTGCCGGGCTCGGGGCCAGGCACACTCAGCACTGGAAACGTGGGTCCTCCCGGGGCTCACCGGGAAAACCCGTGGTGGCCTTTGGTCCTCCTGCAGATCCCCCCTGCCCGCTGCCAGGAGAGCTGGTGGGGTTTCACCAAGCATGGCTTAGGGCTGGGACCGCTCCAGGCTTCGCTGTCGGCCGGGGGGACGACCTGATCCTGGAGATGTATTTAGCTGCCCCTGCACTGATGCTGGGAGGCAGGGACAGGGAAATAAGGGGGTAATTGTGCCTTTTTAATGACTCTACGGCCTCTAAGGCAGTGCAGGGAAGGCCATTTCAGGCAGTGCTGGCTGGCCTGGCTTGGAGGTGATGAAAATACCTGGTCCCCTGCTCTCCCGCAGCACGTTCAGGGAGAGAAGGGATTCCTATTCCTGACTCCCAGTGCTGTCAAAACATCCCAACCCACCTTTGCCTGCCTGCCGGTGGGCTCCCGCACGACGACTGCGATCAAGGACGGATCCGGCACCGAGCCTGCCCCAAGCCCCAGGGAGGGTTGGAAAAGGTTTGGTGGCTGCTAAGGTTAAGCACCCCAGGAGAGGTTTTGCTCCTTTTGCAGCTTCCTTTGGAAAGCTTTGGAGCCGGCACGGACCCAAGCAATAAAACCAAAGCTGCAGCATCCTTAGGAGAAATCCAGGCACACGCCAGGTCTGGCACAAGGCAAGTTCTCCTCCTGGCCCTGCCAGTGACACTTTCTTGGTGGCACAGCTTTGTGACCAAACCCTTGACCCTACGGCAGGAGCCCAGCTCCCCCTAGCTGGGGCAGGGTCCTGCTCCCAGGGGGAGGATTTGCCACCCTGGGTCTTCACTTACTTTCCCCTGGATGAATCCCCCTCCCCAGGGGTGGCGCCTGCGGGCTGCAGTGTCCCAGGCTGGGTGCAGGTGGGCTGGGGGACCCCAGGAGAGCAGCTCTGGTGGGGAGGCGGGGGCTCACACCCCAGACGGGGAGGGGTGAGAAGCCCTTAAAGCCGGCAGGCTCGCATCCCCTCTTCCCAACCCAAGCACGGCCGCGGTGGGGAAACTGAGGCAGGGGGCAGCGGCGGCAGGGGCACAGCCCGTGCCGGGACCCCCCTCCCCAGCCACCTCCTCCCCACTAACCTCGGAAAACGGCTTTGGCGATGCGGTCGGCTTTGCCGCGGAGGCCGGAGACGGTGCGGAGCTGCAGCAGCAGAGCCATGGTGCGGGGCTGTGCGGAGCTGTGCGGGGCGGTGCGGGGCGGTGCGGAGCGGTGCGGAGCGGTGCGGGACGGTGCGGGGCGGTGCGCGGAGCTGCGGCGCGGTGTGTGTCTGTGTCTCTGTGTGGCTGTGTGTCTGTGAGTGTGTGTGTGTCCGTGTGTGTCCCCAGTGCTGAATTATTCAGCAGCAGCACCGCCTGCTCTTCCCTCCCCCTCCCCTCCCCCTCCCTTCCCCCTTCCCTTTCCTTCCCTTTTTCCCTTCCCTTCCCTTCCCTTCCCTTCCCTTTCTTTTTTCCCTTCCCTTACCTTTCCTTCCCTTTTTCCCTTCCCTTCCCTTTCCTTTTTCCCTTCCCTTCCCTTCCCTTTTTCCCTTCCCTTCCCTTTCCTTTTTCCCTTCCCTTACCTTTTCCTCCCTTTTTCCCTTCCCTTCCCTTTCCTTTTTCCCTTCCCTTACCTTTCCTTCCCTTTTTCCCTTCCCTTCCCTTTCCTTCCCTTTCCTTTTTATCTTCCCTTCCCTTTCCTTTTTCCTTTCCCTTCCCTCCCCTCAGGGAAGGTGGTTAGTTGGAGGGAGAACAGTGGGGGAGGACCGGCTGCAGGCATCTTCCCACTCAGGTTGCAGGAGGTTGTGAGTGGGGAAACTGAGGCAGGGCTCCCCCCAGCATGGCTGGGTGCACGGCATCTGCAAGCTGGAGCCTCTGGGACAAGAGTATATGTCTACCCCCACCCGATGTCCCACAAAATGTCACAGGGGAGGGGAGATGAGGGTGCTCAGGAGGGCTGGAGATCATCCCCCACTGCCTGGGACCACCAAGATCCGGCCAGCGCAGGGATTCTGCACCGTTCTCAGCATCTCCTGGGCTCCGGTGCAGAGGAATGGTGGGCTGTTACCTGTGTCCCCCCACAACGCCAGGGAGCAGCGGCGGGAGGCAGGGCTAAGATCACCCCGCGCAGCCCACGGCTATAGCAGTAGGGCCACCAGGTCACAGCCCTTCGGCTGGGCCACAAACGAGTTGGAGAGCAGGTCTGATGGGGGGCGGCTGAGGGGGCTGGGGGGGGTTAGCCTGGAGAAGAGGGGGCTGAGGGGAGCCCTTCTCGCTCTCTGCAGCTGCCTGAGAGGGGCTGCAGTGAGGGGGGGGCTGGTCTCTGCTCCCAAGTCACCAGTGACAGGACGAGAGGAACCGGCCCCAGGCTGCGTCAGGGGAGGTTTAGGTTGGATGTGAGGGAAAATGCCTTCCCTGCCAGAGCGGTCAGGCCCTGGCACAGGCTGCCCAGAGAGGTGGGGGAGTCACCGTCCCTGGGGGGGTTCAAACACCGTGCAGCCGTGGCACCTGGGGCCATGGTTTAGGAGGCCTGAGGGTGTTGGGTTGGGGGTTGGACTTGATGATCCTGGAGGTCTTTTCCAACCTGAACGATTCTATGACCCTAAGTTTGGGCCAGAGGATGGGACATGTCTGGTAGTGTTGCTGGATGCAGATAGGGCCCTGGCAGCGCGGGCGGTGTCGGTGCACGGTGGGGCTGTGCCATCCCAGCCTGGAAGAGCCACTGCTGCAACACCGGCGGTGCCGTGCTCTGCTGTGCCCGTATCCGAGCTGCGGCGTGCTCCGTGCTCCGCCCTGCGTGTTTGCCATGTTCTAGGCTGAACCTCAGCAGCATCAAGTGGGGTTTCCAGACATAAGTGACAGCTTTACAATCTAGACTTGCTGGCTCTGTTTGGAGCAGGTCTTGCCTGTAGGGTTGCACATGAACACCCTTCCTCAAGTCTTAAACTCATCCTTTATTTCAAGGAAAATGATTACTGCATGCATTTGGGAAGAAGAAGAGACAAAGGTCTTTAGGCCTCACACATTAGCCTTTCCTGCTTGAGCACTTCCAGGAAAAATCCATCTGCGGTGTAAAGCGAACCCAAGAAAGCCTTAGCATCATCAGAGAGAGAGACGTGAGGATGAAACCTTCGCAAATGGGTAATAAAACACTGGAAATAAGACATCTGTTTCCATCTACCACATCAGGTTCTGTTAGAGTGTCTGGACTGCTGTTCTCCTACCAGCGGAAAATATCATTATGATCATTCATAAGTGCATGGGAGTGAAGAAACTTGTGGGGATTAACAGCGTGTGCCATTTCTTATTAGGTTTGTAATTACCTCCTGGCAGCGCGGCCTGGAGGTGAGGGTGCTGTAGCAGGGAGGTAGAAGGTGGCTGTGAAGGCAGCAGCGTGCTGGGTTGCTGCTGACGGCTCAGGAAAAGGCAGGTTTGTGACAATATTGGGAGGGGAAGGTGCAGCCCTGCCCAAGCTGGTCCGCATCATGTGAATGAGAGTTTGTGCCCATGCAAGAGCTCGGGAGGCGAGACCGTGCATGAGCCAGAGACGGGCCCAGTATGCCTGATGCTGCTAAACCAGCATTTTCCAGTCTCTGGTTAGATCATGGAATCATGGAGGGGTTTGGGTGGGAAGGGACCGCTAAAGGCCACCCAGCCCAACCCCCTGCCATGAGCAGGGACGTCTTCAACCAGAGCAGGTTGCTCAGAGCCCCGTCCTTCAGTGTTTAGGTTTAGGAGGCCTGGGGGCGTTGGGTTGGCGGTTGGACTTGATGACCCTAGAGGTCTTTCCCAACCTTAATGATTCTATTCTATTTTCTTCTGATTTTATTTCATATGAAATTTAACTGTTCCTACAGTAAAAGCACAGGTGGAGGGCTCTTGGGGAGTGGCAACTCATAGTTTTACTCCCAGACCTAAATAAAGAGACACAGCAAAGCAAGAAAGAAGAAATTAAGACGGAAGATGGTATACATGTGGGTCTTTAACACAGTGCATTAAATCCGACGGCGATCTGGCGACTGTAGTCACTGAAAGCAGTGCAAGGAACCGCTGCCCTTCGGGTGCTGGACATAAGCATCCTCTTAGGATGCCACAGCCTGGGAAAGTTCTTCTGCTTATGGGTGAGAGACCTCTAGAGCTCAGTGCTCTTCTGGATGGTGGAAGATCTCCGCTTGCACCCCTGGTGATTTATCCACCCATTATACCCGTAAATTGGATAATGAAGATGAGCAGGAGCAGCACAGGAACCCAACTGCAACAAAATCAACAAAACACAAGGACTGTCAGAGTACGGCATGTTAAAAATGTTCTCTCCAGCCTGAGAGCTAGAGAGGCCTGCCTGTGATCAACAGCGCAAGATGAGAAAATGCCCTTTACAAACATTAATTTCAGGTTTTTTCACAACGTCTCCGCAATTTTCACATCGCTGCATGTGAATAAAATTACACACCCACCTCTGAATCACTGATGATTGCTCTTATTTACTACGGGTTTACACCAAAGGCAAGGGGGAGAGGACTGCTTGCCAGGGCAGAATCAGGCCTTAACTAGTCCCTCCACATACACCTCCCGCAGCACCACTATCCCATTAAAATAAATCCAATTGCACATGCTGAAGCAATAGTCTTATAATGATGCTACGGAATGTTAAGTCCAAAACTAATGAAATTTTCTCTTCTTAACTATTTTTCTCTATTTTTTTCCAGCTCTTCTCCTCCCACGCTCAGAAAAATCATAGCAGCCTCCCCATTTGTCAAACCACTAAGATCCTTTACATTAATTACATAAAGTTGCTGTGTTTTTCCTTTCCCATTCTTTTTCTGTCGCCTGAGAGTCGGGCAAAGGCATCACACTCGGGGGCTGAATTTGGCCCCCTTCATCAACAGGAATCTCTGGGACAGGCTCCGAGTGATGTTTAAATGCTGATGGAGGATGCTAATACATTGTGTAAGTGTGCATATTTTCCTGCATTATGTTTCTCTTTTCATGCCATCCAGGCTGCTGCGTAAAACCCCCAGGAATGCGATAGCCTGAGCGGATCCAGGCTGCTGCAACACAGCCCGAAGAAGGCAGTTCTTCCAGTAACATACCTGCAATAAACGTGCCAAATAACCTGCTCCAAATTTTCTCCCGATTGCTAGAAAGGCTTAATGGATGCCTGAACCACCCCCTTTCATTGCATCTGCAGGGAGGAGGCTCTCTGCTGGAGCTGCAGCCATCAGGCATCCCAGCAGATTGTATTTCACCCCGCCATCGGCCCTCCTCGCTCCCGGGAGGATGGAGGCAGCACGGGGCAGAGCCCATCGAGGGGGCAAACGGAGCCCTGCAGAGGGTCCTGGTGTCCTGCCGGCTGCAGGCAGCGTGGTCTGGGGACAAAGTCCTTTGGGGACAGCACATTGGTAGGGTGGCAGGGCAACGCAGCAGCAGGTGGAGGGGGGAAGCAGAGAACAGTTATGCAGCTCTGGCTGATGGGCTCCTTTCAGATATAGAAAATATCCTTATCAGAGAGCTCTCGAGCCAGGACGTGCGGCAGCTCTGTGCGAGGACAGAGAGAATTTCATTTTCCAGTGGGTGATTTTGCTAAGAGAAGTATCACCTGCCCTTCCCTCCAGGCTGCTTTATTTACTTTTCAAAGCAGATCCCCACGCTGGGTCCACTGTCTGCCGAGGTCCCCAGTGGCTGCGGTCGCCCTCTCTCCCATCGGCAGCTGAAGTCCCAAATCCTGCAGAACAGGAGCAGGGACCAAACCAGCTTTTCCGTCAGCATTGGCCTGGAGGGAAGCCCTGGCCAGGCAGCAAAGGAGCTGTTGCTGGAGGCATGACAAAAACAAGCAGAAAAGACCCTGCTGCAATGCAGATGTTCCTCAGACCAAGTCCAGGTCCCACGGTTGCAGGCAGCAGATGCCAGAACCTCCTTGCCCTGAGGGACAGCAATGTGCATTTCTGCATTTCCCATCAGACTAATTTTTTTTTGGCCCTTCTCTTCCTTGTGTGGATGCTGTCCCTTTGCTCCAGCAACAAGAACCGAGCTACAGCCTTGGAGGGTGAGTAAGAAGGACACCCTCATGGAGGCCAAATACCCAAACCAAAACACCTTTCTGGAGCTTCCTTGGGAGCTGTCAAGTGCCTTACAAATACCACTTACACCACAGCTCCCTGGAGAGCAGTTACACCAATTTAGCCCCACTGAAAGGGAACTGAAGCCCCCGTGGATGAACCGACCCATGGAGCAGTGACTGTGCCCTGTAGGTGCATGGAGAGCACCCAAGAGACTTAGTCATGGCTACCAAAGTTGGGGGCAATGAATGAGCAGAAAAAGGGCTGGGAGCAACCCTTGTCTCCTGTCATTTTTCATCGCTTCACTCACAGACCCCATCATTGAGATCCCAGCTCTTCCTGACCTTGACTCTGCCACTGCAAGTCTCCCTCCATCTGCCGTCGCTCCCCCTACCACCCCAACAGTTAAGTCTCATTTTAAAGAGTTTCAGGGATGCAACTGTCATGAACGAGGCTTTGTGGGATAAAGCTGCCTCGTAGCATCATCTAAAATTTTGAGTGCTGGAGTGGGTGGCTCTGCATGTGAGTAGCGGTTTCTGAAAAAAAGGGGGAAAACACTGTGGAGGCAGTTTTTGTACATAAGCAGACGCGTGAGCAAGTAAAAAGGGTGCAGCCGTGCAGGGAATAGGTGTGAGCTCTGCACCCTCAGTAACTGCAGGTCCTTCTGCCATCGGATCATAGAATCATTGAGGTTGGAAAAGACTTTTAAGGTCATCGAGTCCAACCATTAACCCAGCACTGCCAAGTCCCACTAAACCATGTCCCTCAGCGCCATGTCTACACGTCTTTTAAATACCTCCAGAGATGGTGACTCAACCTGTGCCAGTGCTTGACAACGCTGTTGGTGAAGAAATCTTGCTTAATATCCAACCTAAACCTCCCATGGTGCAACGTGAGGCCGTTTCCTGGCACGATGACAAGACCCTCACTCATTTCCAGAGCAGTTGAAACATCTCCCTGGGGTTTCCTGGCAGGGCTGAGCTGGTCTGTGCATTCATGGAGAGTCCCAGGCTCTGTTATAGTCCTCACATCTGCAGAGGAGACACCCGGGCTCCCTGGGACCCCACCCAAACCCATAATTTTCAGGAGGACAAAGAAGATGTGTGCAGGTGAGACCAAAGCTCCCTTAGCTCTGAGAGAGCAGCTCCAGGCACTCTTGTGCAATGCCTCTCCCGAAAGCAAGCTCCATTTAAACGCCCGTGAGGTTCTGCCTCTGTGACTGCTGTTGGAAAGCCATTGCTGAACCACACGGGTCTCGTGGCCAGGCGCCTTAGGCTAATTTGCAGCCTCATCCTGGTCATGGTTATCTTCTTTCTCACTCCCTTCTGTTTTCCCCTTTTTCCCTCCAGAAGAATTTCATAAGTGAAATCTTCCCCCCCCAGCCTCTCTTAGCTGACTAAACAAGCCCAGCTCTTCGCACCTCCCCCTGATGGACAGGATCTCTCTTCCCTGATCATCTTCACCTGCAGCTCCTCAGGCCAGGGTGGTGGTACCTGGGGCTCCACATCGTCCCCCCAGGCCATGCTTGAGGGCACAAACACCACCGGTGCTTGGCACTGGGCAGCATCTCCTTGCAGGTCTGGGACTCTCAGGCACGGTCAGATCCTTTCCCCTGCTCTCTAATGCATATTACACTCCATGAGTGATCTCTGTGCAATGTTCTCACCCTCCCTTCCAGCATGTCCTCAGCAGGTTTATCCGCTCTCCTCTTTTACGCCACAATCGTTAGTGAGTGTTGAATGCAGCAGGTCCCGCGTTTGGCTCCCCAAGGACTTCACTCGAGCTGCCTTGGGCCTGGCCCCTCTCCCTCCACCACAACCCGTCTCCTCTCCTTTACCAGCTTCTTCACGGCCTTCCAGCTTCGCACCAGCTCCCGCCCCCTCCAGCTGCGCCAGCAGCCCACCTCCCCTGCCCCGGCTGCACTAACCCCTGCTGGAGGAGGTCCAGTCCCCTTCCCCAGCCAGAAGATCAGCAGTTTTTGAAGCAAGCCATTTAGTCGGTCTAGCAGGAGTGACTTTTGCTAAATCCATTTGGCCTTTTGCATCATTTTCCACTTACTTTCTTATCTTCTCATTGTATCCTCCGAGACGGGTGGGAAAGCCGTGCGGGGCCGAGTCGCAAGCCCACAGTGAGCCGGGCGACCTTCTCGCCCCCTCTTAAACGCCAGAGCTACCCTTGTCACACAGTGGCTGTAGCAATGCAGCTGCTCTCAATGAGGGGATTTTTGAAATTATTATTATTTTAAATTTAAACGGGAGGTTTTCCCATTTTCCTGAGCTCAACACAATTATCAAACCGAGCTTTCCTCCTCTGCCCACCCTGCAGAGGGGAGCCGGCTCTAAGGACATGCAGTGGTTTTCTGCGTGAGGTTTCCCACGCCCATAGCAAACCCCCCTCCCAGTTTCTCACCAGTCCCATGTTGGCTGGATCCACATCTCACTGGGAACGAGAGAAGATGGCAGCGGGAGCCTGCCCAGCTCGGCCGCCGAGCCCCGGGGTCCCGCCCAGGGAGGTGCACGGCTCCGCAGCAGATCCGTGCTCGAGGAAAGCGATGCCACGTGCCTTTTGGAGACCTGAGGCTGCGTAACCTGGCGAGACCAACACGTGCCTCTGCTGCACGGCCCAGCTGGGAGAGAAGGCAGTGGGGAGACCTTCTCCCGGGCTGGCACTGGCATGTCCTAGCGTGAGGTGGGTGCTGAAAGCCCCTGGATTTCTATTTTCTTTCTGTTTCTTTTTCTTGTCTTCTATTATATTTTATTTGAATTATCTAAGAGCTTAGTTTAAGATGCAAATAAAGAAAAACCCCTCCAGTTCCCACACCTCCCAGTGCCCCTTACGAGCATAATAGGATAATTTTAATAGAATGTGCAATTATTATTTTTACATTGGTTCTTCACAGGAAACCGACCCTTCCCAAAGCCTTTCCAGGACAGGTCTCTGGTTGCCCTCCTGGGGCAGGAACAGAGCCTGCTATTCCCCTTACACAAGGAGCTGGGATAAAAAAAAACCAAAAAGCCTAAAGAATGCAATCCTGGGGACATTTCTGGACCCCCTGCAGGTGGTGGGTCAAGGGCAGGGGGTGCAGGGGTGGGTGCAGTGGTGAGGGCTGGCTGAGTGCAGGCAGTGGGCACAGGGGATGTTCAAGAGTGGGTGCTGGGGGCTGCAAGGGTCTCAGGGTGATGGGGAGCGCAGGCAGAGGGGTCTGGGAGGGTGCTGGGCTCCCACCATGTTTGTGACCCAGCTGGGCCAGGCAGAAGCAAACAGGGTGGATCCAGGGGCAGCTGCAGGGCAGGGACCCTTCACAGCCCGGACACGGCTGGTAGCAAGCAGGGGCTGGAGCATGGCCAGACCTGCAGCTCGGGGCCCCGCACCCTGCCCTATGGACACTGCACCCGTCATGGATCCTGCACCCCAGCCCAAAATGCCTGCAACCTGCCCCATGCACCCTGCACCCTTCACGGGTCCTGCACCCTGCCCCACGCACCCTGCACCCTGCCCCACGCACTCTTCATGGGTCCTGCACCCTGTCCCATGCATCCTTCACAGATCCTGCACCTTGCCCCATGGACCTTGCACCCTTCATGGCTCCTGCACCCTGCCCATGCACCCTGAACCCTTCATGGATCCTGCACCCTGCCCATGCACCCTGAACCCTTCATGGATCCTGCACCCTGCCCCATGCACCCTTCATGCACCCTGCACCCTGCCCCATGCACCCTGCATCCTGCACTATGCCCATGCACCCTTCATACACCCGGCACCCTTCATGCACCCTGAACCCTTCACAGGTCCTGCACCCTGCCCCATGCACCCTGCACCCTTCACAGATCCCACACCCTGCCCATGCACCCTGCACCCTTCCTGTTATAAGACTGTGTTTAACACGGGCTGTAAGAGCCGGGCACTGCAGGGACTCCATCTCCCCACTGCTCTGCCCTTGCAACCCCACGTCTTCGTGTTTCCCCGGTTGTTTTACATGGGTCAGGGGTTGTCTCTCATATCGGCAGTGGTAGAGAGACAAAGCGGTGGATTTTCTCACCTCCTCATGCATATCGCATGAGGGCAGTGAATAATGCATGCAGCCTTCTAGAGAGGCAGACTTCTCAAGTGCACCCTGCTAAAACACCTGCCTGGCCCTGGAAGGACTTTCGGGGCTTTTCCTCTCCCCGATAGACCCCAAAAGTCTGTTGCCCAAACAAGCTGCACCGAGTTTTGGCTCGTCCTCCCCCTGCCCTCTCAGGTGAGGCAGCTTCCCCAGCCCCTTCCCATCATATTTTCTCCCCGCTTCTCTTTTTTTCTTTCATGTCTCCTTTCATTTTGTGTAAGCAAAGACTCCTGCTGCAGCCAGGGCTGGTCCAAATTGCCAGGGGACACCCTTGCCCTGCGCAGCCCTTGCCCTGGGTGGGCAATGCCTGTCCTTGGCAGCTTTCCTCTGATACAAAGTCAGCCCGGGTGCCAAGGCTGCGTGTCCCATGCACCCAGGAGGTGCACCCGCACCCACGGGCTCCTTGCTGGTGGGGTGACGTGTGTGGCTGGCATCCATCCCTCTCGGTGATGCTCTTCAAGCGGCTGAAGTCCATTTCTCTCTTACAGGCAGAGCTATATTTATAGGAAAGATTTTTTATTATTATTTTCAATATAATTTTTAAATTATAATTTTTAATTATAATTTTTTAATAGATACATATAAAATTTTTCCTCTGGTCTTTTGAAAGCATCATTTTCAGTGCTCTGGCGACAGCCCACTCCCAGTTCACATCTCACCGCTTTAACCCCAAAGTGGGTTTGCTGCTAAAATCTCCCATCTTTCCTCTTCTTCAGCTGCTCTGGCAAAGAGCACGCTGCAGCCATGCTGCAGAGAGAAACACCAGAAGGCCTCGAGCTGCTGGCCCCGAGGCACGGGCGCTGGGCTCTGCTCTGCCTGCCCTGGGCTGCAGGCCGGGGACGCGCCTGCCTTTGCACGCTTAAACACGTCCCGTATTTTATTTTTGGCACTTGTACCCGTTCACACAAATATTGCCAGCACTGTGAAGCGTGGCAAGTGACAGGGTATGTCCAGAGGGACCTGGACAGGCTGCATCGATGGGCTTGGGCCAACTGGATGAGGTTTCACAAGGCCGAGTGCCAGGTCCTGCCCTTGGGTCACACCAACCCCAGGCAGCGCCCCAGGCCTGGGGCAGAGGGGCTGGGAAGGGCCCGGCGGAGAAGGCCCCGGGGGTGCTGGCTGACAGCCGGCTGGGCATGAGCCAGCAGTGCCCAGGTGGCCAAGGAAGCCACCAGCCCCCGGGCTTGTGTCAGCACTGGTGTGGCCAGCAGGAGCCGGGCAGGGATGGGGCCCCTGTGCTCGGCCCTGGGGAGGCCCCACCTCGAATGCTGGGCTCAGGTTTGGGCCCCTCGGGACAAGAAGGGCCTGGAGGGGCTGGAGCGTGTCCAGAGAAGGGCAGCGGGGCTGGGGCAGGGTCTGGAGCACAAGTGTGCTGGGGGGCGGCTGGGGGAGCTGGGGGGGTTTAGCCTGGAGAAGAGGGGGCTGAGGGGAGCCCTTCTCGCTCTGTGCAGCTGCCTGAGAGGGGCTGGAGTGAGGGGGGGGTCGGTCTCTGCTCCCAAGTCACCAGTGACAGGACGAGAGGAACCGGCCCCAAGCTGCGTCAGGGGAGGTTTGGGTTGGATGTGAGGGAAAATGCCTTCCCTGCCAGAGGGGTCAGGCCCTGGCACAGGCTGCCCAGAGAGGTGGGGGCGTCACCGTCCCTGGGGGGGTTCCAACACTGTGCAGCCGTGGCCCTTGGGGCCATGGTTTAGGAGGCCTGGGGGTGTTGGGTTGGGGGTTGGCCTTGGTGATCCTGGAGGTCTTTTCCAACCTGAATGATTCCATGATTCCAAGATTCTATGATTCTATTTACTGCTTTGCTTTGGATTTGTGGCCCGTTGGTACCAGTAGAGGTGAACAACATTGCAGGGCTGTGTCACATCATCCCTGGTGTGCCTCAAGAGGCTCAGACAAGAGAAATGCTCATTATTTGGCTGTTAAACCAGAGCTGAGCAGAGGGAAGGGGCCGGCACAGCTCTCCCATCCTGTATGTCTGTGAAGGAGGGTGTCGTCAGTCAAAGGCAGGGTATTTATATGTGCTGCAGATGAGGTGAAGCGAACTGTGACCTGTTGGCACTGCGCTGGGTCTGGCCACTGATGGCCTGACAGCCTTGTTGCACCAGTGGCCATGGAAAGCAGAATCCGTTTAACAGAGAGGTCTGGATTAATGACCTTCTCTTGTGAAAAATCATCTGGATCTTTAAATGAGGTGCTGGATCTTGCTCAAATACGAGCAAAGTCTGTAGCGTGCAAATCGTCATTCCCAGTTCAAGCTACACCATGGGAACTGGGCAGGGTCAGGCAGAAAAACTCACATATAATGGACTTTCCTGCAAAAGGTGGCGCTTTTTTTGTGCTGTGTTTGTCTGCTGGGCGGTAGTGCTGTCCCTGCTGCAGGACTGGGCAGGGACTGGGCTCGGCACAGGGGGCTGCTGGGGCCACCGAGCGCAGTCCCCGTGGGGGCAGGCATCAGGGCAGTGGTTTCATCCACCTGGACTTGAAAAACAACCACTTTGGCATCCCTGGGGAGGGAGGCACAAGGCACAGGACTCAGTGAGCCCCAGGGTCTCGTCGAACAGTAGATGCTCTAAGTAGTTTGTCATTGATTTTCGCCTTGAGTCATCTCCTTTCTTCAGCAGCTCTGTTTTCTTTGCCCTGGCAGCAAGGGCAAAGGGCTATATTTCCTTCTTTTCCCTTAGTTATTCCTTTTCTTCTGCCGGCTCTTGCAGAATGACACAGCTCTGCGCTCAGAGCCGAGGTCTCCTGCACCAGCTGAAACACCAGTTTCAGGTTATAGGCAGAGCGTCTCAGACTGCAGCAAAATTAACTCCACTATGCCTTGGCTGGGTTTGCTTGGTGAAAGGAAGACGTTTCCACTGACCCTTGTGAAACGCAGCAGTGTCTCGGCACATTGGGCTTTGCAGGAAAACCGGTTGCTCACAGCCATTGCGAGAAGCTGGAGGGAGAATAACGATGTATTTCCACGCTCTGGGAGTCCTACAAGCTCTCCAGGGTGAAAGCAGTTTATTTTTTTACTATTCATTATTAGTAATAACTGGGCTTCCAGCTCTGAGCATGCAAAGAGCTAAGGGAACTTTCAGATAATGCCTTTGTGGGGCAGATGAAGTGGTAGAAGTGAGTGTGTGCAGCTGTCCCCTGCCCCCAGGGCCAGCCGGCACCGCGTGCTGATGAATTCCCCATGTTGTGGAAAGGGGGCATCTGTGGGGCTGTTCCCTCACTGAGGTCAATTATTCCCTCAAAAAGCTCCTGGTTGCTTTTGGAAAGGCAGCATCATGGGGCCTCTGGGACTGTCCCAGCAGAGGTCTGGTCCCTGGAGATGTTCTGCAACATCTCCCCATCTTCCCGCCTAGCCCTGAGCGCTCTGTGAGCTGCCCGGTAGGAACGAGCTGATTTTGGTACCATATCCTCAGCCTGAAACCCCACGGTTTGTGGGAAGTGAGGCCACCAGGAGACAGCTGGCCAAAACGCATGCTGACCTCTCCTGGGTGCTGGGGGTCTGCGTGCTTGGAATAGAGGGGTCCCAATCATTCTGTTCTCCCTCTTCCTGCTGGTTTCCTGCCAGGACCAGCTGCTCCCCTTTCCCATTCCTCAGGTGCGTGGCCAGTCTCAGCACAGCCAGGGGTCGTGGTAAATCCTGCTCTGCCAGCAGCTCCCTGCCAGGGGCACCGCTAAAATGTAAGGAAGGATGCTTAAAAGGGAAAATGAAAACTGAACATGCCCCAGGTCATGAAGGCACCATTCCCTCCATCACCAGGATCCCTTGAGCAGCAGATGCAATGCTCAGATGCAATGCTGTGGATCAAATGTGTTTTTTTGTTTCTAGAGTGGGATTATTTAAACGCAGAAAGGCAGGTGGTGGCTCCCGTGACCGTTTTGCAGAGCTGTGGAGGAGAAGGGAGATCCTTGCTCCTGGAAAACCCCAGCGTGGCCCTTGCTGACCACATTTCTCATGCAGGTATTGAAGGCACATCCCGAACACAGTGTTTTCCTTCACCAACACTCAGGGAAACGCCACTGTGAGATACCCCCAGGGTCCCCAGACCGTGACGGCAAGCCAAGCAGAGGGCCAGGACTCACGCTCGTGCATCCCACTGCACACCCAGTTCAGCCTGGATGGCAGCCGATCCCAGGAGCTGAGCAAGTTTTACCAGGTGAGGACACCGTTGAAGGGAGCCAAGATGACCAGAGGCTCCCGCTGGCTGCTGGGGGCCGGAGAGAGATGACCCCTCCTCTGCTGCCTGCACATGGTGAGGCTTGCTGCCCAAAACCCGTGCGCGGGCAGCAGGCAGGGATGCCATCTCAGCAGCTGAACTTGATTTCGAGCAGCTGGAGTGTTCAGGTTCAAAACAAGCCTCGGCAGGGGGAGGTTTAACCCATCGTGTGCACACTGTGCATGCTTAATGCACGTGGGCAGCCAGGGCTGTTGCCCAGGGGGGCTGCGTGGGGAGCTGCCCCCACATTGCAGCAGCCAGCTCTGCCCCTTGCAGAGACCACGTCTCCGTGGGCTGGCATGCCGGAGGGCAGGGCACAAGGTGGGGGTCTTAAATGGAGCAGGTTCTGTCTTCAGTGGGCAGAGACTGGCGTGCACAAGCACCTGAGAAAACTCAGCATTGGAGAAGCAGCAGGAGCTGCAGGAGCTCCGAGCACCGCACTCTCCCCACACCTCGGCCACGGCAGGGCCCGTTTCTTGCCAACACTTCAAAATGCACCACGAATAACACAAGACAAGGTGCCAAATTAATGAGGCGAGTGAAGATGCTGCTTATTAATTTGCCTGTTAGCGCGGCAGCCTGAGTGTCTGAGGCAGGGCAGCTTAGGAGCACGGCTGCAACCCGCGTTTCTGCGCGGTTAGAGCAGGGAGGGGTGATCTCTATGTGCTTTGCGTTAGTAACCCCTGCAAAATCCTGGTGCAAACACGACTTGGAGCTCTGAGCTCAGCCGAAATGCCTGGATGTTTGCCTTTACCTGCAGCTGACCCAGCAGCACTGTGGGTTTTACCGGGACAAGAGCGGGGTGCTGTTCCTCCTTCCCTACTTTGTGCTGCCCGCGAAGGGAAGGGAGAGATATCCTCACCCACTCGACCTGTGAGTACTGACACCCCTGCGGACAGTCCCTAGCACATGGTGGCACCCAATTCCCAGGGCTTGGGCTAGTGGGATGAAACTGGAGAGGGAGAGTGGGAGAGCCAGCGCCACACTTGATCACTTGATCCTCCTCCTTTTCACCCAAACCTTCTGTCCTCAGAAAATTGAGAGCAGAAGAAACCAGATTAACCTGAAAGCAAAGAAGAGGTGGGCAGCGTGCCAGGCTGTGGGGCTTTTTCCCCTTCTCCTCCTGGGAATGCCAGGGCAGATGCTGCAGAAGTTGGACTGTGTGAGGGAGCTTGTCAGCATCTCTGGGGGCACAAAGGTGGACAGAAGTAGACGTAGCACTGCTGAAATGTGGATTAGGTGGCTGGATATTTCTTTTCAGCGCTGAAAGCACAGTGGTTATGTTGGGGGTGGAAAAAAATGGTCATAAATAATTTTTAGCAAGAATAAAGGGAAAGTAAAACTTGGTGGGGACGTGGAGTAGCGCAGACCACAGCCCAGATTTGGGGATCAGTGAGGCTAAACTCCACTGGGGAGACTTTGCATGTGCAAGAGAAATTTATAGAATCACAGAATCATTAAGGTTGGAAAAGACCTCCAGGATCACCAGGTCCAACCCCAACCCAACACCCCCAGGCCTCCTAAACCATGGCCCCAAGTGCCACGGCTGCACCGTGTTTGAACCCCCCCAGGGACGGTGACTCCCCCACCTCTCTGGGCAGCCTGTGCCAGGGCCTGACCGCTCTGGCAGGGAAGGCATTTTCCCTCATATCCAATCCAAACCTCCCCTGACGCAGCTTGGGGCCGGATCCTCTTACTTGAGACCATCTGACTTCACAGGCACAAACTGTGCATTACTGGCTTGCTCTGTGGCGTGGTGTCCCACCACCATCCTGGATGGACACCCACGGCACTGACAGCCCCCAGCACCCTGCTCGGCCCTCCAAGGACCAGAGGAGCCATCAGAGGAGCGTATTGCTCCCAACCAACGCAGGCTGTAGCTGGCATCCAAAATTCCCTCTTGCCTTGAGCTCTGAGCACAACAGTGGCCTCCTGGGATGATTACAGAGGACCTGAAATAGGCTGAAAATGCACCCAGAGCTGGGAGCCGAGCTGCGGTGGGAGGCAGCTGGAGCCAGCAGCCAGAAGTACATGGGTGCCCTCTAGTGCTGTATTCCTGTGGCTCAACGGGAGTATAAAATCCAAGGGGAAGAAAGCCTCCAGTCACCTTCAGATAAAATATCTTCAGATATTTTCCTTACATCTGGCTGGATCTGCCTGTGTTGTAACCTGTGCCCGTTGCTGCTCCTATCACCATGCACCTCGAAATTCAGGGTGCATCTTCCAGCCTCCTACATCTCTACATTGTCTAGATCCTCTCTTCTCTGCTACCTGCCCTTAGGTAGCTGAAGACAATAAGATGATCCGCCTTTGCCTTCTCCTCTCGGGGCTCAATAATCCAGGTCTTTTCCTCTCTTTGCACACAGAATCACAGAAGGGTTTGGGTGGGGAGGGACCTTTAAAGGCCACCCAGCCCAACCCCCTGCCGTGAGCAGGGACACCTTCAGCCAGAGCAGGTTGCTCAGAGCCCCGTCCAGCCTGGCCTTGGGTGTTCCCAGGGATGGGGCATCGACCACCTCTCGGGGCAGCCTGGGCCAGGCTTTCACCGCCCTCAGCGTGAACAATTCCTTCCTTCTCTCTAGCCTGAATCTCCCCTCCTTTAGTTTAAACCCATCACCCCTTGTCCTGTCGCTGCAGGCCCTGCTAAAACGTCTGTCCCACCTTTCTTATCAGCCCCTTCAAGCCCTGAGAGGCCGCAATAAGGTCTCCCCGCAGCCTCCCCTTCTCCAGCTGCACAACCCCAGCTCTCCCAGCCCGGCCTCGCAGCAGGGGGGCTCCAGTCCTCGGAGCATTTCTGTGCCCCCTCTGGCCCCGCTCCAACAGCTCCGTGTCTGTCCCGTGCTGAGGAGCCCCGAGCTGGAGGCGGCACTGCAGGGGGATTCCACACCATGTGCTCCAGCCCATCGCGGTGGCCCTTGCCGCAGAATGCCCATGTCTTCCTTGCACAGGGGAGCCTCAAAGCAGCCACAGACTGCAGACCCAGGGGGCCTGGATGTTGCCTCTGCCCCATGGATGGATGACTCTCTTGCTCTCACAGCCCAGGAGGCAGCTTGTCCCTCCTTGCTGTGGGATGGGATGTTGCGGGGATGCTGTGAACTGTGGCCAGCCCTGGACACCCGCGAATGTGCAAAGATTTTTGTGCGGAGCTCAGAGAAGCTGCTTAAATGAGAGGTTAAATGATGGGCATGGAGTGTTTCATCCTGGCTGTGTGCTGTGGCTAACGCTGTCTTATCAGCCCTTCGCTGTCCACCAGAAATGAGCAGGAGTGGGGGAGGCTGTCCTTCACCCAGGCCGGGTCTCATGGCAAGAGGGAAAAAATGTGTGGGATGAAGAGGATAGATGGCAGTGGATGGAGTAAAGTAGATGCTGTCAGGGCCACGAGCGCATCCCCTTCCAGGAATGTAGCTGGCAGAGGCCAAGATCAGCCCCGGTGCTGATAAGAGCTGTTGTGAGCCAAGCTGGAGGTGATGGCTGACACCTCCCTTCCTTTGGGATCTGTTTTTAAGCTGCAGATTTACCACCGGCCCCCGCCTCTGCAGCTGGCTCTGCGCCCAGGCTTGGACCTCCTCCGCTTCAACCTGGACCTAGATCTGGGCTTGACCTCAGAGCTGTCTCACTGCTGGGTGGCTCCAGGGTTGCGTCTGACCCTGACCACCCTCTCCAGACCTGATCCTGACCCTGACTTGCTGCTTCGCGCCCCTGATCCTTGCTGCTGAGGATCTTGCTGCTCCCTGACCTGTCCCGACAGAAATGATTTGTCTTTGACCAGCTCCTGGAGGGACAATGTGTCCTCAAAGGGGCACAAGCAGTGGCCTTGAAAGCAATCTGTATTTTCCCTCTGTCCCTTCAAACACGTCCTCATCCGCAGAATCTTTCCTGATGCAGATGTGTGACTGAGCCCATCTGGGTAATGCCAACACGCAGAGCTGCTCCTGCATTAATATTTGTGGCCTGGAGGTCACGGGTGCTTGCAAACAGGAGTGCGCCGCGTGGCCTTGCAGCCTCAGCTCTGACATGGCACAGATAAACTCTCCCAGTTCTGCCTTTCTCCTTGCATTCGGCAGCGGGCAATAGCCGTGCCTATGCAACCCCTGACAGCACGACTTGGGGGCACCTGGGGGGCTCAGGGGCAGGCAGAGGGAACTCAGGAACTGGGAGCCCCAGGGTTGCATCAGCCCAGTGCAAGGTCAGATTGAACAAGTCCTCTTGGGGGGACAGCGCTGCAACATCCCCTGCTTCTGCAGCTCTGCTGGGGTGAACAGAGCCAGGTCTGCCAGTGCCCCAGGGCCCTCAGAGCACTGCGCTATGGCCCCTGCCTGCACCTCCGTGACCCCTGCCTGCACCTCTGTGACCCCTGCCTGCACCTCTGTGACCCCTGCCTGCACCTCTGTAAGCTCTGCCTGCACCTCTGTGACCCCTGCCTGCACCTCTGTACCTGCTGCCTGCACCTCCGTGACCCCTGCCTGCACCTCTGTGACCCCTGCCTGCACCTCCGTACCTGCTGCCTGCACCTCTGTGACCCCTGCCTGCACCTCTGTGACCCCTGCCTGCACCTCCGTACCTGCTGCCTGCACCTCTGTGACCCCTGCCTGCACCTCTGTGACCCCTGCCTGCACCAGAACTACCAGACCTTCCCCTCGGGGAAGAGGGTCACCTCCCCTGGAGCGATCCGAGATAGCCCTTTCCAGTTCAGAGCCAAAGCGATGGAGTCCACCCTGCCCTCGGTGGAAACCTGGTTGTGCAGCTGCGAGGAACAACAGGAAAATAAAGGAGAGGGAGCTGCCTGCTGCCTCGGGCTCTGCGAGCCATGGGGTCCTGCCCGCGTGCGGCAGGGATGTCCCTTGTTTGTGGCCCCCAAGGAGAGGGGGCAGCTGCCCACCACACCGCTCCTCCTGCCATTCGGGATGATCGATGGGTTGAGGACAGGCAGGGGATTAGCTCGGTTTCATGGGGGCAGGCAAAACGCCCCCTCTCTGCCCCTGCCCGCTCACGCTGCTGCCTCCGCCGGGGTGGAAAGGTGGGTCTGCCCCGGTCCAGGCTCTGCTCGTGGTGGTGGTGGGGTCACCCAGGACCCTCTCACCTGGGTATTGCAGTGGTGGGGAAGAGCCCATGGGCTTCAGCATAGTCACCGGTGACCTCAGGCGGGGTGATGAGTCTGTGCGTGGCATGAAATCATCCAGGACAAGGGCTGGCTGCAGGAAGATGCTGCTAAACCCTCTGTGGGACTCCCAGTCCAGCGGCACCACCCGGCAGCCAGACCATAGGTTTACAGTGGGTGGGTGACTGGCAGTGGTCAAAAAAGCAAATCAGACCTCAGGAATACTTAGGAAGAGCGTTGAGAGCAGATCGGGCAGTACTGGGAGGCAAAGGGGGTTTGCCCTCCCTGCTCCCCATGTGTGGGGTGGCCGTCCTGCCTCCAGGAGATGGGGGAGCAGGAGGGGGAGAGATGCTGGAGCAGGAGAAGGTTCAGGGAAGGGCTTCAGATCAGCTGGAGGTCCTCGTGGCATCCCTGCAAGAAACAGCCGTGCAAGCCAGAGCCCAGCAGCCTGGAAGAGAGGGTGGGGGGACGGGGCAGAGGGTCAGAGGGGTGGCTGTTCGCTGGCTCATCCCATACGAGAGCAGAACAGGACCACGGGAGGTTACCACGTGTCACGTCCAACACAAACCCAGCGGGGTAATTCTTCTGAACTGCAGGGCTCCCCCTCCCAGGATGCTGCGCATGGCGAAATCTGACATGGTGTCAAAAAGCTACCAGAGAAATTGGTGGGAGAAAACTTCTCTCAGAATGACTCTACAAGGACAGCGAGCCTGGGGCGGGTGTGCTTTGCCAGGAGGAAGGGGAGCTTAATTCCTTCACCCTCTGGGAGGGCTTGTGCTCCCTGGAGAGCACATTAGGATGGGTTAAGCCATGCCAGGGCTGGTAGGACAGTGTCCCAGTGCGGGCAAGTTGTGATGCACAGGCTTAGCCCTGCTTAATTTATTTGAGATGTATTTTCACCTGCGATTTTGGAAGTGGGTGACGTGGCAGGGCACGAACAGAGTCCGTCACTGATGGTTACGACCAGGGCTCTGCCCCCGTGTGCCACCCATCCATGAGGGGACGTGGAGCCTTTGGGCCACTACCGAGCACCCTTGCAAGGTGTGTCCGTGTTTGAGAGACATCTGCTTACCTCTGAAGAGCATTTCCCTGGGTGTCAGCCTGTGCCCTTCGCCCATGGGGCTGGAGGAGGGGTCCGGATCCCTCTTCTCCACCATTACAGGCAGAGCTCCATCACCTACCCCATCTCGGAGCTGCTGGGAGGGAGGGCAGAGGCAGGAGGTCCAGCTCAGCCCCGGCACCACTGGACCCTGGGGACAGGAGAAGCCTCGTGTCCTCACCCCGCTTCCACCCCAGCTGCATTTTTCCTCCTTGTCTGATTCATAACCAGCCTCCTGCCTGACTCCCAGGGCTGATTCAAAACACAAAAGTACCCCAGCAATCAGGGGCTCTTTGTAGCAGCTCTTTTGGAAAACCAGATATGGTTTTTTAGTAGCTTTTTATTGACTTTTTCCCCCCTCTCACTGACATCTGAAGTGAAAGAACCCTTTTAAACTTATCTCCTCATTACCCCCCAGCCAGAACGTTTCATCCAGTTAGAGCAAGCTGATGGGGACTTAACTACTGCAGCACTTCAAAAGCCCGGGTTTAACACACCAAGGCAAGCCCTCATGTATTTTAGTGCATTACTAAAATCCCTTTAAACTCCTGTCAGGTCATCATTCGCAGTGAGACAGAGCTGTGCATGCTTTTTAGGGCTTGTTCCTTTGCCAAGATCAACCATGCAGCATTTACAGGCTGGGGGAAGGATGCGTGCAGCAGCCACAAGGAAGAAACTCACTTTGTGCCAGTGGTGCAAAGACCAAACACCAAGAGACATCTATTCATGTGCACTATAAGACAAAAATACATTAATGGCATCATTTCCACCAAATTTCCTTTGCCCCCCTGGAAGGGCTTTGTGTGTTGCCCCTGACATGGCTGCTAAGGTGTCCTGGGAAGGTTCACCCCTTGCAGGTCCAGGATCTGATCCTGAAATTGCTTTTAGGCACCTGGGCGGGGGGATGCTGCGGGAGCATCTGCACAGCAGAGCGGGGCCATGGGTATCTCTGTGCTCGCTCCTCTCCCGGGAGCTCTCTGCTGGGTTTGTGGGGGCTGCTGGGGTCCGTGGAGCACCCCTGCCTGCTCTCCCCAGCTCACAGCCTCCACCCGGGGTGGCCGAGCCCAAACCCTCCTTGGCTGATGGCTCTGGACCGTGGCCAACGCAGAGTCTAACATATCCGATGCCAAGTGAGGACCTTTTCTTTTTTTTTTTTTTTTTCCTTTTTATTGCCTTTTCACACTCTTGTGAGCTCCCTCTGCGGTTCCTCACCATCAGCCCGAGCCCCTCAGCATCACCAGCCCCCCTCCCTGCAGATGCTGGAGGAGCTCCATAACCCCGTCCTTGAAGCGCCCTGGAGCTCCCCCGCACATCAAAGCCAGTGCTGCAAATAAATCTCTCTTGTTTTCTTTGCTCTGGCCAAGACTTCCAAGACGGACTCATCCTTCCAGCCACCCCTGGAATTTAATTCAATTAATTTAATTTAATTTAAAACCCCTGGTATTTAATTCATGCACGGCACAGTCCGAGCACCGAACCCTGTGAGGTTGTTCCCCATCACGGGGAAACTTCTCCCTCATCTCCCCGCTCCATGAATCACAGTGGCAGCGGACAGGGAGCCCAGGGGTTCCCAAATCACGTCCCCAGAAGATGACCGGTCCGTCACCATGTCCCCGGGAAGGGCTGCCTGGCAGGGAGCTGGCAGGGGAGGTGATCTTACCGCAAATACCCGACGCGGGGTCTATTTTTAGCCAGGGACATGCTTTGTCACTGCCTAGGACGTCCCGACGTGCAGAGCTATGGTGTGCAGAGAGCACGGTGCAGGTTTGGTGCCCGGCAGGACTGACCTGCGGGCAGGGAAGAGATCATTGCCCAAATACACCCTGCAGGGTTTAAGTACAGGAAAGCAAATGAAAACAGATGGAAAAGAATCCCACAGTGAAGGAACCTTTCTGAGAACACCACTTTGGGTTTTCCAGGCTTTAAACCATGCTCATAATTACTGTGTCCAGTGTAACAGAGGCAAGAGCAGGTTCAACAGCTTTCCTGGCTCCTCTCCCTCCACCTCCCCAGCACTCTCGTGAAGGCACCGAGAACACCTCGGCCTTTTCAGGAGGTATTTTAAGCAACCTGTTCTGGTGTCCCCATTTTAGTAGCTCTTTAATGCAAAGAGAAATGGCGACGTTTGCAGCACGGGAGCACCCAAACTCTGCCAAGGGTGCAGACGATCCTTGCCACGTTTCTGAATGTCTTTAATAGGAAATGTGGAAGGCAGAGGAAGGTGAAAGCCCTTCTGCAGCATCACCTTGCCCAGCCTTCCCCACTGCAGCTCAAACATTAGGGTGAATTATTGGTGTGTTTAGTCCGTGCCCCCCTCCCTGGAGCTCTCGCACCCATGATATCCGCTCTCCATCAGCCCAGGAGGGTGGGTGCTTCTCCCCTCCCTCTTCCCAAGCAGCACAGATCCAGCAAACAGCCCCATTTTCTGGTGCTTCCCCCACTGCAGAGGGGTTTGGGGCTGCTGCGGCACAGGGGCTGGCCCCGGCACCCAGGGTGGCAATCATGGGGGGCTGAGAAACAGCACGATCCCGATGAAGCACATTTTTTGGGGGGCATTTGGAGCTGTATAACTCCCCCTAGAACAAGAAGCAGATTAAAACCGCTTCAAGTTTATACCCTTAAAGCCTCTCTCAGGGTTTCTGTGGCTTTCTCGTGCTCATCGGGGCTTTGATGATCGGATCCTCTTGCTCTGCGGCCCTGGCATCTCGCAGGCAGGGTCGCAGCAGGGGTGAGACCAGGCTGCTGGGGTGGTGCTGCTGGTGGAAGGAGTTCCCCCCACCCCAAATCCATGCTGTGTTTCCAAAGCAGAAGACATGTGCCTTGCAGCAAGGTGTCTGTCCTGCTAGGACAGGGGACAAGCCTGCTGGGGATTTTTCCCTTTGCTTCTCCCTTTAGAGGGCACCAGCGAATTGCAAACGGTGCTCTGCGGTCACTTGGCAGCGCGGTCAGGCAGAGGGTGGGCGACGGGACCCTCAGGCCTTTGGGCTGGTTTCCAAGCTGGCTGCTTGCACGGGCACCACATTTGCCTTGCTCCGTCCCGACTCAGTGTTT
The DNA here is from genome assembly GCF_949628215.1 of Phalacrocorax aristotelis. Classification (NCBI taxonomy): domain Eukaryota; kingdom Metazoa; phylum Chordata; class Aves; order Suliformes; family Phalacrocoracidae; genus Phalacrocorax; species Phalacrocorax aristotelis. The sequence goes on from NC_134278.1 coordinate 1,302,469, forward strand.
GCCCCACGCAGGTGCCACGGTGCCGAGGGGCAGCGGGGCTTTGCTCGGCGCGGCTGCGGTGCAGGGACACGCAATGCGTGTGCAGGCAAGGCAAGGGACACCCGCTTCCCCTGCCTCAGTTTCCCCTATCGCCTCCCTCGCTGATCTGGGCTCTGCAAGCAGGGGTTTTCCCTGGCACGGGGGAGGCTGAGGCACCCGGATCCCACCGGCACCGTGCCTGCTTGTGCAGGACCTGCACTCGGGCATCCCTCCTGCTCCCGCCGTGGGCTGGGGTGAGTGACAGGGGAAGGGCAAGTTAGAATAAGAGGGTGCCTCCTGCTTGCACAGCAGAACCAGGGCATGGGCAGGGTCCCTTCTGGCAGGGGAAAGTGCTGAAGTCTGCAAAACCCGGCTGTGTTTTCCAGCTGCTTTGGCTCCCAGCCCTCTGAGATAGTGTTGCTCGCCTGCAGGGCCCTCTCCAGGACCTGGGGAGACGGGAGAGCTGCAGACACCCCCCAAAGGGGACAGGGAGCCCCACGGCGCTGTCACTGTCTGGGGCCAGGAGACTGGGAAGGCTCAGCCACATCTGGGATTAAAACCCACCATCCAAGCAGGCCGTTGCACGTCCTTGGCACAGCGGGAAGGGGTTCTCCTTTGCAGTGCAGACTGATCCTGGCCATCACGTGCTGCTGCTCCTGTGATGCTGGAAGAGGCTGGATGAGGTAACCCCAAAGGTAATGGGGTGAAGGGGAGGGCGAGAGGGGAGGAGTAGAAGCCTGGGTAGAAATAAAGGGTTGGAGCATCCCCTCTGCAGCAAAAGGCAGGGGCAGGGTACAAAGATGGTCTTGAAATAGCTCAAGATGGTTGGAGTTCTTGGGGGAAAATGTGTTGAAAAAAATCCCTTCAGGAGTGAGACCTCCCTGCACTGAGCCCCTCTCGAAATCCCACTGGGCTCACCCCAAGCAGCTCCCTCAGGGAGTGGGGGAACAGGGTGGGGGGGTTACATGCAGACCCCATTAGAGACATGACAAGCCTGCTGGGGGCTGTCCTGTGGTGGTCTGGGGCACCCTGAGCAGCACCCAGCCCTGCAAGCACCGCTGGAGCCAGTGCACATCTTGGAGGTGAAGGTGCTGGGGGCAGGTCCCCCATCCCAGGATACTCCACAGAGGGACCAGGCAGAGCCCTGGGGACCCGTCCCGGTCACCACCGAGAGGTCACTGAACCTGAGATACTGAAAAAACAAACCAAAACATGTAGCGCTCCAGGGACCAGCGTTTTCCAAAAGAATTTTATTTCACTGGAAAATCTCCAACCATCAAAAAGATGATGTAAGGATAAAATCCAAAGTGTCAGGGAGGACTATATAAGGCGGTGCATAGATGGTACGATGTCATCAGTCATTAAAACATGCTCGGGAGCCCGGAGGTGCTCTGCTACAGCAGAAATTTGAGGGTCACGGCCTCAAAGGCTACACCAGTGTCACCGGGAGCGCTCTGTGATCTGCAGGTCCAGGAGCTGCGCCCTGGCTGGTAGGAAACACCACTGGATTCAGGGGAGGAACATGGACACAGTCACAGACCGATGGGGAAGAGGCACCCACCGACGGGGACAGTACAAGTGTCACCAGCACACCTGGTGTCCCAAGACAGCGAAAACCCCGTTAACCCTAAGGGAACGTGCCCAGCACTTTCCTGCAGCTCTGGGGAAAGGGGCACCAGCTCCTCCGTGCTGCAGAAGGGGAAGGTGCTCCTCTACTCTGCGAGGCTGCATGGCAAAGAGGTCTGCAGGGCGCAGCATGGGACTGGGTGCACCTTTGCGGCCACGGTGTGGGGACCAAGCTGTGCACGCCGCTGCCCTGGGGTGCTGCTCCTGCGGGCAGCGCTGGCCGTGTTGGGGGGTGGCCATCAGTGACGCTGGCTCTGCTCACTTTGGTGGGTCTGTAGTACCCAGGGGCTGGAAAAGCAACATGCTTGGATATGCCCAGACATCTTCTCACTTACAAGTGTCCTCTCTGCTCCTCAGTGTGGCCCTAGACAGTGTGGATCAGCTCTGTGTAAGCCAGAGGCGGGGATTTCCCCTGCCAGCTCAGGCCCAGGCTCTGGGATGGGTCTAGCCTAGCGAGGACCATTTCCTATTTCTCTCCTTCAGGGGTGCCCATGCCTGGAGACCCCACACCCCGCTGAGCTGCCCCTTTTCCAGGTGGAAGAGCTCTGCTCTGTCCTCTCCCTCGTGCTAGGGCAGCCAGGCCACTCGGCTGGCACCCCATGCCATCTACCACAGCTTTCCTTGGGATGTGCTTTCCAGAGCTGCTGTCCCCCTTCAACACCCCTAAACACGCTGCTGGAAGTGATGCCCCCCCTTCGCTCACCCTTGCCTTCCCCCTAACGTGGGGTTTGCCCTCAAGCCCGGGCACCTCTCCGAGCAGTCGTACTATGTTTAAAGCCCATCATGGCTCTCTCTTTCCCTTGTGCATTACTTTGCACTCAGCAATGTTGGATTTCGTGACCGATCTCCTGCCGAGGCAGCCTGCAATGAGACCTCCTGCACCTTGCCTGGCTGCAGGCTGGGTTTGAGTGTCCCAGCCCACTTGGTGCCACTTTTTCCGTGTCACCTATGAATGCTGTTGGGCACAGAGCTGCAGAGAGCCACACCAGCAGCTCTCCTCTGCTGGGAAGAAGACCCATGCCCACCCCTGCTCACTCCATCTGCTGGCCCCCAGCAACTCTGAAGATGCAGGAGGGTGGCCCAGCTCATCCACCCGGCTTTCCCAGCCTCTGCTGTGGGTCTTGGTCAAACCTGCCTGGAAAATCTAAGTATACCCTGAATACTAGCAGAGACTCCAGCCCTTCACACAAGCATGGGGAGAAAGGGAAGGAAAACCCTTCACTCCCTTCATCCTTTCAATTATGGCTTGCCCTAAGAGGCGGTCGATGCCCCATCCCTGGGAACACCCAAGGCCAGGCTGGACGGGGCTCTGAGCAACCTGCTCTGGTTGAAGGTGTCCCTGCTCACAGCAGGGGGTTGGGCTGGGTGGCCTTTAGCGGTCCCTTCCCACCCAAACCCTTCTGTGATTCGATGATCCACCACAGCAGAGATGTCAGGGATAAATGACGTGGTTGTTTACTGCACTCTTCCCACCCTCCAGCCTGTCCCATTAATTAACTCAGGCTCTGTGTTTTGCAAATGCAGGTTGATTTTGTCCAGACCCAGCTTAGCTCCAAGCAAGCCCTCTCCTCCTCCTCCTCTTGTGCCCCTGGAAAGCCGCCTCTCCCTCTGACCACCGCTGCCCCTTCCCCACCTCATCTGCTCCCAGGTCCCATCTCAAACCCGTGAAGGTGGGGTGCCCCCTCCCCACCAGCCCGGGCATCAGCTGGCACAGCCACGGGCGCCATTTAACCAGGTAAAGGTTAACCCAGGTCGGCGCCCGCCCTTACAGCCCCAGCCCTGCCGTGTTTTTCCAGCTACGGAAGCGGGCAGGTAGATGGTTACGGGATCGATCTGCTGCTTTTTTTACTGTCTTGATAATTTGTTTTATCTTTCTGCGCTCCACCTCCCCGAGACAGTGACATTGGCTTTTTCCCACCTTTTTTGTGTTTAGATGGGAGCTCCTTTGGAAGGGAGATACATGTTTTATTGCCTATTCATCCAGCCTGCGGCACAACGCACGCCTGGCGTTAGGCGGGGATGTTAGATACTTGCATAAAACAGATGACCCATAATAACGAAGTGTTTTCTGACTCCCATCATGAAAAAAAAAAAACCCCTCTTGGCTCCCTGGCCCCAGCTCTGTGCAAAATTCAGCAGTACAAAAGCAAACCAGAGCTGCTCCCTGACGGTGCCGGTGTGCTCGGTGCCGGATTATCTGCATAAGCCGGCGGGAGCTGCCGCTGGAGCCCTCCGTCCTGCTATTATGGCAACATGCACGGCTGTGTCTTCTTTATTGTCTGTTCGGCGGGTAATGACTGCAGAGGCAGCCCGAGGAAAGGCTCGCTTGAGCACTTTATAGCCCTCCCGAAATGCAAAGTGTTCGGCTGAAATGATCCATGGCAGGCGCGTGGCGAGACTCTGCCTCCTGCTCGCTCTGCGCCGCGTTGCTGCAGGAATAAATAAGCGGGGAGGCTCAGCACCGGTCCTGTCGCCTGCGGGGCTGGTTTTGTTTCCCAAGGGGGAGATTTCTGTGGGGGAGGAAGGAGAGAGCTGCACGGCAGCAGGGCCAGCACCCCAAAGTCCTGCCTACACCAAGGGGTCTTCTGCTCATCCAGGAGAAACCCCTCCGGACAGGAGCCTGTTGGGTGGGTGCAAGGCGATGGGACACATCCTGCACCTTCCCACCCTCGGGGGTGTTGCTGGCTCTGCAAAGGGGGTCCCCCCCACTCCGGACCCTCCCCACCCCACGGCAGGGGTCCCGCAGCCAAGCGGTGAGGGCGGTGGGAGTGCTGTGCCATCGCAGAGCAATGTGTACACCGGAGAAATCCTCATCGGAGCCACTTTTTGGGGCAGGAGTCACATGAATTAGTTCAAATGGTGGCTCTAGGAGGAGGAAAATCACACCCAGGAGACACCTCTTTGCCCACACCGCCTGGAAAGACACCCAAAGCTGGACTGTCGCCCTGGCCACACTCCGTGCGGCGTTTGCGAGCCGCCTCCGTGCCGCGGCTTTCCTGGGCGATCCCCACCACCACCCCCCTGCCTTGCTCATCGGGGCAGTGGGATGGAAAAAGCCCTCCACGTGTCCTGCTGGCAAGCGGGAGAGGGACACCGAACGTGAGGATGGGGCAGGCCAGCACCTGGCAGGTGTAAGCAACCCTCCAAGGCTAGGATGGGAGCAGGTGGAGGGGGAAAGGCGTGCAGGAAAATGGCCCAAGAGCTAGGCTGGCTGGCGAGCCGCCTTGGCTGCCGTATGATCTTCCAGACCCTTGCAGGAATTACACTGCATCCTTCTGCAGTGGCTGACGGCAAGTTTGGTACCCCCTGGCTCCGAAGAGGATGTGCACCAGGAGGATGGAGTCCAAAGAAGAGGAGTGGGAGCCACTGGGCGCTTTGGAAAGGGACTCAGTGGGATGCTGAGCCTGTCTACCTCTGAGGAGAGCAAAGGAAAAGCCTGGAAAAACCTTTCTTCATGATGGAGGGGAGAGACGCTGCTCCTACTGTGGGAAGGGGTGCATGGGATGACCTCCCAAGCACCTTCTCGCTCTGTTTTTCTTAGGTTTTATGATTCTGGCACATTTCAGAGTCCAGAGAGGGAAAGAAAGAGGGCCAAGAGGATAAAAAGGAAGTGACTGGATTGCCTGGTGAGCAAACAGCAGAGCAACACGCCTTAAAGAGGACTCCAGCAGGTATTTTTGTGGCCCAGATTGGTGCTGCTGATACCCGTGACCCCAAGTGATGTGTCCCGGACCATCCCAGCCAGCTTTGAGGCTGGTCTTAAACCCTTTTGGTTTAAAACCCCATCATCCCTGGGCTGAGTGAGACCTTGCAGGCAAAGTCCAAAGGAAGCTTCGCCCCAGGGGGGAGGGATTTCTCGTGAGGTCCAAGGAAGCTTTGCCCACGGGGAAATTCCTTGTGGGGTGTGCACGTACGGATCGTGTGCATCAGCCACAGGGATGCTCAGGAGTGCAAAGTCCTCACAACCTGGTCAGGGGGAAAAGGAGCACCGGGGTGGGCATCAGGATCAACCTGGTGATTTTCAGCCTCAAATTCGTCTGGTTTTGTACAAATGCCTTCGAGATGCCAAGCTCTGTTCAAAGATCTTGCAGAGGGGCACAGGTACAAAGTTGAGGAATGGGGGGAAATGTGTTTTTTAAAGTATTTTTGGTTATTTGGTTTGGAGAAGTGAAAATGATGCAAATTGTTGGTTTGCTGTGTTTAAGAGGAAGAGAAGACAGGCTGTGCTCACTGTTGGCTCTCTGGAGGTGTCTACCAACCTTGTATTACACAGAGGATGGCAGAAAACTAGTTTCCCTGGGTTCTGTGAGCAGAGTTTTGGGAAAACCAGGAGCTGAGCCCTGGGGGCCGGGCCGGGAGTCAGTGGGCACCACTCGTCCCCCGGGGCCCATGTGGGACATGGGCTGCATGGTATGGGTACCACGGTGGGGGGATGCCTGCACTGGCAGGTGGGGATGGGAAGTGCAGAGGAATCAGTTGGGTTCATTCATACTTGCAGAGGTGATTTAATGGGGCCAGAGGGGGCACAGAAATGCTCCGAGGGCTGGAGCCCCTCTGCTGCGAGGCTGGGCTGGGAGAGCTGGGGTTGTGCAGCCGGGGAAGGGGAGGCTGCGGGGGGACCTTATTGCAGCCTCTCAGGGCTTGAAGGGGCTGATAAGAAAGACGGGGGCAATCTTTTTAGCAAGGCCTGCAGCGACAGGACAAGGGGTGATGGGTTTAAACTAAAGGAGGGGAGATTCAGACTAGAGAGAAGGAAGGAATTGTTCACGCTGAGGGTGGTGAAAGCCTGGCCCAGGCTGCCCCGAGAGGTGGTCGATGCCCCATCCCTGGGAACACCCAAGGCCAGGCAGGACGGGGCTCTGAGCAACCTGCTCTGGCTGAAGGTGTCCCTGCTCATGGCAGGGGGTTGGGCTGGGTGGCCTCTAGCGGTCCCTCCCCACCCAAACCCTTCTGTGATTTGATGATTTCAGACCCCTGCCAAGGATGCAGCAAAGCAGGGAGATGTGCGATCCGTCTGGGTGACTGTGTAGGAAGAATCTGTGCTCGTGGCTGTGCACAGGACGGAAGAGCTGCCCTCTGCTAGAAAAAAACCTAATTACCAGATCAGGAAAGGCTCATTGCTAAGAGCCAGCGGGATTCCTGGCCACTGGGAAGGGGCTGCAAAAAATCAGTGAGTAAAGAGGATTACTCAGCGTGAGCGGGTCAGGACTGAATGTTTTTCTCTCCCCCCCCAGCCAGAAAAAGTGGAGCCTCGGGATGCTCCAAGTGAGCCTTTTCCAGAGAAAATCTGCTCTGCGGGGAAAGAATCTCCCAAGGCAGCAGGGCTGGGGCTGGTGATGCTCCCACCCATGGAGGGGGATGCTGGAGGGAGCAGAGGGGAGGCAGCACGGATGGGGGAAAGGCACGGCCGTGCCACGCTCACGCTGCTCCTTCGCCCACGCCTCTGCCTGCCGCGGTCGCAAAAGTAATCTTAGCAGTGCCGTTGGATGGAAAAAAGCACAAAGTCTGCCACAGCTCGGCATGTTTACATAACTCCAAATGTCAAGTGGCGAAGGCGAAAACAACAGAGAGAGGGATATTAAAACACAGGGTAATTAGCACGGGCTCTCAGGCAGCGCGGGGGTGACCGCCGTGACACGGTGTGTGCGACGCCCGGTGCGGGGGTCCCACCTGGGGCCTGTCCCGGGAGGTTTCAGCATCGCTGAGCTTGGTTTTCCCCCCAGCTGGTGGGGCTTGTGGCTCTGCCTGGCACGAGCATCTCAGCCCTGAATAAACAACTTCATCCGTGCTCCCTCTCAGCCCAGCCGGGTTTGGGGAGGACAGGGGGGTGATGCTGTCTGTCCCCGCTGCCAGCTCACCGCTGGGCTGTGGGGGCGAAGGGATGCAGGCATCGCCGGTGGAGCAGCCGGGTACCAAGTGCAGCATCCGTTGGGGATGTGGGAATGGGACATCTCCTGCAAAGATGGAGGGGGGGTGTCTTCTCTGAGCTCCCATCGCCCAGAGCAGGACCCCATGGCCCCAGATCTCAATGGATCTCTGGAAAGCAAAAAACCTCCCCAAAACACACCCCTCTGTCCCACCCCCCCACGCACATGGCAGTACAAGTCTCCCTTTGTTTTTTTCCAGTTTTCTTTTAACATTTAATGCCTCCGAGAGCTCTTCATTCTCAAAACATTTGTTCCAGGAGCTTGTAAAGTTGAGCTGTGAGATTTGTGTGGCCCGTTATGCAAAGAACTTTAATTAAACATGTGAAAGTCCAACACACTTGGTATAATTCAGACGGACAGTGTAGCTAAATATATTTAGTTCCTGGATTTTAACTGAGTCCTCTAGAGCAATTGTCTGATTCCTTAAGCACAACTCAGAATTCCTCTTTTTAAATTTTTTGCTGTTCCTTGGGACAGAGGACGGTTCCTCCATGGATATTTGCATGATTTCATATATTTTAAGTCCCAGAGAGGTGATGGATGCTCATGACATTAGGAGGAAACCTGGATGGGTCCCAACAAGAGAATCTCTCTGATTGTAGAAAAGGCAAGGCTGCTCATTTTTTGCCTTCCAAAAGAAACAATATATTTTTTGTAAAGTCATAAATATCCCATGAACAACCATCAGCACTGAAAACCCCTACAGGAACTCTACGAAGTACTTGGATGCTCCTGAGACGGGCGCAGGGGAGACACCTCAGCGCGGTTTGCTTTGGTCCATGGCTGGAGCGGGATGAGGGATGGAGAAAAGCCCCCGGGGGGTCTCCACCCCCCGACGCAAGCTGTCCCCAGATGCTGCTCTCCCGCCTCTGAAAGCAAATTTGTGGTATTAAGTGAAATGGCGTTATTAAGTGAAACACATTCCTTCCCCCTTGTGTGTGCCCTGCTTTCCTCTAATCAGTGCAATCCCTAAATGACACAGTTAGGGCACTAGAAATCAGCAATTGATAGACCCTTCTCAGGGCTTCTTGGGCTCCCGGGCGGGCTCGTGCCTGTCTGTCCCAGGGCGCTGCCGGGGTCTGGCCAGAGGAATCTGCTCTTCCAGTATCTCCCAGTTGCTTGCTGGGGCTGAGGCCTGGCTTGGGAACCACCAGGTCTTGCTCTGAGCTCGCGGTGAACATCTGTCTCCCACCCTGCTCCAAGCCATCTGTCCTGTGGAGGGGAAGTAATTAAATGAGACTGCTCATTAATATGTCCTTGATGCTACAGCACCCTGGGAAAGGAGAAGCTTCTTCCCTGACAGGGGCGTGTAATTATATGGCGGCACTGAGAGTGGCACAATTTTATGTGCATGGCTTGCGTGGTCCCTTGGGTACAGGTGCAGCTAAGGAAACTTCGGGGCCACCTTATCACCATCCTTTTGTATCTCTTATTACCACCCTTTGACATTTTTTCCCCCTCCCAGCTGCCTCCCTTTGTTTGCCCCTCTGTTATTTAGGGCAGCCCCTGAGCATCATTTCTAGGGCAGCCCCTGAGCATCATTTTTGGGGCAGCTCCTGTGCATCATTTTTGGGGCAGCCCCTGAGCATCACTTTTGGGGCAGCCCCTGAGCATCATTTTTGGGGCAGCCCATGAGCATCGTTGTTTTTAGGGACCGGCACTTCAGCTGCAGGTGATGCGAAGTGCAAACCACGCACGAGGCTACACAGCAGTGAGCAATTTGGGGACCCCATATAAAGTAATTTTTTTTGGCAAGCGAGCTCCGGCGCGGTTGTTTGCCCATCGCAGGAGGCGTCTGGGAGGGCCTGGAGGAAGCTCTGCTGGAAAGAACAGAGTTGCCCTGGGGTGGGAAGCATGAAAGGGAAGCGACAGCTGAAAATGCAAGGTCAAGCTTTAACCAGGACGATTGGAGCTGGCAGGGGGGAAAGAAAGCAAAATCCAGCAGCAGTTCTTAAATAAGCGGATGGTCTTCTCAGTTTTTGTCTTTAAGAAACAGCTTTGACAGTCCCTTTCACTGCTCCACAGCTTTCCCAGAGCTGGAAAAACTACAAAACAAGGGAAAAAGGGAAAAAGAAAAAAAGGAAAAAGGAAAAAGGAAGCAAGGGGGAAAATGTGGAAAGAGCTGAGTCTTCAGCATAATTCATTCGTATTTCAAGTCAAAAGAAGGCAGAAAATCCCAGTAAATCCTTTCTGGGCTCTGCAGATGTTTGGGGAAGCCGCAGGCAGGTGAGCGTAGGGGTGGCCAAGTCCCCCCATGGGGCTGATTTGGCAGGAGACAACCTTTTGCATGAGTTCGGTACGGATGTAAAAGCAGGAGGCCCTCGCCCTGGCCGGGACACAGCAGCTTTGCCTCCTCCGCAGCTGCCCTGCGGCTTGGGGAGCTCGCGGCCGCTCTGGCCGCAGAAACCCAACCCCAGCACCTTCCCGAGCCGTTGCAGTCGGGACGGGGATTTTCCCTCAAAGGGAGCTTTGCAGTTTTGCATGAAAGGCCCAAAGATGTCTTTCGGAGAACAGTTGGGGAAGTTCTTTAGCACCAACGCCATGCACATCAAGCAGGACCGAATCCCCCTCTCTGGAAGCGCTGCGGAGCCTTCAGCCCTGGAAAATACATGTGATGTTTTTATAATGGTATCCAGATGTCTGAAGGCGGGTGGTGGGGAGAAGATAAGAGGTTGAGAGCTGAGCACGGAGCGGGCTGTGGGTACCAGGAGCACTGCACCTGGCTGGGGACTGCGTCCTTACACCCTCCTCTACACCCTCACGCAGGTGTCCAGGGTGGTCCGTGTCCCGGTGGGGGTCAGGAGAGACATGTGAGCTGACCCCTGCAGAGCCCCACCCTTGGTTCACCCCTGTGGGGCTTGAGGAAGCCTTCAGGGAGGTTTCCTAAGTGACTGTGAAAGCTTCATCTGAAGACCCAGGCCCAGGGGTAGCCCCATCCCCTCGGAAAGGTCGTGCTGGGAAGCTCTGATCTTATTCCAACCTTCATCTTTGCTTGCTCCAACTTTAGTCTCCAGCACTTCCAACCTGCTTGATCAAAGATCCTCCACTAGCAGTCGCTTCCCCCCAGGAGAGATCATTATATGCTGTGACAAGTTTTCTCCCTCACCTTTATTTTGATGAATGGAAGAGCCTAAGCTCGCTGTGGGAAGGACTTCACAGACTGGGGATGTTCTGGCATCTAACTCTGGGTCTTCATTCTCCCTTGCAGACAGGGACCCTGCTGGGTACGGAGGTGACGTCTGTGTCCCCGTACACCCAGCAGCCTTGGGGGGAGGGGGATGCTGCAAGGGGCGAAGAGGAAAATAACCCTTGTTGCTATTTCATCTGCTTTAAACCCTGCATTGCTTCATCGTCCCCAAAGTGATCCACCGCTGCTGTGCTTCAGCGTCTCAGCCCGGCCGTTCGTCTCCCATCCATCATTGTGTCGGAGGCAAAAGCTCTCAGGAAGGATTTAAGGTTGGCTCTGGGCGCGTCGAGGGGAATACTGAGCGGCGCGGGGCTGGGAGCCGCTCACTAGCCTTGCTGCAGGAGCATGCATTTTCCTTCCCGCCGGGCAGATAAGGCAGCAGTGTTTCAAAAACCTTAACACGTGTAGTTTCGCTGTTAAGAAAATCTAGACATTATTCTCGGTGTGCATAGAGTGTTAGCATCGCCTTGGCTCTTGCAGGGACATGAGATACACGTGACATGACTTTTCTAACGAGGTGTTTAAACCCTAAAGCAGGCAGACTGATTAAAAAGGGAAATGACAAAGGGAAAATTAGGAAGAAAAAAAAAAAAGGAAGACATGGCTGCATGCTATGCGTGTCTAATCCCCTCCAGATGCGCTGTAGCAGGCAGGTTAATACCAGGTACCCGCCTTTTCCAGACTTGCTAGGCCGTCTGCACTGAAGATGCTGCTCTCTGCCGACAGGGGAAAACGTGTTAAACCCCAGACCCTCAACAGGAAGCTCAAAATTATTTTCAGATCATGCTCCAAGGCCCTTGCGTGTTGCTCTGCTGGCAGGACAGATGTTTTCCCAGGCAGGAGGTGTCTCGAACAAGCTGTGCTCGCTTGCTCCCGGCCCTGCCGCCGCCGGTGTCACCTCGCGTGACCCGAGCTTGGGCAGAGCCCGGTGGCAGCCAGGGAGGCTCCGCGCCCCTCCGCGTCCACCCGGACCGCCGCGGGAGATGCGCTGCTCTTCCCCAGGTGCAACGCCTCCAGCCGGACTTGGTGCCAGAGAGGGAAGAGATTTTGCATTCAGCTCCCTGCCGTGTCCCCACATGCTGATACGGATTAAAGGGCTGTGGCTTGTTCCCCAGCTGCATGTACACACACGGATAACACAGCAAAATTCCTTGTTTCTCCTTTTTCTTCATCTTTGACAGCCAGAGTACACATTGGGAGGCATAAGGAAATCCAGACCAGAGAACACATACTCTGGCGTAATGAATTTCCCTGTTCACAGAATAACTTGGGGTTTTGACTCCTTAGCTCAGTCGCTAAACCAAATTATCCCTTATTTACCCTGCTCTGCTCAGCATCGCTCTTGTTAGCGTCCTCCTTTCAATTATGGCAGCTTCGGAGATCAGTGGGTTTCCAAGGGCAATGGATTATATGTGAGTAAAATAACCCATTTGTTTCCCTCGTGCCTGCTGCCTGTGGGAGATAACTAATGAACAAGGGCTGCAGATCACACTTCTCCTAAATACAAATCAGTATGAGCAGTTGCACACAGCGGGGTTAAAAAGGACCATCCACCCCAGTGATCCCTGGGCCAGAGCCACAGATAAAACAACTCCATTTAACTGGAATTGCTGGGGTTTTGCTGGATTTGGGAGAGATTAACAGCCAGTCAGGTGGCTTGGTCTTGAAACAAGAAGGTCTGCTCCTGGGAAATGGAGAAGTTGGAGCATTTATCCACTTAAAGAGCTGCAGCCTCATGACACGCAGGGCTGAGGATGGACACAAAATGCCTTTGCAGCCTCCCCGGGGGATGCCGGCGCTGAGGGGACGAAGGGAAAAGTGATGCTTGGTGCTTTTCTGTAGTTTGGCATAAGCAGGGCTGTAGGAAGGGGCTGGCAGCAGCAGGGTTACCCCACCTTTGGGCCCGTGCAGCTTTGCAGAGCCACACAGCACCGAAGCCACGGGGCTTCCCAGGAGAGCTCTGTGCGTTGGGACGCTTCACCCCGTGGGGACGGTCGCCCCAGGCTGGCAGCAGCCTTGCGTGCATCTGCCATGGTCCTGCCTTCACACGCTGCCTGTGCTCCAGCTCTGTCCTGGGACAAGACCGCCCTCCCTGGCCCTGCTCCCCTGTCCTCGCACCGGTGTCCTGGGGTCCCTGGCTTGCTTCGGGGTCCCAGCATTTGCACAGACATCCCAGCCTCAGCCCCTGCTGCTTCTCACCCCCTGAGCACTGCTGGTGCTTCAGAGGTTCTTAGCGCTGGGTTCTCTCCTCCGTCATCGACCCTTGTGCTTTTACCAGCAGGCTGGCAGCGAGCCCGTGCCCCGGACTTTGCTCTCCACTGCCTCGGGTGACAGCAGAGCCACTTCACCCCTTCTCACCCCGACGAGCTTCATGGGCGGCTGGGGCACCCGGCACCCTTCTAGGACAGGGACTGCTGCCACCTCCTTGAGCTCTCCGGGCTCTTGCACAGGCTGGTTAGAGGGGATGGAGTGAGCTTCGCCCAGGATAAGGGTGAAAGCGGGGCTTCTCCAGGCCAGTCCAGGAACTGGTCTGGGAGACCACGGGCTGACCTGGAGGCTGTTGGTGAACAGCTGAACTGAAAGACTGTGTTAACCCTCTTGGTTCGGGAAAAAAAAGAATGGAAAGCGGGTGCTGTGACCTGGATTTTCCTTCTGCAATTAGGCTGCATTAGTTGTGCCCAGGGTAAGGAGCATCCTTACTCAACAGAAGTAAGGCTATCCTAGGCAAAAGCCTCCCCAGAGGCATGAGCTGTCACCAGTGTCTCCACCTCCTAGTCCAGGTGCACCTTTCTCTGCCCTGTCCCCTCCCAAAAACAGTGAGGGAGGCAGGAACGCAGAGGCACTTATAGCAAATCTAAAGACACTTCACCCCACAGCATGGATTTCCTCCTCGCCTGGCTGGAGGACACACTGATGGGTGGGCTAGTGTGTGTGTGCCGACTCATGTCCAGAACGTGCCTGGAAAAGGAGGAGGAGGAATGCGATCAGCGCCTGCCTAAGAACATCCTCCCTGGCTGGGACTGTTGGCTGGGGCAGGAGCCCCCTCCAGACGAAGGTCCCCAGCTGTGCCCTGGCATCTGCCCAGTACTTAAAGGGGGGACTATAGGAAGGATGGGGCAACCTCTTTAGCAAGGCCTGTTGTGACAGGACAAGGGGTGACGGGTGTAAACTAAAGGAGGGTGGATTTAGACTGGATATAAGGAAAAATATTTTACTATCAGGGTGGTGAAAGCCTGGCCCAGGCTGCCCCGAGAGGTGGTCGATGCCCCATCCCTGGGAACACCCAAGGCCAGGCTGGACGGGGCTCTGAGCAACCTGCTCTGGCTGAAGGTGTCCCTGCTCACGGCAGGGGGTTGGGCTGGGTGGCCTCTAGCGGTCCCTTCCCACCCAAACCCCTCCATGATTCTATGATCTGCACATGCTTTTGGTGCCTGGCTCCCGTTGCAGCCCATGGAGAGCTGGCCCAGGGAGCAATGCAGCTCTCCATGGGCCTGTGCTGTTGAATCGCTCTGGGCTCAGTCCCAAAGTCCAGATGAAGGCACAGATCTCCGTTAACACCCTCTAGCCCCACATGGGTGCCTCTGGGTGCCCACCAGCACCCTTGTTATGATCCCTGACATCCCAGCCTCACTCAAATAACGGAGCATCTGCCAAGGGAAACAGCTCCAGCCTGGTTAACAGGGTGGAATGATGCTCCTGCCAGCTTTGTCCCAAGCACCCTCCTGAAAGGCTATGTGTGGAAAGCACCAGTAGCATGAGTAATCCATTGCAAGTGTTATACTTGGAGGAATTAATTTCTCTGGGGAGCTAGATAGATAATTATTGTCCTTTTAGTATGTTACTTGGACACAGTGGCTGTCTCCAGCCTCTCTGGCCCTGGCTTAGCTTGCCTGCGTTCTCTCAATCATCAGACACATTTGGGCGGTGAAATTTCCAAGAAAATGTAATAAACTTGTCCTTAGAGACTCTATTTCACATCGTGTCAGAGATGAAAGCTAAGAGGAGTTAGGTCACATGAGAACTCCCTGCACTTACAGACACTGTCTCCACTTGGAACATGACTCAGCCTGTCCTCAGCAGATGACGATGATGCCAGGCTGGATGATGGGAAAAGGCTCGTCAGCCCATCCCACGCAGATGTGCAGGTCTGGATGTCCCCTGCCACCTTGGCAGTGCAGAATCACCTTCTGCCATGCGGGCTCTGGGGCAGCAGCAGCAGGGACCCGGGTGATGCTCTCCAGGCACCGACATGGGAGTCACCAGTAGAGATATCACAGAGTCACAGAGTCACACCGGTGGGGTTGGAAGGGCCCTCTGGAGCTCATCCCGTCCCACCCCTGCCGGAGCAGGCACCCCCAGAGCAGGGGCACAGGGCCGCGTCCAGGCGGGGGGTGAATGTCTCCAGGGAAGGGACCCCACAGCCTCTCGGGGCAGCCTGTGCCCCTGCTCTGGCACCCGCACAGGGAAGGGGTTTGTCCTCATGTTCAGGTGGAACTTCCCGTGTTCCAGCTTGTGCCCGTGGCCCCTTGGCCTGGCGTTGGGCACCGCTGAAAAGAGCCCGGCCCCATCCCCCTGACACCCACCCTTCAGATATTTATAGGCACTGATGAGACCCCCCTCAGCCTTCTCTTCTCCAGGCTGAACGGACCCAGGTCTCTCAGCCTTTCCTCACGAGGGAGATGCTCCAGCCCCTGATCCCCTTGGCAGCTCTGCGCTGGCCTTGCTCCAGCAGGTCCCTGCCCTTCTTGCACTGGGGGGCCCAGACCTGGCCGCAGCCCCGCAGGTGTGGCCTCACTGGGGCAGAGCAGAGGGGGAGGAGAACCTCCCTCGCCCTGCTGCCCACACGCCTTTCCATGCCCCCCAGGACACCGCTGGCCCCCTTGGCCCCAAGGGCCCGGTGCTGGCTCAGGGTCACCCCGCTGCCCCCCAGCACCCCCAGGGCCTTCTCAGCAGAGCCGCCAGGTTTAACACCAAAATATTGATCAGTTGGTTTAATGCCAAAATATTATCAGGGGCTGGAAGAGGCGAGCAATATCCTTTCTGACATGCAAGCCTGGTCCTGGAGTAGCGTAAGAAAAGTATTTGGAAGCAATGAGAACAACTGAGCATCAGCTGTTCACACAAGTGCACAGCCTGAGCCTCCATCTCTCCACAGCCCAGGAAGGAAAATACCCTCTTGCTTTTCTCCATATTGAAAGAGGCTGGAACGAGGTAATTTTATACAACCGTTGTTCTCTTCTGTTTTGGTGTTCCTCCATGTATGAAAGGAAGAAAGGACTCTCCTAATTAATTTGTTGTTGGGCAGATGTATGACCTACTGAGGAGTGTGAAAGAACAAAATAAAATAAATTGCAGCTTCCCTGAGATGTTTGCATTCCGGAGGATGGAACAGTGCAGGGCTGTTACTTTTTCATTCAGTTTTAGTAAAGAAACAATTAAACTCCCCTCTGTATTGAATCAGGACTCCAGAAGGCAGCAGAGTGACGACATCATTTCTGCCTGTTAAATGCTGAGCGTAGAAACTGTTGCTGCTTCTCACAGAGGGGGGGCGGGAAAAGAGAGGGGAAAGGGGAGAAATGGGATTTACATTTCTTCACCAGAACTAACATCGCCTCAGAGCTCAGTTTGCTCAGCCATCTTGGTCCTGCCAGGCAGGAATTACCGCCTCAGAGTGTTTGATTGATGTGTTCTGGGATGCTTGGGAGAGCTGGGACATCCCGTCAGGGCTGTCCCTCCTCCAGCTCCCAGGGCTTTTACCTCCTGGCAAGTGATGGGTTCTTTGGCTGCTGTAGTTTCTGTCTCTCTGGGGGGCTTTTGATGAAGAACGGGATGGAGCAATTGGGTCGTACGCTCCAAGGGCCCTGTGATGCCCAACACCATCTCCTCTCATCATCTCATCCCATCCCATCTCATACCATGCCATGTCATCCCATCCCATCTCACCTCCAGAATCTGAACTAGCTCAGGCTTAAGAACACTATTTCTTGACCCCTTGCTCCAGAGCCACTTTGCCTGCACGAGGAACAGAGTCTCTATGAAACGGTCCGGTGGGAGCTGTGAAACAAGCTGGAGGAACTCCTTCACCACCCAGCACCGCAGACTGATGCAGCCCCTTTCTTGCTGAAAGAGTGAAAATGTTCAAGACTGGAGGGAAATTCCATTCAAGGACTCTTGTATTCAAAACGTGGGTATGACCTGTGGTGCGGGAGGGTCTGAGATGACCTCCGATCGCCGAAGCTGGGCGGCACTGTAATGAAGAACAGAACAGCCGACGATGTGGGAACAAGGGCCACGTGGCGCAGTTATGAGTCCCTGGCACATCAGCACATCCCAGACGTCAGCAGATGTCTGAGAACTGAGGCACAGAGATGTTTGTCTAGTGCTTTTACCCACCCTCCACTGAACCGCGTTTCGAGGAGCCGGAGGTGGAGGGGGCACGAGGTAACACCCTGGTCTTACATGCTTTTCATGAGCAATCGCCACCGAAATTAGAGAAGACATTTTTGGTTGAGATGAGTCTTGGTGTGGGCTGAAAATGGCCGTTCTTAGGTTATTAATCTTTTCTAATTCACAGGCTTAGTTTCCTCATTTGCAACGTGTGTCTATTCACTCTTGTGCTGGAGCCTGGACAACTCGCCTCCCCACCCCGGTGCTCAGCAGCACCCGTTTATCAGGAGCACCCCTATCTCAACCCCTTTATCTCTTGCCTTTCTTTTCCTGAAGTCAGTACTTTGGTTCTGACGAATAATCTGGCAGATGGATGTCCCAGTGTTATCCGGAGTGGTTGGACTTTCAACCTGGGGAGAAGATAACAGGCTTCCAGCACAAACAAGGAAGTATTTCTGCACATGGCATCTGTCATTAAATGGTATCAAAAATATTAAAAAAATGTGTATGCATTCAGAAGAGCCAGGCTCATGGAGGACAGGTCCTCTGTTTGGTTGTCGTGCTGGTCTGCATGTAATGCCTGGTTCAAGGAGTCCTTTCTCTGGCTGCCAGCAGCCAAGACTGTCTGACCAGAGGAATGATCCATCATGCATGTCCTGTCCCAGGCTTCTGCTACCGGCCATGCTTGGAGGCGGCATCCAGGGCAGCAGGATGCCCCTGCAGCTGATCTTGCATTTAGAATCATAGAAACATGGAATCATTAAGTGGGAAAAGACCTCTGGGATCATCTCGTCCAACCCCCAACCCAACACCCCCAGGCCTCCTAAACCATGGCCCCAAGTGCCACGGCTACACGGTGTTTGAACCCCCCCAGGGACGGTGACTCCCCCACCTCTCTGGGCAGCCTGTGCCAGGGCCTGACCCCTCTGGCAGGGAAGGCATTTGCAGCCTCTGGCTCTCAAAGGGTGCTGGCAAACCGCTGGAACTGTCTCCTTCACCGAACGAGGTAGAGAATGGCTCGGATGACCCAAAATGGGTTTTTCAGCACCTCCGCAGAGGCAGGAGACGCAGGTGGCGTTGCTCGAGTGGTAAAAACATGACCCCCTCTCACTGCCTGCCAGATATTTTGGTTCCTGTCCCCCCGGGGATTAATCTGTTTCCATTGCCCACAGCAGAATCAGGTTGTGCAACATCCCTTGCCTTGCGTTATGATGATTTCAAAACTTCTCCACCTCAGACCCCTTAATCCACTTGCCACCACAAAATTCAACTATGTGCCTTAGGCAGATGTCCCTCACCATTCCTGCCGCAGTGTTTATTAAACCGCTGTTGCTGCTGAGGGTGGGTGTTTCAGCTCTCTTCCCCCGTGCCCTGGAGACAGAACGGCCTCCTTGGTGCTCTTTGAACTCCAGGAGAAGCAGAGCCCAGTGCTCTGCCCGGGGCCGCTCTGAGCTGGGACCTGGAGATGCTCACCCAGCGCCACCAGCATCCTCCCTGGGTGCTGCACTGGATGCTGGGTGTCTTTATTTTAGGTAAGCCTTAGTAGTGCACGTGCTCAGCCGTGCGCCCCGGCGGGGGCAAGCACTTTGCAGACGCCCTTGTTAATGGAAACCCCGCTCTCCGTTACCTCTGCAGCGTACATGGGAATCCGCCCAAGGGTTGCTGGGCCACCTTCTCACCCTGCAAGGTTCATGAGAGCTGCCACAGGACCTGAAGAGGCAACGCTGGAAGCTTTTTCTGCCTTCTTAGAGCAGGCGCTCCTGCTTTGTGGTGATGGTATCTCACCATGGTGGCTGGGAAAAGCTGAGTTTCCCAAGATGCTGCCTCACCCCTCCTGCATCCCTCCTTCTTCCCAGCCCTGGGAGAGGAAGGATCCCAAGACGACATCTCCATTGCAACCATCTGCGGACAGTGCCAACCTGTCCTCTGTGTCTGGGAGCTCTGGGTGGGGGAGAGAGGGTGAAGGGATACCTTGCTACTGTCCCCACGCTCTTGTCTAACATCCATACTGGTAACCACCAGCAGCAAATACCATCTGCAGTCAAGCAGGCTGGGTAACAGGCAGAGCCCTTCTCTGGGCTTGGATAACGTCGGAAAACTGTTTGCTGTGCGTCAGCCCAGCTGCTTTGAGCACGCTGCGGTGTGCAAGGAGGGTGTGCAAATACAAGTGGTGACCAGGTGGGCACCACCGCACCGATAAGAAGTCACTGTGGAGGGAAACAGCCTGCTCTTCCCTCTGCGCTCACCAGGACAAGGCAGGGATGGGGTGTCCTGAGTGGCACGGGAGGGTGAGGTTAGGTGATGTGACAAGGGACGATGAGGTTAAGCAGTGGAGGGACAGTCTCAGACAAGTAAAACTCTGTGATAGACTGGGAGAGGGTGGTGGCTCCATCCCAGCGTGGGCTGAGGATGGTTAGCACACCTCTGTCCGGGGTGACATGTGAAAAGCTGATCCCCATTTAGGGCAGGGCTGCCCTGCCCCAGCCCCACCAGCCTCAGCCCTGCTGATTCTCCTGCTCTTCCAGTGCCAAGCGTACGTGCTCCAGGTGAAGGGAGGCTGTCGCGTGTCCTGCGGGCTCCACCGTTACACCGCGCTGCAGTTTTCCAGGGACTCTGGGGTCGGTTTCGGCTCCCTCTTTGCTGCTGCCGCCGCTGAGCATCCTGCTCCAAGGCTGAGGGTGTGGAGCTCAGGACTGAAGCTTAAGCTATCCTGCCTATGTAATTGAATTAAGCTCCTTAATAAAGCCAGTTGTTATTTCCTTAATTCCCTACAGACTCTCTAATGCTATTACCTCAACACAACATGGTTTAAATAGCTTATTATCGATTGGTTCGCAAAGCAAACTTGCCATTTACGATGGCACTGGGCACTTGGGAGACCAAACGAAACAGAAGTGGACAACACTGCCTAGTGTGCAAGAATGCAAAGGTGCAGTCAAGGTTAAACCCGAAGTTAAAGGCAGCCGGAGGTGGCGGCTGGGACCCGAACAGGGCGTCTATGTGGCTGATGAAGCACAGCCTGGAGCATCTACTCCAGGTCAGGATCTTCTGCTCTCCAGATTGCTTATGGAAAGGTGCGTGTTCAGGTTGGATTGAAACCAGGCTCTGGATCTCAGCTGTATTCAACACCTTAGAGCAGAGAGCAGCTGGATATAGTTCCTCCCTCCACTGGGTTGTGGCTGTTTTCAAGCGACAGAGGGGTACAAACACCCGAGTGGCTTCAGGGCTGTGCCCAACAGCCTCTGGGTCCTGATGTTTGACATGGCATCTCTGCATCTCCCCCTCCTCTTCACCTGGCAGAGCTGATGTAGTCCAGGTGTCTTTGGCTGCAGCTTGGCCATGAGCTGGGA
Organism: Phalacrocorax aristotelis; assembly: GCF_949628215.1. NCBI lineage: Eukaryota > Metazoa > Chordata > Aves > Suliformes > Phalacrocoracidae > Phalacrocorax > Phalacrocorax aristotelis. The sequence continues at coordinate 1,322,964 of NC_134278.1, forward strand.
GAGGAAGGGCCTCGATACACAGCCCCAAAACAAACCACACGCACAGCTGAGATCAGCACCGAGTATCCCGACATCCGCAACAAGACATGACACCAACAGTCCTGATTCGGTGCCAGAACTCCTGGCCCTTCCTTGAAAGCTCTCATCCCTTTTCAGATGTGTGTTGTTCCCAAATGGGAACAGCCTCATGCAGCAGTGGAAAAGGTAGCTGAGCCACTCCTAGTGCCAAGAGCACTGCTCGCCTTTGCTTTGCTGCACAAGGAAGTACCAAATGAGGTGGGCTGAAGGCAGTAAATCATCCTCCGCCAGGTACCATGGAGCGGGCTGGGACTCGCTGGAGTATGGGACCCCGGGAAGTGGCTCAATCCTGGGCACAGGCGCAGCATTAACACCTCTGTCCTGCAGCAGGACCCCGGGGAAAAGATACGACTGGTATGACACCAGCCCACATGATGCCACCTCTGTGTATTCACACATTTCTTTGCTGCAAGAAAGAGAAAAAAAGAAAGAGTGAGACACTGCATCCCCCATAGGGGCTTAGTTGCAGCTCATGATCTTGGGGTAGGAAATCCTTCCTGCCTCAGAAGCTGCTTTTTAGCTCAGAATCCAAAGCTCTGTGTGGGACAACTTCTTCTGGCAGGACAGCTGCCCAGGACAGGAGCTGATGGACCTTCATCCCTCCTCCATGCTACCAGGGCACTGCCCTGCACCATCCTGGCCCCTCTTGCTGCTCTCCCTGGCCCCAGAGCCCATCTGCAACCTTCTCCTCAGCATGTTTTTCCAGCTCCACCATCCATCCAGTCCTCACCTACCCCATAGCCATGGCTGCCCATGGCCCCATCGCTTGTTGGGGGACAAAGCTAACTGCGGGGAGGATGGAGTGAGGTTGGGCTGTTCTGTTGGCTCCAAAACTCGGTCTGATTAATGCCAACAAGCCATGCCTGGAGGACAACTGGAGACTGGCCCAACAGGACAAAAATATGTCAGTATGCCTCCTTGGGTCAGTGGCCTCGGCTCCCTTTGGAGGAAGGAGGAGAAAAAGGTGCTTCTAGGAATTGATTCGTCTCAGCTAAGACAGATAAATTCCTCCTGGAAGGGCTCGTTTCTCTTTGTGCAACAGGAGCACGAGGTGCTTCGCCTCCAGGTGGGCACCGAGACTGCCAGGCATCTCAGCGTCGGCCAACGCCCACGGTGCCCCGCAGCAATTCTTCTACTTATCATCTCACCAATCTTAGCTGTGTATTACATCAAGAGAAAAGATGTTCCTTGGGCTTCCATGTGATGTTTTTGCCCTGAAGGACTGCTCGTATGGGGAGCTCGGTTCCTCCGCTTTCCGGATGACTTGGCATTCACCTGGAGCATGGGCTCATGGAAAAGCTGGAGCTATGGCACAGAGGGACCTTCAGCACCTTTGTATAAAATAAATGTCCATCCAGATTTGCTCAGATTACCCTTCTCTGAATCACAGGAGCAGCTCTGCTGATTTGCATTGCTCACCAGAGAGTAGAAGCCGGCCACACTGCGAGGACATCATGCCCGGCATCGCATGTGCAGCTGCCGAAGCCACAGCAGCAGAGCAGCACAGCCCCGGCAAGGGCCATGCTTCTGCCTTGGTGAGAGCCAGAACCAGAGAAGATGGGACGTCAGCTGCTCCCAGGGCTGCCCCTTGCTGCCCACAGTGTTTGCATAGCTTGGTGTCTTGCAGAAATCAGCTTGGCCTGACCCAGGTCTCACAGGGTCACAGAATGCCCTGAGCTGGAGGGGACCCACAAGGACCATCGAGCCCAGCTCCTGTCCCTGCACAGAACACCCCAAATTCACACCGTGTCTCTGAGGGCCTTGGCCAAGTGCTGCTTGAATATCGCCAGGCTGGTGCCGTGATGCCTCCCTGGGGAGCCTGTGCCAGGGCTCCACCACCCTCTGGGGGAAGAACCTTCCCCTAATGCCCAGCCTCACCCTCCCCTGGCACATCTCCCTGCCACTCCCTCAGGTCGATGTGCTGACAGTGAAGAATTAGGCTCAGAAAGCTGGGATGGTCGCTGGCAAAGTGGGGAATCCAGGAGATAACGCTTCCGTTAACTGTTAACCACTAGTGATCATTATCAGGAATTGGTTTTGGTGACTGACCAAGCATTAAGCAGTAATAATATAACCGTGGCAACAGGATAGTAAATGTTGATGAATGACTGACATAAATTTGAGTGATTTGAGTAGTCTATAAGAACTCAGTATCCCCCCAGGGTAATGCAAATATAGCTCAGAAATAATTTAGCGGTCTCCAAGGGCAGAAAGATCTTACCTGGGGGCAGTTCCTTGGAGCTGCTGTGGGCAGGTGGTGATTTGAACCAGCGCATGCTCCCATTTCACTCTCCCAAAAGAAAAGGGTTGATGATACCATCAGGACGCAGAGCTGCACCAGCGATGCTTGTCCTGGACTAACCTCTGCCTTGGTCCAGGATGGCGATGGGTGTGTTGGCCATGGTTTGCCCGTGCCAGGGCCATGCTGATGGATGATGGGCTGTAGCAAACAGTTTTGGCTTCAGCAGCAGGGAAGCAAAGTTAAGGAGCATCATGTCTTGCCCTCTGCCAAATTGATCCTGTTCTCCATGCAGCATTTTCTGGACGGTTTGTCTGGGACTGACCCGGCAGAGGCGCCAACGCTTGCACGGCCTCAGCTGCAGCAACAAGTCAAGCAGTCGATAAACCTGAGCCCCCTTCCCCAGCCTCTGAGAAAAGCAGCCGATGGCAGTCCCCTCCAGACCCCAGGGGCTGAGTTAAGGTTGTAGCAGCAACCTGAAGTCCAGCTGACCTTCGCCTTTCAATATTTATATTCCTCCTCCTTTTAATGGCTTTTGGCTCTCACAGCTCTTTCTACCTTCCTGTACCAATTTCTGCAACACAGGCGTTAATTAGTCTCCCTGTGCAGCCAAACAGGGAGCCATTACACTATAAATTGACTCAAGCAGATCAGACAAGGTCAGAAATACTATCATTGTGAGGATCTTACTTATCCAAGCGTTTAGCTTCTGCAAAAAGAAAAATGGGATTCTTTAGAGGAAAGCAGAGTTTAAAAATAAGCCCTTTGATTGCTTCAAAGGCAAAAAAAAAAATCAATTGCTTGTCATTTTTGAGAGCAGCCAAGAATCTGACACAGAGCGGAGTTGCCAATTAGAGCCACAGAGAAAGGGGCTGATGTGCTTTGCCATGAGGCACAGCATGGAAAGATGAAGGACCAGAGTGTCATTTACCCAGTGTGGAAAGCTGAGGGGAAAGGAGCCAAATAATGTTTTGTGCCCTCATTTTCTTCCATTCAAACCTGTCGACTCTGCCCTCCTCCTGCCGCTGGCCGCCTGCTCCCACATCCTGTCTCCATCACCCTTCTGCAGGTGGAAGAGGGATGTGCAGGATGCAGGAGAGGCTGAAGGAGGGCAGGATCAGGGCAAAGCTCCTCACTCCCCCCAGCCCCCAAACCTGCAACAGAAAGGGAGGTATTTGTCCCCGTCTGCTTCGGAAGCGCTTCTGTTAAATAGCGGTGGATGAGGAAAGCAACCTCAGCGCTTGCTGAGGTCCTGTCCTGCCTCCACCAGCTGCGTGCGGCAGGCTGGGAGGGGAGGGACGGTGACATATAAGGCCACCATGGGACCCAAAACCAGAGATGGACAACCCTCAGCTGTTATGCTCAGCAGTACCATCACTTCCCTGACATTAATTGCTCTCCAAAGCCATGCCACAGAATCACAGAATCCCAGGCTGGTGGGGGTTGGAAGGGCCCTCTGGAGCTCATCCCGTCCCACCCCCTGCTGGAGCAGGCACCCCCAGAGCAGGGGCACAGGGCCGCGTCCAGGCGGGGGGTGAATGTCTCCAGGGAAGGGACCCCACAGCCTCTCTGGGCAGCCTGTGCCCCTGCTCTGGCACCCGCACAGGGAAGGGGTTTGTCCTCATGTTCAGGTGGAGCTTCCCGTGTTCCAGCTTGTGCCCGTGGCCCCTTGGCCTGGCGTTGGGCACCACTGAAAAGAGCCCGGCCCCATCCCCCTGACACCCACCCTTCAGATATTTATAAGCACTGATGAGATCCCCCCTCAGCCTTCTCTTCTCCTGGCTGAACAAGCCCAGGTCTCTCAGCCTTTCCTCACGAGGGAGATGCTCCAGCCCCTGATCCCCTTGGCAGCTCTCCCCTGGCCTTGCTCCAGCAGTTCCCTGCCCTTCTTGCACTGGGGGGCCCAGAACTGGCCGCAGCCCCACAGGTGTGGCCTCACTGGGGCAGAGCAGAGGGGGAGGAGAACCTCCCTCGCCCTGCTGGCCACACGCCTTTCCATGCCCCCCAGGGCACCGCTGGCCCCCTTGGCCCCAAGGGCCCGGTGCTGGCTCAGGGTCACCCCGCTGCCCCCCAGCACCCCCAGGGCCTTCTCAGCAGAGCCGCCAGTGAAGTGAGTTGCTTGGACTTTGGTTGCTTAAGTCTTTCCATCCCAGGTGACCCCATTCCTTTCCTGCTATCTGCCAGCAGCTTGTAACCAAACCTCAGCTGTTTTGCTTTTTCCCTCTGCCAACTCACCAGGCTGCCACCTAAAAACCTTCCTTTCCCTTGCCAGACCTCACCCAGTGACACTGCGGTGGCATTACCTGCAGGGTTTATCCGAACCCCTGCAGGGCCTGACTAAGTGCATGGCTGTTGGAAGCTGCAGCCACCCCGCCGAGCTGGCCGTGGCCATTTAAAAGCACTAATTGCACTTGAGGGACCTGTTGCAGCAATCTCTGCTTTCCATCAAACACCTGGCTGGTCTAATAAGCCTCTGCTCGCACACAGCTGGTCGCCCCGGGCCCTTGGCTTGCGTCCTCGCTGATGCTGGTGCCAGGGATGCTCAGAGGCAGCCAGGACAAGCATGGCCGGTTCTCACACCTGAGTTTGGCTCCATGGCTTTACCCAACAGCTCTTGGGCAGAGGGGAAAACCAGCCTGGGATATCGTTCTTAAAACTGTCCTCAGGAAGGAGAGAGGGGTATGGGAGGGACCAGGGGAGGGATGTGGGAACCTTGTGCTGTGTGAGACACAGGCGGTGCAGCATCCCATCTCCCAGGGCACCCCATCTTCTGTCTGTGGCCCCCTCCATGCTGACCCTCTGGTCATTTTTTGGGTTGAGGTCTCTGGAAGATGCTTTCTCCATGGACCTTCCTTCCACCTCTGCACAGGCAGCTCTAGGTAGCAGTGGAGGGGGTCGAAGGTGGTCCAAACCCTGCTCTGAGCTTCAAGAACAAGACTTTTCTACAGCAGAAATCAACCAGGGAGGACAAAGACTTATTCTTTTCCGGGTTTTTGCCCATCATCCAGCTGTTACCACTAAGATGATGAGCAGGGAGGTGGCTATCAGGGTCTTTTTTTTTTTTCTTTTAGTTAGTATCTCAGCTTCCCTTTGGAAGACCGCTACCTCAGATCTAGTCTGAAGGGCCAGAGGAGGTTATTAGGAGGGAGGCTGGGCTGCTCTGGCCGATGGATGGCATTGCCCAGCCTCCCGGGGCAGCTGAACCACATTGCACGGGCAGAAACACGGCTTACTGCTCCACTCAGCCACTCGTACAGCCTGTGGCTCTGGCAAAGCCGGCACCGGCTCTTGATGATGAATGAGGAAGCACGATCCTACTAAATAGGGTCAATAAGATAATGCGCAGCCAGGGGGACCAGCCGTGTGCAGACACAGACACACAGATTTAAGCATTACAAGGATAAATGCTGGTGCTTGACACGGTCTTGTTTGGAAGGACAGATTGTTTTCTATCCCAGTCTCACTGAAGAAAGTGTTGCAGAAGGAGTGAAGGGCAAAATTTCTGCCTGGAAGGGCTGGGGGGTACTCGGCAGCAAAGCTCATTTGCAGCGGTGGAGTCATGCAAGGAGTTGTTTGAATGAGGATCAAATGCTTCAGCCATTTCCTTGCATTAACAAAGACGAAAATATTTTATCTGAGGTACTCCTGAGGGCTAGGAACAGCATCCTGGGTTCCCCATCTCCACCAGCTAACAAACGCTTATCAGGCAGACCTGTCCTGAGGCCAGTGACCGCCTTTCAAGAGGGGCTGAGCCAGCAGATGAGCAAAGTTCAAGCAGCAAAGGCATTCAAAGCACAGGACTGGGCTGAATTTCTTTCCCTCCTTGGGCTGCCTGAGCAGACTTTCCGCTATCCTCCTCCTCACTTGCAGATTAAACGTTGCTGGTTGCACTCAGCAGGGTCCACAGGAGAACGCGCAGCCGGAGGGACCGGCCACGTGCAGCCACAGACACATAAATTTAAGCAGAAGGGTAAATGCAGGCACTTCCCACAGTCCTGTTTGGAAAGGCGTTATCATTTCCTTTGGGAAACGGTTCAAAGCTGCATCAGGGAGGTTCAGGCTTGGCATTAGGAAGTGTTTTTTTACCAGGAAGGTGGTCAAACACTGGAACGGGCTTCCTGGAGTCGATGCCCCAAGCCCGTCAGTGTTTAAGAGGCATTTGGACAATGCCCTTAATAACATACTTTAACTTAATCACCCTTGAATTGGTCAGGCAGTTGGACTAGGTGATCTTTGTAGGTCCCTTCCAGCTGAGAATTCTATTCTATTCTATTCTATTCTATTCTATTCTATTCTATTCTATTCTATTCTATTCTATTCTATTCTATTCTATTCTATTCTATTCTTTCTCTTCCTGAAGAGCATAATTCCTTGCACAGTGTACAAAGCCAAGCACTTTTCAACTCTGAATTGCCATCATTGGGGCAATAGGATAAAGGAAATAGGAATAATAGAAAGAGAGCGCAATGATGAGGAACCCAAGTGTCGCTGCGGGGACCCAGCTCAGGTCCTGGGGGTTTATTGGCCCTGAATCAGCCCTTGAAGCCCTGAGTACCTCATGAAGATCCAGGCAGGGTGTCTGCACGCAGGGGAGGATGACAAGACAGGTGCCCCCTTGACCAAAACACAGGTCTAACCCATCTCCTACCCCAAAGTAGTACAAAGCCCCAAACAAGTACAAAGCCCAGCCCTGGAGGCCCCCCTCGGGGCGAGACACCCAGGGCCGGCACGGTGGGAGCATCCGCGTCCCGTGGGGCAGCGCGCCCGTGCCAGGGCTGCCTGCAGAGAAGTTTATTCCCAGGCAGGGATCCTGCCAGCTCCTCCCTGGCCAGGGGCGCACACAGCAGCCGTCGGTGTCCTGTTTCGGTGGCCGCGACCCTCTTTGTCCCCCCGCGGACAGCGAGACAAGTGGCAGCAGCTGGATAAGCCCCCGTGTACGGAGCTGATGCAGGATTGCTTAGATGATAAAAACAAAAGCTTCAAGCACACCCCTGCACTCCAGCCCTTCCTTTTGGGGCTGCCCAGGGAAAAATTTCTCAAAAACCGAGCAAATAATCGGTTTTTCATAGCTACGTAGCGGCAGCAGGGCTGCCGCATCCCTGCCAGCCCCCCAGGTTCCTCCTGCTCCCCTGCCTGATAGTGCAGGCAGGGGTCAGCTCATCCCAGAGCAGGGTCTGGCCGCTCTCAGCTGGATTAGCACCTTGTGGTTGTTGTGGCCATCTGTGCCGTGAGCTGGGATGCCCGGCATTGCTGCCCCAACCCCTCATGGCCACGGCTCTGCCCGCCTGGAGCTGGCAGCATCCCACCCGCCCCAGGGCAGCCGGCGCATCCATCCCTTCCCGTCTGGCACAGTCTAAAGCCTGTTTTTACAGTCCTGACCTGCAGAGAAGCCCTGGGGCTGCTTCAGTTCTGGTAAAGTAACCGGGAGAGGATGGATCCTCCACGTGGGGCAGATGCCTGCAAAGTGAGTCACGGACACACAGCAGCAGCCAGTCTTGCCAGGGATGATTTCCCCCTAAATATCCCTTACTGCTTCCTTTACAAAGCCCTGGCAACCAAGCTGAGCTAAAACGAGCCCGTGATTCAGGTGGCCGGCCATGGTCTGTGTGTCTCCTGCAAGAGGCGAGGGGCAGCGAAGGGAGGAGCGTGTAGGGGGCAAATTTCTCTAAGCTCTCCCTGGCGAGGACCCGCTCTGCTCTCGGCACCCGTTACTGCGAAAATGCTGGAAGGAAAACTGAAAGTCTGGAGGGGAAACCCGGCTGCCTGAAGCCCCCTGAGGTCAGACCCGGTGGATAAGTCCGGCCAAACCACCCCTGTTCTCCCTGGAGCCTTGGGAGAACGACAGTTAGGCAGCTTTAGTGGTCTGTCCAGCTTTCAGGGTCACCCCGTGGGCTGCAGCGTGGGGTGAGCGGTGGGGCTCAGCCACCAGAGGGGCAGGACAGGGGATATCTAGGATGCACCAGCAGCCCCCTCCCCACATCTCACACTCCTTCAGCTGAGGATTCAGGTCCCCGGTACCACTCCATCCCAGCATCCAGCACCAAGCTACTCTCAAATTGCACGTGGCTCTGAAATTCAGGTAGTACCCCCCACCCCACCGCAGGCTACGCCCCAACCTGACCCCAACCCCTTTGGCAGCTGGGGAAACCCCACGCTCTCACCCCCCGCCCCTGCTCCTGCTCTCTGCCTGCACAGGGATGTGGCAGGGATGCAGCTTTTGCCCTGCCCAGCCCCAACCTGCTCCCGGTGCAGCCACAAAGGAGGAAGAAGAAGGAATGAGGGCAGCAGGATGAAGCCAGGAGCTGCTCATGTAGGAGGCTGGACCTGGGTGAGCATTGCAAGTGCAATCCCTGGTGTGGTCCTCACCTGGGTGAGTCACTACCTGTCATGGAGGGCTGGCAGTGGGGCGGCAGGTTGCCTGTGAGCTCTTACGTGCTGTCTCTGGTGAGGATGGGAGGCAGCAGTGACCTGTTTTACCTCCGTGAGCAGGTACCCTCCCCGGCAGCGCTTGTCCCCAGCCCCTTGCTGCCCTTCCCGGCTGCCTCTGCCCCCATGATGCCGGGTGGCAGAGGTACCAGCCCCTTGGCAAGAGCATCCTTTCTGGGACGGTCCTCTCTGTAGCAAGCCTCTTGCTGCAAAGGGAAAGGAGAACCAGGGCGATGATCTCAGTAGAGACAAGCAGGGCTGTGGCATTGGCCCTGCCAGCTCCTGCTCTGCTCTGCCCTGCTGCCGGAGGTCACACCGGGACAGTCTGGCAGGGTTGCCTTGCAGTGACAGGAGGAGGCATCACCTCCTCCCCTCCGTGCTCCAGCTGAGCCTCCGACACGGTCCCTGGGTCCCCGCGGAGGAGATGGGGACTCGGCCGCGGCTGGAGCGGAGCGGTTCGGCTGAGGATACCTTGGCCAGGCCACCGCAGTCCCCGGAGGGCTGCATCCTCCATGCCACCAGCTCTGCCTCCCTCCTGGCCCCGCCTAAGGCTCCCATCCATCACCATCCCAACCCCGCCAGCTTTTCTTATTTAAAGCCCAAGTCTCCCTCTCTTTTCCGTGCCAGGAATCCTAATCTTTAGGACGAAGAGGCCGGGCATGCTGCGATGCATCAGCAGAGGCACCAGGTACATTGTGCTCCCAGCCCTGGCAGATGCCATCATCAGAACAAAGTCAGGGCCAGCAATGATATTTGGCCTCTGTGCCGCAGTGGGACTGTTTAATACCTACCATGCCATGGGCTTTGGATGCCGCATTCGGTCGCTGTGCCCAAAGAATTATTTATTCCCTTCCTAGCATTTTTATTCCCCGATCCAAACCCCCGTGGGAGCGGGGCTTGGAGAGAACGGATGCCGGCAGATGGCAAGCGTAAAAGAAAAAAGAATTAAAACGCACGACATGATGGGATTTGAAATAAAAGTCACAAGAGGATATTGCTGGTGACTTTCTTGCAGTGCTGAAAACCGGAGAAAAAGACCAAACCTCTTGAAGACGTGGGTGACGCAAGTCTTGTGAATGCTGCTGCCTCCCCATTGCCGTGCTGGGTGCCCTTCGCTGGGCATCCTTGCAGGAGTTGGAGCCTCCAGTCACAGAATCCCAGAATCCCAGACCGGTGGGGGCTGGAAGGGCCCTCTGGAGCTCATCCCGTCCCACCCCCTGCTGGAGCAGGCACCCCCAGAGCAGGGGCACAGGGCCGCGTCCAGGCGGGGGGTGAATGTCTCCAGGGAAGGGACCCCACAGCCTCTGTGGGCAGCCTGTGCCCCTGCTCTGGCACCCGCACAGGGAAGGGGTTTGTCCTCATGTTCAGGGGGAACTTCCCGTGTTCCAGCTTGTGCCCGTGGCCCCTTGGCCTGGCGTTGGGCACCACTGAAAAGAGCCCGGCCCCATCCTCCTGACACCCACCCTTCAGATATTTATAGGCATTGATGAGATCCCCCCTCAGCCTTCTCTTCTCCAGGCTGAGCAGGCCCAGGTCTCTCAGCCTTTCCTCACGAGGGAGATGCTCCAGCCCCTGATCCCCTTGGCAGCTCTCCCCTGGCCTTGCTCCAGCAGTTCCCTGCCCTTCTTGCACTGGGGGGCCCAGACCTGGCCGCAGCCCCGCAGGTGTGGCCTCACTGGGGCAGAGCAGAGGGGGAGGAGAACCTCCCTCGCCCTGCTGGCCACGCTCCTTTTCATGCCCCCCAGGACACCGCTGGCCCCCTTGGCCCCAAGGGCGCGGTGCTGGCTCAGGGTCACCTCGCTGCCCCCCAGCACCCCCAGGTCCCGTGTCCCCAGTGACACCAGGAGCTGGCCGGCCCCCATCCTAGCGTGGCGGTTCTTTGGTTATCAGGCAAAAGCCTGTGCCCAGCCTTAACTGGGGAGACATCGTCGGCAGGCCCGGAGGAGGCGAGAGATGGGCTGTGTGTGCTCACACGTTGGCTGTGACGGCTCCTGCTCCTCGGGTGAGCTGGGGCTCCTGCAGGCACAACCGATCCTCGGTCGTGTTATTAAGGATTGAGTCATCAGGCGTGCGGACAAGGGGGTCCAACCTCGTTGTCCAGGCAACCAGGATTCTGGCGTTTCCTACATTTCTGATGCTCCTCCTTTTTTTTTTTTTCCTTCGTTGTCAGTGATTTCTGAATGGAGTCACTTGGGACTGCATGGGCTGGGGATGACAGCATCGCCTCCCACACAGCGAAGCCCTCTGACAAATGTCTGCGGGTCTGGGGATCTTCCAGTCTGCCCACTCCTTGCTGGAGAAGACAGTTATTCAAATGGGGTAATTCCAGGTCGAATTTACCGTTTCTGTAAGTGAGGGTGAGCTGGGCTCTCCTGACTGTCTCTGGGCTGTTCCAGCCGACTGGCAGAGCCCTTAGTGGGCTCTTGTCACCCCCGTTTCCCTGCTCGAGGAGACCAGCAGTGTCCAGGGGCACTGGGCTCCCACTGGGCAGCAGCTGGGGGATTTGGGAAGGGAGGAGCAGCATGCTGCATCCTCCTACCTGCGGCACGCCAAGCAGTGAGGGATGCTCCGCCGTGGTGCTCCAATATTTCCAGGCTGCCTCAAGGGCTCAGTCTCGTCCCCTGACAGTAATGGGGGGGTCTGCCAGGGGCTGTCACCCACAGAACCACACAAGGCCCAATTTATCGGGGTCTGGGGTCTTCTCAGAGGGCATAGAGAGCCCACATCTAGACTTATTGCTGGTGGGATTAAAGATGTGGATTTGATTCCTGGGGTGGCTTCTCACCCTTTTAAATAATGGGGAAGGGGAAGAGCAGGAGGAGGACCCCCAGTCTCCTCCCTTTGGATTTCTGGGATCGGGGGTTTTGGGCAGGGAAGGATCTGGGTCTCCGGGCTCCTTTGTACCCCCTGTTCTCCCCTTGCTGACCCTGCCTCCCCCAAAACATGGAGCCCTGAAAGCTGCCACAGAGGATGAGCCACCTCAGAGTAGTGAGGGGCCTGTCTGTGCTCCACATGTGGGGGCATCCTGGCCTCCCCCCTCCCTGCAGGCAGGGCTGAGGAAGGGCTCAGGGTGCCAAGGGGTGCAGAGCTCCCACCCAAGAGACCTGCAGGGGTAGGTGTCCCAAAAAGGTCAGGTCTTCAGCTGCAAATGCTCCCGATGTCCCAGTGCTGGCAGCGCTGGATGGGGAGGACTGGCCAGGACCTTCCCAGTGCTTGGTGCTGCACACAGGGCCACCAGCCCACACCGGTTTCTGACCCCAGGACAGGGCTTTCAGCATCCTCACGTGTAAAGCTCAGCTCACACTGCTGCAAAATTTGGGGTGAAGTTGCTCTCGGCTACAAGGGGCCAAATCTCAGGCTCTGGGTGCTGCTCCCCAACCAGCTGTGCACACACAGGGCTGCAGGGCTCTGAGGAACTTCTTCCCACTCCCAAGCCCAAACCAAAGTCCCCTGTGGACATCTGGCTCCAAGGCAGCTCCTGTCCAGACTGTAGCTTGACATGTCCCTGTCACCTGCTTCCCATCCCGTGTCCCCGCCAGGCTTCTCTGATGGCTCATGGTGGGCTTGTGTCTGGTGGTGGGATGTTCGTTCACATCCCCGAGGAGAGGCTGTAGGGCTGTCCAAGTGTTGGGGTTCTCCTGCTGTCCTTGGGAAAGTGACCCCAAAAGTCAGTCTCCAGGTTCCCGCAGGGACCAGTGCAGCCACGACGCCCCAGGGAGCCAACGCTGCAGCTGGAGATGTTGTAAATCAGGGGGAGGAGGCTTTAGCTGTCACTGCTCCAAGACATGGAGGGTATTTTTAGCAGCTTTGCTCTGCAGGTTTGTGGTGGCATTGCCCAGGGTGCTTGTACCACACTCATCCCTCCCGGGGATGGTGGGGCAGGGGGTGGGCGCTTGGGGCTGGGTGTACCTGAGCGTGCACCATGTGCCGTGGGGCCGACTGAGACATCGGGGACTGTGCTGAGGGTGGCAGGGGCCAGTGGAAGATGTTCAGGAGAAGTCTCTGCTCAGGGATGACCTCTGGGTGTCCTTCACACACGGTGTAACCTCAGCAAGGGTGCTGGGCTTGTAGGCACCCAGCCCAGGGTCCCTCTCGCAGAGCCCTGAGAGCTCCTTGGGGCTCAGAGCTGATACAGGCTTTCCCCACATGCCCTTCCTGCGGAGAGCCTAAAGACACGAAATCAGCACCCCATCTTTAACAGCAGCCCTGAGCAGGTGCTTGGAAGAGGTTAAAAAACCCAGTGCAAGTGAAAGGAAACCCTAACCCCGGCCAAACCCTCTCCATCCCCTGAAAATGGCCAAGCCGATGCCCTCAGTGTGTCGCAGCACTAACGAGCCCCTCTGCCAGCAGAGTCCTGCCCAGCCCTGCGCCACCCCTCAGCAGCAAACGTCCCGGGTGTTCTGCAGCATCTCCTGCTGAGCTTGTGCTCTTGATGCTGCCATTCCCGTGTCCTGCATCCCCGATGGGAAACCACCTGCAGGGGCCGTGGGCTGCTATGGAGGGGGAGCCGGTCTCTGCAGCCTGGGGCTGCTGGCTTTGCTTCTCCCCAGGTGCCTGGAAAGAATGATGGCAAGCTGGGACATCCTGAGGAGGGTGCAGAAAATCACCGGGTTCACCAGGCGAAGTGGCCAGCCATCTGTGAGAGCAAGGACCAATGGCATCCCCGGCTCACAGCCGATGGGACAGGGACAAGGGCACCAGGGAGGTCTCTATTTGTGTTCCCAGTGCTGTCATTGATCATCTGCACAACTCTGGAAGAGATGGAGAGCATCTGCCTCCCCCTCCGCTGACCGCAACCCGGCTCTGAGGGCCTCATAAATGGAAAGCATCAATATTTGATGGCTCCCGTCAGCTGTTTTGCTCTCAAGGTGAAGGAGAGCAGACCCCTGTGTGTGCCCTGCCTGCGTCTGCGCAGTGCTGGGACATCACAGAGGGGCCAGCGCCACGTCCCTGCATGCCAGAAGCTGGTCCCTTCCCCACAAAAATCACCACCTCAATTCATACAGAGCTGCCATCTACCCCATCCATCCAGGTGGGATGCAGCAGGAGGGCTGTGATGGGGTGTGGGACCACCAGCCTGGCTGCAAACGTCTCCTCCCTGACCCCCAGGCAGGGGGCACGAGGCAAGAGCCATCGTGTCCTGCGACGGTGACTATCCGAGGAGATGGGTCTGAGGAAACCCTGCACTATCTGCCTCTGATGGCAAATAGTTTCGCCTAAATTGGGCATGGGGCTCGGTTTCAAGAGAAGCCAAGCGCGCCGCCGCGTTGCGATGCCATTTTGGCAGAAACGTGGGCTTTTTTGTGCATTAGGTTGTTGCCCTTAAAATAGCAGTTTGGAGTTTGTTCTTCAGATCCCTTTTCATTGAAACAATAAGGAAAGAAAGGGAGCGTAATTAAGCTGGAGTTAAAGTCCACTGGTGCATCGCCAGCATTACCAGCCTGTATCAGAGGAGGGAGGTGGAGGGGGTCTGGGCTTTAATCAGCATCCGACTGACAAAGCCGGTGTTGGGCATCATCCTGGTGGAGATGCTCCTGCCAGCCAAAGCAGGGCCTGGTGCTGCACATCCAAGGCTGGCCAGATCCAGCTTCCATCCTTCAAATGTGCTGCTCGAGCCCCAGAAGTGGTTCTAGAGGAGTCATGAGGGGCAGCTGGAGGATGGGGGTGGCGCGTCTTGTCTTCTCATCCCTACTAGATCTCACCTGCTGGATGCACGGCAAAGGGAGCTGCCTGCAGCATGACGATCCATGGGGCCCGGGAGCTGGCAGCAGCGCAGGCAGGGCCGTGGCAGGCAGCTCGTGGCACGTGGGGCAGAGCCGCATGGACGATGGAGCAGATGGAGGATGCGATTTTTGGGAAATGATGAGGAAGAGATGAGAAAGAGCTGAGGAAGCTGCTGTTGCAGTTGGTGGTGCTGGGAGCAGAATCACCTGCAGCTGGGGAGGGGGTTTTCTGCACCTGTGGGGTCCAGGCCTGCCTTGGGGAGTCAGGGTGGAGGGGACGGAGCGAGGCAGGGAGGATGGCAGGGTCTCCTGCAGCCTCAGTGGGGCAAGTCTGGCCAGATCCAGCAGATTAGCCAGGATATGGACTTCCTATGCTATTTTGCAAGGTTTTCTGTGGAGCAGAAACCTGCTTTGAAAAAGATAATAACTAAGAAGTAACATCTCTTCAAAGCATCATACGTCTGCAGGACCCTGAAGCCACAGAAAAGGAGCACGAAGCTCTCACAGAGGCTGTTGCTGCTTGGTCTTTTCCTTGTCCGCAGCCCCAAGCCCCTGCAAGACCTCTCTCCCTCCTCAGGACCCAGTGCAGATGCTCATGTAGATCCATGAGATGCATCACCTGCAGGAACAGGTATTTTACCTGCAAGGATGAACATAAAGGGAGATGAAACCTCCAGGCTCTGAGGGGAAATAGCTTGTTTCCACAGAAGCTGGCTCCCTGGTCCCCAGACACCAAAACTCTCCCGAGGGAGATGGGCACCTCTTGCAGTCGGTGAGTCCAGGCAGGATCAAGGCACTGCCAGGCTGCAAGATACCCACGGCAGACTTGCTTGCTCGCGGGCAGGATGCTCATTACCTGCTGGGAGCCGCCTTTGTGCGGCTATTTGTGTAATTAGAGAGGAAAACACAAAATTACAGCGTAAGCATTGTGGGCGTGCTAAGAGAACATGGGTTAGAAAAGCTGGTAATGATATTCTCAGGGAGAGCAGGCAGGAGACTGGCCACGAGCGATCCCCTCCCCATCTCCCACATGCTGCCTGGGAAGGCGTCGCGCCACCAGTGCTATAACCCTGTTACTCCTGAGCCAGGGTCTGGTTTCGGCCATGCCAACCAGCTCCAAGCAACCCTTTCTGCCTCCCAGTGCTTCCCCAGGGCTGGTTAGGACATGCCCATATGCCCCTCCAAGATGAGCTGTGGACCCACGGTCCTTTTTCCATCTGAGAAGCACCTTGATAAAGCAGCCTTATCAAGGGGAAGGAGAGATGGTGAGAGCGGTGGTGGGACAGAGGCCAGCAGCCGCCTCTTGAGCCTTGCTGGGCTCATGCCCCAGCAGAGATTCACCTGTACGTCTATCTGCACCCAGCTCTGCCAAGGGACGACGGCTGGAAAGGTCTCAGCCAGACGGCCGGGAAGCCCCCACACAGCCAAGCAGCACCCCGCTCCATCCCTGTGGCCATCACCCTGATTCTGGCTGATGTGCAAGAGCTGCCCTGGTCCCCACTGAGGTCCTCACCGCTGTCACGAGGCTGGGATGGAGCCTGAGCCCATCAGGGCTCGTCAGCGCTGGCGCAGCCCATCCCCAGCCCCTCTGGGCTCCTCTCTGCTGGTCTCGGAGGGGTTTGTAACCACGGGCACCGTGCAGAGCGCTGGGCAACGAGCTGGGCTGGGAGCACAGCCCTGGGTAGGGCAGAGCCCACGGCTGCCTGCACCGGCTCTGCAGGGCACAGCTCAGGGTCCCCATCCCTCTGGGGACCACGAGCCCAGGGCTGCGCTGCTGCCTGTCGGCCTGGGTTGTGCGCGTTGCCCGGGGAAGCGGAGGTTTTGGGAACGCGCGGTTCCCTTCCTCCCCTCGCTTGTCAGAGTTCGTTTTTGCTCTCCAGTAGAAATTGGATTTTCTCTGATTTCATTCCTCTGCTGCCATATCAGGCGCTTGTGGCTTTCATGCCTCTCCGCTCCCCGATGCTTTTCTGTTCTTGCTTCAAACAGCTCTTGGTGCGACAGCTGAGAGCTCGGCTGTCTTCGTGTCTTTTATTCGCCTGCACCCACTGCCGGGGCCAGTGCAGATGCTCTGAGATTCCACAGCAGCTCGCCGGTGCCTTTGCTCTGATTGCTTCCAGTGGTCCAGAAAATATGACCTGCAACAGCAGTCAGGAGGAACGGGAATTGCTTTAGTGTAGAGAAGAGGCAGTGCCAAGGAGACCTGGCCCTGGTTTTCAAGTGCAAAAAATACATCTGCAAATAGGAAGAAACCGTCCAGTCTTTGGTGTCCTGGTGGTCAGCAGAAAAGCCCAGGTTCAAAATGCAGCAAGGGGGATGAAGGTTAAGGAAAATCTTTCTAGAAAGAAGAGCAAACTGCTGGTCTGGACCATGAGAGGTCAGTGAAGGGAGATTTTCAAAGGCAGGTTAACAAGGACACGCCAGGGAGTGCTCAGGACAGGCAGGAGGTTTTGCCTGGGGGCAGGAGATCCCAGTTTTACATCCTCTCTTACACCACAGACCACTTAGACCCCTGGCAAGCAGAGTCCCAAACCCCGTGGTCTGGTGGTGTGACGAGACCCAACAGCAGCTCACAAGCCAACAGAAGTCCAGCTGAGCGTGGCCTGAGCTTTGCTCCCTGTCCCCTGCCTGCCCCCTCCTTGCTCAAGGGTGTGTAGCATTGGGTAGCTGCTTGGGTCACTCTTCTGCAGCCAGGTCTTGGGTGACCCCCACCATCTTACACAGGCTGGTGACCACCGGCGGTGTCACGGTGTGCCCCGCTACCTCTTGAAGACCCAGCCTGATCTTCTCAGCGTTACACATAGGTCCACTAAGCAGTTACACGCAGCTACGAGGTCAGCTTGCAGAGACAGCCCTGGCGCAAGCGACTGTCGTCCCGACCCCCCGCTCTCCTCAACGCCACCTCTGGGTTGGGTTTGCTTGAAGAGGTCCCACATGGACGGACCCAATGCACCCATCCCGGTGCCTGGTGCTCCTCATAAATGCATTTCCCAGGAAAGTCCAGGCCTGCGAGCCATGTCCTGAGCTTGGCCGCTCCTCAGCAGGGTAGCCTCCACTCCCAGCTTCACACACCTCCACTGAAGCCGGCCACTCTCCCACCCATTGCAAGTCCCTGGAGAAAAGCAGGAATACCTAGGTGCAATGAGATAAACTTGTTGTGCCTTGATGAACTAAGATGAGCTGCCCTTTGGAAATGCCCTTTGAGGAGAAGAAGAGCGATGTTACGGACTCACGTCAGTCACCCAAACATAGGTGGCCAGATCCACCTGAGGGACTCACGGGACCTGGGAGGATGCCCAAGACATCCCGATCGGCTGGCTGAGATGGAAAAAGATTCATGGGAGGCCCGTGGCTCTCTGGGCTAGCAGATGGGACCTGAGGGCATCACGAATGGCACTAGACACCTACCCATGGGCATCTGGATCGTGACCTGGTATCAGGGGTATAAATACTTACTTTTGGTCTGAACACGCTCCCCTGAGCTCCCCAGCTCCCAGCTCAGGCACAGGCAGAAGGTTTTGGGAAACGACACCAGCCTTCCTCAGCGGGTGCTCGAATCCAGACAGCAGAAAGAGCAAAAAGACTCTTTGAAAAGCAGGTCCTCTTGAGACACCCCCGCCTGCTGAGCCCACGCCTCCTCCAGCTCACCGTGGCCTTGCAGACCCGGAGCAAAGCCGCAGAGATGAACGCGTCCCTCATCCCATTGTGTCAGCTATTGTGCTCTGCGTTTTAACTCGGTGCTTTGCTCCTCTGGCCTCCTGGAAAGCAACCTCCAGTTGTACCCTATGATTCACGCCGCATCCTTCAATAATCCCTCTCTTCTTCATTTCCCCCCCTCCTTTTTATTTTTAAAGGGAAAAACCCAAATGTTTGTATTTCTTCTTGGCAGACTGCGGCTCCCAGCCTCAGACCTCAGAACGGCAAGATGATTATAGATTTCTATTCCATATTTTCCTGGACGTCCATGCCCATGACTCACCTGTGACGCCTCTTGCCCTTTCGCTGCTGAGAATACAAATGTCAGAAGTGTCCCGGGTGCCGCAGGAGCCCGTGCCCAGTTTTTGGCTGGAGTTACCCAGCCCTGCGTGACTTTCCCTGGGTACCTGCAAGAGGCAAGGACTTCCTCTCTTCCCAGCCCAACTGTCCCCTTCTCTCCGCTCTTTCCCAGGCTTTTCAGTGCAATCCTTGGCTGCCTGACTGAGGATGAACCGCAGCCAACTGTGTGGACCGATGCCTAGTTTCAGGCTGGTTGGAAGAGAGACGAATTGGGGCTTTGCCCTTGGTACCCACACGCAGTTAAATACCCGCTGTCAGCTGATGCCAGCGCCGGGTGGCACGAACCACGGC
Organism: Phalacrocorax aristotelis; assembly: GCF_949628215.1. Classification (NCBI taxonomy): domain Eukaryota; kingdom Metazoa; phylum Chordata; class Aves; order Suliformes; family Phalacrocoracidae; genus Phalacrocorax; species Phalacrocorax aristotelis. The sequence goes on from NC_134278.1 coordinate 1,341,774, forward strand.
AGCCAGGAGCCCCTGTGCTCCTGGCAAAGGCTCTCACGTAGCTGGGGTGGGAGAAGGGACGTGATCTGGGTCACAGCATCCCGCGGATGAGCCATCTGGATTACTGAGCGGGACATGGGAAGGGGCTGGATCCAGCTCTGCTTGTGGCCATGGCCCTGGGACGCAGCCTCTGAAGCTGGATGCAAGGCAGTGGGTGGCCCAGCCGGCGCAGACAGACGCAGCAATGGGGCAGCCCTCAGCTGGAAAGAAGAAAATGGGAATTTTGCTAGAGCACCTCCATCCTTTCATCATTCCCAGCAGCTGTGGGGACACGGTGGTCCCGAAGGCCAAACCATGGCCAGGGACTGATGCCAAGAGATGATGCTCGCTGTCTCCAGGACTGGAGATGCTGGTGGCCAGACGGTGTCTCCCGTGATGTTTGTTTCTCCCCCGCTTTGCTCCAAGGTCCTGTTCCCCACAGTTGCCCACACCATGTGCAGCTCCAGACCCTGGGAGACCCCGTGCCCTCTGGCAGCCAGGGCATGCTCAGCTCTCAGGAAAAAGGGTCCTTTTAGGAAAACCCCAAAATGAACATGAGCAATGGTCCCAGAGCAGTGGCCCCTGCTCCAGCTTTGGGGAAGGGATGATTTCAGCTCAGCCCCTGGGCCAGCTGCCTCCCCAGGGGACTTCCTTGGGCACCTGTGGGGAAGGAGAAGAGGATCTCTGCCCTGTGAAGCCACCACCTGCGCTTTCCTCCTGCACAAGGCCCATTGCACGCCCTTTGCTCCTGCGATTTCCCTCTTTGCAGAACATCCAGCGCTTGGATGTTCCCATGAGCAGAAGGTTTCATCTCTCCATCACCAAGGCCCATCCCAGCCCCAGCAGCACCCATCCTAGCCCCAGCAGCACCCATCCCAGCCCTGGTAGCACCCATCCCATCCCCGGCATCACCCATCCCAGCCCCGGCATCACCCATCCCATGTGCTTCCCTCCAGAGGGTCCCTTATAAAAGTCATCTGGGACTGGAGCCAGCCCACCAGGGAGAAGGCTTAGTTGAGAAAACTCAATTTTCCTGAAAACCCCAGGTTGTCGTGACAACAAACAAAACAATTTGAGAAATGGGATTAAACTGCTCAGCTCGGGAAGCAGCACAACCCATTTCACTGCTGGTTTTTAGGGGAAGAGGCTGCAGCCTCCTCCTTGGCATTTCCCCAGTGATGGTGGGTCAGGGTGGGCTTTGCTCTTACAGCTGCTCTCCCCGTTAGCTCCCGGGAGGCCAAAGAGATCCTACTGGTGGGATCCCTGCTTCCCCAGACGTAACCGGGACGGGCTTAGCCATAAGGAGCAACCAGCGTCATCCCATTTTTATAGCACTACCCCATATGCCAACCCACCTTCGTGTCTCTTCTCTCCTGTCCCCCTGTTGCCCTCATAAGGGAGCAGCAGCACGGCCAGGATGATGTTCTTCCTCCACGCTGTGGCCAGGGAGCAGCTAGAGGTGGTCTCGCTTGGCTTATCGGTGGTATGAGTTTGCAAGGTCTCAGCATAGCAAAGGAAGGCTTCTCACATCTTTCCAGCCACTAGTGACCAGCAAATACCAGCCCGGGATGCAGGAGGGGTCCAATGCGCCTTCACTGCCCTTCTCTTAGCAAAACACCTCCAGCCTTCCTCCACATGCTTCCTCGCACTCTCGTTAGGCTGGGTCCATCCCTGGGCATCTGGCAGCGGTCCCGGTCAGAACCAGCACCACGGGCACGGATCTGGCATGGTGTGACCATTCGCCGCTTATACCCTTCCCATACATAACCCGGGACTTTTCCCAAAGCTCAGAGATCTTTCTCAAAGCGCCGGGCAGGTGCCAGCAGTGACCCCTCGGCTGAGCCAGGCTCCCAGCAGGTGCCGAAAGCCTGTGCGCTGTGCTCTTGGCAGGGGAACGGGACGTTGGCAGCGCCTCGCGGCTCGGCTCGACCTCAGCCAACTGAACAGCCCTGTTGTTATTGCAGCTTGCCGTGCTTTACGTAAGCCCAGCGTGGCCCCGGAGAAATCTTCCCGGTGTGGGGAGGCAGGAGGACTTGCAGGCACGAGGGCAGACCCCAGAACACCCCAAGGTTGCTTGTACCTCGCTGAATCCCACCCATTTTGGGGTGCTGCTGCTATGTTAGAGGTGCTGGGGAGGGAGGAGGTGCTGGGGAGGGAGAAGGTGCTGCTCTGGAGTACACGTGCGGCCCCTCAGTGATGCTGGGAGCACGGGGCTGAGGGGGCACAGTGGATGCCCCCACCCTGAGCAGGCGCAAGGGATGGCAGCCCCTCTGGAGCCAAGCTCTGGGGGTGCACCTACAGCAGGGTGTAACCACGGCCAAACTCCAGCAACGCCTCCTGCTCGCCCACCCCGGGGCACGCCCAGCTCCATCCCACCCCAGCGCACCCCCGGGGCGGGCTGCCTGGGCTGGTGCAGCGTGCTGGGCAGCTCGGGGCTGGGCGACTGGATGTGCCACCGCTCATTTCGCTGAGCAGAAACGATGCCGTTCCGGCTGTGCCTGTGCGCTGCAGGGGGCATGGTCCGGACCCTGTGCCCACGTTAGCTGCATGCTCAGGGACCTCGGTGCAGGCACGGGGGGGAGCGTGGGCAACCGCACGCTGGGCACCAGCTTCTCCCAGATCTCGGCGGTGGGAAACAAGCAGCATCCCTGAGGGGTGCCGGACAGCGAGAGGTAACCCAAGCTACGTCAGTCCTCCTGCATCCTTTTCTGGCTGTGCACGTGTCATGCCGAGGTACCAGGCTTGGGCTTTCGGACTGAGGAAGCCAGACAGGGTGTTTTTTGCCCTGGAAATGGCGCTGCTGTGTTTTGGGCTGGGAAGCTTGCTTCTACGCAGCCCGCGATGCCGCGGAGGCGAAAACAAGCCACCCCTACGCTGGGGTTATCAGCTGCTTGCAAAGCTCTCCCTTGGCGTGTTCCTGAGCGCGGCGGTTGTTGCCTTTGTGTGTCACTTAAAATCAGAACAAATGCTGGGTTTTCGTTGTTTTGACTGCATTGCTCTATATTTGCATTGCTTTCAGTTTATTAGCATTCTTGGTTCTGTCTTTTGGTGACAGCAAAAGTATGTACTTCAAATGAATCACAACATGCGTTCGGGAAAGTTTTCTGGTGCCTTCCAGTTTCCCATCAGTTTGATCTCGTTTCTCGGCCCATCAGAGTGTGTGCTCTTAAAAAAGCACTCGCGAAAGAGAATTCCCCTGCTCGCCAGCCCTGCTAGAGCACGGGACGTGAAAAAGCTTCAGATCAGCCCTGACGAGCCCTCCCTCGCCCCATTTTAAGCTGAATAACTTTGGTTTGCTTGATCTACTTAAATAATGATAGTCTTGTCGTTTCTGTAGCTGAAGGTTTCACATCTATTTGAAGTCCAGCAGCTTGTCTCCCTCCATCGTCTAGAGCGAGCAATCAGTATCTCAGAAGGTGGTTCATCTCACCCCTGGCTTAAACACCATGCGGAGGATATGCTGAATCACTGCATCACTCCTTCTGACCGACGTGGGTTTGGGAGCTCTCCAAGAGGGCAATAACCTCCTGGAGACGGGAAGATCTAAGTAGCTGCAAGCAGGTCCCACTCTTCCCGGCACTGCTGGATCCAGAAGACAACATCTGCCCAGAACCTCCTTGTTCCTGCAGGACTGGGAAGGTCCACGGTGCCCGGAGGGCTGGGGTCAGCAGAGCAGCTCCGTGATTTATTAGCAGGACTCATAAATGAATGCTGAAGAGTGCAAGCTCGTGCCAGGAAAAAGTTTCATCTGTCAAACTATTAAAAAAAACCCAAACATTTCATGACATCTCTGTACTCCTCACCCATGTAGTCACCCTCCCCCAGGGTGGGATCGGGCAGCCTTGACAAGACCCTCTGCTCACAAAAGCATCGCTGCAGAAGCCAGAGCAGCATTGCTGGGCTGGGGCAGGGGTCCGTGGGGTGGATTTGCCCCGTAACACCCTGCAAGCAGAGCTCTGCATTTCACCCAGGCCAGCTCTGCTCTCTCTTCCCTGGGAAGCAGCCTGGGGAGGGCTCGAATCCCATGTGCTCTTGCACAGGACGTACCCAGGAGCGGGCAGTGGTGGGGCCTGGCAGCACCCTGCAATGAAATCCCCAGCAGGGACCCAGGGCTCTTTTTTTGGGAGATTTTCTCTGTGTGAACATGGAGGATTTGAGATCTCTTCTGATAGACCTGCTGCTCGTTCCTGTCCCTCTTCCCTCCGAGGTTTCCCATGCTAGAGGAGATCAGCACTTCCCCGGTGAGGGTCTCCAGCTTCCCAGAGATCCGAAGGCAGAGCCTGTTTGCACAGCAGGGTATTACCTGTATTTCACTGCACTGGGAGCAGGACTGGCCTCACTGGGAACCACCTAATTCCCAGTGTAGGACCCTGAGAAGGACCTAAACAAAACCCTGGGTCTGAAGAACCTCTGGGATGAAACCACTTTCCCAAAATCTCCACCACAGTGTGGGTATTTTGGGACGTGCTTTGGGACACCCGTAAACTCCTGATGCTGGAAGTGCCCAGAGAGGGGTAGGGCTGTTCTGCTCCGGTCCCGATGTGGGGCTGTCCCCGTTCTCCATGAACAGAGACCAGATCGTGGGCCAGACGAATTTTTAATCCCACCCAGTGCTGCTGTCAGGAAGCTTTTCCTTTCCTGTTACTTCTAGCTGTCCATCATTAGGCTTCAGGGTTAACAGGTTCCATCTTCAGCCGAGGCAGCCGCAGGCACTGCCAGGGCAGGTGAGTCTGAGTCTCCTCTTGGCAGATGAGAGGGGCTGATTTGGGGGAGCAGCACACCTGGCAGTTTGGGGTCTGCTACCACAACTTTGCTGCTTCCCCAAGGTAGCTGCTGGTTTGATCTGTGTGTTATTCCCAGTCCTTGGAAAGAAGAAACCCAGGCCCCAGATTACCCGGAGTGATGCTTCCCTCCGCCGATGCCCAGATCTGCTGGCCACAGCCCAAGGGCTGGCAATCTCTGCCGGCCTCCAGCCCCGCGGGCAGAGAGTGACGAGCTCGGCCAGGGCTCCCCCAAACCACCGTGCACCGGGTGCTCGGGTGCTGCCGCTTGCCAGGGCTCGGGGAGAAGCTGGGCTGAATGGGAAAAGCAAGAGGAAAGAAAAATATCCCCAGAAATGAAAAAAACAACCCTGCTCCTCTCACTGAGCCCGGGACCTGTGTTCCTGATGGGTGAATAACTTACAGCAAGACGATGTATTTATAGCATCTAGCTCATGAGTTTTTAATTAAAATTCCATTTTCTTTTGCTCCAGATGGCACAAACAACCATTTTGGTGTTTTCATTGGGTTTTTAAGGGATCACGCGTCTCTTGCTGGGCTGGGTTTGTTTTGGGGGTGCGGGGAGGGGGTATTTTGGGGGAGGGGGAGGTCCTGGTGTCCTGCACAGCGCTTTGGTTGCCTTTATGGGTTTGCTGGGGCAGAGGAGAAGGTGGCTGGCTCCCCCCTCACCTCTGCAGACAAGTGTCAGGTCCTTGGGGACCACATCCACCCAGCCGCCGCGGCGGGGAGAGCAGCTCGCAGGGCAGGAATGGCTTCACGTCAGAAAAAATCAGATCAGGAAACGAAGCCATTTACCGGAGCTAAATCGAGCTGGCTGTAGAGGCTGATGATGCATTAGGGAGCAGCGATGCCAAGGAGGCCGGGATGGGTGCGCGCTGCCACCCTGGGGTGCGGGGCACCCCACCACCCCCACCGCGATGCCGGGCTGGGGTGCAGTCAGAGATTTGCACAGCCATTTTCCAGCCTAACGCTGCCCCAGGGGACACTGCGGACACCCCCTTTGCCCACCTGCACCTGCAGCACCCAATGACCCCAGGGAACCTAGAGCAGCCCGCTGGGGTCTATCAAGCCCCTCTCTGAAACCTGGGGGTGATGGGTGGCTCAGGAACTTCCCCTGGGAAAAAACCTGCCAAAATAATGAGCTGGTGCAGGAAAAGTTCACGCAGCTGGTGCTGCCAGGCTGGGGGACGGGCAAAGCCAGGGACACCCAAACCCAGAGGCACCGGGACGTGGCAAGAGGAGAAGACCAAGTTCAGGCCCTTGCTTTGGGTGTCCTCCTTGCAGGAACCCCTTCCCGTAGCCTGCACCACCCATCAGACCTGGGCTGGTTTGCATCGAGAGTGGCCGGGGCAGGACAGGGCTGAGCATCCACAGGGCAGCGGGGCTGGGGCAGGGTCTGGAGCACAAGTGTGCTGCGGGGCGGCTGGGGGAGCTGGGGGGGTTTAGCCTGGAGAAGAGGGGGCTGAGGGGAGCCCTTCTCGCTCTCTGCAACTGCCTGAGAGGGGCTGGAGTGAGGGGGGGGTCGGTCTCTGCTCCCAAGTAACAAGCGATAGAACCCCAAGCTGCGTCAGGGCAGGTTTAGGTTGGAGATGAGGGAAAATGTCTTCCCTGCCAGAGGGGTCAGGCCCTGGCACAGGCTGCCCAGAGAGGTGGGGGCGTCACCGTCCCTGGGGGGGTTCAAACACCGTGCAGCCGTGGCACCTGGGGCCATGGTTTAGGAGGCCTGGGGGTGTTGGGTTGGGGGTTGGCCTTGGTGATCCCGGAGGTCTTTTCCAGCCTTAATGGTTCCATGATTCTATGCACAGAGGCGATGCCCCAGGAGCTGCAAAGCCCAGAGCCAAGCCCTGGCTTGGCTTCTGCTCTCTGAGCCCCTTCCAGGTGCAGATGAAGAGCTTGGGATCACTGGAAGGGAAGAAGCACCAGCCCCAGGCCAAAGCGGGTTAGGAAGGACCAAGACGACTTTGCATCTTGTTCCCGTGGTGCGACTGCTTTCTGCACGGACGACAGAGATGTACCATGGAAGCCTTCTGGCTCTGTGGCCCTATACAGATATCCAAGCCCTGTATTTTGTTAGCAAATGCACCCGGTCATACAACATGGAGCACGGTGCAGCCACAGCTCCTGGGACCTCTGTGTGAACCCCAGCAGCAGAAGCAGTCAAAAATAGAGCAGCAGGAGCTCTGCAGATGATGGAGTGGGGCTGTACAGCCTCCCACCTCGGGGAATAAAGCAGAATGCACTGGGTGAGGTGTAGGAGCCCGGATCCGATGATCCCATCTAGCATCAGAGCCTAATGTCCTGTGCAAGATACACCCAGGTTATGTCAGTGGTCAAAGCACCCAAGAAAGCCAGACCTGGGCTAGGCTTGGGCTGTGCAGGGGGAGCAGACTAGGGCAGACCACAGGATCTGGCTCTCAAAGAGCAGAACCAGCCTGTTGCAAGGGCCTGGGTTCCCCGCTCCAGTGTGCCATCATTTCCCAAGTTCAGATCCATGCTGCTGATGGGAGATGTACAAGGAACCATCCTTCTGCCCTGGGGTCTCAGTGGCCCCTTGGTTATTGCTTTGCCTGGAAAAACCCTCCCATCACAGCCCAACACATCCCAGCCCAACACACCCCATCCCACCCCCAAGGCTGTTGCTCTGCCAGCCCGCCCAGCCTCTGGTTTGCAGAGAAAGGTGGTTCTTGGGGGGTTCTCCAGACATGCAGCTGTAGGAGAGGCCCATCAGTGCCAGCCCCCACGCAGGAGACCCAGGGGTGCAAGGGCTGCGGGTGCCCCCAGTCCCCTGCCCCAGCTGCTCTGGGAGAACAAGGGGGGACCTGTAGGGAGAGGGTGCCCTGGGAGACCCAGGCTGAGCAGCCACCGCCACGGATGTCCTTTCTACTGCACAGTCCCCAAACCAAACCTGTTTCCCAGAGTCCCACTTGCAGAGCTCCTGTCCCAGACCCCTGGCCCACCTCCCTGGATGGGGTGGGGGCTGGTCCCAGGGTATGGCTCTGCTTTCCTCCTGAGGCGTGAGGATGGGCAACCTGAG